>NC_080552.1:20415854-21015854 GCF_028640845.1 Ahaetulla prasina | reverse complement strand
AGCGATGTCATACTAGCACATCTGGGGAAACCTGAATCTAAAAGCTTCCAGGTTTTCTCCACCCAAGGGAAAGTCTCTTCCCCCTGTACCCACATGTCCATCGCACGGTCCAATCAATGCACCACCCAACTGGAGATGCCTCCCAGTCACACCCCTCCAGGTGCAGGGCAAGATGTCCTTGACTCTCTGAGAAAAGAAAGTTATTATGACTACATATCACCCTTGCTCCATACAATACCCCCCTCCCGGTTTCCCACAGTAGAAAATGTGGCAGGCCTGAAGGCCCAAATGTAAAAGATGGCTTCCAGGTCTGACAGCCCTTATAACCGGAAGAACACCAACATTGACATTCCCTAAACTCTGTTGAAAATGTAACCTAGTTCAGAAACCAACCCACAAGCTCGGAGAACGAACCTCCGCCACTATCGCAAAGGATCGAAAGTCCCCAGATGAGCAACAGTGAGGCATCCTGCATTTTCCAAGTCACACTTTCAACTTGCAAACTCTTGAAGGCGTCCCTGCTTTTAGCAGAGATGGGGGCCACCATTTGCACCTCTTCTTCAGACTCTCTGCCTTTCAACGGAATCTTTTCTTTGAATGGAAGATGGCCTCCACCACAGGGCTAAAAAAAAAAGAAAGAAAGGAAAAAAGAAAAAACACCCATGTTTTCCTAACAGCCAGTACAGTAATGGTCCCTTCTTTTCTTCCAATTCTTTTATGATGGTTCTTATTTTTTTTTTATCAATGTCATAGCTGTGGCTGGAATAGATTTTGGCAGAACTTCACCGCCTGAAGAAAGATGAAGAACAAATGCTGGATCTCACTTGATTTGAGCTGTCAATGAAATAACTCAGCCGGCTCTGCTAATGATCCCTTATCCCATTTCACGATAAGCAGTAGCCTTAGCAATTTGTGTTGGCCTTTGCGGCTCTCGACGAAGCCAGAAGTTGGGAAAGAGAAGGCTTCCCAGAAGACGAATTTTTTGCAGGCTAAGCCTCAAAGATGCGACTGATAGAAGACACGCGATTGAGGCTCCAAGAGAATGAAATGGTGAAGGAGAAGGATAGGCAGAGACTGGAGGTGGAGTCAAGTGAGGAATTAGCCTAGAATCATTGCACTCCCACAAATGGTCTAAATTCGGCCCCTTTTGACTTCCATTGATCTAGCAGCAATTTTGTGCTATTAGTTGACGAGATTGTTGTGTATAGGCACGAGCAATAAATCAGCTTAACTGGAACTTAATGTGTGATGCTGATTCATGGCCTCTTGTGTGGTGGCTGCCTGTTGTGCCTCGTCCTCCCTCCTTTCCTCAGCCGGGCCCCTCCCTCCTCCTCCCAGGCCTGCTATCAGATTCAGAGTTTGATAATGAAGAGGAATGGCCTGGCATGCCTCCAGCCCCCAGTCCTGGCCCCATGCCTGGAGGGGATGTCAGGAATGAACAAACAAACCTCACTCACACGCAGCCATCAGAGGAAGTCAGCCACGGATTGGAATTACCCGGGCCTACTCCTTCTGACCTCTCCCTTTCTCAAACAGCAGAAGACAATCTAAAGTGGGACGATCCTCGCTTCCGGAGATCTGAGAGGCGACGTCAGCAGAAGGAAGGGAGGGGCAGGCCTGGATAAGTGCTGAGTCATGGAGCCACACCCCACAGCCTATATAAAGGATCTGCTTTTTGGTATTCCTTGAGTCAGGCAAAGTCTCATCTGGTTGCTGAAGTCACACCTTGGATTCCTGCCTGCCCTGAGAAATCTGAAAGGAATTTGGCAAAGCTGCAGAGGCTTCATGGCCACGCTTGATACAGACTTCCCAGACCCGGTCGTCGGAGGGGGAGGGGGACACGACACTTCCTTTTCAGTTGAGGTCTTCTATAAAGGTCAAATAACAGTTACCCTGAACTATCATAAAATGGATTGAAGAAGATTTGAGTCTCAATTGGAACGTACAATAGTTGCTCCATTGTTATTAGCTCAATGAAATACGTATGAATGATGGGACCACGGATGAATGACTTCAAACCTAGGAGCGCATCTACTAGGAGAAAGGTTGCAATTTTGGTGCAAAGAGCAGCAAGTAAAACTTGACCCTCTGTGATATCCCCAATGGTTTGCTTTGTTTCCTTGATTTTGCTTAACACTCTCTTCAGATCCTTTTCCTTAATTCGATTTGATGGTGGCCAGTGTTATCGATTTAAGATGCTGCCCTTCCTACCACACGTCTTCCCAAGGATATAAATAAATAGCAAGTGAAGTCTTCTGTTATTAGACAAGCCAGAATGGCAAGGAGTGAGTATTCTTGCTAACAGAGCCTTGGTGATGCAGTGGTGAGAAAGCAGGATTGCAGGCTGACTCTGCCTACCGCCTGGAGTTTGATCTCAACCGGCTCAAGGTCGACTCAGCCTTCCATCCTTCCGAGGTGGGTAAAATGAGGACCCATATTGTGGGGGCCAAAATGTTGACTCTGGAAACAGCTTAGAGAGGGCTGTAAAGCACTGTGAAGCAGTACATAAGTCTAAGTGCTATTGCTTCTTTCTTTCTTTCCTTCCTTTTCTTTCTTTCTCTCCCTCCTTTTTCTCCTTCCTTCCTTCCTTCCTTCTTTCCTTCCTTCCTTCCTTCCTTGCCATGGTGGCGCAATGATTAGAATATTGCAGGCTGTCTCTGCCTACTGCCAGGAGTTCGATCTCAACCAGCTCAAGGTCGACTCAGCCTTCCATCCTTCCAAGATCTGTCAAATGAGGACCCAGATTGTTGGGGGGGGGCAAGAGGCTGACTCTGTAAACCGCTTAGAGAGGGCTGCAAAAGCACTGGGAAGCGGTATATAAGTCTAAGTGCTATTGCTCTTTGGCAGAATTGATTCTGGAGGGTTATAGAGATGCCGAATGCCGCACCAGCCTCGGTTAGCTGAACGCTGCTGTGACGTAGCTTAATTTAAATTTCCCACCTTCGTTGCACACTGTGATGAAAACTTGATGGGATCCTTATGCACACAGCCATGCTGGGTTTCTGCTCTCATGTTTTATGTCTAACGCTGCACAGGTTGTTGAGCAGAAGCCGACCCTTTCATCTAATCTATGGCTGTAAATAAAACCTTTCTGGAAGAACCTTCTCAGCAGAGAATTGAAAAATTCACTGATTCGTGCTTGTAAAATGAGAAGGGCCCCTGCTCAGGCGTTAACTCGCTGCGTAGAACTCTGGATACGAATCGGCAGCGACTCCATACGCTCTGAAATGCATATTCATCATCAGCTATAATTGTCGAGGTGTTTTTGCGAGGCTGTCCCTGAAAAGGAATCACAAACTCGAAAAACTAGAAGTCAGGCTTTCTCCATTTGTAACGCTAGATTAAACTCAAGAGGGGTGATAGGTTGGGTGGAGACGTTGCATCTCTCTTGGAAGTGAATGGGTCTTCTCAATGCTAGGGCGTCCTCTTCTGCGCCAAAGAAAATGAGCTCTACCACTGGAGAAGAACTAATGCGGTCTTTCTGGTTTGCCTTCCATAAGAGCCACCGTATTTTACTGCTGAACCAGACAACCGGATTTTGCTAGAAGTAGAGAAGACGGCGAGCATCCCATGCCAAGCCACAGGTAAGTAAGGCATGAACAGATAACTTCATTTTCAAATGTGCAGGTAGTTCTCAGCTTATGAGCACAATGGCGACCACAATTTCTGTCAGAGTGTGAGACAACCCAGGAGCAAATACAGTAAACAGAGTTTTGTATTTAAATAGTGGTTTTATCTACAAAGAATATATACATACATACATACATGTTTTCTGAGGTTTCCGTGGGTGTTTGTATGTAGGTCTTTGGTTATTTGGGTTTTCTCCCACGTAAAATTGGAAGTGTTTTGGCGACGTTTCGACGAAGTCTCATTCGTCATCTTCAGGCTTCAGCTTCTGGGAGCACGCCACTTACAAAGGGTTTGTTGTGGTGGCTGTGTGCGATGGACCAGGGAAGGGGTTACCTGGAAACCAGGTCATGCCAATAAAACTCCTGTGCTTTCCAAGTAGCTCAGAAAGAGCAGGCCTTTCCAAAGAACAGAACAGAACAGAACAGAATACAATAGAACAGAACAATTTTGGTCGCCGCGATGTAAAAAAGATGTTGAGACTCTAGAAAGAGTGCAGAGAAGAGCAACAAAGATGATTAGGGGACTGGAGGCTAAAACATATGAAGAACAGTTGCAGGAACTGGGTATCTCTAGTTTGATGAAAAGAAGGACTGGGGTGACATGATAGCAGTGTTCCAATATCTCAGGGGCTGCCACAAAGAAGAGGGAGTCAAGCTATTATCCTGAAGGCAGGACAAGAAGCAATGGGTGGAAACTGATCAAGGAAAGAAGCAACTTAGAACTAAGGAGAAAGTTCTTGACAGTGAGAACAATTAATAAGTGGAACGACTTGCCTGCAGAAGTTGTGAATGCTCCAACACTGGACATTTTTAAGAAAATGTTGGATAACCATTTGTCTGAAATGGTGTAGGGTTTCCTGCCTGGGCAGGGGGTTGGACTAGAAGGCCTCCAAGGTCCCGTCCAACTCTGTTGTTATATTATATTATATTATTTTTTATGCTTTTTTAAAAATGTTCCTGGTTATAATCGGATGGGGCTGCCCAGCCAACTGAAATTTATTTATGTTTGGGTTAGTGGTTTGTTTGTTTTTAAAAAAAACCCTTCCCTTCCCCCACCTTAAACAATCCAATATAAATAGCAAAGAGGCCAGAAAGGTGCCATGATCTCAAGGTGCCCCTCTGTCTTTGAGTGTTCCCTAAAGGACCATCCGTGGCAAGAAGGCTGAACATCTTGAGCCGAATGGATTAATGGAAGGGAAACAGTTGCTGTGGGACCCATAACTTAGGTGGCAGAGAAGCAATCAATAACCACAACACCGCCTTGTTTCTTAAAATTATGGAGCCTCTGCAAGGGAAGGAGAAGGTCAGCAGCAACAGATGTCCAGCTGTAGTTAACCCTTCTGCGATAGCCTTCATTCGCTCCTGTTTTAATTAGAAGAGGTTCGAAGAGACCGGAACTTGCAAAACATTGATAATCCCACTTAAAATCAAATTCTTTTCTCACAAGGGTCCTCTTCGGCGTGGCCCTTTTAGCATGCTAATGCAAAACAGCAGAAAGGAAGCGCAGACCACTTGAGAAGGACCGATGGCCAGGCGCTTTGCATTTCACGGTGCGGCTGGATCTAATTTCGCCCTCGTGGAAGGGTCCCAGGAAGCAAGATTAATAATAATGAACAGCTCTGCGGGGGTCCTTGACGCTGTCTGAGCTTGGTGGTTTTCTTGCAGAGGTTTCATGACCCACCTAGGTAACATCGGCAGTGCTGGGATGCTAGCTAGTTGGGGAATGAAAGATTTGCTAGGAAACAACCAAGCTCAGAACACCAAGGACCCGATAGTCCTCTTCCTCCTCCCCTCTGCAAACCCCTCTTCCTTCTAGCATTGATGATGTTACCTAGTTGGATCATGAAAGGTCTGCAAGGAAACAACCAAGCTTAGAGGGCATCTAGGACCCCACAGTTCCTCCTCCTCCTCCTCTCCACAATCTCACTCCCTTCTAGCACTGATGATGTTAGAGTTGGGTAATGAAACATCTGCAAGAAAACAACCAAGCTGAGACAGCACCAAGGACCCCACAGTTCCTCCTCCTCCTCCTCCTCCTCCTCCTCCTCCTCCTCCTCCTCCTCCTCCTCCTCCTCTCCACAATCTCACTCCCTTCTAGCACTGATGATGTTAGAGTTGGGTAATGAAACATCTGCAAGAAAACAACCAAGTTGAGACAGCACCAAGGACCCCACAGTTCCTCCTCCTCCTCCTCCTCCTCCTCCTCCTCCTCCTCCTCCTCCTCCTCCTCCTCCTCCTCTCCACAATCTCACTCCCTTCTAGCACTGATGATGTTAGAGTTGGGTAATGAAACATCTGCAAGAAAACCACCAAGCATAGAGAGCACCAAAGTTCACCCCTGAGCTACAAATATTCTCTTCTATGAGAACGAACTGTTCTTTTATAGTCTGGACAATTTCTCTCCACTGGATCCCTTCTGTGGATTCCTGCAACCATTTGCAGCACCCCTCCCTTCTAACATTTCCGATGGTTCTCTGCTTGATCCAGCTGTCCCCTTGTTCTTAGGACTTCCCCATGGATCCAGAAGCACTCCAAAAAAACCCAAAAAAACCCCTTTCTATCTCCACCTGATGGATGTCATTTACGTAGCTAAATTGACTCCAATGTCTCAGATTTTCAGGTCTCTCGAATCTTTGAGGAGCACCGGCGCTTAATGGTTTTCCAATGGCTTGATGCGCCGCTACCGAAAATCAGTCTCATTTGATTGAGAATGCATCCACGGCTTTCTTTGCAAAGACGAAGCATGATTGGACATTTTATCCTTCCTTTTTTGCTGTCCTCAATTTCTAAGACATGGGAAGGAAGAGAATTGTCGGAAGTTGTGGTTACAGTTGAAAAATGAGGTTCCCCACTGATTTTTTAAATTAATATTATTAAGTTAATAAGTCAGAGGGGATTTAGGGAATAAGCCAAATACTAGATTTAATTCTATTATGTTCCTTTTAAAATATAAAGAATTATTGTTATTCAAGCTTCAAGCTATTTCCAGCCTTTTTTTCTCTCTCTCCTGTCCTGGATGACTATTTCATTTTCGCATTATCTGCTTCCTCATGACTCAGTCTGTAGTAATTTCAGATTGCTGCAGCTTCATGAAGTAAATTGTGCTTTGTGCTAAGAATTCTGTGACAATCAGAATTCTGTGAATGAGCCTTCGGTATAAACTTTAAACCGTATTTTACTTCACAGCGTTGTATTGCATCTACTTTGTCACAAATAAATACCCTGTGCACAGAAGGTGATTTTTTTTTTTAAGACAATAAATGGCTTTATTATTCTAACAAAATGGAGGCTTCAAGCGCGATTTCAGGAACTGATTACATCCTGGTACAGAAATAGTTTTATGGCCGCTAAATTTCCTTCTTCATTTTTCGAGCCCTTCTTTTCTCATTTGTCTCTGTATTATTTTGGAAAATAATGCCAACTCTCCATCTGAGTAGAAAGACGCGTAAACCGAAGACAGAAATTTTACGTATTTATTCTTTTGACTTTTGAGTTCATAAGGCATTGATTTCTCCTTAATGTGATGCAACTTGATAAATTATATTTACAGTGCTTTTTTAAGCGTCCAGATTTGGGGGAGAGAAATGAAGACAGTTGTTCCAGATGTTGCAAAGGGGGGGAGGAGGATTTAAAAAAAAGGTTCATTATAAAAAAAGATGAGCTGGATTAATGTTTTCCAAGACAGCAAAGCCATCAATTAAAATTATAATAATGCTAAGATACCACATTCATCATTTGTCCATAGAGATTTTATATTCCTAAGATACTGTGAGAAGGAAGTTCAGAGCACTTACCATGGTGGTTTCTCCAGCAAATGACCCCGATTCCCTAAAGTAAGGAATTACAGGTGATCACCATTATAGTTGATCCTCGGCTTATGACCGCAATGGAGCCCAATACTGCGACTGTCATAAATATGAATCAGTTGTCACGCGTCTGAATTTTGATCGCGTGACCATGGGGATGCAGCCACGGCCGTAAGTGTGAAAAATGGTCACACATCACTTTTGTCAGTGCCGTCGTAACTTCGAACAGTCACTAAACGATCTGTTGTAAGTCGAGCGCTACCTGTATTTTAATGAGCAGAGTATTTCCGTCAGAAGTGGGGCTGAGTTGAACATAAAGCCACTTGTGGAGAAAAATGCATATCTGACCGAGTTTTCTCTCCGCGGGTCTCACGCAGGCATCCCACGGCCCATCCTAACTTGGTATAAGGACGCTGTCCCCATCAGCCAACCAGTCCATCCTCGTTACACGGTGCTACTCAACGGGACTCTACAGATCCGGAGAGCGCAGCCAGAAGATTCCGGAATCTTTCAATGTTTTGCAAGGAACGAGGTTGGCGAGATAGAGAGCCACGCCTACCTTGAGGTCACCAGTAAGTTTGGAACTTCACAGGTGGGGAAATTAAGACAAGGTTTTGGGGCACCTGCTACAGTACTTAGCAAGACCGTGTCCCGCATAAGCAACCAAAGCCACCTGTGGCTAGCCTAAGTCAATAACTTTATTGCTTACTACCTACGTTACAAGAATCTCCTCAGACTGCTTGCCTTCCTCTGGGAAGTACCAGATAAAACTGGTTCCTAGGATAGGTCAAACTTAGGCCACTTGGGCTGCACAGTGACTCCAAGCTAGATCCTCTCTTGACCCCTCCTTCCAGCCTAGCTGCCAGTTTCCCCAATAACCCACCCTTTACTTCCAATAGAGTCTTCTCATCTCAAGCACACAGACTAGGGTGGCTACATAAGGTGTTGATGTCGTCTACACTGCTGAACGCTTCTGTCCCCCACAGAATGGCGGAGAGACGTTCCTGACCATCAAATTCCCCGGCAGTGTCACACTCCCGACAGCTTAGGAAGCAGCGATTTGACAGGTTGTCAGAAAAGTGAATGAAGGGAGTAAAATGGCCAGAGGAGGAGGGTCGTTCCCTCTCAAGAGTTCCTCATTTAAATTCCACATAGATTTTGCGGTCACCATATTTTACTCCTTCCCGGCTGCGTTTGTCCTCACGAGGTGGGCTGCTTCTCTTCCCTACCCATCGCATCCGCTGTCAATTTTTCCAAAGAAAACTTACATTCTCAAAAAAAAAAAAAGTTTAAAGAAAATTTGGTGGTGGGGGTCAACCAGATTGAGTCTGCAGCTTTTTCAGAACGATTCCTGAGTTTCCGATGCAATTGGTTGGGGAAATTAATATAATACCGTTGCTCCTTTAGAATCTCTGGAGTAAGAAAGAAATGAGGAAATAGACACTGGTCCCACACTGAGGTAAAAAATGGGAATGGAAAGAATAATGGTTGCTTTCCATATAGAACAGGGAACAACGAAGGGTTGTCTGAATACAAAGGGGAAGGACAAAGGAGTACATGGCTTGGGACCGGGATATTTACGGGGCCGCCTACTGCCACCAACAGCCTCCCATCGACCTGTGCGCTCTCACAGGGGAGGCCTCCTTAGGATGCCGTCAGCCAAACAATGCCGGCTGGCGGCTCCCAGGGGAAGAGCGTTCTCGGTGGGGGCACCTGCCCTGTGGAATTAACTACCTGTGAGGCTACGCATACTCCCTGATCTCCGGACCTTTAAGCGCGAGCTCAAGACTTTCTTATTTCATCGAGCAGGGCTGGCCTAATTGGGAATTTTAATGGGGTTTTATAGGGTTTTATAGGGTCTTTTATAATTTTTATCTTATTCTTTTTAACTTTTAGCCAAATCGAATTAGATTTTTATTGATATATTGTTCTTAACTGTTGTGTTACTGTTTTATTCTGGCTGTACACCGCCCTGAGTCTTCGGAGAAGGACGGTATAAAAATATAAATAATAAAATAAATAAATAAATAAATAAATAAATAAATAAATAAATAAATAAATGGCAAGGAGCAGCTAGAAGAACCTGGTCTTCTCAGTTGGAGCTAGCTTCTGGGAGGATGGATGGATGGACACCTGCTTTTCAACTTTCCCAGTGTAGTGTCCATGGAGATTCTCAGTCCTCCAGGTCCTGGTTGTCCCAAAGGCGCTTTTTTTCAAGAGGCAAGCTGGACACTCTGGTTTTTCTTTGAAGACGTTTCGCTTCTCATCCCAAGAAGCTTCTTCAGGTCTGACTCCATTCCCCACCATCCAGTCAGAGCTGAAGAAGCTTCTTGGATGAGAAGCGAAACGTCTTCAAAGAAAAACCAGAGAATCCAGTTGCCTCTTGAAAAAAAAGGACCCTTGGAGTTTCCCAGTGTGGGGTGTTAGCGATCTATGAGGCCTTCCACCAAACTCACTCAGTGCTCTTATATCTAAAATCTTTTTCTGAGCTAGCAATAATAAGACTCCTCCCCCCCCCCGAACGTTTTGCATTAGAGGCTGGGAGGAAGCCAGAGAGACATCATGAAAGGAAGAAACACACGGCAATATTTTGAATCAAATGGAAACTTCCTTTGGCTGACGTTTAATTCTTGCAAACTGATGTCAGACTGAAATTGCTTTTTCATCCTGCAGAGAGCTAAACAGCCCTGGCTTAACTTGATCCATCCATCCATTCTTCTTGAAAGCCCACCGTTTGGCTTGCTCCCAAAGCCCCCGACGATAATCCCAAATTGCAGAATTCTTCTGAGAGGGACAATGAACGTTTGGTGTCCACCCTACGAGGGGCGGCTCGGGGTTAACACGATGTTCTGGTACAGTGGGGAAAAAACACCACAAATGTTCTGAATTTTCAAAGGGCTCCTTTTTTTCATGAAACCCTGGTTTTGATTCCAGATGTTGCGCCCACTTTCTCCTGGCCCCCGGCAGACGCTACCATCACCGAAGGGATGAGCGCGGTGTTAAGATGTGAAGTTTCTGGAGCCCCAAAGCCCACCGTCGCATGGAAAAGGGGTACATGCTTACTATTCTGCTAGAAAACCACTCAAATTGCGGTAGCTCATCAGGACCGATGAGCATAGCGTTAACATCTTCATGCGCTGCAATTCAAGTGGACTGAGGCTGTTTCCACTTGCTGTGTTCCAGGGAATCAGATTCTGGCCAGTGGCTCCATTCAGCTGCCCAGGTTCCGTCTCCTTGAGTCTGGAGGTCTTCAGATCAGCCCTGTCTTTCTCGGAGACGCCGGCGTCTACACCTGTTGCGCGGTCAACTCCGAAGGCGCGCTGAATGCCTCTGCTTCTCTCACCGTATGGAGTAAGACCCTGCTCGTTTTCAGCATTCATCTCGACTTAATCAGCTCTCCTTGTGGCTGATTAATTCAGAATCTAATTACAAAGTGATCATGTCAAAGGGGTAGGGCGGCATTGAATAATAAGGTTGTGGTTTTTAGAAGCAATGTGGAGAACCACCATAAAAATCTCCCTGGAAAGAAGCATATTTTTTTTGACATGTCTTCAACAGCCTTCTGTCGGCTTCTGCATTCATAGACCTCTCTCATTGCACCTTTTCATCCTTTGGTAAGAAATTAATGTGGGAGAACCCAGCCATACATGGAAAGGGGACAGGAACACTGTGGCAATACCAACTTTTAATATTATTACTGTATTACAAGTATTTGTATGCCATGTCCCACTGTAAAGATCTGGGAAGGAAGTGCAGCGCATCTCAAAATCACCAGGTTAGAGGGAAGCCACCCCAAAGTGCTGTTCATTGGCCAGACCTCAGCAGCCTCCTGATAGGGTGCAACAGAGGTGGGTTTCAGCAGGTTCTGACCAGTTCTGGAGAACCGGTAGCAGAAATTTTGAGTAGTTTGGAGAACTGGTAGTAAAAATTCTGACTGGCCCCGCCCCCATCTATTCTCTGCCTCCCGAGTCCCAGCTGATGGGGAGGAAATGGGGATTTTGCAGTAACCTCCCCCTGGAGTGGGGCGGGAATGGGGATTTTGCAGTATCCTTCCCCTGCCACGCCCACCAAGCCACGCCCACAGAACCAGTAGTAAAAAATTGTGAAACCCACCAGTGGGGTGCGACCACACCCAAATGCAGCAATCAGCCGTTTGTTATGCAACATCGAATCAGTTCAGAGTGAGGTTGGGAGAGGTTAAGATCTCCAGGGGGAATTTAGCACATAAACCAAACTGGCGCCATAACCTACAGCACATTTTAATGTCCTGCTGTATCTTGGGCACTCTTTCCTCACACCCTGAAGCATCGAAAGGAAATTTTTCGACCTTTTTTTTTTTTTTTTCAAATGGTGTTTCAGGACTAGCATGTCTCCTTGCTCCTCTTGGTCCCCTTTTTGTGTCGTCCCACCCTCTTTACCAAAAACCAAAAACCAACCCTGAAAACTTAACAGCAGATGAGATCTTCACAATTCACTTCCTTAAAAACCTGCAGCAAAGAGACCCTTTGGGCTTTCACAGGTGTGTTGCCTTCAAGAGCTGGGGTGGCAGGTGGGATAATGAACAACCAGGCTTGTAGTCTTCCCAAGGCAAAACTCCAAACCGGGATGGAAACAGGCAATTTGACCTGAACTATGGGTCATCTTCTGATTTTTTCAGATCGCACTTTTATCGCCAGCCCTCCAGAGGACAGCACGGTCATTAAGGGAACAACAGCCATGCTTCAGTGTGAAGCTGCTCATGACCCAAGGATTTCCATCAGGTTAGTTCTCTACAAGGTGTTTCTCAGTCATCCAGGTCATGGTTGTCCCAAAGATGCTTTTTCAAGAGCCAACTGGACTTCCTTTGTAGCTTACCGTATTTTTCAGAGTATAAGACGCTCTGGACTATAAGACACACCTACCTTTTTGGGGGAGGAAATCAAGAAAAAAAAAATCTGCCTCTGC
Organism: Ahaetulla prasina; assembly: GCF_028640845.1. Taxonomy (NCBI): domain Eukaryota; kingdom Metazoa; phylum Chordata; class Lepidosauria; order Squamata; family Colubridae; genus Ahaetulla; species Ahaetulla prasina. The sequence goes on along the minus strand of NC_080552.1, from coordinate 21,003,475 downwards.
CTCCCAGCAATTTGCCGCGTTGCAGCAAACAGCCTGCTTTAGTTTCATTTTCATTTTCAGCACAGCCTGATTAGCACAAGAAAACAATAATCTGCCTCCCAGCAATTTGCCTCCTTGCAGCAAACAGAGGAGGCCCGCACAGCAATAGGCAACGGCAATCCCTGCAGCCTGAAACAGCTGATCATTGGGAGGCTGATCCAACCGACAATCAGCTGCTTGTGCTAATCAAGCTGTGCTGAAGCTGAAACGGGCTGTTTGCTTTTTGCTGCAAGGAGCTAAATTGCTGGGAGGCAGAGGCCAAAGGGTGGGGCCGGTGGTTGGACAGGGCTACATTCGGTGTATAAGATGCACCCAAATTTTCACCCTCTTTTGGGGGGGGGGAGTGCATCTTATACTCTGAAAAATATGGTAGTTGACTCTTGAAAATGCACCTTTGGGACAATGAGGTTGTTTGTGGTGGTGGTTGTTCGTATCATTTATCCCAACTTAATTGTCCCAACCATCAATGTTGGCTTGGGTGGGTTTTCTTGCCCTGGTTTTCCATTCTAACCATTCCAGTTTGAGATGGTAAGTTATGCCCTTAATCACATCAAGTTCTCTTTATTTCCCCGCTGCCACCGTATGCATTATTTACAGTGAGCTATGTTCCACTTCATGATTTCAATACAACGTCCTATGATTTACTGTCAAGGTTAACACAATATCAATAAAACTGACTTGTCACCAGCCGATCCTTAATGAGAATAAAACCCAAAGCAATTTAAGGGAATTGGTTTTGCAAATCGGTCTTTGCAAATCGTAGGAGCCTCACTTCTCCCCCCCCCCCCCCCCCACCTCGAGAAAAACCACCAAGAACCAAAGCTTCGCCAGACAAAATGAATCTTTTAACTACCAAATTCAACATGCAGGGAATCAAAAGACTTCCCTTTGTGTTTCATACACAGGAATGAATATAGATATATCCAAATCTAACTAAAACGCTTCCATTCCCTTTAGAAAACATCAAACAAAGCCATTTGTCAAAAGACAAAAAACGGGGGGGAAACCGTGTAGACTTGACTAAAAGAAGAAACTGTCTTAGATGCTTTTTGTTCTCATAAACGCTGGTAGGATTTTGAGTGCAAGTCCTGCTATAAACGGTTGAAAGCAAGAATTCTACTCTACAAATTGTGACATTGAAATCACCGACAGGAAGAAAAAAATAATACGGGGGCCCAGGCCAAACCTTCTCCCTGCGATCTTTTATCCTAATCTAATCAAATCTTTATTGTGGTCGAAGAACCAGCCTAAGAAGTTCACGCTCAGTATAATTAACATTTACACCGTATTTTTCGAGAGTGAAGATTTTTCACCTGTTGCCTAAGAAACCTTTGCAGCAGCTTTGAAAGAGAATATTCTGGGTTTTGGCATAATAAATATTCTTTAGTGTTCTACTTTATTCTTTAATCCCAGTCATTGAGACGCTTGGCCTTCACAAATCACTGACCTTGAATCTTGAAATGACACCAAAAAAATCACCTTTTTTTTTTGTAAGCACCGTGAAAGACCTCAGCTGCTTATGTTTCTGATATTTCTTAATATATTACTTATTATATTTAACAACAGCATGGGGGAAACGAAACCCATCCTATGTTCCTTTATGTTTGGAAGGAGTTGTTTAATCATACAGTAAAATAAAACATATTTTAAAAGTGAAATAAAACCTTGGGCTTCCCCCAATAAATATATGAATAGCTCTGGCTCCTGGTAATTTGTGGAGCCAAGCCCAAACTCTGGGTGAAACCAAGAAAACACAACTAAGAAGGGGAAACTCTTTGCTTTTTCAAAACTTGGTTGGGTTCAGATTGCCGATGATAGCTTCAAATTTGTCCCCACACACACCTCAAAAAAAATAACTGAGATATTTATATTTGAGCTCTATAAAGTAGGGTTAGGGTTAGGTTAGGGTTAGGGGATGCAGTGGCTCAGGGGCTAGGATGTTGAGCTTGTCGATCGAAAGGTCGGCAGGTCAGCGGTTCGAATCCCTAATGCTGTGTAAGCTCCCGTGACCTTTCCCAGCTTCTGCCAACCTAGCAGTTTCGAAAGCAGGTAAAAAATGCAAGTAGAAAAAATAGGGACCACCTTTGGTGGGAAGGGAACAGCGTTCCGTGAGCCTTTGGCATTGAGTCATGCCAGCCACATGACCATGGAGATGTCTTCGGACAGTGCTGGCTCTTCGGCTTTGAAACGGAGATGAGCACCGCCCCCTAGAGTTGGGAACAACTGGCACATATGTGTGAGGGGAACCTTTACCTTTACCTTAAAGTAGGGTTACATCCTTTATCACAGTTTTTTGTCAAACTGGACAGATTTAAGTGGGGTGGACTTCAACTCCCAGAATTCCCCAGCCCCAGGAGTTGAATTCTGGGAGTTGAGGTCCACCCCGCTTAAATTATTCACCTCTGGTTTCAGCACATTTATCATGTTTAACAAAATAGACAGCTGACTTTAATTAATCTGATGTACTGTGACCACCAGGTACACTTGGAAGAAGGATACCGTGGTCATCAATCCATCCAGCAGCTCCCGAATCACCATCGAGAAAGATGGCAGCCTCATCATTGGCCAGACATGGTCAGGTGACATTGGAGACTACACCTGCGAAGTCAGTTCCTCAGGCGGGAATGATTCACGGGTGGCCCGAATGGAAGTCATGTAAGTTCTCTGGTAACACGTTGGGATGGGAAATGTCAGGTGTTCAAAGGTAGCACCCACCCCTCTCCTAGAAGAATGAAATATTTCGGGAAATATATTTAAAAAGGCAGAATATTATATTTCCCTAAAGGAGGAAAATGGTCTTGGAAAGCCATTTCCAAGGGGCCTCTGTGGCTCAGACTGGTAGGACAGTCTGTTATTAACAGCAGCTGCTTGCAATTACTGCAAGTTAAAGTCCCACCAGGCCCAAGGTTGACTCAGCCTTCCATCCTTTATAAGGTAGGTAAAATGAGGACCCAGATTGTTGGGGGCAATAAGTTGACTTTGTATATAAATATACAAATGGATGAGACTATTGCTTAACACAATGTAAGCCGCCCTGAGTCTTCGGAGAAGGGCGGGATATAAATGCAAATAAATAAAATAAATAATAAGAAGGGGGAAAGAGAGAGGAGGGAGGGAGAAAGAGAGAGGGAAGGGGGGAGGGAGAAAGAGTGAGAGAAGGGGGAGGGAGAAAGAGAGAGAGAGGGAGGGAAGAAGGTTGACTCAGCCTTCCATCCTTTATAAGGTAGGTAAAATGAGGACCCAGATTGTTGGGGGCAATAAGTTGACTTTGTATATAATATACAAATGGATGAAGACTATTGCTTGACATAGTGTAAGCTGCCCTGAGTCTTCGGAAAAGGGCGGGATATAAATGCAAATTAAAAAAAAAAGCAGTCCCCACCTTTCTTAACAACCCCAGCAGGCTTAGGCCAGCCTACCTACAAGACAAAAGACCTTCAGCTCCAGGGTGATGGGATTAAGACATGGCCCTTCAGGACCGGAATGGGACTTTTCACCTCGAACTCTTGGCGGTTCCTGTTTCTCCACCAGGGTTTCGCCTCCGTGTTATTATGCCTCAGCACTTTGGGCCACAGGACCTCTGTCCCAGTCCCTTCACCGCGGCCCAACAGTACAGTTCACATCGGGATTTTGGGCGCACAGGACAATTCAAAGCCAGCCAATCGGTGCAGGGGCTTGGGGGTTTTGGGAGTAACAGAGCCTCCCTCTGAACTGCAGCCCACGCTCTACTCCCAAATTTTAAGGTGAAAAGTCCTAGACCCCTTCAGGGCATAATAGGACCATTTTAGCAGAAGACACAGAGCCCACTGCATTGCAATCTTCTAAGGACATTGCATCACCCAGCAAGCTTCAACCAAACCTGGAGGCTCAGACAAACATGACCCCATAGGAATTTGACAACAGCCAATAGAATAAATGTTCTTGCACAGGAACAGGAAGCTCAAGTTCAAAGCCCAAGAGAAGGTATAAAACCCCCTCACTCTTAACTCCATGTGGTCAGCTACACCAGGACCATGTGCTTGGTGGTCCTGTTCTCCATTAAACCCTCTTTCCAATCAGCCTCCAAGTTTCCAGTGTCTTTCTCCCAGCTTGGAACTGAACCAGATGGATATTTCTCCCAACAAAGTCCAAGGGCCTCTGGTGGCTCAGCAGACTAAGTCTGTCTGTTAGTAACACAGCTGCTTGCAATTACTGCAAGTTCAAGTCCCACCAGGCCCAAGGTTGACTCAGCCTTCCATCCTTTATAAGGTAGGTAAAATGAGGACCCAGATTGTTGGGGGCAATAAAAGTTGACTTTGTATATAATATACAAATGGGTGAAGATTATTGCTTAACACAGTGTAAGCTGCCCTGAGTCTTCGGAGAAGGGCGGGATATAAATTCAAATTTAAAAAAAAATACGTGAAATTAAACAGATTTATTGGTAATATAAGGTGGCTCAGTGGCTAAGACACTGAGCTTGTCGATCGAAAGGTCGGCAGTTCAGCGGTTCGAATCCCTGGTGCCGTGTTACGGGGTGAGCTCCCATGACTTGTCCTAGTTTCGTGAAAAATGTGAGTAGAAAAATAGGGACCACCTTTGGTGGGAAGGGAACAGCGTTCCGTGTGCATTCTGTGTTCAGTCATGCCGGCCATATGACCACAGAGACGTCTTCGGACAACGCTGGCCGAAGGGCTTTGAAACGGGGATGAGCACCGCCCCCTAGAGTCGGGAACGACTAGCACATATGTGCGAGGGGAACCTTTACCTTTACCTTATTGGTAATCATTCTTAGACACAAGAATCTTCTCAACCAACAGTCAAAGCCTGCTTGAAATTAGATAAAAGTCAACAGAACTCAAGGAAAGTTGGACGTTCTTTGTGCCTATGTAAGGATTCTACACTGATCCCTGTTTTAACTCCACCCCCAGCTTCTGCCCCGCCTTCTCTTTTATGAATCTTGTGAAATGATGAGCAGGTTCTTCTTCCTTTATTTCTTTCTTAGCTTTGACTTTTCTTTTCTTTTATTTGAATGTATTCCTCTCCGGAGGTTTTAATTTTGCTTGAGATTCATCACACAGAAAGGCTTTCAAAATCAATGAAACTAAATCGCCTGAATAGAATATTTTATGAGCTACTATAAAGTTACACAGGAAAAGCTAGTTTACATAATAATACTAATAGTTCTCTCTGTTTAACATTCATCATTCCACAAAGAGACAGGATTCTTTTTCTTCCCAGCTGGAGTCCTCATCATGATAGTTGTCTCTACCAATCAGGGCTAGCCTTATTGTTTAAAATGTATTTCTAAGGTTAATTAGATCACCTCCCTCCAAAGGTTCCCGAAATGGCCAGAGAGAATTCTTAGCTCCGTCATGTTCACAGCTTAGTTTGTAAAAATGTGTTCGCCATTCAGATCCCTGTATGCAGGTGTGAAATGCTCTCAGTTCTGACAGGATCTCACGATCTGGTAGCGATCGTGGCCGGTGGTTCGGCGATCTGGTAGCGCTGGCGGAGTGAAGCTCTATCCATCCACCCGGGTGTCATTACTTCCTAGTTTTAACCAGGAAGTAATGTGTTTTTTACCTTCTGTGCGCATGTGACGCGTGCACATGAGCAAAGTGACTACGCGCACGCGGTGTGTACACTTCCAAACCAGTAAGGAAGGTAAGAAGATTTCACCCCTGCCTGGGTGCGATCAGAGCTCTTGTAGCCTCTTTAACAGATCCACTTTAACAGATTAACAGAGTTGGAAGGGACCTTGTAGGTTATCTAGTCCAACCCCTCACCCCTCACCCCCGCCAAGCAGGAGATCCTACATCATTTCTGACAGATGGCAGTCCAATCTCTTCTTGAAAGCCTCCAGTGATGAAGCTCCCACAACTTCCAAAGGCATCTTCTGTTCCATCGGTTGATTGTTCTCACTGTTAGAAAATTCCTCCTTATTTCCAGGTTGAATCTCTCCTTGATCAGTTTCCATTCATTATTCTTTGTCTGGCTTTCAGGTGTCTTGGAAAATAGCTTGACCCCCTTCCTCTCTGTGGCAGCCCCTCAAATATTGGAAGACTGCTATCCTGTCTCCCCTGGTCCTTTTCTTCACTAGACTAGCCAGGCCTGGTTCAGGGGTGGTTTCTACTTAGCTTTACTACCAGTTCGCAATGGGCGCGCACTTCTGTGCATGTGCAAATCATTCCTTAAGATGTCCGGGTGGGTGAGCAGAGTCTCCCGCCGCTTTTACTACTGGTTCAGAAGAACTGGACATAACCAGGAGCAACCCACTACTGGCCTGGTTCCTGCAAGCGTTCATTGTATGCTTTAGCCTCCAGTCCCCTAATCAAACGAACAGTTGCCAGTTGAGAACTATCTGTATTAAACATCTTAACAGTTCGTTTTGAGTATGCAGCCAGCCCTACAAAGGAAGGAGACTTTGCACGGGTGGCAAACATGAGTCTCTGTACGTGACAACAATATAAAAAAGTTGAGTGTGTGTGTGTGTGTGTGTGTGTGTGTGTGTGTGTGTCCCACAAGCAAAATGTATTTGCACCTGCCTAAAGTGCCGCATGTCGTGTTAAATTGCAAGACGAAATTGCAAGATGATTGGATCTTATTATTGCAGTTCACGAATCGATCAGAAAATGTTGCTTCTAACAAGCCAACGTTTCTCTCAAGATGCCCAGGTCCTTTGATCTCTCGAACACCCAGCATTCCTCCCTCCGTCAGATTTGCCTACTTTTCTCCCGTATTCAGATGTTCTCATGAAACTAAAAAGGGCTTGAATTCATCGCTCCTTGGCTGCATTTCTTCTGCCGGAGCAACAAAAGCAAGTCGTGAAAGAATCAAGAGTGTTTTGTGGAACAGGACAAAGGAATTCCTAGCGCGATCATTTCTACAATCTGGAAGGTCTGTCAGCTTTTGGAGGGAATAATAACCATTTTTGCCAGCTTGTCATACTTAGCTTTCTCTTGAAGCCTCCTTCATCAACTATCCCAAATAACCCGTGCATAGTTGAAGTTTATTGCAACCCATCTTGGATTTCTGAAGAGGGTCACCTCTCCACTGCCGAGCCTCGATCGATTCCTCTTTTGAAATCGCCAGCTGTTGCCTCGTCCTGTTCATTTTATTTTTCATCTGGAGGCAGGTGTCAAGATTCCAAGTAATAGCAGAACTCCAAGGCGGGCAGAGTCCTCAAAGGACAGTTTTATTGGAGATATCATATGGGCACAAACTGGTGAAAACCGGCTCTGAGAGTTCCCGTGGTTTTCCGCTGATTTAAAAAGGTGAAAGTTTCCCCCTTCCCCCAAACAGTCGGTCACATTGTCCAATCAAGGTGCTGGCTGGTTGCTTGGTTACTTCGCCCCTCCTTTCCTCCAGCCACCTGTTGGAATGTCCTTGGTTCCCACAGGAAACTGTTTAGTTTCAGCTACAACCCTCCTCCCCCGCAACATCTCCCTATGTTCCCCCTCCTTATCCTCTCTTCGCATTGTGGCAACCCTGAAGCCTCCAAAATGCTCCCCAGCCAGGTTCGCTTCAGAGTTGACAGCAGGGTTGAAACCAGGGGTGGGGTCTACTTATCTTTACTACTGGTTTGCAATGGGAGCGTGCGCAAGCGCAGATCATCAGTGATGACATTGGGGCGAGTAGGCAGAGTCTCCTGCTGCCATTACTACTGGTTCGCAAGAACCGGACCGAACCAGGAGCAACCCACCACTTGTTGAAATACAAAATGAAGAAGCCCGTTAGAAGCCGACTCCCGATCATCTACCATAGGGCTGCGTAAATCCTTTGAAAGAAAGCTTCGGAAAGCACAGGAGAGCAGACCAAGCACCTCCTTTTGAATGGTTAAAGTGAAGAGGCCTGTTCCTGGCCCGCGCAGCTGCTGCTAAAGCGGTTCCCAGCTGGCCCTGCCTGTTTGCGCATCAACAGAACATTTGGCTCCACTGTTTCCCAGATGCGGCTGCTTTAACGATTGCAAGAGGAGACGCAGAGGGTAATGCAGGGGTGTTCGGCCTTAGCAACTTAAAGACCTGTGGACTTCAACTCCAAGAATTCCCTAGCCAGCATGTCCCACAGGTCTTAAAGCTGCCAAGGTTGGAAGCCTCTGGTATGCTCCTGCATGTTCCGAAGAGCCTCCTTCGAAGGATTGGCACAGCTCTCGTTTGCAATTTGACATCGCCTGTACCCCGTTGAGAACTTTTAACCTGGCATTTGGGGTGTAGACCATCTCGAGACCATTAAAGGGCAAAGACATTCCAGGCCCTTGACCTCTCAGCTTCAATTACCTTCTCACCCTTTCTGGGTGTCCACCAACTTTGCCAGCTTTGCAGTATTAACCAAGGTTGTCCACAATTGGATTTGAGGCCTTCTGCATAGATAACTTGTTCTGCTAAAACAGTGGTTCTCAACCTTTATAGTGCTGCGACCCCTTTAATACAATTCCCCGCAATGCGGCGACCCCAACCGTAAAATTATTTTCGTTTTGAATGTATCGCGCCTGAAGCCGTATTGGCTAGCGATCTGAACTGCTTGCGATTGCCTTGAGGACGGAGGCATTAAAGCGGAGACTCCTCCCCTATTAAGTTCATCGCGCCAGAAGCCAGATTAGGCTAGCGATTGGGAGTGATTGCAGCTGGCTTGAGAGGGAGACATCAGAGCAAAGATTTCTCTCTTTTTTAATTCATCGCGCCTGAAGCCGAATTCGGCTAGCGATTTGAAGAGCCTGGCTTGTGGAGTCAACCATTGGAGCGCGATTCTTCAACTCGCAAGTATACTTCCCATATTTCCGATGGTCTTAGGCGACCCCTGGCAAATCGTCATTCGACCCCCAACGGGGTTGCGACCCACAGGTTGAGAACCGCTGTGCTAAAATAACCAGGCCGGTTTTCAGAGACTTTAACGTAATTCTCTTCTATGGGAGCTTTTGGTTCTCTCGGAAATCAGTGATTTTCTTGCAGACTTTTTATGACCTAACTAAGTAACATCATCAATGCTAGAAGGAAGTGGGGCTTGTTCCATTGGTGAAATCTAAAGTTCTTTCCTACCGATTCTGTGGGTGTGGCTTGGTGGGGGGGGTCGTGTGACTTGGTGGGCGTGGCTATGTAACCATGTGACTGGGGGATCAGAAGAAAGAAACTCACTAACAATGTCCTGCTGGAGCAGGCTTGGACTAGATGACCTCCAGGTCTCTTTCAGCCCTGCATTATCCTCTGAAGCTGCGTCTAGTGCAAGGTTTGTAATCCTTCCTTCCTTCCTTCCTTCCTTCCTTCCTTCCTTCCTTCCTTCCTTCCTTCCTTCCTTCTTTCCTTTTCTTTCTTCCATTTCCTTCCTTCCCTCCCTCCTTCCCTTCCCTCCCTCCCATCCTGACTTATAACTAGATTCCTTCCTTCCTTCCTTCCTTCCTTCCTTCCTTCCTTCCTTCCTTCCTTCCTTCTTTCTTTTTTCTTTCTTTCTCTCTCTCTCTTTCTCTCTCTCTCTCTCTCAAACAAATCCCCCCACCTCCCATTTTCTGCCTACACCCTCCATTTTTTCCCTAGCAGGCTTCAGCTTTTTTATCTTTTAAAAAATGCTTTTAAAAGTTTAAAAAAAATGCCTCTGAAGATCAGGCAACTCAGCTGGGATCGTCAGAGCCTTGTTTTAACCCTTTAAAAGCATTTTTTTTTTTTTTACAATCAGGCAATCCGGTCCGAACCGGGAGCATTTCACCCCTGGCTTGTCCCCTAGTTGGGTCATGAAAAATCTGCAAGAAAACCACCAAGGTCAGAGAGCACCACGGACCCCAGATTTCAACTTCGAAGTACAAAAAAATTCTCTTCCATCGGGTTAATTCTCTTCGTCCCCTTTTCCTCCTCAAGCCATTTCCTCTTCCATCGCTCCTTGTCTAACTCAGCTTCCCGTTATCGAACCGTAGGAGCCAGTCCTTAACCACGTGTCCGTATTATAGATGCTCCTGAAGTAGTGCAAACACGATGAGAGCAACACAAAGACGAGACAAAAAACGCAAATGCCAGCAATGTGAACCAAACGAGTTTGAATTTCCCCATCAATAAAAGAGACTCAATAAGAACGGCTCTCAGTAATGCATACTAGCACAACTCTCAATGACACCCAGTGATATTTAAAAAAAAAACAACACAAAACCCTGTTGTGGATTCTACATATTTCCCCAGTTGCATTGACTGCTTGTACCATTTGCGCTCCTTTCATTTTGCACGCTTCATCTGAGTGAGAACAATTAAGAAGAAGTCAGGCAGAAAGCAGATTATCTTTTCCATACAATAGAGAAGGGTTTTTTTTTTTTTTATAGTAATTTCCAACCTCTCTGGTGGGCTATTATGCAGGAAAGAAAAATTACTGCTGTATCCAAAATTACCTGCAGTGGTAGAAAAACACATGTGCGGGCTTGCACAGCGCAAAGGGAGAGGGGGGAGGGCTGCTCTCCCGATGCCTCATTCTGAGAGTGGGGGGGAGGGGAGAAACAGAAGCAGATCTCAGATGGTTTCCTTTGGGTTATTTGTGGCACCGAAAACACGTGTGGTGCGAACGAGACAGCTTCTCAAAATAAGAAGCTGGTCTTCAGCAATACTGATAGGAAAGCAAGAGAACCGTCATCAGGGCAGTGCCGGGTTCAATCGAGAAACCCCTGCGCTCCGTGTAGAAGATCGAGAGCAGGGGTGTCAAGCTCAATTTTGTTGAAGGCTGCACCAAGGTTGTGGTTGATCTCGGGAGCGGTGGAGGGGCGTGGCCAACTGAATGGGTGTGGCCAACTGGGTGGGCCCGGCCAGCTTGATGGCACTTCACAAACTCCTGGCATATTTCCTCTTTGCATTGGGTAAACCAGGCTGAAGCGACGCGGGCCAGCCCCTTACATTTTCCAGGACAGCTCCGTGTGCTGGTGCCCGGATTCAGCCCTCAGGTCTTGTGTTTGACACCCGTGATCTAGAGCAGGAGTCACCAAACTTTTGGACCTCAGGGATCACTACATTTATAATTTTAAATCCCTTGGACCACTAATATGATCTGCCTAATGACCGGCTGGGTGGGCGTGGCAAGGTGGTCATGTGACTGGGTGGGCGTGGCCAACTCGATGTCACTCACGTCGAGGGGTACCTTGCCAGCCTCTACTCGCTACTCCTCGCCTGCCCGTCTGGGCTCCTTAGGGCCCCCAACGGGAAGCAGTTGTTGGAGCTAAGCAGCCACCATGAAAAAGAGCTGGATCAGTTCAAATCGGATTGAGCGAGAAGGAGGCTCAGCAGAAGCACCTCACTGAGGACTAGGAGCATAGATTTTCCAAGCAGAGGGAAGACCTGCTGGAGTGCAAGGCCAGGTACCGGCGCCTAGAGACTCAGTGGGCTGAGATGCTCAGCCAGTTCCAGTCCATGATGCAGTCCCACTGGAACGAGGACCTCCGGTTCATCGCCACCAACAGCCCTTCCCTCCAGCCTTCGCCCAAAGCCCCACACCAGGTGGCTGAAGCAGACCCCAAGTTGGAATTTCTGCCCCCCTCTGACCCACAAAAAAAGACCCCGAAGGAGGAGACTCTCTGCAGCAACACAAACGTTCATTGCACATATCTGGCCCAGGGGCCATAGTTTGAGAAACCCTGATTTAGTGCAATATGAAAAAATGCAAATAATTTTTCTGCGGACCACCAACATTTTCTCACGGACCACAAGTGGTCCATGGATCACCAGTTGGTGAGTGCTGATCTAGAGGCTCTTCATATTCATGACTTTGTGATAGCACACAAGCTTTGCCAAGTAGGCAAGCCTAGTTCAACCCTTTGTGTGAAATCCAGAATAGCCAACTCAGGGGAAAATAGAGTAATGGACCACAGCAATAGGGCTTACATTTGTATATTGCTTGATAGTGCCTTACAGCCCTCTCGAAGCGGTTTACAGAGTCAGCACATCGCCCCCAATAATCTGGGTCCTCATTTTACCAACCTTGGAAGGATGGAAGGCTGGGTCAACCTGGAGCCAGTAAGAATCGAACTGGTGACAATCGGCTGAATTAGCCTGCAATACTGCATTCTAACCACTGCACCACCACGGCTCCTTAATCTCTTTTCCCAGCCTCCACCTAATTGGTTGTGAGAATAAAACTTGATGAGCTGTTCCAGTCAAGGAAGTTTGCGCAATAGTTAGACTGCAGTATTGCAGGCAAATTCTGCTCAGTACCAGAAGTTCGATTCCTTCGATTCTGACCGACTTAAGGTCGACTCAGCCTTCCATCCTTCTGAGGTCAGTAAAACAAGGAACCGGATTGTTGGGGGCGATATGCTGACTCTATAAACTGCTTTGAAAGGGCTGTGAAGCACCGTGAAGTGGTATGTAAAGTCTAAGTGCTACTATTGCTATCTTATGACCTGAGCAATAGAGAATATATATTCACTCAATTCCACCAGTAGCTATTGCAGTAATTAAGGGCAAGAAGGGCTAACGAAGTGTTCAAGAATTAAATCTCATGAAAAGTCCAGGCTGTTGTTAGTATGACAATCCCAACATAGATGCAAATCTATTGGGTTATTTATTTATCTTATTTATTTATTTATTTGTCACAACAGTATATATAAGCATAAGCATGAAATAACTATACGATGTGTAAGCATAAATATAATCATAAGTATGTGATAACTATATGAAATTGGATACAATCAAAGGGAACATTAGGACAGGAACGGTAGGCACTTTTGTGCTCTTATGCACGCTCCTTACAGACCTCTTAGGAATGGGGTGAGGCCAATAGTAAATAGTTTTTGGTTAAAGCTTTGGGGATTTTGGGAAGAGACCACAGAGTCTGGTAGTGCATTCCAGGCATTAACAACTCTCTTATTATCCAGCTCCAGTTGATTTCCTGGCCAGAGCAGCTAAATAGCTAACTGGGAAACCATATTGTTGCCTTAAAATGCCTTGTTTTAAGATTGGCACCCAAAACATCAAGCTTATGTAAAAATAACACACACACACACACACACACATACACATGGCCAAAACTGAGAGGAGATTTAAAAACAAAAAAACATTGATAGCATCTTGAAACTTCTTGCCAATGGATGAAGAGATGTTTTATTTATTTATAGTTAGAAATTCTCCTTACTCACGTCAAGAGAAGATTTGTTAAATATCTGCAACACATTTGCCTAAAGCAGAAAGGATTTAATAATAGCACTTACTTTGGGTTTCTATTTTAAAAGCAGCGTTAACAGTGTTGAGTTGGAAGGATATTTTACTTCCTCATTTTGACAGGCAAAGATTCTCGGGTGACGATTTGCCCCATTGACACTTCTGAGATTTCATTAATAGGCAAATAATTTCATAGACTTAAAGTTTCCAGAAAGGCAGGAAACCCAGTTCAACCCATCAAGAGTTCACGACTGTAAAAGCAGCTCATTTTATTTTATTTTATTTTATTTCATTTAACTCACTGTACTCGCAATCTTTTCTGTGCTTCGGGGAATGACATCAAAACATTTGTTCGCCTGAAATTAATAATGGTTAATATCCACTTCTGGGTGGAATTGAAAGGCCAAGACATTTTCTTGGTCTGGAATTCTTTTTCCTTTTCCTATCAGTGTTTCTGGTGACAAATGTTTCTTGCACGCCCAGCGGTTTTACCTTTAAGGGCTTAAGGTATGTGGGCACGAATGGCTGCAGACAGTTACAGATTATAGAAGGCACCAGTTCATTTTTCTCACGTTTTACGGTCTTTGCGATTAATGCCATAGACTATTTAACTGAAAAGACCATTTAACATTTTGCTATTATTACATGCCGAATATAACTGAAGAAAAGACTTTGCGATAATGTGACAGTTTAAAACCTACCAGGGTTTTTTTCACTTTGATGCCTACCATATGTGTCGGACCTTTAGTCCATTAATTCCAAGTCATCACGGTCAATATACTGTGAATTAGTGGGCAAGAGTTCAGATTCTTCTAGATTAAGTTCTTCTAAGGTTGATCTCTCCGCCAATGTATTTATTAATACATTGGCTGAGAGATCAACCTTAGAAGAATCTTTGCAGGGAGCCTTCCTGCTTCATCAGGAAATTCTAAAACAGAAGTTGAGGAATTTGTCTCCTGCTCGAGCAGGGAGGGGTTGGACTAGAAGATCTCCAAGGTCCCTCCCAATTTTATTAATACATTGGCTGAGAGGTCAACCTTAGAAGAGCTTAATCTTTGCAGGGAGCCTTCCTGCTTCATCAGGAAATTCTAAAACAGAAGTTGAGGAATTTGTCTCCTGCTCGAGCAGGGGGGGTTGGACTAGAAGACCTCCAAGGTCCCTCTCAACTCTGTTATTCTGTGATTCCGTAATACAAGAATACATGTAATACATGAATTCAGGATTTATTAGAAAATATTAGCTGGTGCCGGCTTCTTAAGGATCCGGCATGTTTTCCTAAATAACATAGACAAGATAGACGTTGTATTTCAGGAGTCAAAGAATCTCTTTGCTTTTCCCCTTTGAGATTCGAATTTGAAGTAGGTAAAACCAAATCCCCATCATTTTTTATCCACCCCAAAGAACCCGGTTTCTAAGTCTGCTTAAGAGAACATCCTCCAAGTACCAGCAAAGAAACATGAAAGGCCACCTCTGCCTTGAAAGACGTACCTAACCAGCGAAAACCGGTTTGAATTTCATGCAGTCACCATCAGACATTTACTCGGCGCACTGGCAGCCACTCTCCGCCAACAACCGCTCTCTCAGTGTGCGCTTGCATCTTTTGTTTTGCATAATTAGGCAGCTTGTTTGACAGTTTTAACAGCTTTTCTGCAGAAACTCTGCGCGCTTTGGAAGAAGAAGAGCCAGCTGTAACTCAAACTGGGATTTGAGCGGTGTGAAACGGCTTCCAATCGATGCACGAGTCCTAAATTCACTGGGTTGTACATAGATCTTTCGGCTTTTGTTGGCTGTTGCTTGAGCACGTTTATTCAGGTACATCCCTGCCTGGGACTCCAGTTATGTCGGAAAGCTGCCAGCTAGGCCAGAAGGAGGGGTCAAGTGAGGACCTAGCTTGGAATCCTTGTACGGCTGCGAGAGGCATAACTTTGATCTCCCTTATCTGGTCATTCCCACCAGTCTGGAGGAGGTTCTTGTCACATAGGCGTTAAACAATAAAGTTCCTGACTTTAGCTATTCACAAGTGGCTGTGGTTGCTTGGTTGCTTGCATCTGACAGATATATCTGAAAGAACGCAAGGATCTGCATTACTAGAAATTATGATTTGCATCCGGTAGCTCCCCATTGTTACAATAGCCTTTAGAATTGTTGCAGAGGCTTTCTATCGCCTCCATCGCTGTTGAAAAGGTAGCGTCTCTTTTCATTTGGAATTTAATAAACAGTCATAAGTAGAGCTTGTTTCCTTTCAGGGATCCCTTTTACCCACGCAAATCTAATTTAGTTCTTCAGTTAAGGCCAAGGTTGTAAGGAACCACGTCTTCGGCGATGTCGAAATTAAGTTCTTTTTTTCCACTTCAGCTACATCTGAAACGCAGAGCCCGGCTCTCCACAGCTCCGGTTTTAAAACGGCACCGAGCTGGAAATGCTTTTGTTTATGAAGATGGTCACACTGAGATTTTTTGATAGCTCTTAAGTACGCATCAGCTTCATAAAATATGAAAAGCAACGAGGGCAGATTTCAATTAAGGGTGTCAAGTACAATTACTACGTATTTCGTCTTGAGTAGCGAGGGTCAGCAATAATTGATATTGAGAGGAGACTTCCTGAGAGCACTCAGGGCTAAATTCTTAGTTGGGTTGGGCCCTTCTTTGATAAAGGAGATTAATCAAGATCTGTTATCTGGAGAGATAACTTAAGACTTTGAGACAAGATTGGGACCACTGTTCCTCTCCTCCGGCTGTCGTGATTTAAAGAAAAGAAAGCACTTCCTAGTGCTCTGCAAATCTATATCCACTGTTTGAGTTGGGTCAATTGCTTATAGGGAAGGGTGTAGCCTGTTCTTGTCTAGAGCAGGGGGGAGTCAAACTCAAATCCAACTCAAGATGTGTGTTGTGATCCGCCAGCAGCCTGAGGACCAAGCAGCGGAGTCGGACAGTGAGGAGGCTGGGGAGGACGAGGGGACAGTCCTGGAGTCAGGGGATGGCCCAGATGAGGGCTCTGCATCAGAGGCAGAAATGGGGCCAGGGCCATCTGGGAGTGATGCGCAGACTTCGGAGTCTCCAGAGGTGGACAGCAGAGATGCAGAGGAACAGGACTCTGTTCCTAGTGCATGCATGAGAAGAGTTGCCAGAAGGCAAGAGCAGCTGAAGCAAAAAGGACGACTTGGGAGTAAGGCCAGGAGATTATTGGCCACTCCCATAAGGCTTAAAAGAGCAGCAACGAGCCATTGGGTTCTTTGTAGAAAAGCAATGTTGATTCCATTGCTTCTTGTCAGTGACTCTTGAACTTTGTGGGGGGTTTTGCCAAGAAAAGCCTTTGGGAGGTGGCCAAAGACAACAAAGGTTGGTGATAAGGCCGAAGGACTGTTTGTGAAAAATTTGTTTTGGACTAATGTTTTGTTTTAATGAAATAAGTTTGTTCAGGACTGAATTGTGTTTGGTAATCACTACTTGGGCCTCGGTCACAACAATGTGGTCAGATCCAGCCCGCGGAGCTGTCCTGGAAAATATAAGGGGCCAGCCTGCGTCACTTCGACTCAGTCTACCCAACACAAAGAGGAAACATGCCAGCAGTTTGGGGAGTGGTGTCAAGCTGGCCACACCCACCCAATCAGCCACACCCACACCTGCCCAGTCAGCCACGCCCCCCCCCCGACCCACCCACCCCCGAGGTCAACCACAGCTCTGATGCAGCCCTCCATGAAATTGAGTTGACACCCTTAAGGCCTAGAGGAGCCTTAAACTCAGTAACCACATCACCAGAAACAGCTCTAGTGTTCGTTACTTGGTTGTTTCCATAATGACTTTTTAATCCCTTTGGGAAATAACCATCGTATCTGCTCGTTCTCTGTAGCTAGCCCAGGCAAGCTACTCAAAATCCACGCGCGACCTTTCATCTGGAAAAAGCATTGTGCTACCCTAATGTAGATCATGTGAATCAAACTGAACAGGAAGAATCTTCTTAGGGTCCTGGCTTTGGCCTTGGATTGAAGATATTCGGTTGTCTTAATTTGCAAAAAGCTTTCCTGATGCTATTTGGCCGAAAACAATGCGTGCTCCCTTTCCTTTTCTTCATCTTTCCGATTGGACAGGTGTATGCGTGCTTAATCCCACGCATTTTTAGAAATCCTGTCTTAAGGGTATTATTTCCCGCCCCCCAGTAACTGTATTCAATGTAATCTTTATTATATGGTATCTATGGGCATTTTCATTTCCTCTGCAGGAACTTTCTTTTAATCCCAATTATGTTATTACGGCTCTACCAACCCTAATCTGTACTAATGGCTGCCTTTAAAATGGTCGATCTCCACCACTGTAAGTGAGGTTCGAAATGCTTGCCTGAGTATTGTTTTCTGCTTGTCTGAGTATTATCAATTCTGATTTAAATCCTCACTCTGCCCTGTTCCATCATTCCAATCGTCTGCTTCCATGTTTTACAGCTTTCCGATTTAAAAACAAAATCTCCCCATATACAGTCGTGGCCAAAATTGTGGAAACCTTTTGGGAAAAGTGTATTTTCTAAAACTAGCTAATAACACCACTTTTTGGGGGGTGGACTAGTACCATAAAATTATATATCAATTGAAAGATAATTTAATCAAGAATGTAATGCAATGACTTTTATGAAGGATTTGCTATTAGAATCGCAGTTACAATATAAAGAAGAAAAAGGAAATGCATAGAAAAAAATGAGACATACAAAAATTATTGCCATAGAAAAAACGAGATACACAAAACTGATCACCGTGTCAGTTAATCCTTAGTTGGGTAACCTTTAGCATGAATTACAGCCTTACAATGTTTTCCCGTGGAGTGAACCAAGTCTTTGAGTTCTGCAGCCGTTCTAATGTGAAACCAAGATTGATTGAACGATTGATTGTATTAACTGGGTTTTATTGCTGGGTCGCTTCTGACTAACAAGTTTCTTTAGTCGGCTCCATAGATTTTTAATTGTGTTAAGGTCTGGGCTATTCCCAGGTCGTTCCAGCAGTGGAATAGGATTATCTTGAAACTCCCAAAAAAAAAAGTGGTTTTTATTAGCCATCAAACTTCAAAAATACACTTTTCCCAAAAGGTTTCCACAATTTTGGCCACTACTGTATGGACCAAGTTGCCTCCATTATACAAAACCAACAAACAAAAAAACCACAACAAATTCAAATGTGAAAATTGGCGTTTACCCCTATGTTAAACAGTGGTGCCATTAGCTGCATAAGCGTCGACCGAAGATTCTTCCAAATAAATCATAATCACAAGCCCAACTCAGCAGCGTTCCAATGTTACTTGACTTGGTCATTAACCCTGTCTACTTGTAACCATCTCGGCATCCTTCGGCTAGCCAGATTTCTTTGTCAAGTCTCTACTTGTTGATTCAAATTGCGAGGAATAACGGGTGTTTTATTTTCACAGAGAGCTGCCCCATCCACCCCAGAACCTGTTTGCCGCTTTGAATTCTTCCTTCAGCCGCAGCGTCATCCTCTCCTGGGTGAGACCCTTTGATGGAAACAGTCCAGTTCTGCATTACATCGTCGAAGTCTCTGAGAACAGTAAGTGATGGCCAAGACCTCCCTTCACCTCCGAATAGGGTTCCAACGGATGCCCTAATTAAATCATCAGCCTCAAGCCAAGCTTCAAAAGAAATCCAGTTATTTATTAGGAGCTTCATGTCGGCACGTTCCAAGTGAAGCCAACTCTGACCCCAAGTAATTTGTGGCCCAGACCTGACCCTGTTTCCCCCCCTCCCTCCAGGGTATGTTATCAGTCACATTCGCCAACGGAGCAATTTCGCGGGTTGTAGAGATCACTCTTCTCCGGCCGTTCTGGGTAACTCTGGGAGACAGCCTTGAGAGAGAGATGTCTGGAAAGTGCTTTTGTTTTTGGCTGCTGTGCTGCTTCACTGTTTTCCCATCCCCCCCTTGTCTATGGCAATTTGAGAGCAGGTCAGGGTTGCTTTGTGAGTTGACATTCTGGCTTATTCCTCTTTCTCATTGTCTTCGAAATAGCTCCTGTCTAGGCAGGCAAAGCATGCAAAACCCGGCACCCTGTGTTTCTTATTTGTGTGGATTTAAAAAAAAATAATAATTCCAATTTCGCTGAGTGAATAATGGTTTGTTCTGTGATGCTGGGTGTTTTAATTGGGAGCTTCCCTTCACCACATCTGCTTTTCCAGCTGCTGCACATCACGTGATGTTTGTCTTAATAAGCCCAGGGTGAGTGGCTTGTTATTCCTTGCTGGGAGCTGCCGTTGGGAAATCCAGGCACAGTTTCGAAATGTCGGCCGTGTCGATTGCATGATATTTTGTCCTTCTAAATTTCCCCGGTGATGAACTGGGCCAGCCTGCAAATTGTTGACCTGGCGCCTTATCTCCAGAGTTTAGCTTACAAAGTGATTCACCTGCGCTTCTGTGCCAGGGAAGCCCCTTTCTTTCCACCTCTAAAGAGTGCAGGAAAGAGTACAACAAGGATGGTCAGGGGTCTGGAGGCTAAATTGTACGATGAATGGCTAAGGGGGAAAAGGTATCTTTAACTTACAAAGAGAAGGCTTAGGGGAGACAGGATTGCCTCTGTCAGTGTTCCAGGTAATGCACCCAAAGAAAGCAGAACTCGGAAGCAGGTATGTCCCTCAAGGAACGGTTTTTCTGGATGCTTCATATTAGCACAACTGGCAAAAACCGACTCTGAAGGTTCCCGCGGTTTTCACCTAATTAAAAAGTAAAACTTCTCCCCTTTCCCCTAGTCATCAGTTTGTATCTATTGTGTGCTCATGTATTTATTTATTTTATTTTTATTTATTTTGTCACGCAGTATATATAAGCATAAGCATGAAATAACTATACAATATAAGAGCATATATATAAGTATGAATATGTAATAACTATATTAATTGGATATAACGAAAGGAAACAATAGGACAGGAACGGTAGGCACGCTGGTGCTCTTATGCACGCCCCTTACGGACCTCTTAGGAATGGGGTGAGGTCAACAGTAGAAGCTTTGGGGATTTTGGGAAGAGACCACAGAGTCAGGTAGTGCATTCCAGGCATTAACAACTCTGTTACAGAAGTCATATTTTCTGCAATCAAGATTGGAGCGGTTAACGTTGTTATTTATTGTTTTGGTTGAAGCTGAAGTATTCATTGGCTGGTAGGACATTGTAGCAGATGATTTTATGTACTATGCTTAGGTCAGACCAAAGACGGCGAAGTTCTAAATTGTCTAAACCCATAATTTCGAGTAAGGCATGAAGTATTTTGTTGCAAGCAGATGAGTAGAGAGTGTTAGGGAAGGGGAACATGTGGCTTTCAAAATATTGCCAAACTGTGACACACACATGCTCCTTATCACTAGCTCAGCTGGTGGGGGTCTCTTAGAAGATGTAATCAGCCATATTCAGATGCCACACAGGTTCCCAGTTCCTTCCTTGTGCAATTTCTTCTCAACCCACCCAGTTACCTGTTTGTTGCCATACATGCTTAATGTCTCTTTCCCTTTTGTGGCTTCCTTCAAAAATGAGTAAGAAAGGAAAATGGAGGCGCGAGAAGTGCTCAAGGAAAAGTTGTGTGTGCTTCTATCCAAGAAATCAAAGACCTCAATAGCTAGCATTCATCCCTTGATGGTCCTGATGGACCCATCTAGGATTTCTGCCGACAGTTACCTCCCATTGTCCGGTATGTCCAGTGCGCGCCCACAGGGAGGGTCTTCTTAGGGTGCCGTCGGCTAGTCAATGTCGGCTGGCGGCCCCCAGGGGAAGGGCGTTCTCTGTGGGGGCCCCGGCTCTATGGAATGAGCTGCTGGTGGGACTCCGTCTCCTCCCTGATCTCCGGACCTTTAAACGCGAGCTCAAGACTTTCTTTTTTCACCAAGCGGGGCTGGCCTGATTGATTTTAGTATGGGGGGTTTTAGTGGGTTTTAATAGGGTTTTACTAAGGTTTTAGTTTTGATAAATTTTAGCTAATATTTTAAGTATACAGCGATTGAATCAGTTTTTTAAATTTGATATTGTATTTTAATTTGTTAGGATTCTTGTTGTTTTATTGGCTGTACACCGCCCTGAGTCTTCGGAGAAGGGCGGTATAAAAATATGAATAAATAAATAAATAAATAAATTTCAAAAGGTATCTACATTTAGCTTACTCTTAGATCCTGAACGAAGCCCTGGTGTCTTTGCGATGCTTCTGACTTGCCTTTTTTTTTTTTTGTTTACATTTATACCCCGCCCTTCTCCGAAGACTCAGGGCAGCTTATAGTGTATAAGGCAATAGTCTCATTCTATTTATATATTTTTACAAAGTCAACTTTTTAACAACCAATGCCTGATACCTCAGTTGTTCAATTGTGTTTCTGATCAGCCTCCGTGCCACCGCAGTATTCCCGTTTTTCCCAATCTGAGTGGGTCAGATGCCATCCAGAATATGAACCTTTGCTAGAATCCAACTGATTGACTAAGGCAGGATTGTCAACTGGAAAAATGTAACAATTTACCTCTAAAATTCAGTAAGAAGCTCAGCAGCGGTTTGATAATATCCTACAAAAATTGCTTCGGTAATCCTGGAGAGGATGAAGAGATTTTTTTTTCCCCCTGAACTCTCACACGCTGTCAGACAAATCCTATGATTTTATTTGATAACATCATAATCTGCCGGCGTATCTCAGTGCCCATCAAATACATGCACCTCGCTTACGCTTTTGTTATCTGAAAGCACACATACAAAAAAGGAGAGAAAACTGGAGAACGGATGGTGGATCTTCAATACAACGGTATAATTGGAGGAAAAAGGAAGGGAGTGAGATTGGTTGGATCAATTCTATATATATAAAAAAGAAGAATTGGGGTTTCATATCTGAATTGTCTACGGACCGTTATACTGACGTGAAAGTACAATATGTAGGAACGTCCCAAATACTCTCTTGCAAAGGAAGACAGAGGCAGGGTTATTCTCTGTAATTCTCCAGGAGTCAAGAGATATTTGTAGACAGGATGCTGTGGGGTTTGTCGGTTGTGAAAAACTTAACACAAGAGTTTGATGTTTACCGTACGGTGCAGCTCCTCCCAATTGGGGTTCTACAGTATCGTTATTTCGAGTTTCTCTCCTTTTGATTTCCAAAGCTTGACTGGCTTTCTAATAACATATAACTTATAGCCAAAACAAAATCCTTAATTCAGCTACTATTATTAAGAGCGCTTGAGGAACCTGAATCTTCTTAAGTATGAATTTAAGGTGGAGGATGGTAACCAGCGGTGATCTTCTTCAAATTTCTAGGTTCTTCAAATTTCTAGGTTCTATCATATCGCAAGATCTAAAATGGACAGCTAACATCAAAAACATCATTAAAAAAGGACAACAAAGAATGTTCTTTCTGAGCCAACTCAGTAAGCTCAAACTGCCCAAGGAGCTGCTGATTCAGTTCTACAGAGGAATTATTGAGTCTGTCATTTGCACCTCTATAACTGTCTGGTTCGGTTCTGCAACCCAACAAGACAGACACAGACTTCAGAGGATAATTAGAACTGCAGAAAAAATAATTGCTACAACCTGCCTTCCATTGAGGACCTGTATACTGCACGAATCAAGAAGAGGGCCGTGAAAATATTTACAGATCCCTCACATCCAGGACATAAACTGTTTCAACTCCTACCCTCAAAACGACGCTATAGAGCACTGCACACCAGAACAACTAGACACAAGAACAGTTTTTTCCCAAAGGCCATCACTCTGCTAAACAAATAATTCCCTCAACACTGTCAAACTATTTACTGAATCTGCACTACTATTAATCTTCTCATAGTTCCCATCACCAATCTCTTTCCACTTACGACTGTGTGGCTGTAACTTTGTTGCTGGCAATCCTTATGATTTATATTGATATACTGACCATCAATTGTGTTGTAAATGTTGTACCTTGATGAACGTATCTTTTCTTTTATGTACACTGAGAGCATATGCACCAAGACAAATTCCTTGTGTGTCCAATCACACTTGGCCAATAAAAAATTCTATTCTATTCTGGGGGTTCGCAGGGGTTCGGGAGAACCTCCAGCTAAGGTTCTGTGCAGTTCGAAGAACCCCCAAATCCCACTCCTGGCTGGCCCCGCCCACCCCTCCCCTCCCCTCCCAGGAGTCCCCACGCAGCTCGTTTTGGATGCAGGTAAGGCAGGGCATGCGCGGAGGCTCGGGGAGGGCAAAAAATGGACCTACGGGAAGTTTGGGAAGGCCAGATACGGGCTTGTTTCCAGCCTCCCGAGGGCCTCCAGAGCCTGGAGAGGCCGTTTTTGCCCTCCCAGAGGCTCAAAGAAAGCCTCTGGAGCCCAGGGAGGGCAAAAACACTCCCCTGCCATGGGGCAGGAGTCCAACTAGGCCACAACCATCATGGCCAAAACTACCCAGCAACCGGGCAGAGAAGCCCTTTGCTAAAATTTTTGAAGCCCACCCCTGATGGTAACCTATAGCTGCTAAATTTATATTTTTTTTGGGGGGTGAGGGATGGGGGGAGATTGTAGGAATTCCCTCCAAGTACCATTTCTGAAAATCAAAGTTGTAGTTGTTTCCGCGCAGCTTACAAAACGATAATTATTATTCAGAGCAGGTATAGCGTATTAGCAAATATGTTGTCAGCTTCCTTTAAACAAGACAGGGAGAAACAGTCAACCTGTTCTGTGTATTCTCAAGAATACTCTGAAAGTCAACATATCCTCCGCTAAGGTTAGAGGAATTACAGTAGAAAACCTCGCCACTTAGTGTAATTTTGGTGGCACGCATGGGAATGTATTTTATCGCCATCCGAATATTGCCTTCCATCTCTTATTTCAGCGGCGAGTTGGGATTTATACCAGCGTTATCTGTAGATACATTCTGGTCAAAGTAATTTGCAGAAGAGATCATTTCAGTCACAATCGCTGTAATGAATAAAAATTACAGATGATTTAATTTAAGTGATTGTTTTAAATTGGCCTGTGTCAGCTCGGTGGCCTCCAGAACGGGTAGCTCTGGAGCTTCTGCTTAGCATTTGGGCTGGATAAACTGCTCGTTTTACTTGGGGGTTAGGATTTGGGACCCCTGTCAGGCCATTTTCTCAATGCATGGTGGAAATAGCTGTTCAGGACATAGAAAGCAACCGTGAGGACAGTATGAGGAAGCGGAAGATCAATGACTTGGACGAGGGGATAGATGGGGAACTCATCAAATTTGCAGATGACACCAAGCTGGCAGGAATAGCCAACACTCCAGAAGATAGGCTCAAGTTACAGAAAGATCTTGACAGACTTGAACACTGGGCGCTATCTAACAAAATGAAATTCAACAGTGAAAAAAGTAAGGTTCTACATTTAGGCCAAAAAAACAAAATGCACCAGTACCGTATATGTGGTACCTTGCTCAATAGTAGTACCTGTGAGAGGGATCTTGGAGTCCTAGTGGATAACCATTTAGATATGAGCCAGCAGTGTGCAGCAGCTGCTAAAAAAGCCAACACAGTTCTGGGCTGCATAAACAGAGGGATAGAATCAAGATCACGTGAAGTGTTAGTACCACTTTATAATGCCTTGGTAAGGCCACACTTGGAATATTGCATCCAGTTTTGGTCACCACAATGTAAAAAAGATGTTGAGACTCTAGAAAGAGTGCAGAGAAGAGCAACAAAGATGATTAGGGGACTGGAGGATAAAACATATGAAGAACGGTTGCAGGAACTGGGTATGTCTAGTTTAACAAAAAGAAGGACTAGGGGAGACATGATAGCTGTGTTCCAATATCTCAGGGGCTGCCACAAAGAAGAGGGAGTAGGGCTGTTCTCCAAAGCACCTGAGGGTAGAACAAGAAGCAATGGGTGGAAACTGATCAAGGAAAGAAGCAACTTAGAACTAAGGAGAAATTTCCTGACAGTTAGAACAATTAATAAGTGGAACGACTTGTCTGCAGAAGTTGTAAATGCTCCAACACTGGAAATATTTAAGAAAATGTTGGATAACCATCTGACTGAGATGGTGTAGGGTTTCCTGCCTAGGCCGGGGGTTGGACTAGAAGGCCTCCAAGGTCCCTTCCAACTCTGTTGTTATGTTATGTTATGTTATGTTATGTTATGTTATGTTATGTTATGTTATGTTATGTTATGTTATGTTATGTTATGTTATGTTATGTTATGTTATGTTATGTTATGTTATGTTATGTTAATCCTTCCCTCCGTCTTCCCTTTTCCTCAGAAAGCAGAACGTTTCAGTGGTATTGAAATAGAAATTTCTGAGAGTTGCATTCATTACACTGAAAGCTTTCAGCGCCATTACCACTAGAATAGAATAACAGAGTTGGAAGGGACCTTGGAGGTCCTCTAGTCCAACTCCCTGCTTAGCATTTCAGGCAAATGGTTATCCAGTCTCTTTTAAAACTTCCAGTTTTAGAGCACCCACAACCTCTGGAGGCAAGTCATTCTACTGATGAATTGCTCTCACTGTCAGGAAATTTCTCTTTAGTTCTAAATTGCTTCTCTCCTTTGTTAGTTTCCACCCATTGCTTCTTGTCCAGGTGCTTTGGAGAATAGCTTGACTCCCTCTTCTTTGTGGCAGCCCCTGAGATATTGGAACACTGCTATCATGTCCCCTTCTTTTCATCAACTGGACATACTCAATTCCACCAACCGTTCTTTATATCTTTTAGCCTTCAGTCCCCTAATCATCTAATCATTGCATGCATGCAACTCATAAGTAGGGTCAATAGAGTTACTGATGAATTGCATTGAAGAAAGGGTAACCAGTTCCATTCCACCTTCAACCTGGAGTACAACTCAACCTCAGGAGTAAGCTCCAGCTGTCTTTTATGGCATGATGGTCTCTGCAGAGTGGAGTTTGTGATCAAATACTCTCTATCCATCGTGGGATACTTAGGAGCGAAACATTTCAGGCTGTGTTCATCACAAGGGAGAAGAACCTGGCAGGAGAACACCTTGTTGATGTTGATGTGACAGCTGATGCCAAGTGAGAGACGCCATGACGGTCCACTGAGTACTTTGACCCAAAGCTGATATTGTCACATCTACCAGACTTCTCTAGAACTTCAGGATTGGCCAAGGGACAGTTGCTTAGGAAGGACAAAGGCAGTGAAATTGGCCAGGGACATTTATGTAACCTTTCCATTTCTTCTGAAAGCAAAATGGAAAAAGGATCAGAAGAAATAACCCAGTCCCTGGAATTGCCACGTTCTTTTTTATACTGTTGAATAAGTGTTTTTTTGTTTTTTTGTTTTTTGTATTCTGTGCTTCAGGGAGAAGCAGCCTTTGAAAAGGGTTAGTTTGATGATTAGGAGAAGCTTGCTGTTTAAATTTTTTTAAAAGGTCCTCCGTAAACCGACTAGGTTCCTTGGGCCGTGCGGAAAAAT
Organism: Ahaetulla prasina; assembly: GCF_028640845.1. Taxonomy (NCBI): domain Eukaryota; kingdom Metazoa; phylum Chordata; class Lepidosauria; order Squamata; family Colubridae; genus Ahaetulla; species Ahaetulla prasina. The sequence goes on along the minus strand of NC_080552.1, from coordinate 20,976,979 downwards.
ACCATCTTTTCCTTCAAACTACTATTTTCCTTGCAAAGCCAGAGTGCCCGGGAGATGAATAGGGTTCGTTTATATTAGTTTTTAGCTTAATCTCTCTTCTTGCCAGATCTTTTATCTTCCACCATGGAAGTGAGGGCGGGAGAAGGAAGAAAAAAAAAAGAAGAAGAAGAAGAAAAGACTAAAGCATTCTACAGATGCAGCGTATAAACAGAGCACAATTTTAAAGCTGGGCGGAGAGATTAATAGGTTGTTGCTCGGTTGATCAAAACGGCTCAGGTTAAGCACTCTTGAATGGTGTTTACACTTGCAGTAAACAAATGGAACAGAATAGCTTCAAGAAACAGACCGGTGACAATTAGCTCATTTATGGTCATTCAATATTCTAGTTAGGGTCTGCTCTTCCATTTTCTTGATTAAACTTCTTTAAGTTGCTTACTAATTCTGCCCCGGCTTTCTTTTTTTCCTTCTTATTCATTTTTGTCACATTCTTCGGACACCAACACAGCGACGAAATCCTCTTTTGATTCATAGCAGCTCATCTGTAAAAGGCAGAGCTGTAAGAACAATCTATATGCTTCGTGGAAGATGGAGAAATGGACGGAACAGGCCCGGTGGGGAATTGCTGACAATCCTTACCTAGACAGATTGCGACTCCCTTACCAGGCAGGCGGGGAACATTTGAGGGTTGTGGTCCCAACACACCTGAAGGGTCACAACAGAGGTGGGTTTCAGCAGGTTCTGACCAGTTCTGGAGAACCATGAGCAGAAATTTTGAGTAGTTCGGAGAACTGGTAGTAAAAATTCTGATTGGCCCCTCCCCCATCTATTCTCTGCCTCCCCAAGTCCCAGCCGATTGGGAGGAAATGGAGATTTTGCAGTATCCTTCCCCTGGATTGGGGAGGGAATGGGGATTTTGCAGTATCTTTCCCCTGGAGTGGGGAGGGAATGGGGATTCTGCAGTAACCTTCCCCTGGAGTGGGGAGGGAATGGAGATTTTGCAGTATCCTGCCCCTGGAGTGGGGTGATTTTACAGTATCCTTCCCCTGGAGTGGGGAGGGAATGGGGATTTTGCAGTATCCTGCCCCTGGAGTGAGGTGATTTTACAGTATCCTTCCCCTGCCATGCCCACCAAGCCATACCCAAAGAACCGGTAGTAAAAAAAATTTGAAACCCACCACTGGGTCACAAGTATTTCCCCACCATCAACAGCAAACACAGCGAGGACATCATATTTGCTTAGCAGGCGTGGGACCACATCCAACCCCTGCAAGGAGTCGGTGTCTCAACACTTCTTACCTAGACGTTTCCACTGCATTCGTTGAAAAGCACCCATGCTTAGGGACTGAAACGTTCTCAAACCATGGCAGCCACGATCCAGCTTGAAGCTGATGTAGCTCTTGTGGAGAAACCAAGCAACCTTTCTCAGAAAAAGACGAGGAGGAGAGAAGGGGCTGCACCAGATGATCCATGCAGACAGTAAGGACAATTAACCAGTGGAGGAGAAGTTGCGAGCGCTCCATCACTGGAGGTTTTCAAGAAGAGACCAGACAGCCATTTGTCCGGAATGGTCTAGGGCCGTGATGGTGAACTTTTTTGGCATCGATCAAGACGAACTTCCAGTTTCCGGCATGTGCATGCGCACCAGCCCTCTGGTCTCCTGGTTTCTGGCATGCCTGCATGTACGAAGACCAGGAAACTGGAAGATCATCTTCCCAGCGCGCGCATGCAAACCGGACAGCTGCCCTTCTGTTTTCCGGTGCGTGAAGACCAGCTGGCCGGCACATATGAAGATCAGCTGGAACCCAGAGGAGCAATTGGCAATGGCTTGCATGTCCAGAGAGATGGCTCTGCGTGCCACTTCCGCCACGCGCGCCATAGGTTCGCCATCACGGGTATAGGGTCTCCTGCTTGAGCAGTGGGTTGGACTAGAATGACTACAACTTGTTGCTGGCAATCCTTATGATTTATATTGATATATTGATCATCAATTGTGTTGTAAATGTTGTACCTTGATGAACGTATCTTTTCTTTTATGTACACTGAGAGCATCTGCACCAAGACAAATTCCTTGTGTGTCCAATCACACTTGGCCAATAAAATTCTATTCTATTCTATTCTATTCTATTCTAGAAGACCTCCAAGGTCCCTTCCAGCTCTGTTATTCAGCCAGCCCTTGTCATTTCAGAAAGGTTCCCCATTTTCCAAATTTTGTGTGTGTGTGTGTGACTCTGGAGCATCTTATGATACCGATGAGAGAAAGGAATCCCATTCAACCAGCGCGGAGGCAGATGGCTTTCTAATAATAATAATAATAGCGGGCGCAGCCTCAGTTGCAAAGGAGGCGATTCTGCTTTGCTTCATACCGATTTCATGCTTTTCATTTCTTCATAGCCTTGCAGGGAAGAATCGGCACCCGTGAGCCACAGGCATTGACAGCGGAATAGATTACGGCCCTCCCAGCAAAGCTGCCTTACCTTTGAGGTTTCTTCTTTGAAAATGGCAGGCCAAGTCACTCTCCCACAACACACAACACACAACACGCTCTTCCCCACCCCCAAGCATACAGGTTTCCCAGCAGAGAAAACTCTTCCAGGCTGGTGGCACCGAGCCGACTTGGAGGAGAAAGTCACCGTTCCATACCTGCGTGAAATGCGGGCAAGGAAGATATTCCAAGCTAGCTGCGTGCGAATTCCATCAGGGTCCTTCCGTCTGCTCGGCTGCTGGGTGTGGTATTACAAATGGACTGCCAAACAGATGGGTTGAGAAATACACAACCCATCTGTCTCCATCATGCTCATTTCCTCCTTTATTAAAATGTTAATGAATACAGTTTTTATTTATTGCGGGGTGACACATGTGGTGTCACTCTCTGGTGGAGAAATGTTCCATCAGCCTTAACTATGTGGACACAGAGAGAGAGAGAGAGAGAGAAGCTGCTTTTCTTCCGCAGATAGAAACCTCTGTCCTCCCTTCAGGCTGGTGCCAAGTCGAGCTGAATTGGGAAGCTGCGGGATCTAAAAACTCTAGTTTTTTTTTGAAAAAAAGTTGGAGAAAAATTGTAATCATTTGCGATCAATTCATGTGCTTTCGGGAGCTGAGTCCCGTGCAACACGCCAAGAATGCAAAGTAAAGTGGGGGTTGTTGTTATTGTTAGTTGCAAAGTCATGTCTGACCCATCGTGACCCCATGGACAATGTTCCTCCAGGCCTTCCTGCCCTCTACCATCCTCTGGAGTCCATTTAAGCTCACCCCAACTGCTTCAGTGACTCCATCCAGCCACCTCCTTCTCTGCCGTCCCCTTCTTCTTTTGCCCTCAGTTGTTCCCAGCATTAGGCTCTTCTCCAGTGAGTCCTTCCTTCTCATTAGGTGGCCAAAGTATCTGAGTTTCCTCTTCAGGATCTGGCCTTCTAAAGAGCAGTCAGGGTTGATTTCCTCTAGGACTGACCGGTTGGGTGGCCTTGCAGTCCAAGGGGATCGCAGGAATCTCCTCCAGCACCAGAGTTCAAAGGCCTCCATTCTTTGGCGCTCAGCCTTCCTTTATGGTCCAACTTTCAAGTGGGGGTAGATCTCTGGAAAATTTTTAGTCATACACATACATTCACACTTGCACACAGGGTTTTATTAATCCACCTTTCTTTCTTTTTTTTAAAATTTATTTGCATTTATATCCCGTCCTTCTCCGAAGACTCAGGGCGGCTTACATTATGTTAGCAATAGTCTTCATCCTATTTGTATATTCATATACAAAGTCAACTTATTGCCTTCCCAACAATCTGGGTCCTCATTTTACCTACCTTATAAAGGATGGAAGGCTGAGTCAACCTTGGGCCTGGTGGGACTAGAACCTGCAGTAATTGCAAGCAGCTGCTGTTAATAACAGACTGTCTTAGCAGCCTGAGCCACAGAGGCCCCTTTCAATCTTGTACCGGTCATCAAAGAAACCCCACCCCATGAATGAATAAAGTAACTGATGGAAAAGGGCTGTGGAAGAGGAATAAAAAAAGATACTTTGATGGGCTTGGAGTGGGATGTGGGCTCCTCTGGACGTATTTTCTGGAAGATAAAATAAATATTCTAGGGATGTAATGATGGAGGAAATGGTTTTAAGCAAATACTCTAGGAATGAGATTACAGAGATGTTTCTAAGCAAAGATGAAATAAAACTAATCAAGGAGAAAAGCAACTTGGAATTATGGAGAAACTTCCTAACAGTGAGGACAATTAAGCAGTGGAACAGCTTGCCACCAGAAGTTGTGGGCACTCGGTGACTGGAGGTTTTTAAGAAGAGACTTGACAGCCACTAGTCTGAAATGGTATAGGGTTTCCTGCTTGAGCAGGGAGTTTGATTAGAAGACCTCCCAGATCCCTGCCAGCTGTATTCTGATTGATTGATTCTAGGAATGAGATGACGGAGAAAGGTTCATGGTATGAGTTAAGACAACTGGATGCTTTTGAGGGGATTACGATACAAGGACAGGTTTTCATTTCACTCTTGTAAAATCCAATTGTGCTTTCTAGCAGGAATCCTGAAGGCAGATAAAAAACTGGAGGGTATTGATTGTGTGAATGTCTCAAACGGTTCGGTGTGAGAGCATGCATGGCTTTGCTTTAGACCCAAAGGAGTGGAGGGAAAGGGGCGAATTATCCAGTTTGGAACCATCTTCCTGTTAGTAATTTACTGCATCTCCATCCACCTCCATGTGAAGCAATTAGAAAGACTACCTTATTTTGGCAAAAACCATTTTTGTTGGATATCTCTAGAACAGGGGTCTCCAACCTTGGTCCCTTTAAGACTTGTGGACTTCAACTCCCAGAGTTCCTCAGCCAGCTTTGCTGGCTGAGGGACTTTGGGAGTTGAAGTCCACAAGTCTTAAAGGGACCAAGGTTGGAGACCCCTGGACTAGATGACCTCCAAGCTTTGCTGGCTGAGGGACTCTGGGAGTTGAAGTCCACAAGTCTTAAAGGGACCAAGGTTGGAGACCCCTGGACTAGATGACCTCCAAGCTTTGCTGGCTGAGGGACTTTGGGAGTTGAAGTCCACAAGTCTTAAAGGGACCAAGGTTGGAGACCCCTGCTCTAGAAGATCTTTGAAGACACTAATGAAAAACAAAAACCACAATGTCGGACCTTTAGGAAAACTCTTTATCAGCACAACAATTCAGGTATTTGAAGAAAAACCCTTAAGACTTAAGTCGCATCAAAGCACTGTGCTTATAACTTACATTTTTTAAAACAACAACAACAACAACCCACTCCTATTATTAAGAGGTAATATGAGAAAACATCATTAAGAAGATTAAGGTCCTTCAACTTAGAAAAGAACAGTTAAGGGAGGATTAGATGGGACATACAGCATGGAATAATTGTAAAGTGGATTAAAAGGTACATTTTAATTGAATTTTAATCTGTTACTTTTACATGAAGATGTTTTATTGCCGGTGAGGACATTTCTATAAACACTTCTTTAAGCAAAGTAGAGAAAACAGTTTTTTTTTCAAACGGTAAAACGTATGTCTTTGTTGTTAAGTCAAGCCCGCTGCATTCAGTGTTGAAGTGCCCTTTATTACATTATTTTAAGCAGCTAAGCAGCTGATCAATGGTTGAAAGGGGGGGGGGGGTATTAATTGACTAACAATCCACTCCAAAGAGTGTTTACTTGTAAGCAAGATGCATTGATTTGAATTGAGCCTGTATCTTCTCAGTCGATATATTCAGCATTGGGGTGTAACTGCTCCGCCTTTATGGCAATAAAACTAGGTCTAGTAAAGGTAAAATCACTTTGTCAAGAACCCTGACATAATGAAGGTATGGATTGAGTTGGGGGGGAAAAAAGCTTTGATCTCTTGATAGCTCTAATTTAGAAGCATGAATAGGGGAATTTCCAATTTGTCTTTGAATATTCGGGCTTTATTTATTTTTTTATTTTATTTATTTATTTTGTCACACAGTATATATAAACATAAACATGAAATAACTATACAATATATGAGCATATATATAAGCATGAGTGTGTAATATCTATATTAATTGGATATAACAAAAGGAAACAATGGGACAGGAACGGTAGGCACGCTTGTGCTCTTATGCACACCCCTTACAGACCTCTTAGGAATGGGGTGAGGTCAATAGTAGATAGTTTTTGGTTGAAGCTTAGGGGATTTTGGGAAGAGACCACAGAGTCAGGTAGTGCATTCCAGGTATTAACAACTCTGTAACTGAAGTCATATTTTCTGCAATCAAGATTGGAGCGGTTAACATTAAGCTTAAAACTATTATGTGCTTGTGTATTGTTGCAATTGAAGCTGAAGTAGTCTTTGACAGGAAGGACATTGTAATAGATGATTCTATGAATTAAACTCAGGTCATGTCTGAGATGTTTGGTACTGTAGGGGATGACCAGGCTGAGCTGGAAGGAGAGGTCAATTGCATCATAAGTCATGAGTCTCCGCGTACCCGCAAGAGATCTAAGTTCAGCCCATCTTGAATGCCTCCCTTATCTCCCTCTCATTTCCTTTAATGGCCAGTTGACCAGATTCTTGTAGACGGCTTTATTGCTTCTTGCAATAAATGATCATACTCGTTTGAACTGCATGAACCTCCTGATCTTGCTGGCGCTTGACAGGCATCCTGTAATGTCTGGTGGGTTAGGTCTACAAAAGGTTAGGTCCATCTGCGGAAAATAACAGTGATAACCGTGGCAAGGGACGGAACTGGTAAACTACATTCTTCCATATTGATTTTCTGGGAGTCTGGGAAATGACACTTGGACAGAGAAAGATTACTCGATTAATCACATGCTGGGCCAGATTCATGATTGATGATCTCTCTTTCTCTCCACTAGATTCACCTTGGAAAGTTCATCTCTCCAATATTGATCCCTCGTTGACCAGCATCACTGTGAGCGGGTTAACCCCAGCCCGTACCTACCAGTTTAGAGTCTGCGCTGTGAACCAAGTGGGTAAAGGGCAGTACAGCCTAGAAACCAGCAGGTACGCTCAAGTGACACCTTTTGATGAATGTCAGGTTGATTGAATTCCGTTGGGAATCAATGGTTTGTCCAATGAAAAGCAGTCCATTGATGTCTGTAGATACATTAGCCAAAAGGGCGTCGATTCAATCGATGTATCTTGGGTTTTCCTAGTCATTTGTTTCTCCAAACACCAAAAACTAATGGCTGGAAACTATTATGATCTGAATGGTGTGCCCATCTTTTGCTACTTCAACGTAGATCCAAGAGAAAGAGGCAATGGGTGTCGTGTCCCACCCCCACTCCGACGAACGAGTCAAGGAAGTCCGTAACAAACTTGGCAACGAAGCCTCCGCAGCGTGCCAAGTTCCTTCGAGGTTTATCAGGGCAGGCAGGAGTCCAAGTTGTGACTTCAGCAATAGGGTCCGATATCAGCAAACTAGATAAGACTTTGCTTGACTCAAAGTTGGAATGCCAAAAGCAGGTCCTTTATATAGGCTGTGGGGTGTGGCTCCATGACTCAGCATTTATCCAGGCCTGCCCCACCATTCCTTCTGCTGGCGTCGCCTCTCAGATCTCCGGAAGCGAGGGTCCATCCACCCTGAATTGTCTTCAGCTGGATCTGCTGTCAGCGTCTGGGAAAGGGAGTGGTCAGAGGGAGTAGGCCCGGGTAATTCTACCACCTGGCTGGCTTCCTGCTCTGAAGGCTGAGCCAAAGGAACACAGGCTGTATGAGTGAGGTTTATTGGGCTTCTCCTTTCACTCCTTGAATCCTCTCCGGGCATGGACCAGGGCCGGGGGCTGGAGTCATGACAGGCCATTCATCTTCATTATCAGACTCGGAGTCTGATAAAAGGCCCGGTTGGAGACGGGAGGGGCCCGGCTGTGGAGAGGAGGGAGGACGAGTCACAACAATGGGCATGTGAAAGAGAGAAGGTGTAAACACCAATTATGAAGCAAGAGAAAGGTAGCTACCTCCTTTGTCCATCTCTGGAGATTCCTCTCCAATATTTCTCCTAACCTTCTGAAGATCTTTTTTGAGAGATTAGGGGAAGATAAACATCCTGCTTCAATGCTCTAAATTCTCTCTGAACCTGGGTGGATTTTCAGGGAAGTTGGCTCTCTGAGCCTTCACGCGCCAACACCAGCTCAGAGTAAACAGAGAAATTACTTCAAATCTCTCTTAAATGACTTTAAATTTTATTTTATCATCTGCTTAGCTGCTCCAGCACATTAGTTGTTCCTACAGTAATCCCACTGGAGAAGCCATAAAAAAAAACAAAAACTCAGCTCGGCCACCTCTGATTAAAACTCGCTGGTGCTATTACTCAAAGCGGAAAGGAGCTTGGGATTTTGAACAGGGAGAAGTGGTGTGAACATCTCACCTCAGGTCAGGTTGAGTGGGGCAGAAGGAGCCAATTTGATCAGGATTACAAATTTGGAGGCAGCGTGTGACCTCATTCAAACTTGCCATCTTGATCAGGGCAAGGTGCCCACTTGAGATAGATGAAGAAACTGTTCCTTGTATTGCCCGCCTTAATTGCCTGATTTTTCTATTACATTGAGTTGTTACGGCTATTTTGAGCATGTCTACAGCAAGACAGCTCTGGCGCTTTCTAATTTAGCCTCTGTGAAGCAGAGGTGGGCTTCAGCAGGTTCTGACCAGATCTGGAGAACCGGTAGCGGAAATTTTGAGTAGTTCGGAGAACCGGTAGTAAAAATTTGGACTGGCCCCGCCCCCATCTATTCTCTTCCTCCCGACTCCCAGCTGATCGGGAGGGAATGGGGATTTTGCAGTAACTTTCCCCTGGATTGGGGAGGGAATGGAGATTTTACGGTATCCTTCCCTTGCCATGCCCACCAAGCCAAGCCACACCCACAAAACCAATAGTAAAAATTCTGACTGGCCCCACCCGCATCTATTCTCTGCCTCCCAAGTCCCAGTTGATCGGGAGGAAATGGGGATTTTGCAATAACCTTCCCCTGGAGTGGGACACACTTGTCACACCCACCAAGCCATGCCCAGCAAGCCACACCCACAGAACCGGTAGTAAAAAAATTTGGAAATCCACCATCGCTTTGAAGCAAATAGGATCTTTCTATTTTTAAGTAAAGGCATGAGTAAAGATCTGAGGCTGTCATTTTGCTTGATTTTTCTTCTGCCCAGATTGATGTTGCCGGAAGAACCTCCGAGTGCTGCGCCTAAAAACATCGTGGCCAGCGGACGGACCAATCAGTCCATCATGGTACAGTGGCAGCCACCTCCGGAAAGCGAGCATAACGGTGTTCTCCATGGCTACATCATAAGGTAAGAGGCCCGTGAGTGACCTGGAGAGACTGAGGCTGACATTAACTCCACTTGCGTATCGCACCGAACCTGAATTCCACCACTGCTCTGTAGCACCTTGAGGGGATTCTGAATCCCTAGTTATATTTGTCAAACCTCAGGGCTGAGAGGAATGGGAAGACCCCAAGCAAACCAACTGTCAGCTTTGGAAGCCATACTAGGTTGAAGGCTTCCACACGCTGTCCACTTTCTCCTCTGTGGGAAAGGAGGGGAGGAGGGTGGTAGTACAAGGGATGATTAGACAAAACAACATTCTTCCTGCTGATCAAGGTCAGGTTGGGTTCGCATCTGGAGAAGGAGTGGTTGGAGTGATGCTTTGACATGGGACGGTTGAGGATTGGAGCGTGTGACCGGCAGAGGGGTCATGAGGGTAAAGATCTTGGAGTTTGTATTACTGAGGGAGGAACTGGAATCCCCAGTTTCGGTTTTCCTCCAACTGTGCCAGTTTACCTATGTTAGTAAAAGAACTTTGAAAGATGTTGGCTTCGGAGTCTTTTCTGCAGGAGGGGTTTTCTGGAACGCTGACACCAACATTTCAAAGCTGGTCCTCTCCCTCTCCCCTTCCTTAGAAGGATTCATCACGAGATAGTTACTTAATTAACAATTAATTAGTGGAACGGCTTGCCTCCGGAAGTTGTGGTTGCTCCATCACTGGAATCCCAAGGGTGCTCTTTCAAGAGGCAACTGGACTTTCTGGTTTTTCTCTGAAGACATTTTACTTCTCATTCAAGAAGCTTCTTCAACTCTCTTGGAATGAGAAGCGAAACGTCTTCAGAGAAAAACCAGAAAGTCCAGTTGCCTCTTGAAAAAGCACCTTTGGGACAACCAGGACCTGGAGGAGTGAGAATCTCCACGGACCACTAGAGGTTTTCATGAATGGATTGGGCAACAATGTCGGCTGGCGGCCCCCAGGGGAAGGGCCTTCTCTGTGGGGGCTCCCACACTCTGGAACGAGCTTCCCCCGGGTTTACGCCAAATACCTGACCTTCGGACTTTCCGCCGCGAACTGAAGACACACCTTTTCATCCGCGTGGGGCTGGCTTGAATTGAATTTTAAATGTCAAATTTTTATTAATTTTAAATGGGGTTTTTAGTGTATGGTAAATTTTAAATTTTCAGGCTAATTTAAATAAGTTTTTTAAATTGCATTTTAAATTGTACTTTGTATTGTTTGTTTTATTTTGCCTGTACACCGCCCTGAGTCCTTCGGGAGAAGGGCGGTATAAAAATCAAATAAATAAATAAATAAATAAATCCGGAATTGTATAAGGTCTCCTGCTTGAGCAGCGGGTTGGACTACAAGACCTCTAAGGTCCCTTCCAGCCAGTGGTGGGATTCAGGCAGTTCGCACCACTTCGGGAGAACCGGTTGTTAACTTTCTGAGCAGTTTGGTGAACTGGTTGTTGGAAGAAATCATTAGGGTAGAGAACCTGTTGTTAAATTATTTGAATCCCACCACTGCTTCCAGCTCTATTATTCCATAGTCTGTGTTCTACTGTGGTGAAAGAACTCGTCATCTTTTGCCTGCTTTGGGTAAAGCAAAGACAAATTGACTTATTTTGGATGCAGTGTAAAGCAACAGAAGGACTAATCCTCTTAGTAGCCTGAACTGGCAAACTTTTAATCATTTATAGCGTCTTCAGAATTTTCCATCAACTTTTTCACTTCCAAGAAAGGCTTATTACTTCCGTGATTGTTAGCATTCTGCTTTCGGCATGCATCCTGGGGATAGCTTCATCACATCCACTTCTTCGTTTTAGGGGACCAAGTCTACGGAATAAACAAAGCGAGTGATTTAAAGCTGCAGCCTGATCAAATATAATATTTAAGAGTGGCAGAGAGGAGGAAGGAAGCAAATGGAAGTTGGACACTAAATCAACATTTTTATTAGACAGGCTTCTTCCTACAGCCGTAAACAACAGATACAAAAATTAAAAACGAATTTAAAAGACTATTTATTTATTTATTTATTTATTTATTTGATTTGATTTTTATACCGCCCTTCTCCCGAAGGACTCAGGGCGGTGTACAGGCATAATAAAACCGACAATACAATATACAAGTTTAAAATACGATTTAAAAAACTTATTTAAATTAGCCCAGTGATTAAAATTTACCATACTAAAAAACCCCGTTTAAAATTAATAAATTCAACATTAAAATCCCAATTTAAGCCAGCCCCGCGCGGATAAAAAGATGAGTCTTGAGTTCGCGACGAAATGTCCGAAGGTCAGGTATTTGGCGTAAACCCGGGGGAAGCTCGTTCCAGAGTGTGGGAGCCCCCACAGAGAAGGCCCTTCCCCTGGGGGCCGCCAGCCGACATTGTTTGGCGGACGGCACCCTGAGAAGTCCCTCTCTATGGGAGCGTACGGGTCGGTGGGAGGCGTGTGGTAACAGCACATTCGAAATTGGCTGAAAACTATAAAAAACCAGTAAAAACCCCCATTAAAAAATATTAGGCCAGTCCTACATGGTGGAATAAAAACATCTTCAGCTCGCGTCGGAATTCAAGACTTTCCCAAGAGTGACTTTGTCTGGACCTTCACAGGTTTACATTCTGTAGAACTCAACTGCCAAAATTCCCCAGCCAGCATGGGGAATTCTGGGAATTGAGGTCCATACATCCTAAATTCTTGGTTTAAGAAACACTGGTTTAGGGAATGGGGTCAATGTACTAGTTTTTAGGCTAGTAGCCCAACTAATGGTTTTCCTTTAATCGAAACTCTTTAACTGGTTGCAATCAAGAATTGTTTCTCTGTACAGATATCGCTTAGCAGGACTTCCTGGGGAGTATCAATACAAGAACATAACCAGTGCGGAGATAAACTACTGCTTGATCAAAGACCTCATCATCTGGACCCAGTATGAAATCCAGGTGGCGTCTTATAACGGAGCTGGTCTGGGAGCCTTTAGCAGGGCAGTCGCCGAATACACATTGCAAGGAGGTGAGTGGTTGTCTTCCAGATCTCCTTTTGGGGAGAGCTTTGAAATGGTCTCAGTGAGGAGTTCTAGGAGTATACTACAATGGAGTCTGTTTGCCTGTGTAGTAAGGTGTGTGTATGGAAGGGTGTGTGTTTCCCAGGGGTGGGCTTCAAAAAGTTTAGCAAGGGGTTTTCTGACCGATTGCTGGGTGGGTGTGGCCATGGTGGGCGTGGCCTAGCCAGCCTCCTGCACCACGGCGGGCTGCCATTTTTGCCTTCCCCAGCGCTGGAGGCTTTCCTCGAGCCTCCAGGAGGGGGAAAACAGCCTCCCCAGGCTCCGGAGGCCCTCTGGAGGCCAGAAACAGGCCCATTTCCAGCCTTCCCAAACTTCCAGTAGGCCTGTTTTTTGCTCTCCATGAGCCTTCGCCTGCGCCCTGCACTTACCTGCATCCAAAATGAGCTGCATGGGGACTCCTGGGAGGGGTGTGGCAGGGTGGTTGGAGCCAGCCAGGAGTGGGATTTGTGGGTTCTTCGAACTTCACAGAATCTTAGCTAGAGGTTCTCCTGAACCCCTGCGAACCCCCAACAGCCCACCCCTGGAAGGGTATTTCCCGGATGTAAGAAATGATTGTGGGTTTCCTTTGTAAAGGAGAAAATAAGAGAGAGCGTCTCCCAATCTAGAGGAAGTTACATGTAGATTGGGCCAGTTATGACTAATCATAAGAAAGTGAGATTGAGAGAAGTTTTCTTCTTCCATGTTGAAGCGAGGTCTAAAGTTACGTGATTTTAAATACGAGAGATTTGCCATGGGTGAAAATGTGTCGCGGGGGAAGGATAAGCTGTTGTCTAACATGAAGCACAAGAGGGTTTTGGACCGATCCATGGAAGCCCAAGCTGAGCAACAAAATCTCTGAAGTAGAAATTATAAAGGCAGAGACCATAAAGAGTCGCAAAGGTGGCAACTGGACCTTCTTGGTTTTTCATTTGAAATGTGAAAAGAATTGGAGAACCTTCTTGGATGAGAAGTGAAACATTTTTCAAAGAAAAAAAAAATTCAAGAAAATCCAGTGGCCTTTTTGGAAAAAGTACCTTTGGGACAACCGTGACTGAGATGATGGAGAATTTTCATAGAAAGACCACAAAGAGGCCCTTCAAGCCGGATGAAACTCCCTCTTTCCCCCAAGAGTAAGCCCTTGTTGATCTCGCCCCCATCGGTGACGTCATCCCATCACCGGATGGGCTGCTGTGGATGGGAGCCTGAGATAGGAACCTCCAGATGTTGCCTCCCGCTCAAACCTTCATTAAGTCTTCACCATCCAGATGCTCTCTTGATCGCCTGCATATTCATAAGCAGCCTGCCTCAGTTAAACTTTGATTCTCCCCGTTTCCCCATTGGCCTTCCAGTTAATGGCTCTCACCACGTTACCTTTCGGACTTTCTAATGCCACATTTTAGCAGGCAATGCAAGCGGTTGAGCCTCAACATAGCCCCAGATTAGTGAGCCTCATGTACGGAAGCACAGTGGGAAGCCCCTAGAGCAGTGTTGGTGAACCTTTGGTGTTCTCGCGTGCCGGCCTGTGTGCCAGAAGTGGCACGTGAAACTATCCTGTGCCGAATGCGCGGCCTCACCCGCTCCTCGTTGCGTTCCTGAACTCAAATGCGCGCCGGTCATCTGGCCGTCGTACATGCAATGTTGGTGACCCCGGAAGTGCGGCGGTCCATTGCGCATGCGTGCAACATCAACCTGAAAGGCCAGGTGCCGGCTTGCGGATGCGCGATGGACCGCCGCATTTCTGGGGTCCGCCGGCAAGGGCGTGTGATGGCCAGCTGACTGGCACGCATTTAAGCTCAGGAACGCAACGAGGAGCCGGTGAGGCTGCGCATTTGGTGCGGGACGGTTTTGCGTGCCACTTCTGGCATGCGTGCCATAGGTTCGCCAACACTACCCTAGAGTGCTAGCGTTGCTTTGAGGAAGCAAAACGCATTCCTCAAATTTTTCAGAAAACTCTTGAGAAGAACAAATTCTCAGGAAAGTTGTTCCGGGTTGGTTTGGAACGGCCTACATTGTGATAGAAAGAGGAATCTGCTTCTCTCGATGAACTGAGAGCGTGCATCATGATTGCTCAGATATAGAGATTTGGAGGTCAGGTGAAGTTGTTGTCCAAGTAATATGTCCCCAGAATCAGGGGTGGGCTTCAGATCCTTTAACAACGGGTTCACTGCCCTGTTGCTGGGGGGGGGCATGGCCATGGTGGGTGTGGCCTAGTCAGCCACCTGCACCATGGCAGGGGGGCTTTTTCACCCTCCCCAGGCTCCGGAGGCTTTCCTTGAGCCTCCGGGAGGGCGAAAACTGCTTCCCCCAAGGTCCGGAGGCCCTCCAGAGGCCAGAAATAGGCCCATTTCCAGACTTTCAGAACCTCCAGTAGGCCCAATTTTTGCCCTCCCAGACCCTCCGGGCGGCCCCTGCACTTAGTAGCAATGATGAACGGGCCGCGTGGAGACTCCTGGGAGGGAAGGGGCAGGGTGGGCGTGGCCAGCCAAGGGTGGCATTTGGGGGTTCGCCAAATCCCGATGGTCCTTGCCTAGAGGATTGCCCGAACCCCCAGGAGCCCACACCTGCCCAGAATGAATAATCCAAGGCATCCATATTCTTTGATGAGATGCTTTCTTACTTTCACCAAGACTGAGTAGTAGTTTTCCACCCATTCCTTCAGGTCCTTCTTCTCATCGATCCCTGAAAAAATGGGAAGTTTGGATCCTCCCCTTTAGCTTTCACAACACTTCAGCAAGAGGACAAGGGGACTGAAAGTTATAAGAGGTTACCTGAAGGGTACACGGCTTTAATGCTATTTTGAGAATTATCCCTAAGTTAATGGGAGTTAATATCCCATACCTTTTTCTGAAAGACTTCCTGGGAATGACAGGACCTCATTAGAAGTGGAATCATCAGGGGAGTCCAGAGAATCTTGTAAAGATGAATCGTACACGTTGTAACTCCAGGAATCAAATCAGCTTGCGGAATTAAAGTGATTAATGGTTTCTGTTACAATCCTCTTGTATAACCATAGCTCATCCCCCTTTTCATAACACAGGGACTAAGCGAGGATGGCAATTCCAGGGAGGAATCTCGATCACTTGTGGCATACAGATGGTCTTGACTTTTGTTTATTTATTTGTTCAAATGTATATTTCACAAATATAAATGAACTTTGAATATCAGATTGCATAGATAGCTCCCATCACAGAAAAAGTATGTTTTTCTAAAAAAAAAACCAACCCAACATACATTCATTTGAATATCTTATTGAGGATTTGTTCTCAGGTTTGGGTACTATGAGAACTGGCAGTCCAAATAGATGTATAAAATGTATTTTACCCTGTTCGGACCAGTTCAGAAGAACCGGATGTTAATTTTAATCTGGTTCACCAAACTGATTGTTCCAAGGACTGGCAGATCCCGCCCGCCCTGCCCCTCCCAGGAGTCTCCATGCGTCCAGTGGTGGGATTCAATTTCTCTGTTCTCTGCCCTCATGATTTCTTTCAACAATCAGTTCTCCAAACTGCTCAGAAAGTTAACAACCAGTTCTCCTGAAGTGGTGCGAACTAATAATAATAATTTAATTTCTATACCGCCCTTCTCCCGAAGGACTCAGCTGACTTACAGCCAGCTAAAAACAACAGTAAATAATACAATGTACAATTAAAACCAATTTTAAAAAAACCTATTCAATTTGGCCCATAATATAAAAATACATATAAAACCATATAAAACCCCATTAAAATTAATAATACTAATAGTATTATGCCAGTCCTGCTCGAAAGAATAAATACGTCTTCAGCTCACGGCGAAAGGTCCAGAGGTCCGAAAGTTGTCGAAGTCCTGGGGGAAGCTCATTCCAGAGGGTAGGTGCCCCCACAGAGAAGGCTCTCCCCCTGGGGGTCGCCAGCCGACATTGTTTGGCTGAATCCCACCACTGCATGCGTCCCATTTTGGATGCCAGGTAAGCGCGGGGCGTGCGCGGAGGCTCTGGGAGGGTGCAAAATGGGCCTACCGGAAGCCCAAAAACAAAGATAATTTTCGCCCTCCTGGAGGCTTTAGAGACTTTTCTGGAGCCGCCAGGAGGGCGAAAAACAGGCCTACCGGAAGTACCGGAAGTCCAAAAATGGGCCCATTTCCGACCTCTGGAGGGCCTCCAGTGCCTGGGGGAGGTCATTTTCATCTCCGGAGCCTGGGGAGGGTGAAAACGCCCCCCCGCCATGTTGCAGGAGGCGAGTAGGCCACGCCCCCATGCCCACGCCCACCCAGCAACCGGGCAGCGAACCGGTTGCTGAAATTTTTCAATCTCACCCCTGCATAAGACACTGTCTTGGTGTCTCTTTCCCTTCCCCGGTGTTCTTCTCCTGCCATTATTATCGAACCAAGCAAAGCACAACCCTTCATTTACGTTGTGAGAATTTCTTTTTTTTTTTTCTTCCCCTGGGATAATTAAGAGAAAGGATTCACCCATCATTATTAGCTATTCTGTTTTGGGGGGGGGGGAAGCTTGTCGGTGGAATAACAGCGGCCCAAGAACCATTCCATCTCTTGCTCCATCGGGGGAGGGATCCCCAGAAAATGAAAAATCACCCAATTAAGTTTCTTTTTTTTTTAGTCAGCCCCCCCTCCCTCCCAATATCGGGGACATAAATCACCAGTCTCTTTTTCCACACCAGAGTTACAACCTTTGCATTGTGTGTGGCCGTCAAGGGCTTAGTTTTCTTTTCTCTTTTCTTTTTTCTTTTTTGGACTTCCTTCTCCTCCGTTTCTGCCCCGCCCGTCTGCCTGCCGTTCCGCATGGTCGTCGTTCCTCCCTGCTGGTCCTGTGCAGTGCCCACCGCACCTCCTCAGAACGTCCAAGCGGAAGCGGTCAACTCCACCACCATCCAATTCTTCTGGAACCCGCCTCCGCAACAGTTCATCAACGGGATCAACCAAGGATACAAGGTTTGGATGAATCCGTGTTAGAAGCCGGTTCCCTTTGAGCTCAGGAAGCAAAAAGCCACCCCATAAACAGGGGTCTTGGGCCACGTTCAATGTCGAATTTATTTGTTTGTTTCTGTTGTGTCTGCGCCCCCCGAACCGGGCCCCCTGCCAGAAAGTGACTTGGAAAGTGAGGGGGAAGGACCATCAGGACTTAACTCGGGAGCACCGGCTTCCCTGGCTCAGCTCCAGGAGCCAGAGGCAGGTCAGGTGGAGGAGATAACGAGGCCTCTGTCCCCTGACTCTTCCCCCCCAGGCCACACCTCCAGACCCGGCTGATGGCAATCAGGCCTGGTTGGACCCTAGGTTTCGTAGGCAGGAGAGGCGGGAACAACAGAAGCAGGGGTGGGGCAGGCGTAGGAAGTGCTGAGTCATGGAGCCACACCCCACAGGATATAAAAGCAGCAAGGGCAGCTATACCTCTTCGTAGCAAGCAAATCAGCTGCTTAACTAGAGCTGAAGTACTGTTTGTTCCTGGTTGACTCATCAAGAGAGATAACAGAGACACTTGGCAGACGCTCGCTATTTTGCTGCCAGAGCTGATAGTGCCGGCTAATTAAGTCATCGCTCGGACTGAGGCGAGGGGGACAGAACAGTTTCTTTAATTTATTTGCTACTCATCTCATTTCGAAGCGATTCCGGGAGGCTTACAGCCTTCAAAGCAGGGGTGAAATGCTCCCAGTTCTGACCGGATCTAGCGATCCGGTAGCGATCGTGGCTGATGGTTCGGCGATCCGGTAGCGATGGTGGAGCAAAGCTCCACCCACCCAGCCGGGTGTCATTACTTCTTGTTTTAACCAGGAAGTAATGTGTTTTTTACCTTCTGCGCATGCGAAGGTCTGCACGTGCATGTGATGTGCGCGTGGGGCGTGTGCATTTCCGACCCGTTAAGGCAGGTTAGTAGATTTCACCCCAGCTTCAAAACATAAAACTATGAGATAAAGATTTCCCAAATGATTAAAAAAAAACAACACCAGTTACCATCAAGATAAAACGATGGTTAAAAACTGGTCTAATGCTGAACTTACAGCCATGCATTTAGCAAACATTCAGAGTTACCGTGGCAGTGAAAAAAAAGTGCCTTAGAACCGATCCTCCCACTTACGGTGGGAGCCGTGGTGGGCACAGTGGCTAAAGCGCAGTATTGCAGGCTGAGTCTGCCCACTGCCAAGAGTTCAATCCTGACCGTCCTTTCCATCCTTCTGAGGTCAGGAAAAAAAGAGGGACCCAGATCGCTGCCAAGCGTTTGTTAAGTGAAACACTGCAGGTGTTACGTCAGTAACACAGGTTGTGAAGTGAATCGAGCTTCCCCATTGACTTTACTGGTCAGAAAGTCACAAAAGGGGTTCAGGTGACCCCAGGACATTGCAACCATCATAAATACATGCCAGCTTTTTAATTTTGATCACGTGACCACCGAGGTGCTGCTACGGTTGTAAGTGTAGCAAACGGTCACAAGTCACATTTTTCCATGCCGCTGTAACTTGGAACCGTCACTAAATGAACTGGATTAAAATTTTATTGGGGTTATTTATATTTTTTTAGATTTTAAATTGTTTTAAATTTTTCGGCCACATCATAATATGTTCCTTTTAAATTTCTTTTAATTTGTATACAGTGTATTTTTACTTGGCTGTACACCGCCCTGAGTCCTTCGGGAGAAGGGTGGTATAAAAATCGAAATAAATAAATAAACTGTTTTAGCTGCCTTCCCTGGCTTTGAAACGAGGCTGCGTGGATAACAAGAAACGCAGTCCTGACCTAAAAGAGAAACGCAGCTCAATAAAAGAGCCCTCCCCTCCCCATTTCAGTTATTAGCGCCGACCTCTTTACAAAAGAAAGACCACCCCAAAAATGTCTGAATTTTCCTATATTGTTAGTCTGTTTCCAGAAGTTGTTTTTGTATTCAATTGTTGTTTAAATGGCAGTTCTCTTAGAAAACGTACAAAGTAAAATGTACACAGGTTGATTTTCACTTGTCAAGAGCTACTAAAATCTCTGCTTTTAACTGTCAAGGTTCTTTCTTTCTTTACCTTTTCATTCCTTGTTTTTTCATCTTTTTTTCCCCCTTCTTTTTTAAATATCTGAAGCAGCTGGGCAGATCGTATTTATTTCATAGCCTGGATTTTATTTATTTTAAAAAAAAACCACACTGTAATAGGGGCAGTTGTAGGGAGGACGTTTCTATCATATATTTATGTAGCACATAATTTGCGTAATGATTTATAAATTGCCACATTTCGTGCGTTTCCTTGCCTGGCTGGTGTCACTCATTGTGTGTTTTTTCCTGGCAAATGCACTCAGCTTCTTTTTATGGAAGCATGGAATAATCCACTCAAAAGAAAATGTAAAAGCCCATTGGTGACCCATTGGTACGTTTTCAGTCTGTTTTATAGGTATAATTTTGCTAAACTGAGCACGTCTCTCGCTCGCTCACTCGCTCGCTCTCTGCCATTATGAATTGGAGAATGGGCTTGTTTTGTTTCACTTCTGGAAGTTTTTATTTATTTATTTGTATCCCGCCTTGTTATTTTTGTAAAAAACTCAAGGCAGAGATCATATTCAATCCTCCTTCCTCCTCTAATTGCCCCCACAACAACAACAACCCTGTGAGGTAGGTTGGGCTGAAAAAGGACGATTGGTACAAAGTCACCCAGCTGTCTTCATGTCTAAGGCAGGACTAGAACTCACCATCTCCTGGTGATTGGCGTGAAGTCACCCAGTTGTCTTTCATGGCTACGATGGGACTAGAACTCACCATCTCTTGATGATTGGCCCAAAGTCACCCAGCTGGCTTTCATGGCTAAGGCAGGACTAGAACTCACCGTCTCCTGGTGATTGGCCCAAAGTCATCCAGCTGGCTTTCATGGCTAAGACGGGACTAGAACTCACCATCTCCTGATGATTGGCCCAAAGTCACCCAGCTGGCTTTCATGCCTAAGGCGGCACTAGAACTCGCCGTCTCCTAGAGATTGGCCCAAAGTCACCCAGCTGGCTTTCATGGCTAAGGCAGGACTAGAACTCACCATCTCCTGGTGATTGGCCCAAAGTCACCCAGCTGGCTTTCAAGCTAAGGCGGGACTAGAACTCACCGTCTCCTGGTGATTGGCCCAAAGTCACCCAGCTGGCTTTCGTGCCTAAAGCAAAACTAGAATTCACCGTCTCCCAGTTTCTAGCCTGGGGGTTCAAGTCCACAGGCCTTAAAGTTGTCAAAGTCGGACACACCTGCCTTAATGGATTAGGCTACCTTATGCGTGCTGAGCTGTGAATACTTAGCTTGCAACCTTGAAGGCATCGCATTGTGGTCACAAGCCTAGCGTTGTGGTTGCGAGAGATAGCGTTTCTCCAGCCAAATCCTCCCGCTGCAGGCCGTCTCAGTGGCTTAGCAGTGATGCAAAAACAGATCAATCACCGTTAAATCAAAGTGGGATGTGGGCAGCCCCAGCTCCCATTTGTCTTCTGTTCCCTGTAAGTCTGCCAATGGTAGTTCATTGTATCTTGGAGCCAGCTTATTAAGTAGCGTGACAGAAGAAGGGATTTTAATCCAGAGGCGAACAAGGGAGAATTTTTAATCCAGGCAACGGAGAAATGGAGAGAGCTGTTTTTATGTTACGAGACAGGGTTAATATTAAAGGCAAGGGTTTCAACCTGGAGGTCCTTGACCTAGAGTTGTAAAGGAGAACTTAGGTTACAGAGTCCAGTGCACTACTGAGTCACATCATGGATATGTTTTCTTCATATTATCACCGTATCTCCCAGGCATCTACCTTCCCCTGGACTACAGGGGTAACCATTCTCCTTCTTTTATTAATCCTGGTTTTCTCCCCCCCAATCAGGGGTGAAATATAAAATTTGTTACTACCGGTTCTGTGGGTGTGGCATGGTGGGTGGGGGAGTAATGTGACTGGGTGGGCATGGCCAACTTTTTTTTTTTTTTACTTTTAAGAGCATTTTTTCTACAACCTCTTCGGCTGAAGAGGTTGTAGAAAAAATGCTTTTAAAAGGCTCCTCTGACGATCCCAGTTGAGTTGCCTGATCGTCAGAGGCTTTTCTTTTCTTTTAAAAGCATTTTTTCAGCTGAAGAAAAAATGCTTTTAAAAGTTAAAAAAAGGGGGGGCCTCTGATGATCCCGCGGCTCAGCTGGGCATGTGGGGGGTGGGGGGAGGAATTTTTGCTACCGGTTCTCTGAACCACCCGCCGCCATCGCTACCGGATCGGGCGATCCGGTCTGAACCGGGAACATTTCACCCCTGCCCTGAATGGTTTTCTTTGCTGAGATGGGCTCTTACATTCTTGACATCCCTGTGATTACACAATTTAAGACAATTCATCCGTGGACCGGCTTGTCTCCAGAAGTTGTTGGCGTTCCATCAGTGGAGGTTTTCAAAAAGGTTTTCAAGCAAAGCCATTTGGCCAGAATGGGATGGACTAGAACAGGGATCTCCAACCTTGGTTCCTTTAAGACTTGTGGACTTCAACTCCCAGAGTTCCTCAGCCAGCAAAGCAAAGCTGGCTAAGGGACTCTGGGAGTTGAAGTCCACAAGTCTTAAAGGACCAAAGTTGGAGAACCCTGGACTAGAAGGCTTACAAGATCCCTCTTGACTCTGTTATTCTGTTATTCTGATTAATCATGCCACTATTAAGCAGAAAAGAAAGTTGTCCATGGTTCTGTATCTTCTTAAAAATAGCTTTAAGGCCTTGGGGATTGGGATGGTGGGAGCACTTTTTGTGTTCAGATACGTTACAACTCAAAACACACTAAAACTGCCCTAGATGACTCAGCTACACTGATAAGAATCTCCGAGCTAATCCAAGCTCTGCTGTCTATGGCATTGACCAGCGGATGGTAACTCACCCTCAAAGGATGTCAACTCTCTTTCATTCCACCTTTCCTCCATCATCCAGCTCTTGGCGTGGCCAGTTGATGCCCCAGATGTTAAGACCGCCGTCACCATTCCTCCAGATTTTCATGGCGTCCACAGAGGATATATAACCAACCTGAAGAAATTTACGGCTTATTACACCTCGATCCTTTGCTTCACCACCCCGGGCGATGGGCCACCCAGTCCACCACAGCTACTACAGACTCACGAAGATAGTAAGTAGAGCCATTGTCTTTACCAGTGTCACACAGGCGTACATCGGGTAGTCAAATATTGGTTGGTCGGTGCAGTTGATCCAGACCAAGTTCTCTGCCGAAAACCATCTCTCCAGCATTTGTTTGAGGACTTTTTTTTTATTATTTGCATTTATATCCCGCCCTTCTCCAAAGACTCAGGGCGGCTTACACTATGTTAGCAATAGTCTTCATCCATTTGTATATTATATACAAAGTCAACTTATTGCCCCCAACAATCTGGGTCCTCATTTTACCTACCTTATAAAGGATGGAAGGCTGAGTCAACCTTGGGCCTGGTGGGACTTGAACTTGCAGTAATTGCAAGCAGCTGTGTTAATAACAGACAGACTTAGTCTGCTGAGCCACCAGAGGCCCTTCTGATTAGGGGTAGCCCCCTGTTTAACTACAGGTTGTCCTTGACTTACGAACATTCATTTAGCAACTATTCGAAGTTACAACAGCACTGAAAAAGGGACCTTCCGACCATCCCAGTATCCCCTCGATCATCACCTGATCAAAATTTGGGTGCTTGGCAACCAGCATCTATTCACAATGGTTGCAGCATCCCAGGGTCATGTGATCACCATCTGCAAAGTCAACGTTGCAACGTTGGATTGGCTTAACAAGCCAATTAAGTTATTAGCTTGATAACTGCAGGGATTTGCTTCAACAACCTGGTCCTGAAATTGGGTGTTATTCATTTAACAAACCCCTTGCTTAGCAATGGAAACGCTGGTCCCAGTTGCGGTCGTAAGTCGAAGACTATCTCCAATGGTGAACAGAGATGTTTCTCCTAAGATTCATTCTCTGCAACCTCAAAGCCCATTCAATCTACTCCTGTCCCCTCTGGCATCAGACAACGAATGTTTGTATTCTTAAATGCATAAATTTTCAGATATTTATGGAGTGACCCTTTTAACTATCTCTTCTGCAAATTTCAGAGTAGAGGGATATCCGCTTCCTTCAATCTTCTTTCTTAAGCCTTTATTTTATTTTATTTTTTCCCCAATGTCACCGATTATCTTCCTAGCCAGCCTCTGAGGTCGTTCTGTTTTTCTGCAAGAGATACGTAGCCTGCCAATGAAGAAGGTTTATAGCCTTTCTAATTAGGTGAAAACCTTTCCTCGGTTTGATTAACCTGCGCAAAGGATCACTGCAGATCTGGAAGGGGGGGAAAAAAAACCTTCTTATCTAGGGGAATTCTTCCATGTTGGAAGAGAATTGGCTGCAAGGTTATAAATAATGTAGAGCTATGCCTTCTGGGAATTAGTTTGTAAATTATTGAGCCTTATGAATGGTTGCCCTGCTTCTAAGAATCAACTGTAATTAAGGCATCGTGTTACTTACAGGAGCAGACACAGGAAGGGCTAAATCATCGTTTCATTAGACAAGTTTATATTTGTCCACCTTTTATAGTGCAGATCAGTGTTTCTCAACCTTGGCAACTTTATAAGAAGTTTGGATTTCAACTCCCAGAATTCCAGCTGGAGAATTCTGGGAGTTGATGTCCAAACTTCTTAAAGTTGCCAAGGTTGAGAAACACAGGTATAGATGCTATAATGCCTGTTGGAAGAGAGACAAGATGTCTCAAAAAAAAAAAAAAACCCCATACAGCTAATATCGGGGGGGGGGGGCTGCTGGGGATTCGCAGAGGTTCGGGAGAACTTTTAGCTAAGATTCTGTGAAGTTCAGAGAATCTCCAAATCCGACTCCTGGCTGGCTCTGCCCACCCTGCCCCTCCCAGGAGTCCTCACATGGCCCATTTTGAATGCAGGTAAGTGCAAGGTGCGTGGGGAAGTTTGGGGAGGGTAAAAAATGGGCCTACCGGATGTTCGGGAAGGTCCTCCAGAGCCTGGGGAGGCAGTTTTTGCTCTCCCAGAGGCTCAAAGAAAGCCAGAGTCCAGGGAGGGCAAAAATGCCACTACCACCCCGCCGTGGTGCAGGAGGCCCACTAGGCCATGCCCATTATGGCCACACCCACCCAGCAACCAGGCAGAGAACCCCTTCCTAAAAGTTTTGAAGCCCACCCCTGGCTAATATGCATTCAGTTTTCTTTCCTCCCGCCAATCTCCTGGATCTTTGGGGCTGAGGTCCATCATGGTTTGCTGAAAACCAGGAAGTGTTGATCTGGACAGACCGAGCTTGACTGAGACCCCATTTAAGGACCAATTAAAGGCAGCTCCAGAGTTCTCTTGAGATACAGACCAGATAAATGAATCACCAGGTTGAATAATTGATTCATATTAGCCAAGCAGAAGGAAACTTCAACACTTCAAAGACGATATTGAAACATCAAGAGGGCCTTTCTTGAAATCTCAGGCTTTCCTCTGGAGGATTTGAGTAGGCTGGTTATAAAAAAATTTTTTTAAAAAAATCCAGGTTAGAGCATTTCAACCAGCAGATACCCCTGGGCATTGCATACCCGAGGCCTAGTCCTGTCCAATCCTTGCTGAGTTATAGCAGCGTTTCTCGCTGATCTCAGTATATTTCACACGGATTTCTGCTGTACAGCATTTGTCACACAAGCTCCTTGCAGCTCGCCAACGGGAACAAGCCCATCTCGTATATATCTTATTTTATATTTGGGGTTGAGAGCCTGGAAGATGCAAAAGGTTTGGGAGGATGAATTGGGAGCTGTCTGCCTGTCAACACAGGCAAGATTTGCAACCGCGGTGGGCCTAAGCGACAGAGGTTCTTAGCTGTGCGCAACCATTCCAGAATGCAACTCATTCTTTAGTTCATTCCTGAAATCTGGGGGACCGGAGGGGATAATTAACGCCTGCCTGATCAATGAAGCCTCCTTGTCCAGGGTTCGCACAACCCAATTAACAAGGTCAAGGAAAGATCCCATTGCCTCCATGGCCCTATGTTCATAAATGTGTCTTGTTTTGATCTCGGTTGGTCGTCTTATAGATAGGACCAACCTCTTTGGGTGAGCTTCGGATCCATTCTATTCTGTAAACCCAGAAAAGGGATTAATCTGATAACCAGGTAAGGCTTGTTGCGTCACTTAATTTTACGCGGGTTTACTGAAATCCAGAATGGCAAGGGTGAATTGTTGATCTGGATTAACGTCCTCGGACATCCATCTGCTTTGAAGTCTTCAGAATTTCCTCTGACAAACATTAAACCAGCGCTATTGATCCAGCATTTTTGACATCCATCTAACTAGCATGGCCCCAAGCCAGTTATTCTTGGCTACTGCTGGGTTTGTTTTTGTTCTTTGCCAGCTGGTCAAAAGGTTAGCTCTCCCCTTCTATCTCTCTTTGTCTCTGTCTCTCTCTCTGTCTCTCTCTCTGTCTCTCTCTCTGTCTCTCTGTCCCCCCTCTCTCTGTCTCTCTCTGTGTGTCTGTGTCTGTCTCTCTCTTTCTCTCTTTCTCTCTTTCTCTGTCTCTCTCTGTCTTTGTGTCTTTCTCTGTCCACGTCCCTCTCTGTCTGTCTGTCTGTCTGTCTCTTTCTCTGTCTCTCTCTGTCTCTGTCTCTCTTTCTGTGTGTGTCCCCCTTCTCTCTGTGTCTCTCTCTCTGTCTCTCTCTTTCTCTGTCCCTATCTGTCTCTGTCTCTCTCTCTCTGTGTGTGTGTGCCCTCCTTCCTTCCCTCCCTCTCTCCTTTCCCCCTTTCCTCTC
The DNA here is from genome assembly GCF_028640845.1 of Ahaetulla prasina. Lineage (NCBI taxonomy): Eukaryota > Metazoa > Chordata > Lepidosauria > Squamata > Colubridae > Ahaetulla > Ahaetulla prasina. The sequence goes on along the minus strand of NC_080552.1, from coordinate 20,950,981 downwards.
TCCCTCCCTCTCTATTTTTTATTTATTTTTTAAAAATTATATTGCATTAAAAATTTTATATTGCTGCCTACTCGCTCATGGCAACTCAGGGTGGCTTATAGGAAATAAAAACACAATATAAAAACACAATATAAAAGAAATAAAAATAATAAAATAATAACCCCTCACCCAGCCCCAGCCCAGCAACAAGACTTGTGGACATCAACTCCCAGAATTCCCCGGACGGCCGTGCTATCTGGGAAGGGCCGGTTTAGCTCTGCCTGGTAAGGCCTGTTATTAAGAACACAAAGCCTGCAATTACTGCAGGTTCGAGCCCGGCCCAAGGTTGACTCAGCCTTCCATCCTTTATAAGGTAGGTAAAATGAGGACCCAGATTGTTGGGGGGGCAATAAGTTGACTTTGTAAATATATACAAATAGAATGAGACTATTGCCCTATACATTGTAAGCCGCCCTGAGTCTTCGGAGAAGGGCGGGGTATAAATGTAAACAAAAAAAAAAAAATTCTGGGAATTGAAGCCCATAGGTCTTAAAGTGGCCAAGGTTGGACACCCCTGATCTACAGGAAAGTTGTTGAGCGGTTGTTGAGTCAAAGAGCAACCAAGAGCACAATCCACCCAGACATAATAAGATTAGATTCCGGACAACTGATTACAGCCAACCACAAGAATCCTCTTGAGGCTTCTTAACCACTTCATTGAAAGGGAAAAAGCAACACAAGTGTTACAGAAATGGCAACCATTAAAAGCTTCCATTTTTAGCATCTCTGCTCTCTTTAGGTTCGCTGGAAAAGAGCCATTTTCATTCTTCCGGTAACAACCCTTTGATGAAGAAGAGATGCAACCATTTGTCTGAAACGACATAGGGCAGTGACGGCAAACCGTTTTGCCATCACGTGCCAAAAGTGGGGGGAGCACGGGGGTCACATGCGTGCATGCCCACACCCATAATGCAATGACCCCCTGCATGCCCTGCCCCCTGTGCATGCGTGTGCGACCCCCTCCCCTTTGCCTTGTTTTAGGCCTAGCAGGTCTCCCTGAAGCCTCCGGAGGCCAGAAACAGCCAGTTTCTGGACTTCTAGTAGGCCATTAGGCCCATTTTTCAGAAGCTTTCCTGGAGCCTAGGGAGGGCAAAACCAGCCTCCCCCGACAGTCCAGAGGCTCTCCGGAGGCTGGAAATGGCCTGCTTCCGGACTTCTGGTGGGCCCATTTTTTGCCCTCTCAGAGCCTCTGCACAAGCCCTGTACTTACCTGGCATCCAAAGCAGGCCGCATGGAGACTCCTGGGAAAGGAACAGCATGGACCTGCCCGCGTGTCTCCCGCATGCGTGGCAGAGACCCGAAAATCAGCTGGCTGGCGGGAGGCATGCATGCGCATGCACAGGGAGGCAATCTAGGGTGACGGCTCGCGTGCCTGCAGAAATGGCTCTGCGTACCACCTGTGGCACACGTGCCGTAGGTTCGCCATCACGAGCATAGGGCCTCCTGCTTGAGCAAGGGGTTGGACTAGAAGACCTCCAAGGCCCCGTCCAACTCTGGTATTCTGAGATGCTTCCACTTTAGATGTGCTTTGACACTTAGTCGCTTCCAAATAATGGAGAAAATGTGCAGGATTTTCCCAATCTCCCTCCTTTTTCCCAAGCTCAGAGAAGACCATTCCTCTTTCTATTTATAAATCTGTGCTGTCAAATCCACCCCAGTCCCTTCGGTGAACAGCTGGGAGGAAGCGAGTGAAAGCATCCGTACCAGCGATAACCGCAATCATCTTTAGCACCTCCATGTTTCTGACAGCTCTCCGTTTCACACTCTCGGCTAACCCTCGCCGCTGGCTCTTTTATTTCTTCAATCCCCCAAACCGCTGACCTGAATCTGATCCCAACTAAAAGAAGCTTAAATGGATTTTTTTTTGATGTTGCTGTTTTTGTTTTTCCTTTCCTTTCCTTTTGCCAGCACCAGGAACGGTGGGACACCTGAGCTTCACGGAGATTCTGGACACTTCGCTCAAGGTCAGCTGGCAAGAACCCGTTGAGAAAAATGGCATTATTACAGGCAAGTATCAGCAAAGTGCTGTTAGAAAACACCTTGCAAAGAAGAAAATCATGGAGGGGGCAATTGGTCTCATGAATGGAGGAGAAAGGAAGGCTGGGGAAATTGTTCTGCTCAGGGAAACTTTTATTTCTGAAGAGCCTCTGGCTGAGAGAAATGTTAAGATCTTGGCTTTGACTTCTCTGGAGCTGAGAAGTCCTCCAAAGAGTGGCTGGAGATACATGAGGACTAGTGACTGCTATTTGACAATAATTGACCTCGCCAAGAGCAATCTGTGGGCACATCTACACCAGCTTGGTAAATATCATGTCTTGCCGCTCCACCCCACCCCCAAAGGTACACATTTCGGTTTCTAAAATTCTACCACCCCTCTGAGATTAGAAGACTGCCTAAATTTACACTGAGGTGTGTAAGATATTGCCTTGCTCTCCAAAGTGGAAAACAGCTTGTTGAGTGGCTTCTCTGTTGAGCAAATATGTCCATCAGTGTTGTGACCCAGGCCCAAGTAGGTAGTAGGAAACTCAGTCAGTGTAAAAACAACCAAACTTTATTATAACAGCTGAGTATTATTTCATTCCCAGCATCGTTCAATTCAAATTAATTCATCCCAACACAAATTCCTCAGTCCTATCACCAACCTTGTCCAATTAGGCAAACTGCCAAAGGCCTTTCTTGGCAAAAGTTCAGAATACACCAATACAAAATAAATGCAAGAAGACAAAGCTTTTAATGTTGTTTTCCGACAAAGAGTCCAAACGCCCTTGCTGGTCCTTTAAGCCTGATGGGAGGGGCCAATCATCTCTTGGCCCTACTCCTGAGTCGTCCTCTTTGCTTGAGCTGCTCTTGCCTTCTGGCAGCTCTTCTCATGCGTGCATTAGGAACAGGCTCCTCCTGTTCCTCTGCCTCACTACTGTCAGCCTCTGGAGGCTCTGGAGTCCACACCTCACTCCCTGATGGCCCTGGCCCTACCTCTGCCTCTGATGCAGAGCCCTCATCCGGGCCTTCCCCTGTCTCCAGAACCGGCCCTTCCTCAGCCTCATCACTGTCTGACTCCGTTGCCAACTCCGCAGGCTGCTGTCGGACCGCAACACTCATCTTCTTTCACAAACACGGTAGGACCTAGAAGATCCCTTCTGCTTCTCCATTTTGGTGAGATCGGAACATAAAGCCCATTTGTTGTGCCATTATTGTCAGAATGTTGTAATACTGGACCTTTCTGCCACTTAAAACCAGCAGAACCGTGTAATGGCTTCACTTGCATTTCACATGCGTTTCACTTTATCTTGTGTGTTGTGAGTATACTCTTCTTATTCGCGTTAGTTATACGTTTGAACTACAGTAGGCAACGGAAGGGTTTATTAGCAAACATTTGTTATTATGATAAATGAATCTGAAATCCAAGGACAGAAAAAGAAGACAGTCCATCATTCTAGGGAAAATAATTTATGTTGCATAGACGACGGGTTCGTTCCTCCTCCAGCATATCCAGTTAAAAACAATAAAATAGAACAGAAGGAGCTAAGTGTCCACAATTTATTTATTTATTTTATTTATTTATTTTTGTCAATCATATATAAGATAACAGGTAAAAGTATAAACATAATTTGGATACATGAAAAGAGTAAGTAAAAAAAGGAATATTAGGACAGGGACGGTAGGCACACAGGTGCACTTATGCACGCCCCTTACAGACCTCTTAGGAATGGGGTGAGGTCGACAGTAGACAGTTAAAGTTTTGGGGGTTTGTGGAGGAAACTACAGAGTCAGGTAGTGCATTCCGGGCATCAACCACTCTGTTATTGAAGTCGTATTTTCTGCAATCGAGTTTGGAGCAGTTTACCTTGAGTTTGTATCTATTATTTGCTCGTGTATTGTTGTGGTTGAAGCTGAAGTATTCATTGGCTGGGTAAGATATTGTAGTAGATAATTTTATGTACCTCAAACTGGGGAAGAGGGGAAAGGGTTCAGAGTAGCCACTCCTTAGAATATCTCAGGATACATCTTGAAGGGTATACTTTTAGTCTAGCAAGACTCTGTCCATTATCACAGAATTCTAATTATAAACTGGAAGGGACCTTGGAGGTCCAACTTCTAGTCCAACTCCCTGCCCAAGGCAGAAGACCTTAATCCACCCTGGACAACTGGTTGTCCAATCTTTTCTTGAAAACCACCAGCGGTGTCGGTCCACCTGGAGCTCTCACCAAAGGGCCAATGTCCATCCCAGAAGGGTTGAGTGCCCAACCTACGCTCAGGACATTTGCAGAGTATTGCTGTTTGAACCTGCAGTGTGCGCGTCTCAACTTTTTATACATCCATCGATGACTTTCCTTTAAACAAGAACGAAACACTGGGAATCACATTCTCTTGATCTGTTTCCATTGAGGCAGGTTGATGAGGCTGATTTAAGATTGATGGATCTTTTTGTACGGTGGCATGAGCAAATAAAGGATCGGACTCGATGGGATCTCACTGTCTCGTCTCCGGGTTGGGACCAAAGCATTGGATCACCTTCCGGGAGGATCCATGTCTGAAAGGTGTCGGTTAGGGCATCCCCATCCGAGCTTCGATCATGATGCCGTCTTGCAGATTTTGATCCCCCGCTTTGGTCACTGCTGGAAAACCATCTCATATTGTGAGGAACGTTGCATTTTTAGGCTGGAAGCGACAAAAACCATTCACTGCTTGCGAAGGATGAGGTGGCTCGGCTGCTGCTGCTGCTGAGGTAGCTCAGAATTCCTAGGAGATTCCTCCTTTGTCACTCGGCTGCGAAGGTGTCATTTACTGTGACTTTGCCTTTAAATCTAACCCATGGAATAAGAGGAAAATACGGGCGCGTGCACCGGAGGGAACAAGCCAGGTTTTGGTAAATTGCCCATTGTAAAATTCAGTGTCTTCCTCGTTCCCTCGATAAATTCTGATTTATGAGGGCCTGGATGCCGGCGGACAGTTTCTGATTGGATGTACAGTGCTCTCGTCCAGAATTTAGTCCAGATCAACAGAAAATTATTTCTGAAGCTCCTGAGGTCATCTGTTTCAGTTACACCACCCGGCTCACTGAGAAGCTACTAAGGCCAGTGCATAAAGGGAAAGCTTCTTTGGTGCTTACTCTTGAGTCGAACGTGCTCTTCTCCATCTCTTCAGTACTTTTTGGCCATTCATCGGTCGCGTTTGATAATTTTTTTTTAGAAGTTATTTTTTTTCCCCGCCAACAGAAGGAAAACATCAGTAATTTGCCTTTCCAGGTTCTTTACCTCTGCCTCATTCATTGGGCATTGAGACTGCAAGCTTAGTTCTGCGTGTTAGTTCACGCTTCCTTTTTCCAGCTTCAAAGCTTTCTCCTACTGATGCTATTGTTGGAGTATCTACAACTGATCTTACCTGTTTGACCACACGGTGCCAGGACATTTTGACACGGTCCCGTGATGCTTGGATGCGTGCTGAAGGAACTCTTGAATCCGATAGGGATCCACATCTCCTTAGGGAGGTTAAAAACATGCCTTCATCAGCATATTCACAGGTCCAGTGAAAAGAAGGCCATGAACTCCGTCCCATTCTCACGCCTCGTATATATCATGAGCCAATTCTCGGACAGGGAGACTTCATTACAAATCATTTGCTGAATCCAGGCAGCAGGTCAAAGAAATTAAAAGCATCACTCATCCTGGTTGCAGCAAGATTCACACGGCCAGCCTTCCAACACAGCGTTTGCAGCCAACACAACATTCACAACCACAATTTCGGTAGCTCGGGGATCTCCATCTGGTCTTGCTTCTCCCTTTGCCATCCATCTTAGAGTATTTTTGAGCCTTTCGGTCAAGTTCTCCATTATTTGCTTCTCCTCTGAGATCTTCTTCTTCTTCTTCTTCTTCTTCTTCTTCTTCTTCTTCTTCTTCTTCTTCTTCTTCTTCTTCTTCTTCTTCTTCTCCTCCTCCTCCTCCTCCTCCTCCTCTTCCTCCTCCTCCTTCTCCTCCTCCTCCTCCTCCTCCTCCTCCTCCTCCTCCTCCTCCTCCTCCTCCTCCTCCTCCTCCCTCTTCCTCCTTCTCCTTCTCCTCCTCCTCCTCCTTATCCTCCTCCTCCTCCTCTTCCCCTTCTCCTTCTACTTCTCCTCCTCCTCCTCCTCCTTCTTCTTCTGCCACATCCGTCATCGGACTTTGGTGATCATGTTAGCAATTCTGTTTTTATCAATAGCCGCATGAAAAAGGGCTGCTGAGTTTTGTGCAAACCGGTCCCTTAGATTTTGAAGCCATGACGTTCTTCTTCTGCCTGGACCTCCTTTGCCTTCAATCTTTTCCTGGAGGATTTAAGTGAAGGATCCGTATTTTTCCAGGTGTCGCATCACAGGTCCAAAATTTTCTAAGTTTTGCTTTTTTAGGATTTTGAGGATTTCTCTTGGCTTTCCCAGACGGCTGATCCCCTCCTCATTTCTGATTTTGTCAACCCAACTTATACGTAACAGCCGTCTGTAAATCCACATTTACAGTAGACCTGAGATATCTACACCTCTCCAAATATCCTTTCCTCATGTGGGGGGGAAGGGAGAAAGCCTTTTTCGCCTGTGCTGTTCCCCACTTCACTTCCACAGGATCTGTCTTGTTTGCCCCAGTCCTAATCACCAAGGAAAATGCAATCAAGCCTGTTTTTTTTTTCCCCAGGCGCTCCGGGGGGGCACGATCACCAGCAGAGGTTCATAAAAGAGCTTCAGAGTGAATGAAGTTGTGAAAGATTGAGAGGCAGGGAGAGAAGAGAACAAGTAAAATCAGAAGCAGAATTGAAAGGGGAGGAAAAAAATCAGGACCTTGTGGAAGTTGATGGAAGCAGGGTGAAAGAAAGGGAGAAAAGCATGAATAGCTTGCCCCAGAAGTCCACAATAGGTAAGCAGGGTGGAGAGTTAGGTCTTCAGCACATCAGGATAATGGTTTTGCTTGACATGGCTCGAAATGACAAGATAAAATGATTTGCCAAGCGCGCAGTGTCTACGCTAGGGCAGCGACACAGAACAAAGGCCTTTTCCACTCTTTCTGACTTTGCAAATGCATTCCCCTGGGCCAATTAGCATCTCATTTGCTTCCTTTGGTTCTCTTCGAAGAGAACATTTCCGTCTGTCTTGCAGTCCTGTTTCCCTGTCGGGTTTCCCAGCCCGGAGACGAGGCAGTGAGATCCCATCGAGACCCATCCAGGGGTGAAATCCAGCAGGTTCTAACAGGTTCTGGAGAACCGATAGCGGATATTTTGAGTAGTTCAGAGAACTAGCAAATACCACCTCTAGCTGGCCCTAGAGTGAGGTGGGAATGTAAATTTTGCAATATCCTTCCCCCAGGAGGGGGAGGGAATGGAGATTTTGCAGTATTCTTCCCCTGGAGAATAGAATAGAATAGAATAGAATTTTTATTGGCCAAGTGTGATTGGACACACAAGGAATTTGTCTTGGTGCATAGGCTCTCAGTGTACATAAAAGAAAAGATACGTTCATCAAGGTACAACATTTACAACACAATTGATGGTCAATATATCAATATAAATCATAAGGATTGCCAGCAACAAGTTATAGTCATACAGTCATAAGTGGAAAGAGATTGGTGATGGGAACTATGAAACTATGAAACTATGAAACTATGAAACTATGGAACTATGAAACTATGAAACTATGAAACTATGAGTGGGGTGGGAATGGAGATTTTGCAATATCCTTCCCCTGCCATGCCCACCAAGCCATGCCCACAGAACCGGTATGGAAAAAATTTGGATTTCACCCCATCGTTTATTTGCTCACGCCGCCGTACAAGAAGATCCATCAATCTTAAATCAGCCTCATCAACCTGCCTCAATGGAAACAGATCAGGAGAACGCGATTCCCAGAGTTTCATTCTTGTTTAAAGGAAAGTCACCGATGGATGTATAAAAAGTTGAGACGCGCACACTGCAGGTTCAAACAGCAATACTCTGCAAATGTCCTGAGCGTAGGTTGGGCACTCAACCCTTCTGGGATGGACATTGGCCCTTTGGTGAGAGCTCCAGGTGGACTGACATCGTTGGTGGTTTTCAAGAAAAGATTGGACAACCAGTTGTCCAGGGTGGATTAAGGTCTCCTGCCTTGGGTAGGGAGTTGGACTAGAAGTTGGACCTCCAAGGTCCCTTCCAGTTTATAATTAGGATTATGGGATAATGAACAGAGTCTTGCCAGACTAAAAGTATACCCTTCTAGAAGTATCCTGAGATATTCTAAGGCAGGGGTCTCCAACCTTGGTCACTTTAAGACTTGTGGACTTCAACTCCCAGAGTTCCTCAGCCAGCTTTGCTGGCTAAGGGACTCTGGGAGTTGAAGTCCACAAGTCTTAAAGCGACCAAGGTTGGAGACCCCTGTTCTAAGGAGTGGCTACTCTAAACCCTTTTTCCTCTTCCCCAGTTTGGGACCACGCAATCTCTTCACCTGGGCCTCTTTTGGGGAGTTGCCAAGATGCCCCCACTGCTCCTGCAAATACTCATTCCATCACACTCCCTTCCCTTATTTGTTGAACTATTTGGCAAAAGGCATGTCTTTTTTGGGGTGGGTGGGTAGGGTCTTCGTTTGATCCTGTTCTCATGCTTTAGATCTTCTGGTTATATCTGTCCTACGAACATCTCTTGGAGAATGAAAACATTTAACTGATAAACTGAGGTGCATTTCAGGTCTCTGCATATAAATTAGGGCATGTCTTAAGAAGTGGGCCCTTAAATCAGTTCTAAAGGGAAATGGAGAAAAATTAGGGCCATTCAGTAATTTGAAAAAGAGAGTGGGTCTTTTTTGTTGGTGGTGGTCAGGCTTGGAGCTGGAAATGAAGATGGTTACCAAAGATAGTTTTCAGACGGTTCGGACCAGTTGAGGCAAACCGGTAGCAGAAACCCCGCTCACCCCGCCCACCCATCCCAGCATAATGCCATCCTATTTAGCCATGTTTTCGAGGCCTAGCACATTTGTGGAAGGTCAGGCACACATGCGGAGGGCGTGCATGTGCGGCAAACCGGTGGTAAGAATATGAGAAACCCACCTCTGACGGTTACTCTTGGAAGTTAGAGAGAAATATGTGTGTGAAGTTTTGAATTCATCGGTAGGGGAGACACGGATAAAAAGAGAAGACTTTTCTTGATGGCCATCAAAGGGATGAAGTTCAAGAGGTGAAGCCACATATCAGTAGTTGTAAGGCTACAAATACTGTTGAGAGAGATGGCTTCCCCATTTTTATTTTATTTTTTGGAAGCTCCTCAAGTTAACAATTCAAAGACCCTAGCAGACGAGTGGTTTCTGATAGCTGGCTTCTCATTACCGGGCAGATTTTCCTTAAATGGAAGCGTTTTCCTTCTTCAGCTGAAGTAATGAAAACCTCAGGAGCTCCTCGCTCAGTTCTGGGAGATGTCCTTTAACCGAGCTCCACTGGGAGAGCCTTTAGAAGATGCTTCTGATAGTATATCAGCTGGGTTTCATTGCTTCCTCCTGTTTTTCCTCCAGGCTATCAAATCTCCTGGGAAGTCTACAGCAGGAACGCATCTCGCCTGGCTCGGACTCTGGCTAACACAACCCTGGAGTACAAAATCACAGGCTTGTCATCTCTCACCACTTACACCATCGAAGTAGCAGCTCTGACAGCAAAGGGAACCGGCTTGGTCACTTCATCGACCATCTCATCCGGAGTTCCCCCAGGTTAGTCAAAGAAGGATTCGGAGAGGCTCAAGAAATACCAGGGTTGCATTTAGTTGAGGTTAATGCCCAGGGACATTAAGGGATGCGGTGGCTCAGTGACTAAAGACGCTGAGCTCATCGATCAAAAGGTCGGCAGTTCAGTGGTTCGAATCCCTAGTGCCGCCTAACGGGGTGAGCTCCCGTTACTTGTCTCAGCTTCTGCCAACCTAGCAGTTCGAAAGCAGATTAAAAAAATGCAAGTAGAAAAATAGGGACCACCTTTGGTGGGAAGGTAACAGCGTTCCATTCGCCTTTGGTGTTGAGTCATGCCAACCACATGACCACGGAGATGTCTTCGGACAGCGCTGGCTGAAGGGCTTTGAAACGGGGATGAGCACCGCCCCCTAGAGTCGGGAATGACTAGCACATATGTGCGAGGGGAACCTTTACCTTTACCTTAATGCCTAGGGATTGTTCAGGGACACAAGATCTACTTGGAAAATAAAAAATAAAATAAAATAGGGTGTAGACATTTCCTGACAGTGAGAACAACTAACCAGTGGAAATAACTTGCCTCCAGAAGCTGTGGATGCTCCATCACTGGAGATTTTTATGAAGAGATTGGGCAACTATTTGTCTGGAATGGTCTAGGGTTTCTTGCCTGAGCAAAGGGTTGGACTAGAAGATCTCCAAGGTGCCTTCCAACCCTGTTATTCTACATTCTGTAGCAGTGTGTTTCCCAACCGTAGCCACTTGAAGATGTGTGGACTTCACCTCCCAGATTTCCCCAGCCAGCACTGAATTCTGGGAGTTGAAGTCCACCGTTTTCAAGTGGCCAAGGTTGGGAAGCACTGTTTTGTACGGTGTAATGCTGATGTCAGCATTCCAGAAAACCCCAATTAAAAACTCCAAGACATGCATCTTCTCAAAGTTCCGATTTACTAGAGTAGATATACTGGCACATCTGGGAAAACCCGAATCTGATAGTTCCAGGTTTTCCCTCAGAAAATCAAAATCCCAAATCCAGCCCCCTGCACCCATCAGTCCATACCATGGCCCAATCGCCAACCGTCCCATCTCGAGACATCACCGCAACCAGTTCCTCTTCCAGATGCAGGAACACCCTGACTTTAACCGAAAAGAAGAATGCTATTACGTCTAACTACAATCCCTCTGCTAAATCCCCCCCTCCTACTTTCCCAAGCGCAAGAAGTTGGCAGCGTGGAAGCTTCCGGCGCTAAAATGGCTTCCAAAGCTGACAGCTTATATGAAGGAGTGGCATCTGATGGGCCGCCCATCATGGGAGAAAAAAATGTTTCGTTTTTTTTCAAGGTTAACGGAAGCCTCTTTTCCCACAGACTTTAAAAAGGGGTTGTAGAGAAAGCAGCTAATTTTGGGTGCTTTGCTGGCATCTACATCCATAGAAATGTCAACAGGGACAAAAGGCAGGGAAGGAAGCAAGATAGAAAAGGGGAGATAGAAAAAGAGATGGACAAAACCGGCTCATTCCTCTCTTTTCCTGCCCCATCCGAAAAAACGAAAAGCCACCCAGCTCCAGCTTCCCACTACATCTGATGCTCCATCCCCAAACATCTTTTCTGAGCCTCGCTCATTGTGCATACAGCGAGCAGGACTACAACATCACGGATTAATTATTTAGCATGACCTTTGAAATCACTTACGTCGAGATGGTGGCTTGCTAAGATACGGAAGGCTTTCCGGCACCCATAGGAGATCACTTTTAATTCCAAAATCAATAATTGCGCAGCTGTCTAATTGAGAGGCATCACGCTGGATGGGAGGACTAGGCGTCTCCCTGGAGACTCTCTCCTCTTTTGGAGAAAGGATGTGGGGTTGGATGCAGTGGTAGGTTTCAGCCAATTCGGGCAAACCGGTTGTTAAATTGCTGGCTGGCTCTGCCCCTCCTTGCCCCTCCCCTTCCAGGAGTCCCCATGCACCATGGAACTTTTTTTTTTGGCTCCCAGGTAAGTGCAGGGAGGCCTACTAGGCCCCAAATGGGGCATGGGGGAGGATGAGCCATGGGTTTCTTCTTCTGCTCCAAGTTCTTGATCTTTTCCTCTTTTTATGCCGCCTGCTGACTTCTGCAGAACTTCCTGGTGCCCCTTCCAATTTGGTCATCTCAAACATCAGCCCACGGTCTGCTACCCTTCAGTTCCGGCCTGGATATGACGGCAAGACCTCTGTCTCTAAATGGATAGTGGAGGGCCAGGTATGTAAAAACAAAAAAAACAAAAAAAACAAACCCTAATGTGCCAGTTTGTAACCATCCTTAATCATTTTAGCAGCTCGAATTAATCTGTAATTGGCTTCATTTGCAAAGGAAGGAAGCACATTTGCACGTAGATTCTAGGAGGGGGAAAAAGTGTCAAATTTTTTCTCTCGACCCATGGATGTTCTTTTAATTTCACATGTGCGCATGGGATGGCCAAAGCACCCCACCTACACGCCATGCTTTCATTCGGATTAAAAATGATTTGATGCAAACGGTTTCCCTTTTGGGAAGGAGATTCCACAATGGATGTGTTGTTTTGAAAGTGTTTACAATTTCATTTTGTTGTTGTTGATGATTTTTCTTTTAAATTTGCCGTGTTGACTTTGGGATTTGTTTGATGTACGCCACTTTTTGGGATTACGTGAGTTTGGTGGCCATATTCATCTTCCAAAGAAATAGGTTAATGCAGTGGTGAAGTTCAAATTTGTTTACTACCGGTTCTGTGGGCGTGGCTTGGTGGGCATGGTGTAGCTTGGTGGGCGTGGCTTGGTGGGCGTGGCAGGGGAAGGATATTGCAAAATCTCCATTCCCACCCCATTCCTAGGGGAAGGATACTGCAAAATCCCCATTCCCTCCCCACTCCTGGGGGAAGGACAGAGGTGGGTTTCAGCAGGTTCTAACCAATTCTGGAGAACCAGTAGCAGAAATTTTGAGTAGTTCGGAGAAATAAAAATTCTGACTGGCCCCATCCCCATCTATTCTCTGCCTCCCAAATCTCAGCTGATCGGGAGGAAATAGAGATTTTGCAGTATCCTTCCCCTGCCACGCCCACCAAGCCACACCCACCAAGCCACACCCGCAGAACCGGTAGTAAAAACATTTGAAACCCACCACTGGGGAAGGATACTGCAAAATCTCCATTCCAACCCCATTCTGGGGCCAGCCAGAGGTGGCATTTGCCAGTTCTCCGAACTACTCAAAATTTCTGCTACCGGTTCTCCAGAACCTGTCAGAACCTGCTGGATTTCACCCCTGGATGAATGGCACAAACGAACGTTTTGTCGAAGAAGCATTCTGTGATCTTGATTGGACTGCTTTATTTTTTTCTTCACACGACTGTTTCCCTCTCGCAGTAGAGTACGACTTCTCTCTAATAATGCTCGCCGAATACGCATTTCTGCTCTAAACTCAAGAAATTAATGGTTGCCTGTTATGATGTGGGACACAGATACTCACCATTTCTCTGTGCTGGTTGTGGAGGCTGTTCTCAAGAGAGAATGTGGTTGAAACACATCCGATCGAGCTGAAACGGGCTGCAAAGACATATATTTATAACCAACGTATTTGGGATTTTATGAAGCTTACCCAACTGTTCCATGGTTCACATTTTTTATTAGTTTAATAATGTTTGGGGTTGGTGTTTTGGAATTTTAGTATATAATACATTTATTCCAACTGGAATAAATGCCATTGGCTCATGCCTGTTTCTCTTTCATCCCTTGAAGCCTGTCTGGACTCATACTTGTCTATTTATTGCCTTTTCTTCTTTTTTTTTAATGGCACCCCACTAGTATACAATTTTTCTTTTAATTCTCCTCGTATATACCTACCAGCAGTTGGTTAACACTTCACATATCTCTGTGTAACCTGGAAAAGCTTGTGTCAGAAGGAGGTCAACCGATGCCCTGCAGATGTTTTGCATGGCAAGGGCCCTTTTAACCTTAGGTGTGCTGGTAGGATCATAGATAAAATGGCCGGCTCTCCAACGGAGCCTGAGGTTCTTTGCTCCTTCCTGTCTTTCATGTCAGCTTTCATTGTAGAAAAGAGAGTTCGGGGAGGGGGGGAGGGGGCAAGGAAAGGAAAACGGACGCCTCAAGTGTTGGTTCAGCTTGTTGTCGTGTCCCACTCCTCCTCTGATGGCCGGGTCTGGGAAGTCTGTATCAAGCGTGGCCACGAAGCCTCTGCAGCTTTGCCAAAGTCCTGTCAGAGTTCTCAGGGCAGGCAGGAATCCAAGGTGTGACTTCAGCAACCAGATGAGACTTTGCTTGACTCAAGGAATGCCAGAAAGCAGATCCTTTATATAGGCCATGGGATATGGCTCCATGACTCAGCACTTATCCAGGCCTGCCCCTCCCTTCCTTTTGCTGACGTCGCCTCTCCATTCTCCGGAAGCGGGGATCTGCCCACCTTTCGTCCTCCTGCTCAGCTGCCGGCAATTCCAGCTCGTGGCCGGCCTCACGCTCACACGCTGTAGGGAGGTCTGTTTGCTCAGTCTGTCCGGGCATGGTGCCAGAGCTGGGGGCTGGAGGCATGCCAGGCCATTCTTCTTCACTATCAGTCTCTGGCTCGGATAGCAGGAGATGGGAGGGGCCCGGCTGCGGAGAGGAGGGCGGGCGAGGCACAACACTTCTCCTCTTACACCCCTCTTTCTTTCCAAATTTACTTTTCTCTTTTTGCCTCAGTTGAAGTTGATTTTCAGAAGGTTGCAAGGGCGAGGAGTTCGAATTTGATCAGGATGGCTCTCATCATGTGGTTTTTTTCAATCTTGACACCTTAAAGAGGTTTAATTCTAGGCGTTGCCTTCAACTCCTAGAATTAAAAAAAAACACAACTAAAAACCCATGCAAAGCTGGCTGGGGAATTCTGGGAGTTGAGGTGTTTTTCTTTAATGAAAAAAAAAGGACTAGGGGTGACATGATAGGAGTGTTCCAATATTTGAGGGGCTGTCACAGAGAAGAGTGGGGTCAACCTATTCTCCAAAGCACCTGAAAGCCGGACAAAAGAAGCAACGGGTGGAAACTAATCAAGGAGAGAAACAACCTAGAACTAAGGAGAAATTTCCTGACAGCAAGAACAATTAACCAGTGGAACGACTCGCCTCCAGAAGTTGTGCGTGCTCCAGCACTGGAGTCCTTCAAGAAGAGCTTGGACAACCATTTGTATGAAAGGATTTCCTGCTTGAGCAGGGGGTTTATTTATTTTATTCATTCATTTATTTATGTATTTTTCAACTTTTATACCGCCCTTCTCCCGAAGGACTCAGGGCGGTTTACAGCCAAGTAAAAACAATAATACAAAAGTTAAGAACAATTTTAAAAAACTAATTTTAAATTGGCTGAAATATAAAAATTTACTAAAACCCATTAAAAAACTAATTAAAACTATTAAGAACTATTAGGCTAGTCCCGCTTGAAGAAATAAAGAGTCTTCAGTTCACGCCGGAAGGCTCGGAGGTCAGAGAGTTGGCGCAACGTTGGAGGTAGTTCGTTCCAGAGGGCTGGGGCCCCCACAGAGAAGGCCCTCCCCCTGGGGGTCGCCAGCCGACATTGTCTGGCCGACAGCACCCTGAGGAGACCCTCTCTATGGGAGCGCACTGGTCGATGGGAGGCTACCGGTGGCAGCAGGCGGTCCCGTAAGTATCCCGGTCCTGAGCCATGGAGCGCTTTAAAGACGGTCACTAGCACCTTAAATTGCACCCGGAAGACAACCGGAAGCCAGTGCAGCCCGCGCAGGATAGGTGTTATATGGGAGCCTCGAGCCGCTCCCACTATCACCCTCACGGCCGCATTCTGGACCAGGTGAAGCCTCCGGGTACCCTTCAAGGGGAGCCCCATGTAGAGAGCGTTGCAGTAATCCAGATGGGAAGTAATGAGGGCATGAGTGACCGTGCACAAGGCGTCCCGGTCCAGGAAGGGACGCAACTGGCGTATCAGGCGAACCTGATAAAAAGCCCCTCTGGCAACAGCCGCCATATGGTCTTCTAACAACAGCCGTGGACTACAAGCCCTCCAAGGTCTCTTCCAATTCCATTATTCCATTAGTCTGTTAAGTCCACTCCTCCTCAAGGAGTCAAAGTGGAGAAATATCAGCTCTAATACCAGAAGGTAGAAATCATCACCTTCAAAGTCTCTTGTGCTGCAATTAATTAGGTCTTCAAGTGCTGGAGAAGGGCAGCATATTGCACCATGTTTGATCTTGGAAACGGGTCCTCCCTCCAAGCTTGAGGAAGATTTATACCGTCTCCAGAGAAATCAGAGGATAAGCTCGCATAGGAGGAGAAGATCCTATTTTCCAAGAAATCTGTGCCTTTAATAATCAGCACAAAAGAGCAAAAGTGAGAGTGTCTCCAGGCACAGCGGCTCTTTGGAGGTCTTCAGGAGAAAGTGAGCACCATGAAAACTGCACAGGGGGGTTGTGGGGGGGGGGACCCCCTCATTCAAAATCCAAGGAATTTATCTCCTTCTGGGTGGAGAAATCCGAGTTTAGCTTCTGTTATGGGAGTTTCTAGGCTAAACAGATTGTCAGGGGGATTAAATTACGGGACCTGAAAAGCAGAACCGGATGCCTTGCCTTCCACAATGGTCTTTCAATCATTCACGTGCCTGATTAGGTGGTTAACGCTGGAGCCGGATAGCTTTGAAAATTCTCAGGTCTTCGAGAAATCCGCTTCGCCCCTCCAGCTCAGAAATATCCTAACTCATAGAATTAACTCATAGAATCATCTATTGCAATGTCCTTCCTGTTGAAGACTACTTCAGCTTCAATCACAACAATACAAGAGCAAACAATAGATTTAAACTTAATGTTTAAAAAGAGTCCTTGAGTGGCTCAGACTGCTAAGGCAGTCTATTATTAACAGCAGCTGCTTGCAATTACTGCAGGTTCAAGCCCCACCAGGCCCAAGGTTGACTCAGCCTTCCATCCTTTATAAAGTAGGTAAAATGAGGACCCAGATTGTTGGGGGCAATAAGTTGACTTTATAGATAATATACAAATGGATGAAGACTATTGCTTGACATAGTGTAAGCCGCCCTGAGTCTTCGGAGAAGGGCGGGATATAAATGCAAATTTAAAAAAAATGTTAACTGCTTCAATCTTGATTGCAGAAAATATGACTCCGGTAACAGAGTTGTTAATGCTTGGAACACACTACCTGGCTCTGTGGTCTCTTCTCAAAATCCCCAAAGCTTTAACCAAAAACTGTCTACTATTGACCTCACCCCATTCCTAAGAGGTCTGTAAGGGGCGTGCATAAGAGCACAAATGTGCCTACCGTTCCTGTCCTATTGTTTCCTTTCATTATATCCAATTAATATAGTTATTACATATTTACGCTCATATATATGCGTAAATATTATATAGATATTTTCATGCTTATTCTTATATATACTGTTGTGACAAAAATAAATAAATAAAAATAAAAAATCCTCCTTGATTTCTCTCTGCAGACAAAAACCACCCCTCCTGTTTTATTCTGTTAGTCCAGTCGCAGTCCTTCCTTCCCATCTTCAGATCCCTGTAAATAGCATCTATGGGTACTTCTTAGGTTTGATATGAAGTCTTGCAACTGTCTTCTGCTGGCTCTTTTGCCATTGTTACATGCAGATCCTTCATATGAAGAACGGTTGCAGGAACTGGGCATGGCTACTCTAGTGAAGAGAAGGACCAGGGGAGACAGGATAGCATCTTCCAATATTTGAGGGGCTGCCACAAAGAGGAGGAGGTCGAGCTGTTTTCCAAAGCACCAGGCAAGGAATAATGGATGGAAACTGGTCAAGGAGAAATTCCACCTGGAAATAAGGAGACATTTTCTGACAGTGAGAACGATCAATCGATGGAACAGAAGTCGCCTTCAGAAGTTGTGGGAGCTTCATCACTGGAAGCTTTCAAGAAGAGTCTGGACTGCCATTTGTCAGAGAAGATAGGGTCTCCTCTGGGGTTGGACTAGATGACTTACAAGGTCCCTTCCAACTCTGTTAATCTGTAATCTAATAACCAAATTTCCCTTTCCCTTCTTTTTCTTCTCTCTTGCCTCTCTCTAATTTGCTCCCTTCCCCTTCCCCTTCCCCTTCCTTCCTCCCTTCCTCTCTCCCTTCTTCTATCCACCCTCCCTTCCTTTCTCACATACTCCATCCTTATCACTAAGCACCCTACTCTGGCTCCTCATGCGTAGTTTGGACAACGGTTGAGGAGCTTGTTTCTAACCAGACCTGCAGATCCTACCTCAGTCAATTCTTACTAGATTCCCAACATAAATAAGAGTTGACCATGCATTTTTTTTTAAAAAAAGAGCAACTCCATAGCATGTGCAATTAAGTTGTTTGTGGGTCAAAACCAAAGGTTTGGAACATCTCACTTTGTGAGGAAGGAGCCAGGTAGACAGGTTGGGTTGAGGAAGGTCTTCAAAACCTTTCTTCCATCTATTGCTTAAAGTGGGAAGGACTTCCATTCAGCCGTCTACCCCAAAACCAAGCAAAAATGGAAAAAGTTCTTCATTTTTCAGACTCAACACACCTCCACATGTGCTCTAAGCCAGCTGTCACCAACAGATGTCCTTGGACCACTAGTGGTCCACAAGAAAATTTTGATGGTCCACAGAAAAATTATTTGCATTTTTTATATTGCATTAAATCAGGGGTCCTCAAAGTACAGTCCATGGGCCGGATGCATGCAATGAATGGTTGTGTTGCTGGAGAAAGTCTCCCCCTTTGGGGTCTTTTTGTGTGGGTCAGAGGGGGGCAGAAATTCCAACTTGGGGTCTGCTTTGGCCTCCTGGTGCTGGGGCTTTAGGCAAAGGCTGGAGGGAAGTGCTGCTGGTGGCAAAGAGCCAGAGGGCCTCGTTCCAGTGGGACAGCATCATGGCCTGGAACTGGCTGACCATCTCAGCCTGCTGAGCCTCCAGGCGCTGGTACGTGGCCTTGCACAGTCGCAGGTCTTCCCTCTGCTTGGAAAGCCTATGCTCCTAGTCCTCAGTGAGGTGCTTCTGCTGAGCCTCCTTCTCGGTCAGATCCAATTTGAACTGAGCAGCTGTTTTGCCAACTTTTTCTCATGGTGGCTGCTTAGCTTCAACAACTGCTTCCTGTTGGGGCTCTAAGGAGCCTGGGTGGGGTGGCGTGGAGTGGTTGGCAGGGGAGGAGTGAGTAGAGGCTGGCAAGGCACCCCTCGATGTGAGTGACATTTAGTTGGCCACACCCACCCAGTCACATGTCCACCTGGCTACCCAGCCAGTCATTAAGCAGATCATATTAGTGGGCCACAGGATTTAAAATTATGAATTTAGTGTTCCCTGAGGTCTGAAAGGTTGGGGACCCCTGCTCTAAGCGAGGTCTTCTCCCTCAAAGCTTGACCCACACACTGTCCCTTTTCCATGTGTGATTCCAGATGTGAAAGACCCCAGAGAAGAACGCGAGAAATCTGCCATAAAACTCCTGAGCACTCCGAGGCTGAGAATCAATTTGATGTCGGGGCTCATTTTAAATAATTGTACTCGCTTTGTTGAGCAGCTCAACATTCAACCCTCCGGGAGCAAAGCTCTGCCTCTCCTTTGATTGAATTCTCCTCCTTTTTCCAGCGGCAACTCCTCTACGCAGTTCAAAAAAGGCCTTTCAGGTGACTGTGACTCCACAAATGCCATCTTTGGCATTTGCCCCGAGCTTTCATTTCTTTGCGTTAGGGGAGCAGTGCTGGAATGGTCAATAGCACTTAGACCTATACACCGCTTCACCGTGCTTTTACAGCCCTCTCTAAGTGGTTTACAGAGTTAGCATATTGCCCACAACAATCTGGGTCCTCCTTTTACCCACCTCGGAAGGATGGAAGGCTGAGTCAATCTTGAGCTGGTCAGGGTCGAACTCGTGGCAGTTGGCAGAATTAGCCTGCAATACTGCATTCTAACCACTGAGCCATCACAGCTCCTTCCTTCCTTCCTTCCTTCCTTCCTTCCTTCCTTCCTTCCTTCCTTCCTTCCTTCCTTCCTTCTTTCCTCCCTCCCTCCCTCCCTCCCTCCCTCCTTTCTCAATAGCACTTAGACTTATATACTGCTTCACAGTGCTTTACAGCCTCCTCTAAGCGGTTTACAGAGTGAGCCTATCACCCCCAACAATCTGGGTCCTCATTTGACAGATCTTGGAAGGATGGAAGGCTGAGTCAACCTTGAGCTGGTTAAGATTGAACTCCAGGCAGTAGGCAGAGTCAACCTGCAATACTCCATTCTAACCCCTGCACCACCAAGGCTCTGTTAGCAAGAACACTCACTTATTGCCATTGTGGCTTGCCTAATAACAGAACACTTCACTTGCTAGGTGGCTCAGTGGCTATGACGCGGAGCTTGTCGATCGGAAAGGTCGGCAGTTTGGCGGTTCGAATCCCTAGTACAGGTCAGACTAGATGGCCTTCAAGGTCCCTTCCAACCCTGTTATCGTTACCTGGTAAACTGTGTAACGATCCCATTGCCTGCAGAAGCGTTTCTTTGGTATCTGCCACAAACATCTGCATAGGATGTTCCTGCATGTTAATGATTAATCACTCTTATGGAGAACAGATTGGGGTGGAAATTGACCCTGTTGTGTTGTTGTTGTTTTTTAATGAACATTTCAACTCCTAAAATGCATCCCTGGAGTATCTAAACAGAGGAATTGGGTATGTCCAGTTTAATGAAAAGAAGGACCAGGGATGCATGAGAGCAGTCTTCCAATACTTGAGGGGATGTCACAGAGAATGGAATAGAATAACAGAGTTGGAAGGGACCTTGGAGGTCTTCTAATCCAACCCCCTGCTTAGGCAGGAAACCCTACACCTCTTTAGACAAATGGTTATCCAATCTCTTCTTAAAAACTTCCAGTGTTGGAGCATTCACAACTTCTAGAGGCAAGTCGTTCCACTGATTAATTGTTCTAACTGTCAGGAAATTTCTCCTTAGTTCTAAGTTGCTTCTCTCCTTGATTATTTATTTTTATTTTTTTATTTTTATTTGCATTTATATCCCGCCCTTCTCCAAAGACTCAGGGCGGCTTACACTATGTCAAGCAATAGTCTTCATCCATTTGTATATTATATACAAAGTCAACTTATTGCCCGCCCAACAATCTGGGTCCTCATTTTACCTACCTTATAAAGGATGGAAGGCTGAGTCAACCTTGGGCCTGGTGGGGCTTGAACCTGCAGTAATTGCAAGCAGCTGCTGTTAATAACAGACTGTCTTACCAGTCTGAGCCACCAGAGGCCAACCCATTGCTTCTTGTCCTGCCTTCAGGCCCTTTGGAGAATAGCTTGACTCCCTCTTCTTTGGGGCAGCCCCTGAGTTATTGAAACACTGCTATCATGTCTCCCCTACTCCTTCTTTTCATTAAAATAGACATAAAGAAGAGGGGAGGGAGATCAATCTATTCTCTAAAGCACCAGAAGGCAAGACAAGAAACAACGGATGGAAACTAAGCAAGGAGAGAAACAACCTGGAATGATGGAGAAACTTCCTGACATTTAGAACAACTAACCAGTAGAACAGCTTGCCTCCAGAACCTGTGGTTGCTCCAACACTGGAAGTTTCTAAGATGAGATGGGACAACCATTTGTCTGAAATGGTACCGTTTTTCCTGCCTGAGTAGTGGGTTGGACTAGAAGACCTCCAAGGTCCCTTCCAACTCTGCTCTTTTGTTAATTTTTGAGAGTTGTAACCCAGGCTCTGTCTTCAGCCGCTGCCTCTGGATTGAACCACTTATTTATTTATTTATTTATTTATTTATTTATTTATTTATTTATTTATTTAATCAAATTTGTATACCGCTCTATCTCCCGAGGGACTCAGGGCGGTTCACAGGCCAATAAAACATATAAATACAAATTAAGATCACAATTAAAAAACTTATTCTAAAGCCAAATTAATTAAAAATGATATAAATACTAAAACCAATTAAAATCAATATAAATTTAAAACCTAGTCCAGTCCTGCGCAAATGAATAAATATGTTTTAAGCTCGCGGCGGAAGGTTCGGAGGTCCGGAAGTTGACGAAGTCCTGGGGGAAGTTCGTTCCAGAGGGTGGGAGCCCCCACAGAAAAGGCCCTTCCCCTGGGTGTTGCCAGACGACACTGCCTAGCTGACGGCACCCTGAAGAGTCCCTCTCTGTGAGAGCGCACGGGTCGGTGGGAGGTATTTGGTAGCAGCAGGCGGTCCCGTAAGTAACCCGGCCCTATGCCATGGAGCACTTTAAAGATGGTTACCAAAACCTTGAAGCGCACCCGGAAGGCCACAGGTAGCCAGTGCAGTCTGCGCAGGATAGGTGTCACGCGGGAGCCACGGGGGGCTCCCTCTATCACCCGCGCAGCTGCATTCTGGACCAACTGCAGCCTCCGGATGCCCTTCAAGGGGAGCCCCATGTAGAGAGCATTGCAGTAATCCAGGCGAGACGTCACGAGGGCGTGAGTGACCGTGCATAGGGCATCCCGGTCTAGAAAGGGGCGCAACTGGCGCACCAGGCGAACCTGGTAAAAGGCTCTCCTGGAGACGGCCGTCAAATGATCTTCAAAAGACAGCCGTTCATCCAGGAGGACGCCCAAGTTGCGCACCCTCTCCATCGGGGCCAGTGACTCGCCTCCGACAGTCAGCCGTGGACTCAGCTGACTGTACCGGGATGCCGATACTTCAATTCTCTTGCCTCTTGTTTCACATCTCTCATTGTACTTCGCGAGGTTTCATTTTTAGAGCTGCTGTTTTTGTTTTTGGAAACTTCTTTGTCGTTCTGAATGGATATGCCTGCAATATCCTTGGAAATCGTTTGTGGGTCAGAGATTGAAAGCTTTTATTATGCTTCATTAGACAGGGATCAAAATTGGCATCTGGGTGGGTGTTTGCTTTAAACACAAAAAAAGACAAACAAGGGGACTTAAAAGAGTTTTTGTCCTAACAGTTCTAACAGCTTTGGGCAGGACCGTCTGTTTAACTACTAAAAAAAAATAAAATAGAATTTTTGAAACACAGTATGAAAACGTATTTAATATCCCGTAATGTAAAGGATAAATGAAAATGCTTCTGCCATGATCCACTGCTAATCTTCAATATATAACTCTCCCCGGGATTGTGCTCATTTTATGTTTTGTAGTCTGATACAGATTTATGGGGACAATATGTGCAGGCTTCTAAAGCTTAGAAAACGGGCTCGGTTGGTATCCCAAACTTCCCCTTTCAATTTCAAGTATAATTAAAAATAAGCATTGGTTAAAAAAAAAAATCAACTCTCCCAAAAGCTAGCAGTCTAGTGAAAATTTTATAGGAGAACATCAAAAAAGGGATTTGGGAGTGAAATCCATGTATCAGAAAAGATGGTTGATCACTGATGAGACATACCCACATATAAAATTTAGTTCCTTCCCCCTAAAACCCTCTGTCGTGTCCCACTCCTCCTCTGACGGCCGGGTCTGGGAAGTCTGTATCAAGCGTGGCCATGAAGCCTCTGCAGCTTTGCCAAATTTCTGTCAGAGTTCTCAGGGCAGGCAGGAATCCAAGGTGTGACTTCAGCAACCAGATGAGACATTGCCTGACTCAAGGAATGCCAGAAAGCAGATCCTTTATATAGGCTGTGGGGTGTGGCTCCATGACTCAGCACTTATCCAGGCCTGCCCCTCCCTTCCTTTTGCCCCTCCCTCTCCATTCTCCGGAAGCATGGATCTGTCCACCCTCCAGCTGCTGGCAATTCTAGCTCGTGGCTGGCTTCTTGCTCACACGCTGCTGGGGGGGGAGGTTTACTTGCTCAGTCTGTCCGGGCGTGGTGCCAGGGCTGGGGGTTGGAGGCACGCCAGGCCATTCTTCACTATCAGTCTCTGGCTCAGATAACAGGAGATGGGAGGGGCCTGGCTGCGGAGAGGGGGGCGGGCGAGGCACGACACCCTCTGAACTTGTTATCAGTATAATACTAGATCCACGTTTCCGTGTCTGTAGGAGGAGTGGCAGAAACTGGAGGAAGAGTGAAGAGGCATCAGCCTAGAATCCCTAGATCAGTGATGACTAACCTTTTCCAAATCTGAGTGGCCGAAGCGTGTGCGTGGGAAAATGTGCACGCGTGCCTGAACCCCCAATCTGCAGTATGTGTGTGGCCCCTATGCATGCACCCCCTGTGCATGCATGCATACCCCCCATGCATGCACTGCAGAGACCTGGCCGGCAGGAGGTGCGCACAAATGTGCGGCAGAGCTGAACTGGGGTGACGGCTCACGTGCCCACAGAGAGGTTGTTGGGTGCCACAGGTTTGCCATCACGGCCCTAGATCAGCGGTTCTCAACCTGTGGGTCGCGACCCCGTTGGGGGTCGAATGACGATTTGCCAGGGGTCGCCTAAGACCATCGGAAATATGGGAAGTATACTTGCGAGTTGAAGAATCGCGCTCCAATGGTTGACTCCACAAGCCAGCTGCAGGCTCTTCAAATCGCTAGCCGAATTCGGCTTCAGGCACGATGAATTAAAAAAGAGAGAAATCTTTGCTCTGATGTCTCCCTCTCAAGCCAGCTGCAATCACTCCCAATCGCTAGCCTAATCTGGCTTCAGGCGCCATAAACTTAATAGGGGAGGAGTCTCCGCTTTAATGCCTCCGTCCTCAAGGCAATCGCAAGCAGTTCAGATCGCTAGCCAATCTACGGCTTCAGGCACGATAAATTCAAAACGAAAATAATTTTATGGTTGGGGTCGCCACATCGTGGGGAATTGTATTAAAGGGGTCGCAGCACTATAAAGGTTTAGAACCACTGCCCTAGATTGTCACAAACAGAATAAATCCAAACACACACACACACACACAGAGAGAGAGAGTTTTAATTGCCATTTATCTAACTCAAAGCAGGTGCTGTCCTTTAGAAGGTGCTGAATCTTTAGAGAAGATTCCTGTCCATAGGCTTTTTAGCAATAAATCAGTCTGATTGTGGACTCAGTCTTTCGCCCCTGACATTTTTCTCAGTCAAAAATGTACAAAAAAGGGAGAAAATGGATAGATGTTCTGGGAACACACTCTTTAACCTCAAGTCGGGGTTGAACGCACAAAATTATATTATTATAAAACGCAGCTTCTGGCCTTCTCCAAAGCTCTTGTGTTTTCAGATTGTGTGGTTCAAGTCCCCAAAATTCTCAGCAATAACTGTATGACTGGTAGAATATCTGCAGCTGAAGGTTGAACTCTGGGGTCCTTAGTGCTCTCTGAGCTTGGTTGTTTGCCTGCAGATGTTTCCTCACCAAACAAGGAAAACATCATCCTAGTTTGTTACCTGACTAGGATGTTACCCATCATCCCAGTTTGTTACCATCCTGAGGATGTTACCTATTTGGTAATGAAATGTCTGCAAGCAAACAACCAAGCTCAGAGAGCACCAAAGACCCTACAGTAATTGCATTGGCTAGGGAAAACTGATTAGTGGCTCAGTGGCTAACACACTGAGCTTGTCGATTGAAAGGTCGGCAGTTCAGCAGTTCGAATCCCTAGTGCCGCGTAATGGGGTGAGCTCCCATGACTTGTCCCAGCTTCTGCCAACCTAGCAGTTTCAAAAGCAAGTAAAAATGCAAGTAGAAAAAATAGGGACCACCTTTGGTGGGAAGGTAATAGCAGTCCGTGCGCCTTTGGTGTTGAGTCATGCCGGCCATGTGACCACAGAGACGTCTTCGGACAGTGCTGGCTCTTTGGCTTTGAAACAGAGATGAGCACCGCCCCCTAGAGTCAGGAACAACTAGCATGTATGCGCGAGGGGAACCTTTACCTTAGGGAAAATGGAGAGCAGAAATTCATTTGTCTGAATTTCAGCAGAAGGCTGAAGGGGAGAATAGGTTCAAATAAGGTGCCAGATCCTTAATCCTGGGGCCGAGATCTCCTGCTGCAATTCCTCTGAACATCTCAGTTAAACAGAGCAGTGGAAATCCGCAAGAAAGCAAGAAAGCAAAGCAAAGGAATCCCTGCACCAGCAGGCTTGTTCATGCGGACCTTGATATCCTTCCTTAAGTAGGAAACATAAAGCCAGAATTATTCTTCAAGCCGATTCCCGCTGGCAGCTGGATGATTCTCGTTAACCAGGGTGCCTGTTGCTCGGTTTCCTCTCATGGAAACCCAGTCTCTTTCCAATCATCATTAAGGCTGCCATTGCAGAATGAATCTTCTCTTCTGCAGCATCCTTTGGCTTGGCTGCGGATGCCTGCTTCTGTCCTCCTCTCCCCCCACCCCCACCCCACCCTCCCTCCTCCTAACTCGAAACAGAAGGCGCAAGAATGCTTTCTGACTGCGCTAAAGCATCCCTTTTCATCGGCAGTAAATGAACTCCATCATTTGAGGGGGATGACAGATGGCACTTGAGAAGATAACTTGGAGAAAGACCAGATTCAAGGTTCTCTAGGAAGCGACTAAAGGGCAGGCTTTACCGAGTTCGGCTAGCGCATAAATTGAAACCTGCAGGACTTCGCTCTCATCTCCCTGTCAGGTCATCGAGATGGTTGGGAATTTGGCCAGCTCGGCATCATGACTCAGAAGAAAAGTCTACTGAGCATTAAGGGTGTTACTCCATTGTCGATGTGGATAGAATTGCAGCTGTAATGAATTAACAGGTTTTCTGGGCAGGTGGCCAAACTATGAACCTCAAAATCATCTACAGGATCCTTTTCTAGTTTGTTGATATATAATGAGTCGCGGAACATTCTTCCCCCGCCTCAAAGTCAGGTTAGCTCCATCCCTGTTAATGTTCCTGAAGCCTCTCAAGAGAGCTGGTTATGTGATCGGGCATAACTGGGACTTCCAGGGAATCTACAAGATCTTCAGGTGGCTCCACTGAGGAAGTCTTCACTCTTTCCCTGCCTGTGGCTGATGTATTTACTTTGTTGATATATTTTAATTTTCAATATTGGGGGTTTTTAATATTCATACAATGTTCATATTTACATCATTGTTGTTCTTATTTGATTGTTGTCCGGTGCCCAGAATCACTTCTTGTAAGACAGGGAGGTTATATCGATGATAGATAGATAGATAGATAGATAGATAGATAGATAGATAGATAGATAGATAGATAGATAGATAGATAGATGAAAGATGATGGATGGAAGGTAGATAGGTTGATGATAGATTGATGGATGGATGGATGGATGGATGGATAGATAGGTAATAATAATAATATCAGAGTTGGAAGGGACCTTGGAGGTCTTCTAGTCCAACCCCCTGCACAGGCAGGAAACCCTACACCATTTCAGACAAATGGCTATCCAACATTTTTTTAAAAATGTCCAGTGTTGGAGCATTTACAACTTCTGCAGGCAAGTTGTTCCACCGATTAATTGTTCTAACTGTCAGGAAATTTCTCCTTAGTTCTAGGTTGCTTCTCTCCCTGATTAGTTTCCACCCATTGCTTCTTGTTCTACCCTCAAGTGCATTGGAGAATAGTTTGGCTCCCTCTTCTTTGTGGCAACCGTTCTTCATAGGTAGGTAGATATAGATGAAAGATGGATGGATGGATGGATGGATGGATGGATGGATGGATGGATAAGTAGGTAGGTAGATGATGGATGATGGATGGAAGGTAGATAGGTTGATGATAAATGGATGGATAGATGGATAGATAGATAGATAGATAGATAGATAGATAGATAGATAGATAGATAGATGGATGGATGGATGGATGGATGGATGGATGGATGGATGGATGGATGGATGGATGGATGGATGGATGGATGGATGGATGGAGACAGATAGACATGCAATGGGTGAGTGGCAGTATTATTGCTAGTAGATTATGGAGAAAGGTAGTCTCATTTCAAAATCTAGACCCATTCCCAAAGGTGCATCAGCAATCAAAAATACTACTCAAGGCCACTGGTCAAAACCCAGCTGCTGTTTCCTAGGGAAGCTGTCAAAGTCCATGTGATTCATCACAAAAAGAATGCAGTTTATCAAACAAATCAATTTACAAATAGAAGAAATGCAGTATTGCAATAGACGAAGGGAATTCTGAAATATCTGAATGGGGTAAAAAAAAAAAAGCTGTTCTAGAATCTGGACCAGAAAAAGAAAAGGGAGGGAGTAACGTGTAGCCCATTCCACTGCCGAATTCTCAATGCAGATCCCATAAAATAAATAGGGCTGACCTAAACCTATAAAGATGGATTTCTGTTAAACTTTCTAGTGTTTCCAGGAAGGGCTGGGTCCAAAAAACAAAAAAATGCTTCCGAATAATCTTACTTTGAGGGGGACAAGATGTCTTTCTATTTTTTTTTCATTCTTTTTTCCTTTCCTTTCTTTGTTCTTTTTTCTTTTAATTTTTCGAACGCTCATAAATTTTTCCTATTATCTTTCTTTTTTCCCCTATCTGATTTCCCCGTGCATGAAAACTACTAGGTTCTCCAAATCTTTGGTTATTTTATTTTTTTTAAATATCAGCGTCTTCAGTCTATTTTATTCCACTTTACGTGGAAGGAGAATGAAGTTATATTTGCCTTATCTCATGCAGGTCAAGATGTTTTTGACCTTGCAGGGCCATCATCCTGATTTACAGAGGAACCCACATGATATGCTTCTTAAAAGGTCTATTAAAACGGTATTAGAA
This sequence comes from Ahaetulla prasina, assembly GCF_028640845.1. Classification (NCBI taxonomy): domain Eukaryota; kingdom Metazoa; phylum Chordata; class Lepidosauria; order Squamata; family Colubridae; genus Ahaetulla; species Ahaetulla prasina. The sequence continues at coordinate 20,922,718 of NC_080552.1, read as the reverse complement.
TTAATTTTTCATTTTCCTCCAACTGCACATAGGAACGCAGTATAATAATGAAAAGCTGGATGTAGAAAGGCAAGTATCGTTTGATGCATCTAGGCCCGTGATGCATAACAAAACTTGAAGTAATACTTCTCAAAATTCTTTTTCCAAATCATTTCCACAATTTACAGTACAATTTGGGCATCAAAGGCATTGAAATATGACCAGCCTGGTAGCTGCACAAGTCCATAAGGCACAGTTAAGAGTTTACAAACAGATTTCTCAATTGGTTTCAACAGATTAAGTTGGATTTTGTTGGAGAGAGATTGGGCGAGCCAAGTGGGAGGAGTCAAACCGGGAATTAGCTTGTAATCCTTATGTGGGCACAAAAGGGCAAAGTTTGAGCCCCCTTGAACGCTGTTGAACCTTATCTACTCTTCTTGTTGTTAGTTACGAAGTCATCTCCGACCCATCGCGACCCCATGGACAACATTCCTCCAGGCCTTCCTGTCCTCTACCATCCCGCAGAGTCCATTGAAGCTCCCGCCGACTGCTTCAGTGACTCCATCCAGCCACCTCCTTCTCTGCCGTCCCCTTCTTCTTTTGCCCTCAGTCTTTCCCAGCATTAGGCTCTTCTCCAGGGAGTCCTTCCTTCTCATTAGGTGGCCAAAGTATTTGAGTTTCCTCTTCAGGATCTGGCCTTCTAAAGAGCAGTCAGGGTTGATCTCCTCTAGGACTGACCGATTGGATCACCTTGCAGTCCAAGGGACTCGCAGGAGTCTTCTCCAGCACCAGAGTTCAAAGGCCTCAATTCTTTGGCGCTCAACCTTATGGTCCAGCTTTTCCAGCCATCCATTGCAACTGGGAAAACCATGGCCTTGACTATACGCACTTTTGTTGGCAGGGTGACGTTTCTGCTTTTTAGGATGCTGTCTAGCTTTGCCATGGCTTTCCTCCCCAGGAGCAAACATCTTTTAATTTCTTGGCTGCAGTCCCCATCTGCGGTGATCTTGGAGCCCAGGAAAATAAAGTCTCTACTGGTACCCAGATGCAAACCATCAGTCTGAGAAGATCCCTGTGTCATAAGCTTGAGCAATAAAAATAGTTAGCGGCATTCTTCACTTGTGGAACTGGTTGTTCCCGCCTGAAACATTTTCAGTGTCAACAAAGCCATTAAGATTCATTCATTGTATAAAGCGGGCCTCTTGATGTCATCCTCCCTTTAGAACTTGGTAAGTAAAGAACCTGGGATTCAGGCAATTTTATGCTTTTGCTGATCTTTAAATCAAAAGCAGCTGAATCAATTTAAGGCCTCTTTTGTAAAAAAAAAAAAGGAAAAACACACCGGCATTCAGGCTTGATTGCCTAGATGTGTCCAATTTCTATGGTTTTGAAATATAAACCTTATAAATTATAAATGGTAGGTAGAGAGCATCGTATTGAAAGCTCAGGATTATTATTATTATTATTTTCCTGCGTAGATCGTCTCTATGCAGAAAATACTATACTAGGTGACCAGTGGTTTAACAGCTTCCTGTGTTCTTTCCAATTTTTCTGGGTTCGTTTCTGTGACTCTGCCCAGAAATTAGCAGACCCCCCCCTCCAGCTACAGGTAGTGCTCGACTTACGACCAGAATTGAGCCCAAACTTCCTGCTGTTAAGTGAGACATTTGTTAAAGTGAGTTTACGACCTTTCTTGCCACAGAGGTTAAGTGAAAGATGCGGTTGATAAGTGTTGAATTTATGTTTTACTGACAAACAAATAAAGGGAGACCAGTATAGATCTATTTCGAGCTATTTAGCTCTCATCATATTGTGGCCCGCCAGCGGCCAACGGATCGGGCAGCAGATTCAGAAAGGAGGTTGGGAAGGAACATGGGCCAGTCCTGGAGTCTGGGGAAGGCTCTGACGAGAGCTCTGCATCAGAGGCAGAGACAGGGCCAGGGCCGTCTGACAGTTGTCAGCTGCCTTCGGACATCAGTGAGGCAGAAGAACAGCTGGATCCTGTTCCCAGTGTGTGCATGCGCAGAGCTGCCAGGAGAAGGGAACAGCTAAGGAACAAGGGTTGACTCAGGAGTAAAGCCACAGGTAGACGGTGAATGGCCACAGTCCACGAAGGGGAGGGGAGTTTGCAGGAGACATTTGGGTGAAGATTTGTTCCTGCATTCTTGCCAAGTATTGCGGCCGTCTGAAAGATATCGGCCTGGCCACTCTCCAAGCCTGATAAAGGTCAGTAATCGTGAACTATCTTGAAAGTCTGTGGGAGAAGAAAGACTTTGCTGGAGAGGAATTTGCTGTAAATTAAATAAAAGGGGTTTATCGGGACGGGGACTCAGCTTCATGCTGCTGGGGAAGCCTAGGTCAGAAAACATCAGCTAGCCATACCCTTCTGGGATTCGAGATTACATATATATATGTAATACACTTACATATTAGGTAGATGTATTAACCTCTAAGCCACAGGCTCTTCTCCCTTTGTCGGCTATACCAGGGGAAAGATTAAGTGTTGTTGTTGTTGTTTTGTCAGGACAACCTGGTCTACCCAATTATGAGCCGGAAGCTGTGTGCTCCATCCCATAATTGGGTAGACCAGGTTGCCCTGACAAAAAAAAAACAAGGTCATAACTGCGAAACACGGTTATAAGTCACTTCTTTTCTGCGCCGTTACGACTTTGAACGATCCCCAAATGAACTGCTGTCAGTGGCGGGCAATCTGTATCTTAAATACCTTCTCTTACGTTGTAGGCCAGCATCCCTGGCGGTTGAGCGATATCTAAGGAGAAACCTCACCAGCCCATTGGCTCTTTCTGATAGTCGAACGATACCCTTGTAACTGGGACACATCGCAGATTGAGATTTGTGGTTTCTGCCAACCTAGAGGAGAAGCTTGCTCTGTTCTCACTCTCTTTGTGTTTCCATCTCAGGAGGTGAATTGAGAGATCCTTTTCCTAGTGGCCAACTAATTTAGCTCAGCTCCGGATGCTTGCTAAGGCATTTCTACCGAGCGCAGGCGATGCGCTCGGCTGTCTTTGTCACTGTTGTGGCACAGCTCTGGGCAATTTCCAGGTGCACTAGACATAATGATCGTCCCCAGATCACAAGCATTCTGTCTACGGCCTCTTGAGCCCCATAGGCAGGTATCTCGCCACCTGTCATCCAGCTGGCTTTTCAAGGAGGAATTTTTCCACATTCCAGACATGTCCTGACTCAGCTGTTCCCTTCGAGACCGTACCAATAATCTCCTCTAATTACAAAAACCTGCCTTTTGGTTTGAATGCTCACATGGGACACCTCTTCTCAGCGCTTGCCAAGGCAGTTCCATTTGTTGCTCCAGAAGCACAATATTTGAACAAAGATAACATTCAGGTTGTTGCCACTGTTCCAGTTCCTTGGTTGTTGTTTTTTTCCCCCTCTCGGTGGCACTTCCCGCTGGAGGCTCTAAGCTCCTTCACTGCTCCTTGGGCACACGCATGCAAATTGAATTTATATTTACCATATTACGTTGGTGTCCTGCCCATCGTTCAAGGTGTTTAGTGCAGTGTGTGAAGTTCTCCCCCGCCGACGGCATTGATTCCTCCTGCTGCTAACTTTGTGTGATTAGATGGAAGGGATGACGTGGCGGGAACCCAAACGTTGAGTTTGTGACTGCGACACCATAGAAGGGACCCTACCAGTAACCATTGGGGTGCTATTGGGAGCCGGGGGGGGGAAAACGTTGTTAATACCACTTTACAATGTCTTGGTAAGACCGCACTTGGAGTATTGCATTCAGTTTTGGTTGCCACGATATGAAATAAAAAGATGTGGAGACTCTAGAACAACGGTTCTCAACCTGTGGGTCACGACCCCGTTGGGGGTCGAATGACAATTTGCCAGGCATCGCCTAAGACCATCGGAAATATGGGAAGTATACTTGCGAGTTGAAGAATCGCGCTCCAATGGTTGACTCCACAAGCCAGCTGCAGGCTCTTCAAATCGCTAGCCGAATTCGGCTTCAGGCACAATGAATTAAAAAAGAGAGAAATCTTTGCTCTGATGTCTCCCTCTCAAGCCAGCTGCAATCACTCCCAATCACTAGCCTAATCTGGCTTCAGGCGCGATAAACTTAATAGGGGAGGAGTCTCCGTTTTAATGCCTCCGTCCTCAAGGCAATCACAAGCAGTTCAGATCGCTAGCCAATACAGCTTCAGGCGCGAGAAATTCAAAACGAAAATAATTTTACGGTTGGGGTTGCCACATCGTGGGGAATTGTATTAAAGGGGTCGCAGCACTATAAAGGTTGAGAACCACTGCTCTAGAAAGAGTGCAGAGAAGAGCAAGAAAGATGATTAGGGAACTGGAGGCTAAAACATATGAAGAACGGTTGCAGGAATTGGGTATGTCTAGTTTAATGAAAAGAAGGACTAGGGGAGACATGATAGCAGTCTTCCAATATCTCAGGGGCTGCCACAAAGAAGAGGGAGTCAAACTATTCTCCAAAGCACCTGAAGGCAGGACAAGAAGCAATGGGTGGAAATAAATCAAGGAGAGAAGCAACTTAGAGCTAAGGAGAAATTTCCTGACAGTTAGAACAATTAATCAGTGGAACAACTTGCCTCCAGAAGTTGTGAATGCTCCAACACTGGAAGTTTTTCAAGAAGAGATTGGATAACCATTTGTCTGAAATGATATAAGGCCTCCTGCATGAGCAGGGGGTTGGACTAGAAGGCCTCCAAGATCCCTCCCAATTCTATTATTCTGCTTGTGTGTGTGTGGCTACCCAAAATGCATAAACTCTCCCCTTCCCCTTTCTGCAGGTCGGCGTGATAGGAGAGGAAGAAGAGTGGATAACTTTGTGCGAAGTGGAGAAGGAGTCGAATGCTCAGTTGTTGGAGATCCCAAACCTCACACCTTACACTCATTACAGGTAAAAAAACAACAAAAAAAACAACAGCTGGTAATTCATTGCTTGCATCTCCTGGCACCTTGCCAGACAGCAGGGAGCAGCATTAGGATCTCCAAGCAGCCAGTGGGAGGGACGGTGGGAGAAGACGCTTACTCTGAAGAGCTTAAATTTGCACCTCCAAAGAGTCTGCCCTGAAATGACTCAGCTTGGTGCATTTTCATCGTCATTCTCCGAGGAGTAAAATAATTAATCTAGGGAAGGCAACAAGGTGCAAAACAGCCTGCTAAACAGCGCTGCTGAATATGTTCACACTTCCCGCCGGCTGAGATTTTCCGTCCCCTTAAAGCTCCCTCCCCCCCCCTCCGTAATTGATTTTGGGTTGGTTCGTAGGTAAAACAGCACCGCAGTTGCTTGTTTATATGAGAGGGGTTTCTTTCTGTAAACGGAGCCAACGGCATTATGAATATTATCAGATGATGCTCTGCTTCTCCCATCTCTACGGCGCGTAGCTGCACTCAAAAGAAGTTTCAGGATTGAATCAGATGATGATGATGATGATGATTTTTATTATTTATTAGATTTTTATACCGCCCTTCTCCCGAAGGACTCAGGGCGGTTCACAACCAAAGTAAAAACAATAACAATGTACAATTAAAATAAACAATTAAAAAACTTCTTAAAAAATTGGCCGGAAATTTAAAACATAGTAAAATCTAAAAACCCTTAAAATTCATCTAAAAATTTAAAATTTAGAATTTAGAATTTAAAATTTAAGCCAGCCCCGCGCGAGTAAATAAATACGTCTTCAGCTCGCGGCGAAAGGTCCGATGTGGGTCAGGGACACAGCTGGGTTATTTATTTTGATTTATTAGATTCCTATCCTGCCTTTATTACTTTATAAGTAACTCAACGCAAACATATTTAATGCTCCTTCCTCCTCCTATTTCCCCCCAGTAAGTTGGGCTGAAAAAGGGATAGTGGCCTTAGGTCATCCAGCTAGCTTGTGTGCCTAGAGCAGGACTACAACTCACCATCTCCTGGCAATTGGTCCAAAGTCACCCAATCGGCTTTCTTGCCTAAGGCAGGTCTAGAACTCACCGTCTCCTGGTGATTGGCATGAAGTCACCCAACTGTCTTTCATGTCTAAGGGAGGACTAGAACTCACCGTCTCCTGTTGATTGGCTCAAAAGTTACCCAACTGTCTTTCATGTCTAAGGCGGGACTAGAACTCACCATCTCCTGGTGATTAGCCCAAAGGTTATCCAGCTGGCTTTCATGTCTAAGATGGGACTAGAACTCACCATCTCTGGTGATTGACCCAAAAGTTACCCAACTGTCTTTCATGTCTAAGGGAGGACTAGAACTCACCGTCTCCTGGTGATTGGCTCAAAAGTTACCCAACTGTCTTTCATGCCTAAAACGGGATTAGAGCTCACCGTCTCCTGGTGATTGGCATGAAGTCACCCAACTGTCTTTCATGTCTAAGGGAGGACTAGAACTCACCGTCTCCTGGTGATTGGCTCAAAAGTTACCCAACTGTCTTTCATGTCTAAGGCAGGACTAGAACTCACCGTCTCCTGGTGATTGGCCCAAAGCTCCCCAACTATCTTTCATGTCTAAGGCAGGGCTAGAACTCACCATCTCTGGTGATTGACCCAAAAGTTACCCAACTGTCTTTCATGTCTAAGGTGGGACTAGAACTCACCATCTCCTGGTGATTGGCCCAAAGCTCCCCAACTATCTTTCACGTCTAAGGCAGGACTAGAACTCACTGTCTCCTGGTGATTGGCCCAAAAGTTACCCAACTGTCTTTCATGTCTAAGGCGGGACTGGAACTCACCATCTCTCGTGATTGGCCCAAAAGTTACCTAACTGTCTTTCATGTCTAAGGTGGAACTAGAACTCACCATCTCCTGGTTAGTAGGCCAACACCTTAACCATAATACCAAACTGGCTCTCTTCATTCTCATTCGGTCTCAATATACCAAATCAAGTCTCAAACAACGGTGTTAAAAATGGTGAGAAGATCCCGAGAAGTTTAGGTTATCAAGCAAGCGTTCAGAAGGCATTGCTATTCTACCCTTCCCTGCCCTATTTCCCGGGATTTCTGACAAAGATCTTGCTTAGCCTTTGGAGATTGAGACTGGAGCTCATTGTGAAGAACAAATGCTTGATCTATGGAGAATTTGCAATGTCTTCTTATTCATTGGGAATTTTGGAAAAATAGCCCAGGCAGATCTGAAACGCACCAACTCAAAATCATGACTGCTTTTAAGCCATAATGGCACACTGGCATACATAAGAAGACGTTAAAAGGGCCTCTGGTGGCTCAACAGACTAAGCAGTATGTTATTAACACAGCTGCTTGCAATTACTGCAAGTTCAAGCCCCACCAGGCCCAAGGTTGACTCAGCCTTCCATCCTTTATAAGGTAGGTAAAATGAGGACCCAGATTGTTGGGGGCAATAAGTTGACTTTGTATATAATATACAAATGGATGAAGACTATTGCTTGACATAGTGTAAGCCGCCCTGAGTCTTCGGAGAAGGGCGGGATATAAATGCAAATTTTTAAAAAAAATGTAAGAAAAGCTCAAAAAAATCATTTATTTTTATTTTTGCTATGCCAAAAATTGGGATACCAAGTAAGTCTCCCTTCCCATTTTTATGCAAATTACTTTTTTAACTACCGTAGGTTCTTTTATTGCTTCCGATTCTCCCCCTCCCCAAATTAAGCCCTGACATAAAGTTAAAGGCTTCTTAAAAAAAAAATTCAGCAAAAGGCTGGCAGATGCAATGCAAATTTCTCCCTGTATTCATATTCATTCCCCGGTATCATCCAGCATCTTTTGGACAAAGATGTTTTAAGAACGAATTCGGAGAATTAGGAATAAAAACAATGGCGTGCAGTGTTGCAGTTTTAATCTATGCGTGTTTGAATATGAAACAGAAAATCACGCTTTGCGACGGCGTCGTGATCAAAGGGACGAGATTCAGATCAGAAGCCGGAGCCGTCGATTTCGCTATTTATTCCCCGCTTGTAATGTAAATCTTACATTACATTACAAAAAAATCGTAAAGACTAGATTTTTTTTTGCTATTTATGCTCCTGTTGTAATGTAAATCGTCCCACTGAAGTCAAAGGGAGGAAGAGACAGAGAGCAGGAGGAAAACAGCCACAATAGAAAAACTGTAAATTAGAATAAATTGGTTTTTTTCAAGGGGGGGGGATTCTCGATGTAGTTTGGCCCGGCCTTGTGACGGAAAAGCGTGTTAGATGTATTCAGTGCCAACTGTACATAATTATTTCGATACAATCGTCCGGAAGCATTCTCCTGGCTTTGGATCCTTTCTAAGCTCTTTCGTTCAACTACCCATCCGTTTAAAAAGTTGAGATTACAGCGGCAGGATTGCAGCACCTAAGGGGCTGGATTAAAAAAAAAGGGAAAGGAAAAACGAAAAGAAAAAAAAAAGATGGTGAACCCTCCTCTTTATCCTGGCTTGTAAGAAATCTGGAGATTTCTGTCTGCCGTCTCAGCCTTTCAGCATTGACCAATATTCCCCCCAGGTTCGTTGGCAGGTTGACACCAGGAAAAGGCAGCCTCCAAAAGTTTCCACGGATCGCTATGTTGATGAATGTGCCACCTGCTCTGTGTCTCTGTCTGAGTTTGGGGCACAAGAGCTTTTTTTTAAAAAAAAGAAGAAGCTGGCAACGTCCTCGGCACATTGCTTGATGGAGAAAGTCATTGGAGGCACGTTGGCAGAGCTAGCTTGGACGTATCTGCTCTGCGTCCATCTGCTAGGTCCATTGTTGATGGCTCTCCTGACTGAATTTCATTTGTCATGTTTTGGTTGAGCCTCCAAGACTCATTGCAACAGTTGGAGAAAAATACCCCATCCAGGTGAAGCTTGAGCTTGTGGCTCCCATTTATCTTGGTGGGACTCGACATGACGTCCCACCTTCGTCAACGGAAGGAGAAAGCGAGAACTGTCGAACTTGGAGCTCGTCTTTGTCAAACGTCTTTTCTTTTCTGTGGTCTGTTGTCGATGTTTGGGAAATTAATGAGGTTGTTTCGCTTCATGCCTGTTCTGTTAATGCACCCCCTTAACAAGGACGAAGGAGAAGGATGTAGCGTGCACTTTTCTTTTGCTCCAAACATTGCAGTGGGAGGAAAATCCAGGGCAGGTTGAGAAGATAATACCTTAACACAATACGACTTTAAGCCAAAGCTTTCTCTTTCCATTATAATGGCTCTGCTTCTGATCACTGGAGTCTTAATACTTTTTGTAGCTAATGCCTTTCCTGGAATTGGGAGGTCCATCTTCCCAAACTGCTGCTGTCAGAAGACAAACAACTTCAGCAAAAGAAGAGCATGAATGCACGGGCTGACTTTTTATTTGTGTGTGTATATTTATATAAATCGAGGGACGTGGTGGCTCAGGGGCTAGGACGTTGAGCTTGTCGATCGAAAGGTCAGCAGCTCAGTAGTTCGAATCCCTAGTGCTGCCGTGTAACGGGTTGAGCTCCCGTGACTTGTCCCAGCTTCTGCCAACCTAGCAGTTCGAAAGCAGGTAAAAAATGCAAGTAGAAAAAATAGGGACCATCTTTGGTGGGAAGGGAACAGCGTTCCGTGCGCCTTTGGCGTTGAGTCATGCCGGCCACATGACCACGGAGACGTCTTCAGACAGCGCTGGCTCTTCGGCTTTGAAACGGAGATGAGCACCGCCCCCTAGAGTCGGCAACGACTAGCACGTATGTGCGAGGGGAACCTTTGCCTTTACCTTTATTTACATAAATCAGGCTACTTCCTTGTGATTTCTGCAGTGGTGAAATCCAATTTTTTTTACTACCGGTTCTGTGGGCGTGGCTTGGTGGGCATGGCATGGCTTGGTGGGCATGGTAAAGGAAGGATACTGCAAAATTTCCATTCCCATCCCACTCTGGGGCCAGCCAGACGTGGCATTTGCTGGTTCTCTGAACTGCTCAAAATTTCCGCTACCGGTTCTCCAGAACCTGTCAGAACCTGCTGGATTTCACCCCTGGATCTCTGCATGTCACATCTATGGGCTTCCTATCCCTGCAGCATACATGTTCAGTACTTTCTGGGACAGAAGCATATTTGTTGAATTAATCTTTGGATTTGCACACGACCCCTATTAATCAGATCCACCATGGTGCATATAGAACGGAAGCTTCCCATTTGTTCTGTTCTGGTGTGGGACTCCACTTCTTGAGAAATATTGAGGAGGGGGAGAGGGGAGGAGGGGGACTCTGGGATCTTTGATGCTCTCTGACCTTGGTTGTTTTCTTGCAGATGTTTTATTGCCCAAACTAGGTAACATTATCAGTGCTAGAAGGGAATGGGGATTATGGAAAGGAGGAGGAGGAGGAGGAGGAGGAGGAGGAGGAGGAGGAGGAGGAGGAGGAGGAGGAGGAGGAGGAGGATGGGGGAGATCCATTCAATTAGAGTGTTGATTCTATGGGCCAGGTCGCTCCACGTCTTTCAATCTTGCACCGGCTTTTTTGAGTGTTTCTCAAAAGACTGCTTTCAACTTTGATGGCAGCCTGGATTCTTTTTACTGCTAACTCTTCCAAACTTCTAGAAAATGGACCAGGTGACAACCACCTTTCCAGCAGTGACCCTTGTTCTTTGAAACTGTCTCCCTCTGCTCTTCCCCCCACCCCCCACCATGGGTGGGCTTCAAAAATTTTAGCAAGGGGTTCTCTGCCCGAGTACTGGGTGGATGTGGCCATGGTAGGCATGGCTAAGTCGGCCTCCTGCACCGTGGCGGGAGGGGCACTTTTGCTCTCCCCAGGCTCCTGAGGCTTTCCTCGAGCCTCCGGGAGGGTGAAAATGGTCTCCCCAGGCTCCGGAGGCCCTCTGGAGCAGGGGTCTCCAACCTTGGTCCCTTTAAGACTTGTAGACTTCAACTCCCAGAGTCCCTCAGCCAGCAAAGCTGGCTGAGGAACTCTGGGAGTTGAAGTCCACAAGTCTTAAAGGGACCAAGGTTGGAGACCCCCTGCTCTGGAGGCCAGAAACGGGCCTTCCTAAACTTCCAGTAGGCCCATTTTCCACCCGCCCCAAGTCTTCACACAGGCCCTGCACTTACCTGCATCCAAAATGGGCCACATGGAGACTCCTGGGAGGGGCGGGTTGGGGTGGGCAGGGTACAGCCAGGAGTGGGATTTGGGAGTTCTCCGAACGGCACAGAATCTTAGCTAGAGATTCTCCCGAACCCCTGCTAAACCCCCAGCAACTTCCCCTGCCGCCCCTCCCTGAGTATGGAGGGTCCCTACCCTATTTGGATTTCATAAACCAACCAAGAAGAATACTAGTTCGGCTAGTTCACATTTTAATAATGGAACACCTTTGATATTTTTCTTTTTATCCTTTGACCTGTTTCTCTAGGTCTATTTTGCACGGACATAAATAGGCATTTTCCTTTCTTGTTTTTAAATTGAATGAAGTGGATTTTGTTTAACTTTTGAATGGGTCTATGTGGCTTAGTTATATAAATAAATTAAGCCGAAATGGATGGGCAAATCTTGGTCTGTTTTCAAGGAGACCTGAACTTCTATCTTTTCAATCCTGTGCATCGGTGCCTCTCTCTGCCCAACAGGTTCAGGATGAAGCAGGAAAACATCGTTGGCCAAAGCCCATTCAGCCAACCTTCACGAGTCATTCAGACCCTCCAAGCACCCCCAGATGTGGCACCAGGGAGTGTGACTGTGCGTACCGCCAGTGAGACGAGCTTATGGGTCCGCTGGGTGGTAAGTTACCAATAACTGGCTTCCGAACGGTTTCTCTTTCGAGACTCTTCTCCTTGAGTTGACCTCCAGATGGGTGGAATTTCAGCCCCGAGAATACTGAGGGGTTTGAGAATAATGGGAGGCAAACTGTCGGGCACAAAGAATCAGGACCATATGCTAAGTTGCAGTTCAAAGCTTTAATGTTCAAGCCTACGTACAAGAATCCAGTTGAAAGTTCAGTGCTATATTGGCACCAGATAAGGATCGACAAAATTCAGGAGGGGTTGGGTCGTTTGTGGCAATGTAATGATTCTAAGCAGGTGACACACTTAACTCCACCACCCAGCTCTGCTTGCTCTTCTTCCCATTATACTTCTAGAAAGGATAGTGATGGATGATGCCCAAATCCATTAATTTGTTCTTTTGTTATTTCCTCCTCTACTACCCCCTCAAAAAACTCTGTTAGATCATACCAGTAACTCAGTTCCTGCCTGTCTCCCCCTCTACTCTTTTTCCTCTTTGCAATTTCTTTACTCTTTCTTATCTGAATCTGGGCAGGCATAAATCAGAGCCTGACCTTCTCCCTAGGTAGGGCTCATATACTAACAGGCCAACAAAATCATAGCAAGACATTTCCAAGGCAACATAATGGGACTCAACCATATGTTGCCTTTTTGTTTACTAAGGCAATACGACTCCAAAAGAAATGAAAATTGAATTCTTGGCCGACGGAGCCGCATTCGGCTGAATTTCCTAAAAGTTTTAAACTGTAAAGAAAATGGTCTTCACGTAGAAACAGGACTGAATGTGGAGGTTATATCTCCGTGATAGATTACAGAGCTGAGTGATTAACTCGGGAACCGGGTGATAAATGGCACGGCCTTTGATAAATGAATTTATCTTGTGCCTTTGACTGCTGACCCACCCTTGCTTGATGAAAATTCATTCAAATATTCCAATTTCTGCTGCTCGGCCACTCCGAGACGCCTTCCTGTTCTGCTGCTGAATGCAAAAAAAAAACCCCCACCCTGCTCCCCAATTTCTCCGAGCAAATTCACCATTCTCATCTCGCAGAGAAGGAAGCCTTTCCTCACTGCCACCACAACTCCCTGTGCATTCTCCAGGTCATTAAGGCACCCCATTAACCACAGGAATGAATTTCTCCTCTTGTGTCGTCATTGACTTGAAATCCTAGGCTTAGAAAACTTGGAACTCCGTCGCCTTCGACAAGACCTAAGCTTAACTCACAGAATCATCTATTGTAATGTCCTTCCTGTTAAAGACTACTTCAGCTTTAATTGCAATAATACAAGAGCAACTAATAGATTTAAACTTAATGTCAACCGCTTTAATCTAGATTGCAGAAAATATGACTTCTGTAATAGAATCATCAGTGCTTGGAATACTTTACCTGACTCTGTGGTCTCTTCTCATAATCCTAAAAGCTTTAACCAAAAACTTTCTACTATTGACCTCACCCCATTCCTAAGAGGACCATAAGGGGCGTGCATAAGCGCACAAATGTGCCTACCGTTCCTGTCCTATTGTTTTTCTCTTCTTCTTCCTATATATATGCTTATACCTCCTTATATTTACCCATATATTTGTTTATTTACTATATAATCTTTTTGTATGATACCTACATATATTGTTGTGACAAAATAAAATAAATAAATAAAATAAAATAAATAAAAAGTCGCTGCAGATCCCAGCAGACGTACCCCAGATGCCGGTGTAGGTGCCAAAACCAGCATTTTGGATCCCAGTCAAAGAGGTGTGGGATGCTGCGCTAAATGTGGAAGATGGATGAATTGGCAGGGAGCCAGGGAGGTGGGCAAAAATGACAGGTGTGGATCACCTGACTGTATAATTAGTGTTATTTTTTTTTTATTGAAAAAGTTTTACAAAGATTTACCCTTCCTTCCCCCTCCCCCCTCCCCAGCCTCCCCTCTTCCCCCCTCCCTCCCTCTCCCAAACCCCCTCCCCCCCCCCCGGACTTCCCGGAACAAAATACAGGGTATTAAATCTAACAATCATAATCTAAATTATGCTAACTATCTGTAAACTCCCATCCTCCCCTAGAACCTTAACTCTCCTTTTACAAAGAAAAAACATAAACGTAATTCTTGTAAACCGTTCATTCAAAAGCTATTTGGTATTTCTTAGTCTGGCATCTATTTTGAATATAGTCAATCCATCTTCTCCATTCCAATACGTATCTTTCTTGTGAGCAGCCTTTCAGGAATGCTGAGATTTTTGCCATCTCTGCTAAGTTTGCAACTTTTAATATCCATTCTTCAATCGTAGGCAAATGTTCCTTCTTCCAGTATTGCGCAACCAATAGTCTGGCTGCTGGTATTAAGTTTAAAATCAATTTGGTCTCTATTTTCGTGCAATCCATAATTATACCCAATAAAAACAATTGTGGAGTAAATTTTATCTTCTTTTTCAAAATATTTTGTATAAATCCACCAAATTCTTATCCAAAAGGGCTTAATTTTTTTACAAGTCCACCATATATGAAAGTAAGTGTATAATTAGTGCTATTAATAGTGTGAGCCACATGTCTGGTTCTGTCTTAGTAGTTAGCAGGCAGCTATCGGCTCTGAAAGTTCAGGCATCTAATATTATTTATTATTATTATTATTATTTATTTGATTTTTATACCGCCCTTCTCCCAAAGGACTCAGGGCGGTGTACAGGCAAGATAAAACCAACAATACAATATACAGGTTAAAATACCATTTAAAAAACTTATTTAAATTAGCCTGAAATTAAAATTACCGTAAACTAAAAACCCCGTTTAAAAATTAATAAAATTTCACATTAAAAAATCCAATTTAAGCCAGCCCCGCGCGGATAAAGAGATGTGTCTTCAGTTCGCGACGGAATGTCCGAAGGTCAGGTATTTGACGTAAACCCGGGGGAAGCTCGTTCCAGAGTGTGGGAGCCCCCACAGAGAAGGCCCTTCCCCTGGGGGCCGCCAGCCGGCATTGTTTGGCGGACGGCACCCTGAGAAGTCCCTCTCTATGGGAGCGTACGGGTCGGTGGGAGGCGTGTGGTAACAGCAGGCGGTCCCGTAAGTACCCAGGCCCTAAGCCATGGAGCGCTTTAAAGGTCGTAACCAAAACCTTAAGGTGCACTCGAAAGGCCACAGGTAGCCAGTGCAGTCTGCGCAGGAGTGGTGTTACATGGGAGCTACGCGAAGCTCCCTCTATCACCCGCGCAGCTGCATTCTGGACTAACTGAAGCCTCCGAGTGCACCTCAAGGGGAGCCCCATGTAGAGAGCATTACAATAATCCAAGCGAGAGGTAACGAGCGCATGAGTGACTGTGCACAAGGCATCCCGATCAAGGAAGGGGCGCAACTGCCGAACCAGGCGAACCTGGTGGAAGGCCCCCCTGGAGACGGCCGTCAAATGATCTTCAAACGACAGCCGATCATCCAGGAGGACACCTAAGTTGCGCACCCTGTCCTTTGGGGCCAATAACTCGCCTCCGACAGCCAGCCGCGGCTGCAGCTGACTGAATCGGGATGCCGGCATCCACAGCCACTCCCTCTTGGAGGGATTAAGCTTGAGCCTGTTTCTCCCCATCCAGAGATAAAGGAGAATCCAGAGATAAAGGAGAATCCTTATAGCCCAGGGTTGAAATGAGAAGTGAACTGATGATGTTGCCTAGTTGGGTAGCGAAACCTCTGCAAGAAAGCAACCAATCTCAGAGAG
This sequence comes from Ahaetulla prasina, assembly GCF_028640845.1. Taxonomy (NCBI): domain Eukaryota; kingdom Metazoa; phylum Chordata; class Lepidosauria; order Squamata; family Colubridae; genus Ahaetulla; species Ahaetulla prasina. The sequence goes on along the minus strand of NC_080552.1, from coordinate 20,907,382 downwards.
CACCAAGGACCTCTCCTTTCAACTCTGAGCTACAAGGTTTCTACACAAGGATTGTAGAACTACAGATAGATGTTTGAACTGAGGGGTTTTTGGTCCTCTCTGGGCTTGGTTGTTTTCTTGCAGACATTTCATTACCCAAACTAGGTAATATCATCAATGCTGACTGATGATGTTTGCTAGTTGGGTAATGAAAGGTCTTCAGAAAATCAACCAAACCCAGAAAGCGCCAAAGACCCTTCAGTTCAAACATCTATCGGTAGTTCTAGAAGCCTCCTACTGGGTCATTTTGTAAGAATATTTGTTTTATTTATTTATGAAACAAAGCTATATGGCTTCCCAACTCACTCATAGGTAACTCTGGGTGTCCTACAACATTAAATGCCCTTCCCCCATATAACACAATCAAATCAACTTGTCAGCTTTCCAGGAAAAAAAAACAACCCTCCAAGGAAAAACTCCAAAGCAAGCATCTTTCAAAGTTACATTTACTAGAATAGGTAAACTGGCACATCTGGGAAAACCCAAATCTGAGCGGTCTGAGTTTTCTCTCAGTAAATCAACACCCCCCCCCAAACCATCCCCTCAGTCCTCAGTCGATCACATGCTCCAATCACTATCCATCCCATCTCGAGACAGCACTCCGGCCACTCTCCTCCAGATGCAGGATCGGCCTGACCTTGACCGACAGGAAGAAAGCTATTATCTCTAAAGACAACCCCTCTACTCAATCCCCCCTCCTACTTTCCCACACATGAGAAGAAAGTGGCAGCATGGAAGCTTCCGGCCTAATATGGCTTCCAAAGCTGACACAACTACTCGTTCAGTTCCGTCTCCATTTGTGATCCTCAGGCCCACTGACAAAACCATGTCTTCAGGTCCTTTTGAAAAAACAACAGGAGTGTACCTCCAAGTGAACAATGTTCCATAGAGAAGGGGTCACCACTGAGAAGGTCCTTTTCTGTGATTCCCACCAGATGTAAATCCCTAATCAAGGGGACTCGCAATATATCTTGCCTTCCCATCCTCGTGGCCCGGGTGGATGAAATAGGAGCGAAATGTGTTGTGACCCAGGCCCAAGTAGGTAGTAGGAAACTCAGTCAGTGTAAAAACAAACTTTATTATAACAGCTGAGAATTAACTCATTCTCAGCGTAGTTCAACTAAACTAAAGCATTTCCTCCCAACACAAATTCCTCAGTCCTATCCCCAATCTTGGTCCAATTAGGCAATCTACCAAAGGTCTTTCTTGACAAAAGTTCAGAAGACACCGATACAAATGCAACAAGACAAAGCTGTCGATGTTGTTTTCTGGCAAAGAGCCCAAACGCCGTTGCTGGTTTTTTAAGCCTTATGGGAGGGGCCAATCATCTCTTGGCCCTACTCCCGAGTCTTCCTCTTTGCCTGAGCTGCTCTTGCCTTCTGGCAGCTCTTCTCATGCGTGCATTAGGAACAGGCTCCTCCTGTTCCTCTGCCTTACTACTGTCAGCCTCTGGAGGCTCCGGAGTCCGCACCTCACTCCCTGATGGCCCTGGCCCTACCTCTGCCTCTGACACAGAGCCCTCATCCAGGCCTTCCCCAGCCTCCAGTACTGGCCCATGTTCTTCCTCAGCCTCATCGCTGTCTGATCCCTTTGCCAGCTCCGCAGGTTACTGACGGACCACAACAAGATGGTCCTTCAAAAAAAAACACGCAACAAGCAGAGAATTAAAGTGACCTGACCCTCACTGATCCTTTTTTCTTCTTCTGATCACACTCAGCCTCTGCCTGATGCACAATACAATGGGAACCCTGAGTCCGTGGGTTACAGGATCAAGTACTGGTGTGTAGACATGCAGTGTCCTGCCCTGGCCAAGGTCATCAGCGACCGACTGGAGACAGAAGTCACCGTCGAGGATCTTCAAGAATGGACCGAGTATGAATTGCAGATCCAAGCCTTCAATGCCATTGGGTCGGGACCCTGGAGCGAGGTGGTGCGAGGCCGTACGCGAGAATCAGGTAAGCGATGGGAAAGGAGCATCGCTTGTTGCTCTTAAATGTTTTTTTCCCCCAAGCATTTCCTTTGGCTTGGGATTGGGATAGAGTAGATTCGCACATGAAAGGCATTTTTTTTTTACATCAGTCTGGTTCTGTCAGGTCCAAAACCAAGAATGACATCTGGCTGTCCTTCCAAGCTGAGTTCTTTATTGTTTCACACCTATAGACAGAATCTTGCCAGACTGAAGGCTTCACTGTCTGCATCTACCATAACTCTGGGAACTATTAAGGCGGGACTTTCTTCATCCTCTTTCTATCACGGGGGGCTGGGGAGAGATTTTTGCTACCGGTTCTCCGAACTACCTGCTCCCATTGCTACCGGATCTCCCAATCCGGTCTGAACCGGGAGCATTTCCCCCTGCCGCAAGGTCTATGGCCAGAAGACAGACACCATCAGAGCAGCCAGGCAAAGTAGCCAGGCTAGCTCGTGAACTTTGGCAGAAGGTAGTTATTAAGCTGTTATCTAGATACCTTCTAACAAGGCTCCTTCCTCGACTCCCGTCCCATATGCACCCCATATAATTTACCTTTCTCCTGTGGGTGAATAATTGTGCGCAGTGACCTTTCCGGAATTAAGTATTCAATAGCAAGAGTAAATCACGCCGTGGCTTAACCTGCCCAATGAGTAGGGGTTGTAGTTGCAATTTGTCTCCATAATCATACAAGGCCTTCCTGTTGCTGCATGGCTGAGGTTGAGTCTCATTTATCACTGAAAATGGGACTTGCCCTTTGTTCCTCCTTTTTCTTTTTCGCAATAAAATGCCCGGCCATCTTCAAATTTGCATATTTTCATTAACGATGATGGAAGGAGGGATCAATTAAACCGAAAGAGAACCTTGGAGAACGCTTCGCTCTTGAACAAAGGTGGTTGGGATGGTGTCAGGTGAGGAGGATTCCCCGCTTGATGCATTTTTTTTTATTTATTTGAATTTATATCCCGCCCTTCTCCGAAGACTCAGGGCGGCTTACATTGTGTAAGGCAATAGTCTCATTCTATTTGTATATTTACAAAGTCAACTTATTGCCCCCCCAACAATCTGGGTCCTCATTTTACTTACCTTATAAAGAATGGAAGGCTGAGTCAACCTTGTGCCTGATGGGACTCGAGCCTGCAATAATTGTAATTGCAGGCAGCTGCGTGTTAATAACAGGCTGCATTAGCCTGTTGAGCCACTTCCCAGCCATCCAAGGGGATGGCTGGGAAGCCATCCAAGCAGTGGTGAAATTGAAATTTTTTATTACCGGTTCTGTGGGCATGGTTTGGCGGGCGTGGCAGGGGAAAGATACTGCAAAATCCCCATTACCTCCCCACTCCTGCGGGAAGGATATTGCAAAATCTCCATTCCAACCCCACTTTGGGGGAAGGATACTGCGAAATCCCCATTCCCACCCCACTCCTGGGGGAAGGATATTGCAAAACCTCCATTTCCTCCCCACTCCTGAGGGAAGGATATTGCAAAATCCCCATTCCCATCCCACTCTGGGGCCAGCCAGAGGTGGTATTTGCCGGTTCTCCGAACTACTCAAATTTTCCGCTGCCAGTTCTCCAGAGCCTATCAGAACCTGCTGGATTTGCTAGTAGTAAATACTAGGAGAACTCATTTCAAAAGATCTAAGCACCAGAGCTCACTGTAACATCATTGCAAAAAAGGCATTAAAAGTTGTCGATCTCCTTTTACGAAGTTTTCTCTCTGGTAACGCTATACTTCTAACTAGGGCATACAAAACTTTTGGCAGACCTATCTTTGATCACTGCTCACCCGCCTGGAACCCACACTGTATTTCAGACATCAATACCTTAGAGAAGGCCCAGAGATATTTTACTAGAAGAGTACTCAACTCCTCTGCTCAAAATAAAATTCTCTATACCACCAGGCTTGAAATTTTAGGCCTGGAGAGCCTCGAACTACTCTGTCTATATTCCGACCTATGCTCATAAGATTATTTACCACAATGTCCTACCTGTAAATGAGTACTTTAATTTCAACCACAGTAACACAAGGGCTATCAATAGATTCAAACTCAATGTAATTCGCTCTAATCTTAATTGAAGACAATATGACTTCTGCAATAGAGTGGTAAATGTCTGGAACACTCTACCTGATCCTGTTGTTAGTCTCTCTAATCCCCATACCTTTTACCGTAAATGGTCTACCGTGGACCTTTCATGTTTCTTAAGAGGTCCATAAAGGGGGTGTGCATAAGCGCACCAGCGTGCCTACCATCCCTGTCCTACTGTCCCCGTTTATATATACTCATTCTATGTGTCCATGTCTATGCCTATACTGTTACTTGTTTCCTTGTAGAATAGAATAGAATAGAATAGAATAGAATAGAATAGAATAGAATAGAATAGAATAGAATAGAATTTTATTGGCCAAGTGTGATTGGACACACAAGGAATTTGTCTTGGTGCATATGCTCTCAGTGTACGTAAAAGTGTACCAGTTGACAAACAAACAAACAAACAAACAAACAAATAAAGATTTCACCCCTGATCCGAGGTTTGGGTTTTCACAATAAGGCGATGGGATGAAATTTAGCCATCCAGTTCTCTCAAAAGACCCACCTAGGTTTATTTGGAAGTTAATCGTACAGAATTCAGAAAGACTTTAGAATAGAATAGGAATAGGAATAGGAATAGGAAAAGGAATAGGAATAGGAATAGGAATAGGAATAGGAATAGGAATAGGAATAGGAATAGGAATAGGAATAGGAATAGAATAGCCAAGTGTGATTGGACACACAAAGAATTAGTCTTGGTGCATATCCTCTCAGTGTACATAAAAGAAAATATACATTTGTCAAGAATCATAAGGTACAACATTTAATGATAGTCATAGGGTACAAATAAGCAATCAGGAACCAACCAATGTCAATATAAATCGTAAGGATACAAGCAAAAAAGTTACAGTCATAAGTGGGAGGAGATGGGTGATGGGAACGATGAGAAGATTAATAGTAATAGTAGTGCAGTTTTAGTAAATAGTTTCACAGTGTTGGGGGAATTATTTATTTAGCAGAGTGATGGCATTCAGGAAAACACTGTGCTTGCGTCTAGTTGTCTACCCATGAACGTTTCCATCTGTAAGAAACTTTCTATGAAAAGGTCAACCTTCCCTGGGAGAAAACACACCGGCCACAACGGTGAGCTTACAAGAACTCCAAGAAGTAGCTACTGACAGACAATCCTGGCAAAATTGCACCCGTTGGGTCTCAGAGTCAGAAGCAATTGAACAGCCGAAAAAAACAACAGCGGTCGGATGACAAGTTGCTTCCTTCACACCGAAAATCTGGCGCGTTGCTGCTGTTTTTTCATTTCACACACACACACACACACACACACACGAGAAGCCATTCATAATGGAGTTTCTCTTTGTGAAGATCTGTAGATAAATCCATGGCAGCCTGCCAAAAACCCTCGCGTCTCTTGGCAATCTATAGTCCTTTAACATAATTATAGTCTTGCGAGAGATAAATCTAGGAGAAGAGGAATCTAAAAAGAAAAAGAAAAATTTCAACCTGAGGAATGAAGAGAGAGGGAATGGAAGAGGGGACTAGAATTTTCTTCTGATACCCCGGGTAATTGGTGATGCAGAAAGTCTAAATAATAATCTAAAAATCTAAATAATAAATAAATAAAATGTTGCACAGGTCATTTAATCAACCTGGAGCCTCCCAGACAAGGTGGCTGGGGCTCTTGAGTGTGTGTGTGCACGTGCGCATTTCTTGTGAATACCCTTGTGTGACTCAGGTAGGGAGTTAAAAGTGACAGATGGTGAGGTTTTGACAGATCTGAAACGTTGTGCATGGTATTGATGAAGAAGGAATGAGACATGACACGAAGTGTCAGAGATGCTTCCTCTCACCCCACACATCCTGTTCTACTCTTGAGTATGACATCTTCCTCCTCAATAGCTACTGGCTATTATTCCACGTTTGATTGACAGAGAAAGAAGAATCACTGTCTGGAGCCTTTCTACAAGCAATCCAGGACTCTTAAGTATGGAATATCATTTCTCCTCTAAGTATTTGATGGGTCAGATCACGCGTTAAGCTCCAGTTAACCTGAGTTATTGTTCATCCGTACACACAAGAATCTAGTCCAGGGGTCTCCAACCTTAGTAACTTTAAGGATTGTGGACTTCAACTCCCAGAGTTCCTCAGCCAGCTTTGCTTAAAGTTACTAAGGTTGGAGACCCCTGATCTAGTCAAGTAATGGCCGACACTAATTTGGAGCTAGAAAAAAGTCAGCGGAATTCAAGAACTTTGGACCGTTTGTGGGAACGTAATGATTCTAGGCTGATTCCTCTCTTGACTCCATCCCCAGGCACTGACTGCCCTTCTTCTACAGGTGAGAAAACCACCACTATCCCACCTAACTTCTCTCCCAATGCCATTCACTCTCTTCTGTATTTCCAGAAGACTGTCATGCCCCCATCGGAGCCTGAATCTGTGGGACAAGACGAGCTGGAACTGGAGCCGACAGAGATTGAGGGAGCAGCTTCGTTGGCTTGGGAGGAAAATGGGGAAGGGAAGGGCCAGTCGGGCCAGGGCCTTTCAGGATTAGGACAGCTTGTAGGCAGGGAGGAACAGGGGTAGGATGACCAAGAGAGGCTAAACAATGAACATGAGAGGCAGAGCTCAGGCGATGATCAAAGACCACTCCCTCCTGATCCTCGAGTATGGAGAGTGGAGAGAAGGTGAGAACAGCACAGACTGAGCAGGCTACTTGGGAGAAGAGCACCCCGCTCCTCTTCACAAGGCACACCTGGAGAATGAGACTTAAGGAGAAGCTGTGGGGAAGGACATTTGTCAGGAACAAATGCTGAATTCCTGAAGTGTTGAGTGCCGACCTTTGAACTTTCTTGGATTCCTTGCATTCTTTCTGGATTTATTGCTGTGCAGTCTTGATGTACGCAGTGCTGGGCTGGACTATTTGCAGCCAGAGGCCGCTTGAGGTGTGTGTGGGTGTTTGTCATCACTTTGCTCTGGGACTTGCCAGAAACGTGGGAGCGTTTGGGGAAATTTGGAGCAATAAAGGAGCGGTTTGAACTGCCAGCTGCCTGTGTTACCTCTGTGCCGTGCCCCAGGTCATCCCAAAGACTCTTAAGCCTGGAATATCATCTCTATTCTACGTACCGATGGGGGAGATACTACCGGCATCCTACCTAGCACCCCAATATCTTCATTCTCTTCACCACAGCCAGAGGCTCCCTGGGAATCCTTGTGTCCTTCATTTCAAAAGATCAGCTTTACTGGAATAAACTTTCATCTTTTGCTGCCTCAGTTTCTCCCAACAAGCCAACCTGAAGGTGTCGGGAATCCATCAACAGCAGGAAAGTGTCTTGCACAACAGCTCTTATTGATGAATCATCACAGGTGCTTATCTATGGAGATTCTCAATCATCCAGGTCATGGTTGTCTCAAAGGTGCTTTTTCAAGAGGCAACTGGACTTTCTTGTTTTCCTGAGAAGCTAAAATGTCTTCAAAGAAAAACCAAAAAGTCCAGTTGCCTCTTGAAAAAACGCCTTTGGGACATCACAGGTGCTCATTTAGACAGCTCATATTTCCAGGACTAGACCGCAATAGTTTTTTTTGTGTTGACAAAAACTGGAAACATGATTTCTCACACACACACATACACAAACAAAGCCAGTTTCCCTCTGCCAGTTTTCCTCCTCGAGGTGCCCAGAGACCTTCTCCTGGTTTGAGCAGGTTGTCCTTTAACATTGAGGGGAATGTTTTATCCAGATCGTTTCTTTGAAAACCTTTATCTCTTCTTTTCCTCAGACATAGGGGACCTTTTTCAGAAACTATGTGTTCTGACTTAGGCTTCCTGAGACAGTACAAAGCACACAATTAGTCCCCAAAACCCTCTTTTTATTTCAACAGCTGTGAATTCTGTTCATTCCCAGCCCGTGATGAGTCACAAATACTTTGTAAAGAGTCTGACAGAAGTCTGCCACAGTCCTTTAGGATAAGGCTGATAAGCACCCACCTATATCTCCCTTGGCACACTGACTTGGCATGCTTCCTTGGCAAGCTGCCTTGGCACGCTGCCAAAGACATAATTGGCAACTAGCTTTGCAAGGCCACATGGAGCACAGAGTCAAAACGGAGCTTCAGATTCTAAACTGACCAGCACGAACAAAGTTGCTTCCTGCAAAGTCTCCAGTGCCTTTGCTCCTCCTTTATGTTTTATGGGAGGGGCCAATCATCTCCAAGCGTTACTTCTGAGTCACCCCTTTTGTCTTAACTGTTCTTGCCTTCTGGCAGCTGTGCACATACGCACACTGGGAACAGGCTCCTCCTGTTCCTCTGCCTCGCTGACGTCAGCCTCTGGAGACTCCAGAGTCATCACATAACTCCCAGATGGTTTTGGTCCCATCTCTGCCTCTGATGAGAGCCCTTCTCCGAGCCTTCCCCAGACTCCAGAACTGGCCCTATTTTCCTCCTGAACCTCCTCACTGTCCGATTCTGCTGCCAGCTCTGCAGGCTGCCGGCGGACCACAACACACACATATGTGATGAAGGCAGTGGTGGGATTCAGCCAGTTCGCACCACTTCGGGAGAACCGGTTGTTAACTTTCTGAGCAGTTTGGCAAACTGGTTGTTGGAAGAAATCATTAGGGCAGAGAACCGGTTGTTAAATTACTTGAATCCCACCACTGGATGAAGGTGAAAGCAAGATCTCTTTGGAAAGACAGGATCATCTTATCAAAGTCATCTTACCGGGGTGAGAAGCCTAGTCCATCCAGCGGACTACAACACTGTGCCTTCTAAACATCACTGTGTACACGCAAGAGAGGGGAATGCTGGGGAGAGGCCTAAGCAGCATGCAAATAAATAAAATTCTCCTCCAAGACCCTTAGAACACCCTGGAAATCTAATTGTGTTAACCAAACAGAGTTACACCTTTCTAAAAGGTGCTCAGAGGCATGAGAATGGAGAGGCAATTGAGAGGGGAGACGTAGGATTTCTGCCCATCACGGAGAGGTTAGTGACAGTAATTTTATTATGACCTTTAAATTAAAGCCTTCACACTGAAAAGGGATGCATTGTTTCCTTCCCTTCTCTTCCCCCACCCACCCCCCAAAAAGTTTTTATTTGAAACATTCGACTTTCTTAGGCTATGTTTCCATAGCAAATATTGAGGGCTGGACTTTAATTGGAGAGCTCCTGGCTTTCTAAAAGGATTAGGCTCGAATGAGACGGAGTTTTCATCAAATATTGCTGTAGGACATTGAATCACCTCTGTAGAAAATGAAGAGTTTGGGTCTCTCTTCTCTTATGGAAAAGATCTCAGCTGGTCACTTAAGGGACCACAACGTCCCAATCTTGCCTCTTGCTTTCATTTGAAGCTAAATTGATCTGAAATTGGCGTCTCCGTTTGCGGTTTTTGCAACAGTTTGAGATTGACTTAAACTGTTTATTAGCTTCAGGGTCTTTCAAGGCATTGCCTTCCATATGAAACTACCAGTCAGCCTACTACAGTGGTCCTGCTTTGTGTCCCATGGCTACAAGAGCTCCCTTTAGCTGAGATTACAGATCCTTTTCCATGTCCACTGAAGAGAATATTTGTAGCTCAGGACTGAACTATGGGATTCTTGGTGCTCTCTGAGCTTGGTTGGTTTATTGCAGACTTTTCATTACCCAGTTAGGTAATATCATCAGTTCCAGAAGAGAGAGGGCTTTGCTGTCCATGTATATGTGCACGGGGGACAAAGGAAGCGATACAAAGACACGTTGAAAGCCTCCTTCAAATCCCTGGATATCGACACCACCTCCTGGGAAACCCTGGCACAAGACCAATCGGCATGGCACACGCTGATCCACCAAGGCTGCCAGGCATCTGAGGGCAGAAGGACAACCACAGCACAAGAGAAGTGAGCTGTCAGGGTTCCAAGTAACACCTCCAATGAAATAAAAGTCCAAGGCTTAAGTTTCCTCAAAGTTCCAGTTTATGAGAGATGTCATATTGGCACATCTGGGAAAACCCGAATCTGAAAGCTTCCAGGTTTTCCCCACCCAAAGGAAAGTCCAAGTCCCTGCCCATCACCCACATGTCCATTACATGGTCCAATCAATGCACCGTCGCAACTGGAGATGCCTCCCAGTTCCAGCTGTCCAGGTGCAGGGCAAGATGTCCTTGACTCTCTGAGAAAGGAATGTTATTATGACTATATATATCACCCTGGCTCCATACAATCCCCCCTCCCAGATTCCCACAGTAGTATTAAATGTGGCAGGCCTGAAGATCCAACGGAAAAGATGATTTCCAGGCCTGACATGAGCACTCCGCAAAGCCAGAGCTCCAAATGCTGCAACAATGGTGCCCACACATGTCTGCCCGACATGTGGCAAAACATTCCATGCCCGTATAGGCCTTACCAGTCACCTGCAGACACATCGTGGACAGCCCACAACCTGTTAGATGTCAAGGTCCTCTTCAAACACAATGGATGAACACCATCATATACCAGCAACTCTCCCTACCAGGGATGGTAGGAGTAGTCTCAGTGGTTCCTTGATTAGACTGTTGTTTATTGGGATGGTAGCTCCTTGATTGGCGTGTGGCTTTTTGCTTGGTGTTAATTTTTACTTATCTCTGTGTTGATTGCTGGTCAGGAGGTGTTGTAGCTTGTTAATTGTCTCTTTTTGAATGGTGGGTAGATGTTGTTTATCTCTGTTGCCTGTTGATGGCTAATTTGTCTGAGTGCCAGGCTTCCAGGAATTCTCTAGCATGTTTGGCTTGGTCTAGGACTGGATAGTTTCCCATCCCTGGAGTTTCCTTGCGGTCCTCACTTTAATCCTGGCAAGCTAGTAAATATATATATATATATGCCCTTCCTAGGGACTTCTTTGCTCTGATTGTGTATCTGGCTTCTAGTGTTTTTGTCTTTGTTCACTTTGTCTTGCAACTTAGAAAGCATCTTATCTTAAATGATATGATAAGCAATTTTGGAACCTCTGTGTGAAAAGAGATGGACTTTTGGTGTGAGAGGCTATCAAAGATCTTCATACCATGCCATTTTCAGGTAGAGTCATACCTGAGCCATCCAGCTCATTGAATTTCTCAACCAGCTTCTCATTATAACTGTAAATCTCCCACGGTCATGTCAAAGTGCCCCGAGCCAGTGGAATTTCTGGAGTGGGATAGTTGGTACCTAACGATGCTACCTCCTGAAACCGGCTGAAGTGAAAAGCACAGTAGTTGCAGTTCTTCCTTACATCAAAGGCTACCTTGAGAGAAAAATGGACCATTAGGGTAGTTATTTCTGAAATAACTTCCTCAGGGAAGGAAAAGGTGGGTGCGCCACTTCTGTGGTCAGCCAGAATTAATAGACCAAATCTTGGACAACAGGGGATAGCAGTCTCTTACCTTGCTTTCATATCTTGCTGAAAAAGTAACTCCAGATATTCCTCTCCAACTAGGCCACAAGAACAGTGAAAAGATGCTATACCTTGTATTCTGTTCTGGGAAGTCTCGGGTTGGGGGGGAGGAGGGAGGGGAAATGGAGGGGGGAAGGGGGAAGATTATAAATTGATTGATTGTCATTGTACAGGAATAATGTTAGAATTAAATAAGTTGGAATGGAGTAAAGTCGGGGCTGCTCGGTAGCCACTCCGGAAGGGAAAGGGTAAAGAAAGAGGAGTAAAGAAGGAAGAAAGTAGGTAGGCAGGTAGGTAGGAGAGAAGGGAAGGGGAAGAAAGGATAGGAGGAGGAGGAGGAGGAGGAGGGGAAGACAGAGGGTTAGAAAGGATGGAAGTGAGAAGTGGGAAGGAGGAGGGGAAGGAGGAAAGTGAGGAGGAAGATGGTGGGGAAAGTAGAAGAAGGATGAGAAGGGTAGAAAGGATTAAGGAAGGGAGTGGTGACCGAGCAGGCCCGATTGAGCATAATTTGAGTATAGGATCGATTGTTGGATAAGTGATTGAAATGTACATTGGTCAAATTGTGGGAATTATTATGGAAAATAAAAATACCCTTTAAAAAAAAAGAACAGTGAAAAGATGCTTACGTAAGTGGGGGGTGGATAGAAAGAGAGAGCTGCAGACTAGTGTGGGAAGCCATGCATATTTGCAAGGGTTGATATTTATGCATAATGCCCTGTACAAGGTAGAGGGAAATGGTTCGGATAATGAGACAGTGTCTCCTCCATCTGGGGACCAGTGTTTAATTTATTTGTTCATCTAAAAGATTTATAGCAAGCCACTCAAATACAGATTGATCTCCAAGGCAGCTTATAATACTATTGAAAACAAACCCATTCCACAGTACAATTCATTAAAATATTTAACAGGCCAAATCAAACAACTGCTACTATGGCGGAAAAACCATTATATTCAAATGTCATTACAAGACAGAGTAGAAGAAAAGGGTCGGGCAAGAGGAAAAGGAGCTTCCAAGAGGAAGAGGAGGTTCATAATCAGATGGTTAACCTGGTTCCCCTTCAGAGGGGCTGAGCCCAGTAGTTGTGAATTCAGTTTAACATCTCAAGATTTAGTGTGGCTTGGTTTGAATCTCGTTTCTGGACTTCCAAGGAATGAATGAAGGCCACCTCTTTTGTGAAAGCCGCCATTAGTATGTTGAATGACTTATGACCATTATTGGACTTATGGCTTAGACACGAAGTTATAACTGACCCCCCAAAAAGGGGACTTATGACCTAGATCAGAAATTCAGTTATTTGGGAACATGCACACCCACCCACCCACCACCTTTCAAGACTCAACAATCTTTTATATTGATGGCCTCCTACAGTCACATGACCACATTTTACAATGGTTTGGTCAAAAGTTGACACTTCCGATTTTCATCAAAACCATGCACATCGTAAACCGTAGCTTTGCTTAGTTCATAATGAAGATAATAAAATACAACCCTTGGATAAGACCATAACGACCAGACTCCGTTACAGTTGTAACTCAAGGACTACCTGTATGTCAAGCGCCTGGGAAATCTGGAGATTCGGGCAGTTCAAATGAGTATAAATATTTTGTCGTGTCCCCCTCCCCCTCCGACGACCGGGTCTAGGAAGTCCGTATCAAGCGTGGCCACGAAGCCTCTGCAGCTTTGCCAAATTCCTTTCAGATTTCTCAGGGCAGGCAGGAATCCAAGGTGTGACTTCAGCAAACTAGATGAGACTTTGCTTGACTCAAAGTTGCTTGACTCAAGCAGGTCCTTTATATAGGCTGTGGGGTGTGGCTCCATGACTCAGCACTTATCCAGGCCTGCCCTTCCCTTCCTTCTGCTGACATCGCCTCTCAGATCTCCGGAAGCGAGGATCTTCCCACTTTGAATTGTTTTCCACTGTTTGAGAAAGGGAGGGGTCAGAAGGCATAGGCCCGAGCAATTCCAATCCGTGGCTGTCTTCCTCTGATGGTTGAGCCAAAGGAACACACACTGCATCAGTGAGGTTTGTTTGTTCATTCCTGACATCCTGTCCAGACATGGGGCCAGGGCTGGGGGCTGGAGGCATGACAGGCCGTTCATCTTCATTATCGGACTCAGATAGCAGGCCCGGGAGGAGACGGGAGGGGCCCGGCTGAGGAGAGGAGGGAGGACGAGGCACAACATATTTATTGCAAGCTTCCCCTCTCTACAAGAATCTGGCCAACTAACAGTCAAGGGAAATGAGCAGGAGATAAGAGAGGCATTCAAGGTGGGCTGGGTTTAGATCTCTTGTGGGTGTGCAGGGACTCGGGACTGATGATGTGTTTGACCTCTCCCTCAGGCTCAACCTGGTCACCTCCTACATTGTACTTTGTTTTTAAAGCAACTCTAGATCTATATTTCTCTTTGGTGTTTCAATGACGGCTCAGTTCCTAGAAGCTCAAAGGAACAACCAGATGGTGGGTTCGGATTTTAATTGCTCTTCGTTTGATCACATGCAGTTCCTTCAGCTTCCCCAGCAAATGTGACCGCTGAAGCCGTGAGTTCCACTCAGATCCTTTTGACGTGGTCAGCCATGCCCGAACCTGAGCAAAATGGACTCATTCTGGGTTACAAGGTAGGCATATAAACCCAAATATTGTCCCCCTATTTGTCTAAAGCAGCTTACCTCAACCTTAGCAACTTCAAGCATGGCTGGCTGGGGAATTCTGGGAGTTGAAGTCCACCCCTCTTAAAGTTGTCCAGGTTAAGAAACATTGCCCTAAAGATATCTCAACTTCTGTCATCATCTTCGTACATACTAGAGCAAAACCCAAGGTTTTGTAGCCTGGGTTAAGTTAAAACAGCTCATGTTTTTTTTCTGACCTAGGCTTCCTTAGAAAGCATGAAACAAAGTCTTAATTCCCGCCAAACCTCTTTTATTTACACGACTGTGAATTACTTTCATTCACAGTCAACCAGGCTTTGGCAAACAGTCTATCAGAGGAATGTTTATCAACACCCACCGTATCTCACTTGGAACGCTGCCAGGGAACCAATTTCCAAACGCAGGGCCAGGCCAAACTTGGCACAGAGTCTATTAGAGTCACAGAGCTTTCCAATCTTGAAACGACCAAATGAACTAATTGTTTCCTGCAAAAGACCTCCCCCCCTGTTCACTCCTCTTTTGTTTCCTGTGGGAGGGGCCAATCACCTCCAAGGTGTGGCTTTACTCCCAAGTCAACCCTGCTTTCTGAGTTGTTCTTGCCTTCTGGCAGCTCTGCTCATGCACACACTGGGAACAGGCTCCAGCTGTTCCTCTGCCTCGCTGCTGTCTAGCTCCCTGTCTGCCTCCGACTCAGAGCCCTCATCCGAGCTTTCCTCAGCCCCCAGGACTGGTCCATGTTTCTCCCCAACCTCCTCACTGTCTGACTCTGCTGACAGCTCTGCTGGCCACTGGTGGGCCACAATACACGTAGTTGTGCTCCTCTTATTAGGAAGGACGTCACTTCCCGAGGAAGAGTTTTGCTCCTTTCATCAAGACCCTTTGATCAAAACCTTTTTGTTTTCCTCTGCAGATTTTGTACAAGGCCAGAGATGTGCAAAGTCAACCAAGCAGCCAGGTGGTCCGAGGGAACCACACCCTTTCGGTCCTGCTCGCTGGCCTGCAGAAGTACGTGGTGTATGAGATTCAGGTGCTGGCCTTCACCCGCATCGGAGACGGGGTTCCCAGCAATCCGCCAGTCACTGAGCGTACGAAGGACGATGGTGAGTGTGTGTTTGTGTGTGCCCATCTGGGACTTTCCAGCTCCCACAAACCATCTCTATCCACTATGTGCACTCTAAGGAGAACACTGTATTTTTTGGAGTATAAGACGCACCTTTTCGCCCAAAAAATGAGGGTGAAAATCTGGGTGCGTCTTATACTCTGAATGTAGCCCCACCTAGTTTCTCAAACGGAGGTTTCATAGGCTGAAAGAAGCTTCAGAAAAAAAGCCTCCAAACAGCTTTAGAAAAAAAGCCTCCAAACAGAGCTTCAGAAAAGAAGCCCCCAAACAGAGCTTCAGAGGCTTTTTTTCTGAAGTTCTGTTTCGGAGGCTTTCAGAGGCAGAAAAAAGATTTTTTCTGAAACGGAGTTTCAGAGGCAGAAAAAAAAAGCAAGGCACCGAGCTCACAACCAAGGAACCTGTTGCTAAAATTCACCTCTGGGAACGGCTGATTGGAGGTATTCCGGGAGGCCGATCCATCTGCCAATCAGCTTTTTTCTTACTTTCCTCCCCAAAAACTAAGGTGCGTCTTATACTCCGAAAAATACGGTAAGTTGGTAGCATGTCATCTGGATAGCACACATAGACTGGACAACTATTTGTCCGGGGTGGTGTAAGGCTGCTGCCTTGAGAAGAGGGTTGGACTAGAAGACCTCCAAGGTCCCTTCCAGCCCGAGCATTCTATGTTCTATGTTGATTACAGTTTTAATCTTAAAAAGCCATTTATTTTTCCTCCTCTTATCAACAGCTAATGCTCCTTTAACTTTCAGTCAAGCGTCTGTTCCTCAAATCGTCACCTTCTTTTAAAAATATTAGACAAAAAAGGCCACTTCGCTTTTAAAAAGCCTGGCATTTTACAGCCAGCTCCGAGCCCTAAAGGAAAACTTTTACAGTCCAATTACGAACTCTTACCGAAATGCAATTCTTCCGATAAAAAAAACAACCCACCAAAAACCTCTGGTATAACTGGACGTGGTAAACAGACCTTGCCCTGATTGAACGAAAGTGTAATGCAGGTTCATATACCACAAACGGGCCTTCCTATCAGCCTTTGACAAAAGAATAACAACGTGACCTTTCCGTTATAAAAAAAAATATAAACATTTAGTATTAGCCGCAAATACGTTTCCTGAGGATGAAAATTCGTTTTTAGAATTTGACATCTCGGGGGAAAAGTGGAGCTTACTGCCGTTCCTGGTTGAAAGAACCTAGATTCGTTAGCTGGAGAGATAGAGATGTGGGCATAATCCTACAGCTTGTCTCTTAAGTTGGTTTTTTTTTTTTTAATGAAACAGTTATCCAACTTTCCTAGCCTTAGATTCTTAGAAAGGTATTAGTTAAGTCCTAGTTAACGGAAGAAGAGCACTGTCAGGGTTCTAAGTAACACCTGTTGTGGCTCCTGCCCCCGAACCTGGCCCCATGCCCAAAAGTGCCTTGGAGCCGGGCCTGCTGCCAGAAAGTGATTTGGACAGTGAGGGGGAAGGGCCATCAGGACTTACCTCGGAAGCACCGGCCTTCCTGGATCAGCTGCAGGAGCCAAAGGCAGGCCAGGTGGAGGAGATAACGAGGCCTCCGTCCCCTGACTCTTCTCCCCCCAGGCCACGCCTCCAGACCCAGCTGATGGCAATCAGGCCTGACTGGACCCTAGGTTTTGTAGGCAGGAGAGGCAGGAACAACAGAAGCAGGGGTGGGGTAGGCCTAGGAAGTGCTGAGTCATAGAGCCACACCCCACAGGATATCAAAGGCAGCAAGAGCTGGTGTGTCTCTTTGTATCAGGCAAATCCACGGATTGACTAGAGCTGAAGGTTGTGACTCACCAGCGTCTTGGCAGCCAACAAGGGCTCTTGGCAGACGCTGGCTCTTTTACTGCCAGAGCTGATAAGAGCCGGCTAATTAAGCCATCGTTCGGACGGAGGCGAGGAGGACATAACAACACCCCCAACAAAAGAAAACCCTGAGGCTTGGATTTCCCCAAAGTTCCATTTTATTAGAGATGTCATATTGGCACATCTGGGGAAACCCGAATCTGAAAGCTTCCAGGTTTTCCCCACCCCAAGGAAAGTCCAAGTCCCTGCCCAACATCCAAATGTCCATCACATGGTCCAATCAAAGCACCATCTCAACTGGAGATGCCTCCCAGTTCCAGTCATCCAGTTGCAAGGCAAGATGGGCTTGACTTTCTGAGAAAGGAATGTTATTTTGACTGTACATTACCCTGGCTCCATACCAGGGGTAAAGTGCAATTACCTTCGCTACCGGATTGCAAATGTGAGTGTGTGCATGTGCACTATGCTCACACACGCCTCCTCCCTGCATGCGCAGAGCCTTCTGTGCATGCGCAGAGGGTCAAAAACAGGACGTGATGGTGTCCAGGCAGGTGGGCAGAGCCTCCTGCCACCGGCCCTAGCGGCTCGCACGAGCCAGATAGATCCGGCTGAATTTTACAATCTGGCTCCATACAATCCCCAGTCCCTGTTTCCCACAGTAGTAAATGTGGCAGGCCTAAAGGTCCAACGAAAAAGATGGCTCCCAGGTGGAGAGACTTCAACAGTCTGAGCTGCTTACCAATTGATACCAGCATCTCACAGTCCTAAAATTTGCAATTCAGAAAGCTCATCTTATATATACTTCTCCTAGAAGCACGAAGCTGTAAACACCCAGCCTGAAGATGACGAATGGGACTTCGTCGAAACGTTACCAAGACACTTCCAATTTTATACGGGAGAAAACCCGAATAACCAAAGACCAACACACACACACACACACACACACACACACACATTTGTTTTCTGAGGTTTTCGCGGGTGTTTGTATGTAGGTCTTTGGTTGTTCGGGTGTTCTCCCGTGTAAAATTGGAAGTGTCTTGGCGATGTTTCGACGAAGTCTCATTCGTCATCTTCAGGCTTCAGCTTCGTGCTTCTGGGAGCAATGTGTTAAAAAGGAAGAAACAGCTGCAATCACACATTGCTCCCAGAAGCACGAAGCTGAAGCCTGAAGATGACGAATGAGACTTCGTCAAACGCCGCCAAGACACTTCCAATTTTACGCAGGAGAAAACCCAATAACCAAAGACCTACATATATATATATATATATATATATATATATATATATATATATATATATATATATATATATATATATATATATATATATATATATACACACACACACACACACACACACACACACACATATATATATATACACATATATATATGTCATTAAAATGCATGCTTAGGATAATAAACCATTCCAGAAATGCATTTGGATTATGCTTTTGAGGATCCCCAGTACTTTGTTCATCTAATCCTTAGAAGCGAATGATCGATCAGAGCTGTGAAGTCTGACTTTGAGAAGAATCTTGCCCCTGGTGACTTTCTGACAACGGGGGAGACTTGAAGCTAACCTTCATCCACCACATGCTGTTTTTCGCTCTCTCTCCATTACAGCTTTTTTCCTAAAGAAGTTGCTTAGAACAGCTCACGGCTACTGGCCTCCCATAATAGAACTGACACACAAGCAAAATAAACAACGGGAGATCTCTATCCTTCTTCCCGATTAAGGGAGAAGAAACGTGGCCCGGAATCAGAGTTGCACACAGCTTACGAAGGCTGTAGCAGTTCCAAATGTTGCCACCGAGGGGGTCAATTTAGATGTGATAGAAAAACAAATATTGTATCCACGGGAAGCAATTTCGCATTAACTGTGTTGAATTAACTTGATTGAACTCAACAGAAAACTATATTAATAGAAGAGAATCTTTGTAGCTCAGGGTTGAACTGTGGGGTCCTTGGTGTTCTCTGAGCTTCATGGTTTTTTTTTGCAAATGTTTCGTGACCCAACTAACATCATCAATGCTAGAAGGGAAAGGGGTTTGCAGAGTTGAGGGGAAGGAGGAGAACTATGGGTCCTTGGTGTTCTCTGAGCTTGGCTGCTTTCTTGCAGATGTTTCATGATCCAACTAGGTAACATCATCAGTGCTAGAAGGGAGAGGGGTTTGCAGAGAGGAGGAGGAGGAGGAGGAGAGAAGAGAAGGAGAAGGACTATGGTTCCTTGGTGTTGTTTGAGCTTGGTGGTTTTCTTGCAGACATTTCATAACCCAACTATATAACAACCCCTTTTCCTTCTAGCACCGATGATATTATCTAGTTGGATCATAAAACATCTGTAAGAAGACAAGCAAACTTAGTGAGCACTAAGGCTCCACAGAAAATCATAGCCCTGAGTACGTTCTTTGTCGTGGATCTGTTTATATTTCGAAATGAGGGTCCAATTTCATCATATGAAGACAAGTCCCTCCCCTAAGTCCAGAGTTGCTGCCCCTTATCCTAGGAGGTTTTTTTGATGGGACTCAGCACTTCCCAGGATTATTGGAGTAACCTGCTATCAGTTGCCCCTTGGATGCCATTGCACGAGACACCAACGAGATGGACAATTAATTGCATACACGCAATCCGGCTTTCCCAAGCTAAGTTAGCTAACAAATCAGAATCGGACCACTTTATCCTGGGTGACAAATGGTGCTATTTGCTCTTCCGTTCCCAAACTCCTGACATAAGCTTGCTTGATTCCTCCCCGATCAGTTTAATTAAAAAACATCCTAGGTAAGAGGAGGGGTGGGATTTGGGTTTAAGGTGCCTCCAGGTTTGCAAATTATCATTAAGTCCCCCGGTGACCTTGGTGTAGGTAATTTGTCATCTGCTCCCCGGCTCCCCCCTCCCCAGCCCCTCTGATGCTCACGAGGATCAAGGCACTCACGTTGAGTACATGCAATTAGAAGATAATACAGTTGGGAAGCCAGCAATGTGCCAGGTGAATATTCATGAAACGGATGATGTAGAAATTAACCTCTCCCTCTCAAGATCATTCAGCATCTCCATAGGACACGATATATTCCTCTTCACCTTACTGGCAGCCAGCAGATGCCTTTGGACTATAGCTCCCACGATTTCCATCTGCCCGGCCAATGTGCCTCCTCATTGGGAGTTGTAGTTTCAAACATCCAGAGGGCATGAATATGGCTGTCATATATGGTGCCAGGACCTTTCCTGTCTGTAGAATGAGGTCCAAGCATTAAGCATCTTTAGAGGTTCTCACCTGTTGATACCTCCTGAGGTCAACCTTCATTTGTTAAAGACCTCACTGCAAATATATTTCTTTGCGGCAGACTCTGGATACGCATTAGCTGAAGGGCTTCAGGCTAGGCTAACTCCCCAAATAGCATGCTTTTCACGATGCAGTGGGTTCTCTACCATGTAACGATTTACCTCTAGACATTCAGATTATCATCCCCTCTAGTTCTGTCATCATGAATGAAATTTCACAGACTAGAGATTGAGACTTCCTTCCCAAGAACGGAAAAGTGTCTCCAGAAAAGTTTGCCTTTCTGGGCTCTTCCACTGGATCCTTTTCATCTTTTTCTAGATTGCTAGAGATTGAGTCTAGACCAGATGTCTCCAACCTTGGCAAGCTTTGCTGGCTGGGGAATTCTGGGAGTTGAAGTCTGACAGGCTTAAAGTTGCCAAGGTTGGAGACCTCTGGTCTAGAACATCCTTCTGCAAACAAGATGTTTACACCAAGAGCCAAGAGCTGGGTATCTTTGAAAAATTCAGCAGCTCGTCATTATTTATGGCAGGGGTCTCCAATTTTGGCAACTTTAAGACTTATGGACTTTAACGCCCAGAGTTGAAGTCCACAAGTCTTAAAGTTGCCAAGGTTGGAGACCTCTGACTTATGGTATTGTTTTGGGTTTCTTGCAAAGCTGGCTGAAGAATTCTGGGAGTTGAAGTCCACAAGTCTTAAAAGTGCCAAAGTTGGAGACCCCTGACTTATGGTATTGTTTTGGGTTTCTTACAGTCCCTGGTCCCCCAGTGCGGTTGGTGTTTCCCGAAGTGAGGCTGACGTCAGTGCAAATTATGTGGCAACCCCCCGAGGAACCAAATGGGATCATTCTTGGTAAGTAAAAGTGGGAAGGAAATGGAGAACATCAAAACAGAAACAACCTTCTCAAGATGGGCTCAAGGTCAACGAAACCAAAAGGCAGAAGGGCATCTTTTCATGTTGCTGGTTAGCACAAAAATGGTGGCTCCGCTCCAAAAAGCCAACATTCCCAATATTGTACGCTGTTTGCACAAAAGGTTGGTTTTTGGGGAAGAAAATAATTTCTCGTTCGCATTCCTTTTGGTTGGTTCTGCTTGCTGTTCCTCACATCGTGACAATCCGTTTCTCAGCAAACATGTTATAGTTCTTCATTTGAAAGACGCAGTCGACCCATTCAGGAATCCCAAGTTTGCAGTCTAACAGTTCTTACTTCCAAATATTGAAGTGGTGACATGAGAAAGATTGTAAAGCCTTTCTATACGTTAAAGATGCCAATAGTTAGTGTCAAAGCATGATTGAGCGTTTTAGCAGTGAGTGTGCAAGGGCGGTAAGTTCCAGGGGAGAAAAAAAGTGTTTGGGTTAAATTGAAGCCCTTGTTTTAAGGAATATGATTTGGAAGCCCTTATTAGACACTGATTTTGCATTCTATTTTATGCCTTCTCCTCCTCCTCCTCCTCTTCCTCCTCCTCCTCCTCCTCCTCCTCCTCCTCCTCCTCCTCCTCCTCCTCTTCCCCTCCTCCTCTTCCTTCTCCTTCTTTTTCTCCTCCTTCTCCTTCTCTTCCATTAATGCTTGTCTCCTTACTCAGACCTTCTCCTTCTCCTCTTCCTCCTTCTTGTTCTCCTCCTCCTCTTTGTCCTTCTTCTCTTCCTCCTTCTCTTCCTCCTTCTCTTTCTCCTCTTCCTCCTTCTCTTTTTCTTTCTCCTCCTCCTCCTTCTCCTCTTCCATTAAAGCTTGTCTCCTTACTCAGACCTTCTCTTTCTCCTCCTCCACCTCCTCCTCCTCCTCCTCCTCCATCATCATTCACGCTCATCTCCTGCCTGAAACCTGGTCCTGCTATGTCTGAAGAGCTTTGGAAGGTGACGATGAGTATAAAACCGGCATTAGTATTCAGAGCGCAAAACTTGTTCTTGCTCCTGCTTGTTTGCTTTGAGGGAAGAAATGACTTAGAGTGACCTAACATTTAATAGACATATTAAACCGTTGCCATTTATTTGGCTCAGAAAGCAGTGGTGTGCCAGAGGATCCTGCTTTTGTTTGAAGGCGGCTTGTCGCACACCTCTGGATGCTAATTATAAACCACAGATTGTGCCAAAGGACTCATCTAAAGTGGGGAGGGGGTAAGAAAGGTGCATATAAGGAAGCCAGGCCCAAACAACTGTGGAAAATGAGTAGGGAACTATTGATTTAAGCAACATATAATAAACTGGCAGAGCATATATAGCAATATAAACCATTGAATATTTGTTTAGGAATTATCGGGAAATCAAGTCCAACCCATTTGGAGGGCACTGAGGGTTGTTGTTTTTTTGGAAGGCTGTTGACATGCCCCATTAACTGCCTTGGGATGGGGAAAAAAGCAGGCCAGGAGCTACATCAGCTGAATGTTGCTTGCTTCTGGTTGGATCAGTTCTTTGGAAAGAGAAAAAGGTTACTTGGAAAACTAACAAAATTAAAAGAGAAAAGTTTGAATTTTGGAAGGTGACATCTGAAGATCTATGGAGATCCAATTATCCAGGTCATGGTTGTCCCGACTCCAAAGGTGCTTTTCAAAAGGCAACTGAAGAATCTTCTTTGATAATATAGATACAGATACAGATTGACAGAGTTGGAAGGGACCTTGTAGGTCATCTAGTCCAACCTCCCACTCAAGCAAGAGACCTTACACCGTTTCTGACAATTGGCAGTCCAGTCTCTTCTTGAAAGCTTCCAGGGATGAAGCTCCCACAACTTCTGAAGGCAACTTCTGTTCCATTGGTTCATTGTTCACACTGTCAGGAAATTTCTCCTTATTTCCAGGTTGAATCTCTCCTTGGTCAGTTTCCATCCATTATTCCTTGTGTGGCCTTCAGGTGCTTTGGAAAACAGCTTCACCCCCTCTTCTCTGTGGCAGCCCCTCCAATATTGGAAGACTGCTATCCTGTCTCCCCTGGTCCTTCTCTTCACTAGACTAGCCATGCCCAGGTCCTGCATCCGTTCATCGTATGTTTTAGCCTCCAGCCCCCTCATCATCTTGGTTGCTCTTCTCTGCACTCTTTCTAGAGAAGCTAAACATTTCAAGGAGAAAAAGAAAAAAGAAAAAGTCCAGTTGCCTTTTGAAAAACACCCTTGGATTGACCCCTCTGACTCGACAGGAACTGGACAACTCTCAATTCCTGTGTAAATATTTCTGGATCTCTGAATCATTTTTCCCTTGGAGGGCAACTCGATTAGCCTTCCATTTAAAAGAGGTTAGCATTCTGATTGCCTGTCTCCACTCAACTCTGAAAATACCCCTATATATAGATTTATTTATTTTTTTGCCTTATGATGTTCTTTACGTGTTTAGCGATGTTTTGACTCCTGTTTTATTCCAACTTTCTATTCTTTATATCTTAATGGCCTTTAAAACGCCTTTTGCATTTATTGCTGTCTTGCTCCTACAGCCCTGGGGCATTCATTCATTTCTCCTTGAACATTTTCCATTTACCTCTATTGATTTTCCCTTGTTTGAGTTCACCGGTGCTTCCCCTGGTCTTGTAGAAGTTTCCCATCCCGATGTTTTTTCCAAGGAAATGGCTGGAGCTCAAGTGCCTTTCGAAGGCTGATTTCTTAAACTATGGGTTTTGACCAATTTGGAGGCATCTTCAAGTGGCAGATTTTCATATTTCGCCGACAATTTCTTTTCGGTGGCCCCAGGCTCAGATTGAAGTAAATGTAGAATTGACAAGGGCTATTTCAGTTATTTTTCCTGCTTTGAAATTGGCTATTTTTTTCCCCCAACTATATTTCTAGAGCCAAACAAAATCTTAATGGGGACCAGTAAATTGTTATATCTGTCATTTTAAAATCTTCAATAATAAAACAACTTCCTTTTCTGTTATATTTCTATTACTTGAAAAAAAAATTTAAATCCTGCAATTTTACTTTTCAGCAAATGACCCAAAGTTTAAAAGCTTTGTGTTTCTTTTTTGGAGCGGAAAGACCGAGATTAGGAGTTTAAATCTGGGATAACCTAATCTAGTAACTTTCTTTGTGTTTAGATGAAGTTCCTTCTGCATTAGTGGTCTGATAATAATAATTTAAAAAGTGTTTTCGGAAACAAAATCTGCGATGAACATTTTTCAAACATTTCTCACTGAAATACAAGAGTTAATTTTACAATTCGGGGAGTCAAATCTGTGTTTTCCTACCAAACTTCAACCCTGAAGAAATCAGATTGTACTTACGACCACAATCGAGTCCAAAATTTCTGTTTCTAAGTGAGACATTTATTTAGTGAGTTTTGCCCCATTTTACAATCTTTCTTACCACGGTTGTTAAGTGAATCATGGCAGCCGTTAAATTAGTAACACGGTTGTTAAGTGAACCTGTCTTCCCCCTTGTCTTTGCTTGTCAGGAGGTCGCAAAAGGGGATCACATGACCCCGGGACGCTGCATAAATATGAGTCAGTTGCCAGTTCATCATCTGACCCTGGGGATGCTGCAGCGGTCATAAGTATGAAAAACGTCCATAAGTCACTTTTTTCGGTGCTATTGTAACTTCAAACAGTCACTAAAACGAACCGTTGTAAGCCAAGGTGTCAACTCGCAAAGCATGGCATGGCCTCCTCGCGAGTTGCCATAGACAAAGGGGGACGGGAAACGGATGAAGCAGTATAGCAGCCAAAGACAGGAGTACATTCCAGACATATCTTTCTCAAGGCTGTCTCCCAGGGTTACCCACAGCAGCCAGAAGGCAGTGATCTCTACAACCCGGGAAATTGCTCCGTTGGCGAATGTGATTGTTGACACATGGGGGTGGGACGGGGGAAACAGGGTCATGATTGGGGCCGTAAATTACGTGGGGTCAGAGTTGGCTTCATTTGGGAACGTGCGGACATGAAGCTCTTAATAAATAACTGGATTTTTTTTTGAAGCTTGGCTCGAGGCTCATGATTTAATTAAGGCATTCGTCGGAATCCTGACAAAAGTTCTACCTGTAATTTTTCCAATGAAATCTCCAGGCCCCTTTCACTGGCTTCTTCCCTCCTCTTTCTCCAAGGAGCATTTTGGGACTTCTGCACCAAGTACAGTTAGATTGACAATTCATGGTAGACGTCAGGCAAAGTCTACATTCTCAGATCTGACTTATCAAGGATTCACAATGTGCAACCTGGGCAGGTGGTGTAGCATTTTGAAAGGATAAATCTAAAGATGCTACCGCTTGGTTTTCTCTTTTGTCTCCCTGAAGTTCCCCTACAGTTCCCCGAAGTTCCTAGTTAATGATCTCTGAAGATTAAACTTGTTTAATGCAAATATCTAACAGCACCACCTGGTTGCTAATACTCCTATTAGTGTTTCGCAGATTTTCAGAGAACCTTGTTGCTCTTCCTTTAAGCTAACCATAAGTTTCTTATGCAAATAGGTAGCTTTGAGTTACACAAATAATATTGATGAGAAAGTATCTAATAGGTTGATCCACTCACGGAGGGATTGTCACCAGCTTCTTGTTCATCAAACGCATTTGCATTTATTTAAGCCCGGTGCCTAAACTGTAGAGCAAAGAATGGCATTTTTAATGGATTTCAGCTTAAGCCAGAATTGTCACATTATTCGCGACAACTTGTATGTAACTAAGTGCATCAGCTGAAGCTTAAACACAGAGCTGGGATTATAATTTTGAAACTCATCTAGTGTTGCGATCCCATGAAAAGCATCTCTGAGCTTTTGATATATATTTTTTTCCAGTCTTTGCTGAGCCTTTGATTTGATTTTATTTTATCATCCATGCATGTTCATAGATGAGCAATTATCTTGCAGCTTACAGATCTATTTCTAGCTTACAACACTGGCACCCTGGTGGAGCTGTGTGTGGTTAGATGCACAATTTACAATGCCAGCCTTGGAAAAAAAAAATACGCATGGCCCCCACCAATGGCCCCCATCACTTATCTGTGTCCTCACAGTCACCTGAGTAGCGCAAACGGATGTGGAACCTTCTGGGAACTGCTGCAGATAAATCTCCAAGTAGCCTCAATGACTCTCTAAAAGAATTGCAAATGACCAGCTGTCTGCAAAGAATATAAATCCTTCCATTCCCCACCATCCAGTCAGAGTTGAAGAAGCTTCTTGGATGAGAAGCGAAACGTCTTCAAAGAAAAACCAGGAAGTCCAGTTGCCTTCTGGAAAAGCGTCTTTGGGACAACCAGGACCTGGAGGACTGAGAATCTCCGTAGACCTCCTTCTGTTGGTTTCCATCCATGGTCCTGCTGACTTGCTCCCATTCTTCCTTTATAGTATATTATAATATATAATGATAGAGTTGAATGGAGATCTGGAGAACATCCAAACTGAAGCAGAGATCAAAAGTGGCTCCGGAGGTCATTTATTTCCGATCGTTTCTCTACTTTTTAAGGAAAATTGTCCCAGCAAAGCAGCAATGAAACGGAATTTTTCTTCAGGATCTCTTCATCCCTATCAAAATATTCCTGCCTAGTATGACAATTAGTCTCCAAAAGCATTTAAAAAAAAAAAAGAATCAAGAAATGTGTTTTTTTTTTTTAAAAAGAATGATAGAAAAAAGAGCGAAAGCATGACAAACATTTGGATTAGATTTATTATGTTTATATTGCTTTTTCTTTCCTTGGGAAGCAGCCTATAGAATTAAAAGAACACTAGCACAATTAAAAGCCAGACAATGCACAATAATTAGAAAGGGAAGCAATTGGAATCGCAGCACATTTAAAAACAAAAGCGTAAAACTCCCAGAATAGCTGACGCAAAAGCCGCACACATCAGGATGGCAGAGAATTCACATCAGTCAAACTGAAAATATCTCACAGCTCAGAATGTGTGGGCTATGCGTGCATAGAAATTTTCAATAAATTTCTGAACGCTGAAAGAAGAAGGAACTGTGAAATGCAGGTTATAATTAGTATATTTAGTAGGCAAGCTTGCAGGAAACGGGTAGACAGATTATGGAGGCACCGTGTAATAAAAAATGGCCTTTGCAAATCGCTCTTCCTATTATGTGTCTGGCCACCAGCAAGCAGAAAAAAAACCATTTTTATATTTTTATGACATTTTTTTTTTTTGAATCACTAAGAATATTGTCAGTTGGAAGGCCTATCTTCATTTTCTAATGGAAAGGGGATAGTGAATAATTAACCAGTGGAACGGCTTGCCACCAGAAGTTGTAGGTTCTCCATCACAGGAGGTTTGTAAGAAGAGACTGGGCAGGCATTTGTCCAAAATCATGTAGGGTCTCCTGCTTGAGGAGGGGGTTGGATTAGAAGACCTCCAAGGTCCTTCTATTCTGATACCCTGTTTCCCCAAAATTAAGACATCCCCCGATAATAAGCCCAATTGGGCTTTTGAGCGGATGCGGTAAAATAAGCCTCCCCCCGAAAATAAGCCCTCCCCAAAAATATTTAAACACAGAACTGGAAATCAGGTAAGACGGCAAAAGGAGCCCCATCTTGCTCCACACGCCCCAAAATAATAAGACCTCCCCGAAAATAAGGCCAAGCGCTTATTTCGGGGTTCAAAACAATATAAGACAGGGTCTTATTTTCAGGGAAACACGGTAAGTAAAGGTAAAGGTTCCCCTTGCACATAAGTGCTAGTCGTTCCCGACTCTAATGGGCGGTGCTCGTCTCCGTTTCAAAGCCGAAGAGCTTTGATCAAACTGATCAAGGAGAGATTCAATCTAGAAATAAGGAGAAATTTTGTGACAGTGAGAGCAATCAACCAATGGAACAGAAGTTGCCTTCAAAAGTTGTGGGAGCTTCATCACTGGAGGCTTTCAAGAAGAGACTGGACTGCCATCTGTCAGAAAAGATGTAGGATCTCCTGCTTGGGTGGGGGTGGGGGGTTGGACTAGATGACCTTCAAGGTCCCTTGCAACTCTGTTAATCTGTTAAATTTGAATGAAGAAGCAGGCAATCTGGAGCAGTTACACTTCCAGTCAGCCACGCTTTGTCAAAATCATCTGCATAGACTTCTCGGTGGCGTGTACTGTGCTGGGTTTGCCGAGCGCATCGATATGCTCCAGGAAAGTGAAACGGCTCCAGTATCTCATTCTAAAGAATGAAGTGCAAACGTTTCAGAAATTTCATGGCGGATTATCACTCAAAAGTCGTTTTCCAGTGATTTCCCAGATAATGTACTGAATCAGATTTACAGTACACAAGGGGGAAATTCGTTACAAAATCAGCTGATCCATCCTAGAAAGGAAGCCAATTCAATTGTTTTCTTTTAAGCTAAAGAAGAAATTAGAATAGAATAGAATGGAGTGGAGTGGAGTGGAGTGGAGTGGAGTGGAGTGGAGTGGAGTGGAGTGGAGTGGAGTGGAGTGGAATGGAGTGGAGTGGAATAGCACAGCAAAGAATAGAATAGAATAGAATAGAATAGAATAGAATAGAATAGAATAGAATAGAATAGAATAGAATAGAATAGAAATGTGATTGGACACACAAGGAATTTGTCTTTGGTGCATATGCTCTCAGTGTATATAAAAGAAAAGATACCTTCATCAAGAATCATAAGTTACAACATTTAATGATAGTCATAGGGTACAAATAAGGAATCAGATAAGGAATTAGGATGGGCTAATTGTCTTGACATTTTCCCTTCTTTAAAAGACCAGATGAGCTCAACCACAATAATAATGTTATTTATTTTGATATAGGCATGTATATATCTTTGTAAAGGTGAGTTCATCCTTTGTCTTCTTCTGAATTCAGGGTACCAGATTGCTTACCGTCTGGCATCCAGCAGCCCCAACAAGTTCACCACGGTGGAAGTCGGCTCTTCAGTTCAACAGTTTGCAGCTACAGATCTCATCCCTGAATCCGCATATATTTTCCGGGCTTCTGCCAAGACCCGCCAGGGTTGGGGTGAGCCCTTGGAAGCGACTGTGATCACTACGGAAAAGAGAGGTAAGTTAGGAATCAAACCTCAAGCTTATCAAAGAGAGATCCAGCCTAGAATTAAGGAGAAATTTCGTGACTGCGAGAACAATTAAACCAGTGGAACGGCTTGCTTCCAGAACTTCTTCATCACTGGAGGTTTTCAAAGAGAGAGTAGACAGTCCTTTGTCTGGAATGGTATAGAGCTGGGGTCTCCAACCTTGGCAACTTTAAGCCTGAGGACTTCAACTCCCAGAATTCCCCAGCCAGCAAAGCTGGCTGGGGCATTCTGGGAGTTGAAGTCCTCCAGGCTTAAAGTTGCCAAGGTTGGTGACCCCTGCTATAGAGCAGAGGTCTTCAAACTTGGCAGCTTTAAGACTTGTGGACTTCAACTCCCAGAATTCTCCAGCCAGCTATGCTGCCAAGTTTGAAGACCTCTGGTATAGAGTCTCCTGCTTAAACAGGGGGTTGGACTAGAAGACCTCCAAGGTCCCTTTGAGCTCTGTTGTTCTGCTTTCACCCCAGGACCCAAGATGGTGAGCTTTCTGGTCGTAGCTGGTCTTTGGCTTCTTGTGTTGACACAAGAATAGAATAGAATAGAATAGAATAGAATAGAATAGAATAGAATAGAATAGAATAGAATAGAATAGAATAGAATAGAATAGAATTTTTTATTGGCCAAGTGTGATTGGACACACAAGGAATTTGTCTTGGTGCATATGCTCTCAGTGTACATAAAAGAAAAGATACGTTCATCAAGGTTCATCAAGAGTTTGATCTTTACAATGGTCCATTTCCCACCACTGCCCTGTCCTTTAAAACAAATGAAGATCGCTTGCGCTACCGCTCTAGAAAGAAAATGAGCCAACGGCAAACAGTTTCATGGCTTGTGCTTTTTATCTTGGGCTGTTGTGTCCGAATTAAATGTCCTTGAGGAACGATGGGCCTCGTGGAATGAGGGTCCTCAGGGAAGAGGGACAAATGGGGAAATAAAGGCCAAAACAATATTGCAGAGCTTATTTTCATTGTGTGTCCGATTCCTCATGGGAATGAATAGGAGCCAATTCTTCATAGGTATCTCTTAGAAGCAGGATTATATCTACTCGGGTGAAATGAGAAATTATCTACATTATTATGAAAATATCTATCATTTCTAGGTGAAATGTTATAAATTTCTGATCCACATACGATATGCTGTATACTAAATAAATCTACTCAGCATCCAGCATCTCTGAGCAGCTTCGGAATTATAGCCCCTCAAAATGACTTTTGAACATTGTGTGGTGTCACCAAGGTTCTGGAACATGTCCATTGTAACTCCAGAGCACCCAGCATAGCCTCAATAATTTATTACAAGGCCCTGGAACTGCCTTCTCTAAGTTTTATGCCCCAGTTTATTAGACCGCAACGCCCAGAATTAATAAGGATGGCTAGTATATCTTCACTCATCCATGTACTGTTGTGACCTAGGCCCAAGTAGTTATTACCAGACGCAATCAGTCCTAAACAAACGTATTTTATTAGAACAGCTGAGAATTACTTCACTCTCAGCTTAGTCCAAATTAAGTCCAAAATGAAGTGCTTCAGAAAAAGTCTTTTGGCAAGAACCCCACAAAGTTCAGAAACAGGAGACAAGAAAGAATTATAGCAACGTTGCTTTCCTACAAAGCACCCAAGAGCCGTTGCTGCTCTTTTAAGCCTTATGGGAGGGGCCAATCATCTCCTGGCCTTACTCCCGAGTTGTCCTTTTTGCTTTAGCTGCTCTTGCCTGCTGGCAGCTCTTCGCTGCCATGCGTGCACTAGGAACAGGCTCCTCCTGTTCCTCTGCCTCTCTGCTGTCCGTCTCTGGAGGCTCCGGAGTCCATGCATTGCTCCCAGATGGCCCTGACCCCATCTCTGCCTCCGATGCAGAGCCCTTGTCCGGGCCTTCCCCTGACTCCAGGACTGATTCATCATCCTCCCCAGCCTCCTCACTGTCCAACTCCGCTGCCAGGTTCGCAGGCTTCTGGCGGACCACAACATGTACACCAATGCACATCCACATGCAATTTAGATGTCAACTACTTTCCCGTGGACATGTTCAACCTACTCTCCATTGACTAGTAAAATCTGAGATCAAGGGGAGTTAAAACTTCCATGAATGTAAAAATGGCCTTCTAGAAAACTCTACCGTGCACCTACTCTCCGTTCCTATCTCTGCCCTCCTTGATGTCATTTCAAGCTCCCTCATCCAGTCCTAGTAAGCTCCAATGCTGCTTCTTGGATGCTTATTGTTGAACTCCGAAGACTTCTGATGCTCGTGTCATAAATTGTTCACTTACAACGTACAAGGAGCAGATGGAGCCTGTGCCCGCTCACAAATAACGCTGACAGCTTGGCCAAAACAAGTATAACGCTTTAAATCATCATTTAAGTTGGATCCGTTTCTTCCCAGCCTCTGCAACTCTATCTGCCCAAACCTGCCAATCGCTAATGGACCTCAACGGAAAGCCCTTCCTCTGGCAACCGTACGGAAGGAAGCTGGCGTTGCATTCTTCCAGGATATTTTGTTGACTTCCCAATATATCCCCAAATCTTGGAATGATCTCGTGGTCACCATTCAACTATTAACAATGTCCTATCCTACTTCCCTTCCACGTTCATCACACGTCTCTCTGATGCCACCATATTGGGGTGCAAAAACAGACAAGGCTCCTGCACTTTATGGGTTCTGTAGAAAACTTTGTATTAACGTCTGCTGAAATTACCTGTTCCATGCGGTTATTATCTGTGCAAAAATATTCTCTCTCTCCCACCCCATTCTGGAAAACTAAAATTTACCTTCCTCCCAATATACATTCTCCCACAGATGAGAAAGAAGAATGCCGCTTGGAGAATGAGTGGGGTTCCCCCCCCCCAGGTCATAATAAAACTATAATGTTGCAAAGAAAACTGCAGGAATGTAATCCTCAGAAGTCAAGCTTGACTTGAGAGCAACTTCACCGCTTTATGTGGGAGATACCACTTGGCATTTAATAGTTGCATCCCATAATTTCCTTTTCTCTGCCGTTGCCAGAAGAACAAGTCTTATATTCTGGAGTACTTTAAGACTTAACGAAAAACCTTTTTCCTTCTCCCTTAACACTTGGCTGCAAAGTTGAGGGTACTTTCATTTGGACTGACTGGCAGTTCATGCCAGCCATGTTCCCATGTTTACATGCAACAGGGTCATACTACATCTATGCCAGGGGTGGGTTCTACTTACCTTTACTACCGGTTTGCAACGGTACCTCACGGGTACTCTCGTGCGCTTCTGCACATGTGCAGAAGCTTCCTGATGACGTCCGGGTCAGTGGGCAGAGCCTCCCATCGGTTTTACTACCGGTTCTTGCGAACCGGTCCGAACCAGGGGCAACCCACCACTGATCTATGCTCTGGTATAGCATATCCTGCAACCCAACTCCCTTCTAGCACTGATGTTACCTAGTTTGGGTAATGAAACGTCTGCAAGAAAACAACTAAGCTCAGAGTGTCAGCTTTGGAAGCCTTATTAGGCCGGAAGCTTCCGTGCTGCCATGTTCTTCTCATGTGTGGGAAAGTAGGAGGGGGGATTGAGTAGAGGGGTTGTCTTTAGACATAATAGCATAATCTTCCTGTCAATCAACGTCAGGCCAATCCTGCATCTGGAGGAGGAGTGGTCGGAGTGCTTGAGTCTTGAGATGGGGCGGTTGGCGATCGGAGCATGTGATGGACTGAGGAGTGAGGGGATGGTTTTGGGGGTTTTGATTTCATGAGGGAAAACCCGGACCTCTCAGATTCAGGTTTTCCCAGATGTGCCAGTTTACCGATCCTAGTAAATAGAACTTTGGAAAATTCTTGCTTCAGAGCATTTACTTGGAGTTGGGAGGTTTTCTGGAACGCTGACACAGAGAGCACCAAGGACCTCACTGTTCCTCCTCCTCCTCCTCCTCCTCCTCCTCCTCCTCCTCCTCCTCCTCCTCCTCCTCCTCCTCCTCCTCCTCCTCCTGCTGTCACAAACCCAATTCCCTTCTAGCACTGGTGATGCGAAAAAACCAGCAAGCTCAGAGAGCACCAAGGATCTCTCATGTCAACCCTGAGCTACAACTATTCTCTTGTATTAGCACAGCCATAAAGCCATAAAGACACTGCTTGGACCTCCTCATGGAGGCGTTCTGGTTCCTTGTGCCTGGCTTTCCATCTCTTTCCTCCTTAAGGATTTCAAAGGTTTCCCTTGAAGCCAGGCAGCTCCCAAGCCTTTCAATGACTGCAAGAGCAACTGATTTTCCCACCCAGATACAGTGCAGGCAGATTATCTTGC
The DNA here is from genome assembly GCF_028640845.1 of Ahaetulla prasina. Taxonomy (NCBI): domain Eukaryota; kingdom Metazoa; phylum Chordata; class Lepidosauria; order Squamata; family Colubridae; genus Ahaetulla; species Ahaetulla prasina. Next base: position 20,873,918 of record NC_080552.1, on the reverse strand, counting down.
TCGTCATTGTTCCATCATTCACTGTCTGCTTGGAAATTGTTTTCCCGGATGGCAGGTGGATGGATGACTTCTCAACTCGTGGTCCTCGCCTTCCTGATTCTTGACGGACTTGGCAATAAACATTCGTGCTTTGGGGGCCCTTCTGATTGAATTGCTAATTTAGAGGAGGCTGTCCTTGAGGAGGAGTTGGAAGGACAGATTTGTGCAGACTGGCTGCCATTTTCGCTAGAATTGTTGGACCGGTTCAGCCAATCGTATAATAATGAACGGTTCTGTTTACTTCTGGTCTTAATTAAATTGGCCTGCTCTTCTTGGAGGTGGGTTAGGATCAAAGTATTTCTTCTCAGCTCTGCCTTGTCACGTCTCAAATCTTCGGCTGACATTTTCTGTTCCTTCCTCATTCCAAATGTGTTGTGCAATTATAAAGGAGATTTGCTTTAAGAGGACGCCGGTTTCGAGTGTCCTCACCACCCACCGAGGTACGCCAGGAGTCTAAATTACAATCTTTGGGGATTTTCACTTCAGGGTTTATTTTCTGATCTCTGCATTGTATCTGCATGTCGGCCGGAAGAATCCTGGGAGTTGAAATCCACAGTTGATAAAGTCGGTGAAGGCAGGCGTTCCTCGATTTATGGCCCAAAATTTCTGTTGCTAAGCGAGGCAATTGTTAAGTGAACGGTGGCCTCTATTACAACTTTTTTTTCCCCTGCCAAGGTTGTTAAGTGAATCACATGGTCATTAAACAAATCTGACTTTCCCCATTGATTTTGTCAGAAGCTAGTTGGGAAGGTAACAAACGATGTTCCAAGTCATAATACATGCCAATTGCCCAAATTTTGCCCATGTGACCATGGGGATGCTGCAGTAGCCTTTAAGTATAAAAACCATTCGCAAGTCTCTTTTTTCAATGCCATTGTAGCTTCGAATGGTCACTAAACAAATAATTGTAAGCCAAGGGCTATGTTCTGTTTCCCTCCCCCAATACTCCCAACAAAGAACCAGTCAAAGACCTTCTTTTCTAGTTTATTTACATAGATAAATGTTCTGGCCACATCTACCCACCCGCCTGCCAAGTCTCTGGAGATAACTAGAAAATTATAGATAAGGCCGGAGTTATTTACTAAGATATTCTTCCCTCCATTGAAACAGTTTGCCCGCGCAAATTCACTGCTTTGTCCAAGACAAAAAGCCAGGAAGTTCCGCCTCCTGCTTTTATAGACTCTGTGCGTGTCACTCCGTGACTCATCATTCTTTGACTTTGTCCCAGCGCCTCCTCTGCTGCGCGCACTGGTCACGTCTGCACAGTCTTGCATCAAGCTAAAATTGTTCTTGGGGTGTTGCCAAATCAGAAGACGGCCTGGGGGAATCAGGCCTTGCCGGCCCCTCCTCCTCCCCTTGGGTGGGTGCCAGGGAGGGAGAGGGTCCAGGAGAAGCAGGCCTTGCCAAGTTCTTCCTCACTTTCTGAATCGTCCGAGTCCAGGAGTCCGAGTCCAGGAACCTGGGTCACAACAGGCTATCTATATTGCTTTCATGTCTTCCTTTTCACCATCCACTGTAGCGTCCAATTATTCAATCTGCTACAAATACAAGTTGGCTTCCAGGTTGCGCATAGATTGCAGAATATGCTATTCTAGGGCATAGATGTAGTAGGACACACTGTTGCATGTAAACACCAGGGACCCCTCTTTATTATTGATTATGTATTTATAAGAGTCTCGGCAGACTAACTACGTTCACTTGGAAACAGGCAGATCAAGGCTTCACTGGTCTGGCCTCTGTCACTTCGTCCCATGGAGTGAATGTCCAAGGGGGTGAGTGCACCCCCTCTGTTGTGTCTCGCCCACCCCCCTCTCCGCAGCCGGGCCCCTCTCATCTCCTGCTATCTCAGCCAGAGACTGATAATGAAGACGAATGGCCTGGAATGCCTCCAGCCCCCAGTCCTGGCACCATGCCCAGACAGACCGAGCAAGACGAATGGCCTGGAATGCCTCCAGCTCCCAGTCCTGGCACCATGCCCAGACAAACTGAGCAAATAAACCTCCCCCCCACAGCGTGTGAGCATGATAAGCATGAAGCCAGTCACGAGCTGGAATTGCCGGCAGCTGGAGGGTGGACAGATCCACGCTTCTGGAGAATGGAGAGGCGACGTCATCAAAAGGAAGGGAGGGGCAGGCCTGGATAAGTGCTGAGTCATGGAGCCACACCCCATGGCCTATAGAAAGGATCTGCTTTCTGGCATTCCTTGAGTCAGGCAAAGTCTCATCTGGTTGCTGAAGTCACACCTTGGATTCCTGCCTGCCCTGAGAACTCTGACAGGAATTTGGCAAAGCTGCAGAGGCTTTGTGGCCACGCTTGATACAGACTTCCCCGACCCGGCCATCAGAGGAGGAGTGGGACACGACACCCTCTTTACTGCCCCTTCTACTCGAGCCATTGATTAAGTCTCTTGGTCCAGGAGAGAACCAACCCAGGATACAATGTGCTTCCCACTCAAGGTTCCCACATTGCATTCTCCTCACCCCTAGACCAATCCTTGGATCTTCCAGTGGAACACACCTGGACATCTTAGTCCTGACCCCAACATCATCTCATACAACTCAGGTTGTTGACATTGAGAGGATTCCTGTTGATGCACGGTTGATCGTCCCGTTGGCACCGTCAACCCGCCGAGTGCTAAAACATGCCTCGTCTTATGGCTCATGTTTTCAGAAGGGCAGAGGGACGGAAGAGAGAAAAGCGAAAACACAAGCTGTTCTTTGTAGAAAACTGTCAGAGGTTCAGGCAGCCAGGAGTAGATATTTACCGAAACAGGTGCTGATGGAATTGAATCAAATTAGATTCTCAATTTGATTCAAATTAATTCAAAGACAAGTCACTGTGGCATTACTAATCAATGCCTGCTTTATTACATGCCACACATTTTAATCAGAATCAATAGTGTCCATGATAAACAATTAAATAATTATTCCTCACCGTGTTGATTTGCTCCGACCGAAATTGATGGGTGAGGAGAGATAGTGCCAAATTCCCGGCTGATACATTACTGATGGTCACCCTTCTCCTTGGCATTAAGCAATGTCTGGCGCCAGAGATTCCTTTGGAATATATCAGCCTGTGTGCTCTCAGCCATCATAAGGATGCAAGGAAAACGTATCTCCTTGCTCCTTTCTTCCTAGATACAAAGGAAAACGTACGCACCCAACACTTTGTTTCATGCCAATGTGGCCAAAGAGAAAAATAGAATTATAATCAGGACCGACAAACATAGAACTAGGTCATGTTATTTTTCTTCTTCTTCTTCTTCTTCTTCTTCTTCTTCTTCTTCTTCTTCTTCTTCTTCTTCTTCTTCTTCTTCTTCTTCTTCTTCTTCTTCTTCTTCTTCTTCTTCTTCTTCTTCTTCTTCTTCTTCTTCTTCTTCTTCTTCTCATGAACTATGAGGTCTTTGGTGCTCCCTGAACTTGGTTGTTTTCTTGCGGATGTTTCATGACCCAACTAGGTGACATCATCAATGCTAGAAGGGAATGGGGAGGGGGAGGAGGAGGGAGGGAGGGAAGAGAAGAAGGATTTACTTTGTATATTTGTAGCTCAGGGTTGAACTGTGGAGTCCTTAGTGCTCTCTGAGCTTGGTTGTTTTCTTCCAGACGTTTCATGACCCAACTAGGTAACGCTATCAGTGGCAGAAGGGAATGGGGTTTGTAGAGAGGAAAAGAAAAAAGGAGAAGAGGAGGAAGAATAATAGGAGGGTTGTGGTGTCCTTGGTGTTCTCTGAGCTTGGTTGTTTTCTTGCAGACATTTCATGACCCAGCTAGATAACATCATCAGTTCTAGAAGGGAGAGGGGTTGTGGAGAGGAGGAGGGGGAGGAGGAGGAGGAGGAGGAGGAGGAGGAACAACTGTGGGCTCCTTGATGCTCTCTGAGCTTGTAGGTTTTCTTCCAGACGTTTCATGACCCAACTAGGTAACATAATCCTTGCTAGAAGGGAGTAGGGTTTGCTCTCTCTTTTGCTTAGGCAGAATAAAACCAGGAGGCTGCATTGAAGTGAACAGCACTTCAGGACTTGAAGTTTCTGCAAACAATGCTCTCTTCCTTTCCAAGCCTCAGCCTGCTATTGATTTAATCTTGAATGGAAATGAAAGATGTTTTCTAACTTTGATGGCATTTAAGCCACCACTGCAGGGCCCTGCTTTTCTACAGCTTAAGGGCACAGGTCTCAAACTGGCAATCTCAACGTTGATCTCAGCCATGTGCAAGAACAGTTTGACTAACCAGGATTGCTAAAGATGCTTTTCCAACAGGCAACTGGATTTACTTTTAAGTTTTTTATTGTTATTTTTTATACACATATCAAATCAATGGTTGAACAGTGTGGCACCTGGGTGTCCGACATTCTAATACAAATAAAGCTAGTAAAATTAGTCATAATTACTAGATTCAATCAACTTATATATTTACAATAATGATATACAATTATAATCAGTTGCAATCTGTTATTATTCAATTATTCCATGTTTCTCTTATTGTTATTTTTATTTTATTATACACTAACATTCCCCCTTCTCTTATTTCTATCACTTATTCTAACTTTTAATCATATCACTTTTTACTAAAAAAAACAACACATTTTCTTTCTATCTTACCTAACTTCTAATCATGTCACCTACCTAAAAAAAGAAAGAAAGAAAATAAAGAGAGAGAGAGAGAGAACGGAAAGCAAATCAAAACAACAGAGAAGAAAAATCATCTGTCCATCGTCCCTTGCCTGCTTCAATACTTTAATTGCTATGCTTTTTTTTTTTCCCTCTCCTGAATCTCTATCTGTCAGAATCTGCTTCTTGGCTGTTCAATCTGCCTATTTCTCCCACCTCTACGCTCTCCCACTGCCTGGCAACTGGACTTTCTTGAGTTTTTTTTTTCTTGAAAATGTTTCACTTCTCATCTGAAGAAGCTTCATGGATGAGAAGCAAAACATTTTCAAGAGAACACACACACAAAAAAAAAAATTATCACCAAGAAAGTCTAGTTGTCTTCTGGAAAAGCACCTTTGGGAACAACCATTTTATTTATTTATTTTGTCACAACAATATACATAAGCATCACACAAAAAGATTTTATAGTATATAAACATATATATGAAGAAATATAGGGAGGTATAAGCATATATATATATTTATATAAGAAGAAAAAAGAAAAACAATAGGACAGGAACGGTAGGCATGTTTGTGCTCTTATGCACGCCCCTTATGGTCCTCTTAGGAATGGGGTGAGGTCAATAGTAGAAAGTTTTTGGTTAAAGCTTTTAGGATTATGGGAAGAGGGACTCTGGTGGCTCAGACTGGTAAGACAGTCTGTTATTAACAGCAGCTGCTTGCAATTACTGCAGGCTCGAGTCCCACCAGGCCCAAGGTTGACTCAGCCTTCCATCCTTTATAAGGTAGGTAAAATGAGGACCCAGATTGTTGGGGGCAATAAGTTGACTTTGTATATAATATACAAAAGGATGAAGACTATTGCTTGACATAGTGTAAGCCACCCTGAGTCTTCGAAGAAGGGCGGGATATAAATGCAAATTAAAAAAAAAAAGAGAGAGAGACCACAGAGTCAGGTAAAGTGTTCCAAGCACTGATGATTCTGTTACAGAAGTCATATTTTCTGCAATCTAGATTAAAGCGGTTAACATTAAGTTTAAATCTATTGGTTGCTCTTGTATTATTACAATTAAAGCTGAAGTAGTCTTTAACAGGAAGGACATTACAGTAGATGATTCTATGAGTTAAACCATGACCTCGGATGATCGAGAATCTCCATGGACGACTGCTTCTGAAGTTCTTCCATTCATGACTCCAAATTTCTGCTAGTTCTCCATTTCTCAGAAGGGTCATAACTGCTCCGTGATTTGTTTTTCAGAACGACCAGCCCCTCCCAAGGAATTAAAGGTCCCTCAGTCCGAAGTCACATCCCGGAGTCTCCATCTGCATTGGGTCCCTGGAAGCGACGGTTCTTCTCCAATCCGTTACTTTACCATTCAGTTGAAAGAGCTCCCAAGCGGAGACTGGAAAACCTACTCTTCATCTGTCAATCACAAAGCTACCTCCTGCTTGATTGACAGGTAAGTCTCATATTAAATACTTCCATCAGGAGATGACAGAAAATGCAAAACTTGTCTTCTCATCGCAAAGCAGCAAAAAAGAAATCCCTCTGACAGGTAGTGTGACTTCCTTAGGTAGCAAAATTCAAGATCAGAATGTTGTGATCAAATTGACAAATCGCCACACACTCGACTGAAGAGTCCTGAAACCCAAATCTCCCTTTTAATCCACCATCACCCACAAATAGCAAAGTTCCACAAATTATTTGTTTTAGCTTTTTTCATTGCCGCGAAGGCGATTTAATAATCCATTCCCCTGATATACTTTCAGTAAATTAATAAAAAGATGAAAAGGAACGGGCGACAACAACAACAACAACAAAAGGAATCAGGTGATTAAACTGGTTCCCCAATGGAGAGGAACAATCTCGGAATAATTAATATCAGGGTGTGATGCTATTTATCAGCAGTGTTGGCTCCTGCATTGAACAGAAAATAATAAAAAGGCCTTCGACTAGAAAGAGAACGCTACTAATTAACAGTGCTGGAATTAGTTATCGAATGAGCTTGTGGAACCACTATTTAATTCAAAAGAGCTGGTTACACAGCAGCAAGGTGTGTAAGTATCATGCTGGAAGTCCTCCCAGCCTCGATAATGGAAGAATGGCTGCGATGTAGAAATACGGCAAAAATGTGCCTCTTAATAATAATAATAATAACAATAATATTTTAATTTTTATACCGCCCTTCTCCCGAAGGACTCAGGGCGGTGAACAGGCAGAATAAAAACAACAATCAAATACGTACAGTAGAATAAAATATTAATTAAAAAATTTATTTAAATTAGCTCAATCTAAAATACTTTTAAAATCCCAAAACCTAATTTAAAAATTTAAAACCCTAAAAACAACTAAAAATTCTATGCCAGTCCCGCGCGGATAAATAAATAGGTCTTAAGCTCGCGGCGAAAGGTCCGAAGGTCCGGAAGTTGGTGAAGTCCAGGGGGAAGCTCGTTCCATAGGGTAGGAGCCCCCACAGAGAAGGCCCTTCCCCTGGGGGCTGCCAGCTGACATTGGCTGACGGCACCCTAAGGAGTCCCTCTTTGTGAGAGCGTACGGGTCGGTGGGAGGCAAACGGTGGCAGTAGGCGGTCCCGTAAGTAACCCGATCCTAAGCCATGGAGCGCTTTAAAGGTGGTAACCAACACCTTGAAGTGCACCCGGAAAACCACAGGCAGCCAGTGCAGTCTGCGCAGGATTGGTGTTATATGGGAGCTCCAACCAGCTCCCTCTATCCCCCGCGCAGCTGCATTCTGGACTAGTTGAAGTCTCCGGGTGCTCCTCAAGGGGAGCCCCATGTAGAGAGCATTGCAGTAGTCCAGGCGAGAGGTAACAAGAGCATGAGTGACTGTGCATAAGAAATCCCGGTCAAGAAAGGGGCGCAACTGGCGGATCAGGCAAACCTGATAAAAAGCTCTCCTGGAGACGGTCGTCTTGAAGGTGGGTTCTTCATAGAAATATAATTTGTTCTTCACTGTATACAGATAGTCCACAGTTTGTTTCGTGATTGTTCAATGTTACAACGCCACTGGAAAAACGTGACTTGTGGCTGTTTTTTGCACCTATGTCCGCTGCAGCATCTCCATGGTCACATGATCTAAATTCAAACATTTGGCAACTAACTCATATTTATGAGGGTTGCAGGGTTCTGGGGTCATATAATCCCCTTTTGTGATCTTTTGACGAGCCTAGGCAACAAGGAAACCAGGTTCACTCACAACCATGTTATTAATTATAGAATAGAATAGAATAGAATAGAATAGAATAGAATAGAATAGAATAGAATAGAATAGAATAGAATAGAATAGAATAGAATAGAATAGAATAGAATAGAATTCTTTATTGGCCAAGCATGATTGGACACACAAGAAATTTGTTTTGGTGCAGATGCTCTCAGTGTACATAAAAGACAAGATACATTCGTCAAGAATCATAAGGTAACAACACTTAATGATAGTCATAAAATACAAATAAGCAATCAAATCATATTAGGAAACAGTCAATATCAATATAAATCTTAAGGATACCAGCAACAAGGTTACAGTCATGCAGTCATAAGTGGGAGGAGATGGGTGATAGGAATGATGAGAAGATTATTAGTAATAGTAATGCAGACTTAGTCAATAGTTTGACAGTGTTGAGGGAATTATTTGTTTAGCAGAGTGATGGCGTTTGGGAAAAAACTGTTCTTGTGTCTAGTTGTCTTGGTGTGCAGTGCTCTACAGTGTCGTTTTGAGTGTAGGAGTTGAAATGGTTTATGTCCAGGATGCAAGGGGTCTGTAAATATTTTCACAAACCTCTTTTTGACTCGTGCAGTATGCAGGTCCTCAATGGAGGTTGGGAGCCATTGTTTTTTCTGCAGTTCTAATTATCCTCTGAAGTCTGTGTCTGTCTTGTTGGGTTGCAGAACCAAACCAGACAGTTATAGAGGTGCAAATGACAGACTCAATCATTCCTCTGTAGAACTGGATCAGCAGCTCCTTGGGCAGTTCGAGCTTTCTGAGTTGGCACAGAAAGAACATACTTTGTTGTGCTTTTTTGATGACGTCTTTGATGTTAACTTAACTGCAATGGTTCACTTAACAACTGTGGCAAGAAAGGTCGCAAAATGGGGCCAAACTCCCTTAACCATCTTGCTTAGCAGCGGATATTTTTGGGCTCTATCATGGTCGTAAGTCAAGGATCACCTGTAGCCATCCTTTCCTTCACCAGGTGTGCAAGAAGCGATGTCGGACCGAGAACTAAATCACAGTTCTCAGTTTTGCTGTCTGGCTAATCTCACAAAGAACGCCACATTTTAACCGCAGACACGTTAATTTCCATTTGTTAATTAGCAAGACTCTCCTTTTTCTCAGCCGCTGTCCAGCTAGGCAGGAATAGAGCCAACCACTGCAAATTCTTCACCCTTTTTTGGGGGGCAGCAAGTTCCTGACATTCATTCCCAGGCACATTCTGGGGTTCTGCCTCTGCGCTTAAATCTGTTTTTCAGATTAAATGAAGGAGGCTTTATGTATCTTCCCATAGTGAGGAAGGAAGAGATCGCCTTGCCTGTTTAAAATAGCATTATCCAGCCTTGGTTAGATTGGGCTGGAATTAAAATTCTCCCCACAATCGCTTTTCAAGCCGCGCCGTGCTTGCAAAAGAGACTTCCCAGTTAATCTACTTCTCAAGGTGCCGAAGGAAGTTTTAACTGCTGGTGAGTTGCTGTTGAAAAAGATTGAGGAATGGGAGGAAGCTTTGGGGCATTATATTAAAAGTGTTGCTTTCTTCTTCTTCTTCTTCTTCTTCTTCTTCTTCTTCTTCTTCTTCTTCTTCTTCTTCTTCTTCTTCTTCTTCTTCTTCTTCTTCTTTTTCTTTTTAAAGAAATTGCAGTGGTAGAGGATGGGATAGGATAGGATAGGATAGGAATAGGAATAGGAATAGGAATAGGAATAGGAATAGGAATAGGAATAGGAATAGGAATAGGAATAGACAGACATAGACATAGACATATAATAGGAATAGAATAGAATAGAATAGAATAGAATAGAATAGAATAGAATAGAATAGAATAGAATAGAATAGAGGAGAGGAGAGACTAGACTAGACTAGACTAGTCTAGACTAGACTAGACTAGACTAGGGGCCTCTGGTGGCTCAGCAGACTAAGTCTGTCTGTTATTAACACAGCTGCTTGCAATTACTGCAAGTTCGTCCCACCAGGCCCAAGGTTGACTCAGCCTTCCATCCTTTATAAGGTAGGTAAAATGAGGACCCAGATTGTTGGGGGCAATAAGTTGACTTTGTATATAATATACAAATGGATGAAGACTATTGCTTAACACAGTGTAAGCCGCCCTGAGTCTTCGGAGAAGGGCGGGATATAAATTCAAAGAAAAAAAGAAAAAAAAGAAAAAAAATAGAATTCTTTATTAGCAAAGCTGGCTGCGGAATTCTGGGAGTTGAAGTACACAAGTCTTAAAAGAGCGAAGTTTGCACCCCTGCCCTAGGGCAAGGCAAGTTGGTTTCCACACCTGTCTTCAAGCAGCTGTACCTTTACAATGGGGCCTTTCCTATGGCTACCTTTATATTTCTTATTGCGGTTTGTATTGATCTTTATACACCCAAGAACTGTCTCTCCAGCCTTTAGTTTTCTGAATGTGTAGAATTGCAACTCCCAAAAGTAATTGTGTCTGATTGGAGATATTTTTTTTTTAGAGATTTTGCAGAAAGATTCCATTAGCTCTAAATCATGCCAACCTGGATGTCTTTAAGATCTTGTCTGAAGAGACTTCAATTTCATTATTTAAAGCCCTGAGCATTGTCTACTCAATCAAGGATGTTTGTTTGACATTAAAATTTTTCATCTTTAAGCACTCAGAGCTGTTTCTTACATGTAAACAGCTATTCCATCCCCTCTGGGCAATCCTCCCATATCCTCCATACGCTGCAATAGAATTCAACGTAGCAGTTGATTAATCGATTAGACTTACACTTGTATCAAAGAAAATAAAGGCAAAATATAGGATCTAATTCCAGGGTAAAATAGATAAAAGAAATTACAGTAATAAAATACAGAAGTGCAAGTACCAAGAGTTAGCATTTAGGCCATTCTCGTCTCCTTTTCTGTATTTTTTTTTCCTTTTTCTTGTCTCACCCTTAAAATCTGGGGACTTTAAGGGTGACCTCCCATCCAACTTGCGTGACTGAGAAAGTTTTGGAATTTGGGGTTGAAGAGCAGTGTAGCCCTTTGGGCTGATGTCTGTTTTGAGAAGTGCTAAGGGTGCCCTCCTTGTCAGTCCATCCTTCTTTGTATGGCCAACCTCTGTGGTAACTCCAAAGATCTGGAGATCTTGCTTCCTCTTATCTATTGGCCTCAGTTTTCGTTTCCCTTTCTTACATTTTCCATTGGGTATGGTAGTGTTTTATCAAGAAGTAGGTGAAGTGTTGTAGAAACTTATCCCAAGGACTCCTCGTTGTTCTTTTTCATGTCTATATTTCAACTTCAAACAGGAGTGAACCAGCAGATGGTTCCTCAAGATGAGTACCATTTTCTTGTGCAAGATGGGCAGGGGGTGGTGAATGATCACCTCTATTAGAGATTTAGCAGCTTTATGCATTGTTGCTAATAATCCCCCCAGATCATCTAGCCTTTTTATAGCACCCCACTTGTTCAACATCTGTCAAAGTACTGAAATGGTTAAATTTATCTCTAAGAGTTCTTCAGAAAACTGACTTGCCATGAGAGGTGCAGATTTCTCAGGCTACTTCTTCTCAAGGACAACAGGGATAGAGCGTCCTTGCCTTTACCTACTTTCATGTTGCTACTATTAATCGTCAAAGCAAAAACACTCTTATTGTCAAGATTAATGGGCTAACTCCTTCTGTGTGAAGCACATGTCGTGGGAAGATTTCACAATTGGTCAATAAATGCTTCATTTTGAACAACACACCGACTGGGAGTAAGATGTTAGAAGGATTTGTTTAGAGGTTCTCCTGGATTGTGAAGCTCTGGAGTGTGCTGCAGTTGCCAAAAAAGCCAACACAATTCTAGGCTGCATAAACAGAGGGATAGAATCAAGATCACATGAGGTGTTAATACCACTTTATAGTAATGCCTTGGTAAGGCCACACTTGGAATACGGCATCCAGTTTTGGCCGCCACGATGTAAAAAAGATGTTAAGACTCTAGAAAGACTGCAGAGAAAAGCAACCAACATGATGAGGGGACTGGAGGCTAAAACATATGAAGAACGGTTGCAGGAACTCGGTATGTCTAGTTAATGAAAAGAAGGAGACACCAGGGGAGACACGATAGCAGTGTTCCAATATCTCAGGGGCTGCCCCAAAGAAGAGGGAGTCAAGCTATTCTCCAAAGCATCTGAGGACAGGACAAGAAGCAATGGGTGGAAACTAACCAAGGAGAGAAGCAACTTAGAACTAAGGAGAAATTTCCTGATAGAATAATTAACCAGTGGAACAACTTGCCTCCAGAAGTTGTAAATCTCCAACATTGGAGGTTTTTAAGAAGAGATTGGATAACCATTTGTCTGAAATGGTATAGGATTTCCCAGTGGTGAAATCCAAATTTTTTTTACTACTGGTTCTGTTGGCATGGCTTGGTGGGCGTGGCAGGAGAAGGATATTGCAAAATCCCCATTCCCTCCCCACTCCTGGGGGAAGGATATTGCAAAATCCCCATTCCCTCCCCATTCTGGGGCCAGCCAGAGGTGGCATTTGCCGGTTCTCTGAACTGCTCAAAATTTCCGCTACCAGTTCTCCAGAACCTGTCAGAACCTGCTGGATTTCACCCCTGGTGAATCCTGCCCAAGCAGGGGGTTGGACTAGAAGACCTCCAAGGTCCCTTCCAACTGTTCTATTCTATTCTATTCTGAATAGGAGCATCCCAACCACCATTTCCACAAGAGGATTCCAAGCATACGGCTGTGAAGCACTGAGTCCCGTCCTTGGGGTTCCTCACTCACTGTTACAACTGCCTAATATCAAGCCAAGCAGGGTCCATATATAGCATTTGTCCAACATAGACCTTCACCAAGCAATGCCCTCTGCTGCTCCTCAGTCCCGGCATCTCACCTCACCATGTTGCAATCTTCTGTCCCCAATACTTCTATCTGGATTGCTTAGTTGGGTCTGTGCATTGGCTGACTTTTCACCGCTTATAATTAGCTCAGCCTATTGCGAGCAACTCCGAACTCCTGCAGACCTTGTTAGTTACACCGGAGGAAGGCTCCTGCTGGTTGCGCTAGAGGCTCAGATCAGTTCACCTCAGCAGGAAGTCCGCCTTTCAATATCTTAACGTCACCGAGAGTGCAGGGATCCTGCAGGGAATCCCCTTTCTCTGTCAGAGTTAAATAAGCCGAATGCCTACTTCTTGGAGATGCAGCCAGGATGAGAGAGCACTGCCTAGTCGATTAACCAAGGTGGATCTCATTTCCATTTATCCCTCTGTCATTCAGCTCACTCTTGCATAAATCCACTGATGTCTCCCACCTAGGAAACCAGCGGTAGATAATCTTTGATCACTGCAAAAGGTGTCACTCAGCTGCGCCGAGAAAAGGAGCCGAGAAGAGTAAAATCTTCTACGTCCACGTCTGCTTAATTTGAGTTTGCGGTGACTGCTTTCATCCCCTAACCGTGTAATTCTGGGCTACATTAGAATATTAATGAATGGCCTTACAGGAATACATTTGGGAAGCTATATTTTTAAGGTTGAAAATTAAAAAAAAAAAAAAAGTCTTGCGAAACCTGTCCTTATCTCGAACAAGCTCTTAGGTGCTTTGGCGTTTGAAGCAAAGAAAAAAAGAAAAAAAGAAAAGATTACAATATTAACAGAGTAATAATAAATTATCGCTCTTTAATTAGCTGCTCACAATGCCCTCTCATAAACTAATTCTCTCGCCTACTAAATAGATTTGGAGAGAGCGTAGCTAAGTGAGCTTAAATCCAAAAGCAGCCATGCAAAAATATATATATATAAAAAATAAAAATGGCGTCTTTCCAGTTTTCGAGTCTGCAATTTCCATGATTTCCAACTGAGATGGCATCAGGAGTGGGAGTCACGTAATTTACATACCGGTTCGCCCAGCACCAAAAATGAGAGCGCATGCGCCCAGCCTTCGCACATGCACCTGGCCTCAAAAATGTGCCTAAATAGGACAGCATAGAGCTAGGACGGATGGGCAGGGGCAGGGCTCACCCATGATTTCCTCTACCAGTTCACCTGAACTGGTCTGAGCCAGCTGAATACCACCTCTGGGTGGCATCATTAGCACTTCTGGGAGTTGTAATCCAGAACATTTGGATCAGAGGTGAAATCCAATAGGTTCTGACAGGTTCTGGCAAACCAGTAGCAGAAATTTTGAGCAGTTCAGAGAACCAATAGCGGAAATTTTGAGTAGTTTGGAGAACTGGCAAATACCACCTCTGGCTAGTCCCACAGTGGGGGGAGAATGAAGATTTTGCAATATCCTTCTTCCAGGAGTGGGGAGGGAATGGGGATTTTGCAGTATCCTTCCCTTGCCACACCCACCAAGCCAGCCCACAGAACCAGTAGTAAAAAGAGTTGGATTTCATCATTTATTTGGATGGTGCTATGCTGCCTTCCTTATAGATTATGAGAAGCGTAACAACATGAGGCAAATGTTGACTTCTTCTTATTATTATTATTAATTATTATTATTAATTATTATTATTAATTTTGGTCCACCCGTGCAGGTTGAACCCCTTTACGTCTTACAAGCTGCGCCTGAAAGCCACCAACGATGTCGGAGACAGCAATTTTGGTGCCGAGACGGAGGCAGTCACTACACTGCAAGATGGTAAGGACCAGAACAGCCAGCCAACTTCTTCTTTGAGGTGCCTCTTACGCCATCATTCAAGATGGTGACAGACTTGAACATTGGCCGCTATCTAACAAAATGAAATTCAGCAGTGAAAAAAGTAAGGTTCTACATTTAGGCAAGAAAAACCAAATGCACAGGTACAGAATAGGTGGTACCTTGGGAACTTTTAAGATGGGTGGACTCCAACTCCCAGAATTCCCCAGCCAGCTGGGGAGTTGAAGTCTACCCGTCTTAAAGTTGCCAATGTAAAAAGAAAAACACTGGCATAGACAGACATTTCCCTGAATAGACCAAAGCTTCTGAATCTCCCATGGTAGGAGTGATCCTCTATCCTTCTGTCATTCATCTATAGAACTACACCAACTTCAGTCTGACCTAAGCATAGTACATAAAATTATCTACCACAATGTCCTACCTGTCAATGACTACTTCAGCTTCAACCACAGCAATACACGAGCAAATAATAGATACACACTCAAGGTAAACCGCTCCAAACTTGATTGCAGAAAATATGACTTCAGCAACAGAGTGGTCAATGCCTGGAATGCATTACCTGACTCTGTGGTTTCTTCCCCAAACCCTCAAAACTTTAAGCTTAAACTGTCTACTGTTGACCTCACCCCATTCCTAAGAGGTCTGTAAGGGGCGTGCATAAGTGCACCCGCACGCCTACCGTCCCTGTCCTAATATTCCTTTTTTACTTACTCTTTTCATGTATCCAAATTATGTTTAGACTTTTACCTGTTACCTTAGATATGATTGATAAAAATATAAATAAAAATAAAAATAAATAAATAAATAGATCTATAGAGTTGTGTGGCCAAGTAACACGTTTGTCATCTTCATATCTGGTGGGTTGTTTTTTTTTTTTTCCCTTTCTTTCTAGTTCCAGATGAACCACCAAATTCCGTCTCTGTGACTCCATACACAACATCCTCGGTTCTAGTACAGTGGCAGGTGAGTACAAAGGGAGCCCTGAAGCCTGCGCTCCAATGATCTGGAGGTGTTTTCTAGGGTCAATCATAGAAAAACTTCCATATCTGAAATAAATCATTAGTATGAACCAGAGGTGGGTTTCAGCAGGTTCTGACCAGTTCTGGAGAACCGGTAGCGGAAATTTTGAGTCATTCGGAGAACCGGTAGTAAAAATTCTGACTGGCCCCGCCCCCACCTATTGTCTGCCTCCCGAGTCCCAGCTGATCGGGAGGAAATGGGGATTTTGCAGTATCCTTTCCCTGGAATGGGGAGGGAATGGGGATTTTGCAGTATCCTTCTCCTACCACCCCACCAAGCCATGCCACACCCGCAGAACTGGTAGTAAAAATTCTGACTGGCCCTGCCCCCACCTATTCTCTGCCTCCCCAGTCCCAGAAGATCAGGAGGAAATGGGGATTTTGCAGTATCCTTCCCCTGCCACGCCTACCAAGCCACGCCCACCAAGCCACACCCACAGAACCGGTAGTAAAAAAAATTTGAAACCCATCACTGGTATGAATCCTGGAACACTTCGATCCCCCTTCACAGATGCCAGCGTATTCTCAGTGTTAAAATATCCTCAAGTTAACACAGGGGCCGGAATGGTTTCATTTGTCTGTTTTTAAGAAATCCATATGGACGTCAGTGGTGGAATTCAAATTTTTTTTACTACCAGTTCTGTGGGCATGGCTTGATTGGGCGTGGCTTGGTGGGCGTGGCTTGGTGGGCATGGCAGGGGAAGAATATTGCAAAATCTCCATTCCTACCCCACTCTGGGGCCAGCCAAAGGTGGTATTTAACCAGTTCTCTGAACTACTCAAAATTTACGCTACCGGTTCTCCAGAACCTGTCAGAACCTGCTGAATAGCACTCTTGTTGGACATCCATCTCATACACATGAATCTGGACTTCTGAAAGCCAAGACAAGACAACCGCAATGTAAAAAGGACAAAATTTTGCCCTTTGTCTCAAGTTATTCGGCTATTCCTACAAAGATGCTTCCAAATCTCCACACCTAGGCCCCAAGGTGGTACCTTCTGGTAGGACTGGAAAACACCTTCCATTCCCCCAATCTTGCATGGTGGCACTGCCTCACAATAAAATTTTCCCCGAGATCACACAGGACCAGTGGATTGGAGAACAGGCTGGGAGACTGGCACGGTTTATGTCAGATACAAAGAACCAGGATCATTCCTTAAGTCCAAGCACAGAATGTTCATTAGAAAGTTAGTTGGAATTGACATTTATTAGAATGTCAATTTATTAGAATACAGAATGTCAGCCCATACACAAGAATCCGGTCAACTAACGGTCAGCACTAAATTGGCGCCAGATAAGTGTCAATGGAATTCAAGGGGGCTGGACTTGGATTTCTTGTGGCAATGCAAGGATTCCAAACTAATGATGCATTTAACTCCGCCCTCTAGCTCTGCCTACTTTTCTCCTATCTCTTCCTCTTAGCTTCATGACAGCCAATCTGTCATGTACCCTGTTTCCCCCAAAATAAGACATCCCCTGATAAAAAGCCCAATCAGTTTTTTGAATGCATGGCAATAAGGCCAAGCGCTTATTTCAGGGTTCAAAAATATATATATATATATATAAGACAGGGTCTTATTTTCGGGGAAACACGGTAGAATTTGTGTTGGTCTTCCTATTTGCACAGGAAGCCCTTGCTCGTGGTAGAATCACACTCTGTTCCAACATGTTAAACAAATGTGAAACATTTTGACAGTTTTTAACTAAGGAACCACAGATAAGTACCAATCAGCTATTTGCCTTTCATTCAGGCGTACAATGGGGCTCCACTAACGCGTGCGAAGGACAATACGGTGGTGCACATCTCATTAAAGGTTGATCCCGTTGATAGATTTGGGGTGGATAATGAATGTGAAATAGATGGTAGTTGAGATAATTGGGAACCTTTTTATTTCACGAAAACCTAATGGGAGATTTGCACCCGTGCCTCCATCTGGGGAATTGAAGGCCAATTACATGTCATTACCACGCTCACATTATTGGGGCACTCAGCAGTTGAGGCTCTATAGCTTTCAAATAGGAAAAAAAAAAAAGTAAAATAATTTGAAACTCCAGTTAACTGTGGAGAAAACACAGGTGGGCATAAGATAATGTTTTATTGCTCCGCTGGAGAAGGCAAGAAGCAGAATTAAATGCCGGCGCATCGAGCATTTCGCTCCTTAATTTCATACCCATCAGTAGCAACAAGAAAGTTCTTGCCATCGAAAATCCTGATTTTCCTGTCCCATTCTGCGTGGAAGTGAACTTGCCAGTTCTGCCTCTCGCCCGCTTCTTCCTTTTAATCCGGAATTTGTCCCAATTTCACAGTGTAAACACACGGTTGTTATCGTCCCTCTGAATCGTAATAGATTTCTGGGGCCTCTGCAGTTCCTCTGGGTTTCCCGCTCCGAGATCGTTAGGAAATCCTAAACAATCCTTTACATCAAAACCTGATTTTTTTTAAATTTTTTTTTACTCATGAAAGATGGATAAGAGCAGAATGCTGTGACCTTTTTGGGTAGAGTACCTTTTCCAGGGCAGAAATAAAACCGTCAAAGAAAGAAGAAAATGTCATCTCGTGCCATTTATCCCAGGTTTCTTGGTGCCGGATCACTTAATAGCTTTTGAACCTGAGATCAGACACAGGCTGCTGCACAGAGAGAGAGAGAGAGAGGGAGGGAGAGGGAGGGAGAAGAGAGAGAGGAGGGAGGGAGGGAGGGAGGGAGGGAGAGAGGTGAAAGAAAGAAAGAAAGAAAGAAAGAAAGAAAGAAAGAAAGAAAGAAAGAAAGAAAGAAAGAAAGAAAACAGAATAGATTGATGATAGTTACCGTATATACTCGAATATAAGCCGATCCGAGTATAAGCCGAGGTCCCCAATTTTACCCCAAAAAACTGGGGTAAACTGGGGACTCGAGTATAAGCTGAGGGTGGGAAATGAGGCAGCTACCGGTCGGGGAAACCCTCCCTCCCTCAGCCGAGAAGGCTGGCGGCTCCCCCGCCCCGCCCTCTCACTGCACCGGCAGGGCTTCCCCGCGCTAATGCAAAAGCCCGCCAAGTTTGCGCCATCCGGTATAATGTGAAAAAGAAGAAGAAAAACTGAGTATAAGCCGTATATACTCGAGTATAAGTTTAGGACGTTTTTCAGCACAAAAAACGTGCTGAAAAACTCGGCTTATACTCGAGTATATACGGTAAATGGGTAAATATATGATAGATAGATAGATAGATAGATAGATAGATAGATAGATAGATAGATAGATAGATAGATAGATAGATAGATAGATAGATAGATACGAGAGGGATGATGAAAGAAAGAAAAAACAATATATTGATGATAGATAGATAGATAGATAGATAGATAGATAGATAGATAGATAGATAGATAGATAGATAGATAGATAGATAGATAGATAGATAGATAATCAATGGAGATGATAGATAGATAGATAGATAGATAGATAGATAGATAGATAGATAGATAGATAGATAGATAGATAGATAGATAGATAGATGCACAGATAGATCAATCGAACAGATAGATGAATGACAAATTAAACAAATTAGAGCAATTAGAGATAGAGAGATGATAGATAGATAGATAGATAGATAGATAGATAGATAGATAGATAGATAGATAGATAGATAGATATGAGAGAGAGCCCATTTGCTTGCTTTTGAGACATGGAACAATTGAATATGACTCAGGATGTTGGTATGAAGGACAGGAAGGAGACTAATTTTGAGGAGGGGGAATGCTGTGGAGCCTTCAATATCACAGCTTATGATTATGGAAAGTGACTCATTCATTGGTATGGTGGTATATTCCCCTCCTCTTAGATTCTAATCAAATCAACCTTTGCTCAGCCCCCCCCCCTTCCCCTCTTGCCTAGTTTTTAATTAAGTGAACATAAGGGTTATTCTCCCAGACCATCAGAAACATGGCCGCAAGCAACCGGCTTAGCGGTGTACCAAAGTTACGTTCTGGAGACCACCGAGCCAAAATTAGGGAAGGGAGAACCATAAATCAAAGTTAAGGCAGGCGGCAGATTAATGGCCTAGCTCCTTTCTCCCATCTGCCCCTGGGGAGTGATGAGATCTGGGCCCTCGAGAGATCAACTCTATAAAAGTTTGAGATGAAGCCGATTATTTCAGGAGCAGCCCAGTGGCTGGAATGTTGACGGAAAGCCAACTTTGTCACCTTGATTGACTTCTCCAGCTTGCCTAGGTAAATCCTGATGAATAGCCTGTGTCAGCAGCGGAAATTGCCTCTCTGGATCCTTCTCAATCTTTCTAGACTGGTGAGGTTTCTAATTCACGGGGACAATTTTCGGAAGATAGTCAGAAGACATGAGATGGCTGCTGTGTTCCTTGAGGAAATGTGTGTTCCAGATGGATCCACCTCATTTCTTCTGCCTTTTAACCCTGACACTACTGGGTGAACGTGGTTGGGCTGAGGAGAGCTTTTTTGACATTGTTCCAAAGAACTCTTCCAGACTGAGTTTGCAGGTTGTACCTTGGCACCCTCACCATGAATCCTGGTCTAATTCATCCCAGCTTGTCTCCAAAGATGGTTAGAGATGTCCTGCCTGTCAATCCTGGAGCCATCTTTGAGCGTCTTCAGGGTTGCCACAGCGAGGCTGGCTGAAGCTGTGGGAAAGGAAAGGGGGGAGTAGAGATAACTGAGGGGGATATGTAGCCAAAATAACATTCTTTCTTCTGGGAGCCAAGGACAGTCTCACCAGCACCTGGAGGCGCGTGGATGGGAGGCATCCAGAATGGGGGGAGAGACCTGATTGGGGCATGTGATGGTTGTGAGTGATGTGGGGGAAGAACTGTTGGAAGAAATGTCCTTCTGGCTTCAGTTCCAAGTGGGGGGGAAAGACACTGGAAACATGGAGACTGCTTGGAAAAATGGTTTAATGGTGGACAGGGTCACATGATTTTGAGGTCCTGGGCAGAAAAGGCAATCACATGCCTCGAGATGTTGGGTGAAGAAACAAAAGGGGCGAGATCAGGGGTGAAATCCAGCAGGTTCTGACAGGTTCTGGAGAACCGGTAGCAGAAATTTTGAGTAGTTCAGAGAACCGGCAAATACCACCTCTGGCTGGCCCCCGAGTGAGGTGGGAATGGAGATTTTGCAGTAACCTTCCCCTGGAGTGGGGAGGGAATGGGGATTTTGCAATATCCTTCCCCTGCCACACCCACCAAGCCACGCCCACCAAGCCACACCCACAGAACCTGTAGTAAAAAAATGTGGATTTCACCACTGGGCGAGATGCTGAGGGTCCCCTCGTTTGATACCCTCTCTTGGGCCCCACCTTAATGTTTCCTGTTCCTTTGTAAGAAATGTGTCCTGATTGGTTGTCAGACTCCCAGGGGGCGGGGTTCTTAGCTAACTTTTAGGTTGTCTCCCAGCCTGGCTCAGACCTTAATGGCCAACTGACAAAGGTGAGAGGGGGATGGACAGGGAGCTACTCTGCCTTCAAAACATGTTTCTCCAGGGAAATATAATATTACGCCTTTTTAATATTTCCTAAATTATTTCATTCTTCTAGGAGAGGGGTGGGTGTTAACTTCCTACAGAACTTCGAATTTTGAACTGGGTGGGGAAAACCCAGGGAACTTCAGAGTCGGGTTTCTCACCAGCCGTGCCAATACAGCATGCTAATAAATCTATACTTTGAGGAACCTTCTGGCCTTGGTGTTTTGATTTCATCTGGGCTATTACTTGGAACCCTGGATGAATAATCTCTCCACAGCATCTCAACTTTGCAAGATATTCCAGACAGAAGTTTTAATCATGTGATGCAGCCAAATATTTCGAAACCAACACCCAGATATATCACCATTGTCTAGAAATATATCTCTCTCTCTGAATTTCTTAGTGGCAATTATTATTATTATTTTTTATCAGAGACAAGTTGCAACTTAACCCTTTGTGTGGGCATTTATTTTTTTGCAGCCTCCAAAGGTAGAGAGTCTAAATGGCCTTCTTTTGGGATATCGTATTTATTACCGGGAGCTGGAACCCGAAAACACTAGACCAGGAACAGAGTCCAAAGCTCTTAAAAACCCATCAGCTCTGAGAGCCGAAATTGCTGGTAAGGAGCCAATTATTTGGGCTGTTTTAATGTGTGATGAATGGTTTGTCATTTGCAATCAGATGAACAAATATTAAACCGCTTTGATGGAAATGGGGGAGGGGGAAAACTTGTGCATGGTCTCAAATGTATTCAGCTAGCCGGCTGTCAGATTGGAAACCGATCCATTGGGCTTTTTCTCTTTTCCACTTCTCTCATCCACCCCAACCTCTCTCACTTCTTGCTTTCTGCTTTTGTTTTCAGTTTGAGCCTTGGTTGTAAATCTGCTGCCTAGAACCAGCATTCTTAACACATCCAATTAAAGGCTTAATCTTTGGGAGGCCAGGATGGGGGTGGGAGGAAGGGCAAGGGAGGAGTGAAGGGCAAAGAAGAAGAGGAGAGCAGGTCTTCCTCCACACCAGGGTCCCAAATTCATCCGCTGTGTCCACAAGAATGTATGCATTTTAAGTCCAAGTATGCAACCTTTTAAAGAAATTAGATAAGACAACAAGGTTTGGATGGATGGATGGATGGATGGATGGATGGATGGATGGATGGATGGATGGATGGATGAGTGGATGGGTGGGTGGGTGGATGGGAAGGTGGGTGGGTGGGTGAATGGATGGATAGATGGATGGGTGGGTGAGTGAGTGGATAGGTGGATGGATGGATGGATTGGATGGATGGATGGGAAGGTGGGTGGTTCGATAGATGGATGGGAAGGTGGTTGGATGGATGGGTGGGTGGGTAGATGGATGAGAAGGTGGGTGGGTGGGTGGATGGATGGATGGAATGGATGGGAAGGTGGATGGATGGATGGATAGGAAGGTGGATGGGTGGATGGATGGATGGATGGATGGATGGATGGATGGATTGAATGGATGGGAAGATGGGTGGATGGATGGATGGATGGATGGATGGATGGATGGATGGATGGATGGATGGATGGATACATGAGTAGATAGGTGGATGGATGGATGGATTGAATGGATGGGAAGGTGGATGGGTGGATGGATGGATGGATGGATGAATGGGAAGGTGGGTGAGTAGGTGGATGGATGGATAGATTGGATTGGATTGGATTGGATTGGATGGATGGGAAGGTGGATAGATGGATGGATGGGTGGGAAGGTGGGTAAGGTGGATGGATGGATTCTATCCAACCATTCCAGCATCGGAACGCCTAAGAATAAAAGGCTCCTAGAGAAATCTCCTCTTTCTCTTCTCCTTAGAACAAAGTTGTTTTGGCTCAGTGATTCTCCAGACATTTCTCATTGCTTTATAGCATCCGTCTCCATAACTTCTGTCTGCGTGGGAAGATAGCTGAAGAAGCTTTCCGGTTTGGGGATCTTTCAGCGTGTTCTCTGGCAGGCAGCTGGGGGGAGGGGGGAGGGCTGGAGGGGTCTTTGCCTTGAACATTGCCTGCGCTCACAAGTACTTCATCCGAAACTGCTGGAACCATGTGGAATTGGCAATAACGGCTAACCTTGCCCTCTGATTCTTTTCTGCTTTGCTTACCTTGAATAGCCCAAAGCATCTTCAAGGCAGTGAACAGCAGCTCGGACTTAACAACCTACGAATTAACAAGTAAGTTAATTAGAAGTACGCATTGATGTCACCCTTTTGTAGGGCTGGGGAACGCGACAGACTTCTTCCTGCAGCCTCTTTTAAACTTGGCGTTAACTGGGGGTTGGAGGGTGGGTGCGTCACAATTTCAGAGAAGGACATCTGGGTAGCTTCGATGATGTTTCAGGGCTTCGGTCAATGGAATAAATTAATTTGGATTGTTTCGCAAAAACATCCCTGGCGGAGCCCTTCATGCAAATCATTGGATGGCAAATTTGTGTGGATTTGGCTGCCTTGCGTTTCCCAGGGGATGTTCAGACCTATCAGCCTTTGCCTTTGTTAGCATATACCAAGAATATTAAGACGTTCCTAGGACTTCAGGCGGGCTGTGGTGGCTCAGCGGTTAAAGACACTTGAGCTTCTCAGCTGGAAAGCCAACAGCCCGGGTTCGAGACCCAAGGGTCACACGACAGGGTGAGCTCCCCGTTCCTTGCTCCAACTCCTGCCCACCTAGCAGTTC
This sequence comes from Ahaetulla prasina, assembly GCF_028640845.1. Classification (NCBI taxonomy): domain Eukaryota; kingdom Metazoa; phylum Chordata; class Lepidosauria; order Squamata; family Colubridae; genus Ahaetulla; species Ahaetulla prasina. Next base: position 20,850,275 of record NC_080552.1, on the reverse strand, counting down.
GAAAGCATGCAAATGTGAGCAGTTCAATAGGTACCAATTCGGTGGGAAGGTAACAGCGTTCCATGCGCCTTTGGCATCTAGCCATGCTGGCCACATCACCATGGAAATGTCTTCGGACAGTGCTGGCTCCCTTAGGTAAGAAACAGAGATGAGCATCAGCCCCTAGAGGCCGACACAACCTGTTGTGCTTCGCCCGCCCCCCTCTCCGCAGCCGGGCCCCTCCCATCTCCTGCTATCTGAGCCAGAGACTGATAGTGCAGACAAAGGGCCTGGCATGCCTCCAGCCCCCAGTCCTGGCACCATGCCCGGACAGACTGAGCAAATAAACCTCCCCCCCCACAGCATGTGAGCATGATGAGCATGAAGCCAGTCACGAGCTAAAATTGCCAGCAGCTGGAGGGTGGATAGATCCATGCTTCTGGAGAATGGAGAGGCGATGTCAGCAAAAGGAAGGGAGGGGCAGGCCTGGATAAGTGCTGAGTCATGGAGTCACACCCCACGGCCTATATAAAGGATCTGCTTTCTGGCATTCCTTGAGTCAGGCAAAGTCTCATCTGGTTGCTGAAGTCACACCTTGGATTCCTTGGGTCAGAAGGAGTAGGCCCGAGTAATTCCAGTCCGTGGCTGACTTCCTCTGATGGCTGAGCCAAAGGAACACACGCCGTATGAGTGAGGCTTGTTTGTTCATTCCTAACGTCCTGTCCAGGCATGGGGCCAGGGCCAGGGGCTGGAGGCATGACAGCCTGTTCATCTTCATTGTCAGACTCAGAGTCTGATAGCAGACCCGGGACGAGACGGGAGGGGCCCGGCTGAGGAGAGGAGGGAGGATGAGGCACAACACTACCTCTGAACCTTCTCAGCTTCCATCCCTCATGAAGGTCCATGAGCTCAGCCCATCGCACTACAGTTCTGCTCTAGCATTCCCCCTGGACAACCCCTCCCCATTTCAAAAAATGTGCCATGTTGTCCAAATGCCATTTTCCTGCAGATTGCTTGGAAATACATCACATCCCTTTCAAGCAAGGCGGGAGGGGAGTGGGGGGAGAGTCCTTGTGTATTAACTGGCGGGAGTTTCAGATTCCCATAAAACTGTCAGTTTCCTACAATATATCAAGTAGTTTTATTTATTATGCTGACAAAATGTAAGCAGTAAATTAGATACCATCAGCTGTCTGTCTACCTGGAACCGGCAGGCAACACACCGGTGTCTGACTGAGCTACGTGGGCAGAATATTTGCAAGCACTTTCTTTTGCAAGAAATTAGAAGGGTCTCATTATCAGTCTCGCAGAACCTTCCCCGGGATGATAGTTTGCAGCGAAAGAAAGTGGCGGACTGTGATGCTGGCAGAGCTGAAGGGGTAGTTCACACGTCGCAGGGGGGAAAAAAGAAAAGAAAAGGAATTTGCAAGTAAAACGCCTCTGAACGGAGACCGGCCCTGTTCTGGGAAATTTCCAGCAAAGCTTCCCAGAGTTTTATTTTGGCTGGTGGGCTTCCTCAGGTGATCCATATTCTCAGAAAAGATAGGTGGCCTGGTTTGAATATGCAAATCCCCAGAACTTCAAGGATGACACAAAGGCCCCGGGGGGGGGGGGAAGGCATGAAATTTGGTCTTCTTGCTATCATGCTTCTTTGGTTATTAATGACACCATAGCCAGAGGAGATTCTCTCTTTCTCTCTCTCTTTCTCTCTCTCTTCTCTCTCTTCTCTCTCTCTCTCTCTTCCCTTCCCTTCTCTCTCTCTCTCTCTCTCCTCTCTTCTTTCTCTCTCTTCTCTCTCTCCTCTTCTCTCTCTCTCTCCTGTCTCCTCTCTTTCTCTCTCTCTCCTCTCTTCTCTCTCTCTCTCTCTCCTCTTCTCTCTCCCTGTTTCTTCCTTCCTCTCTCTCTCCTCTCTTCTCTCTCTCTTCCCTTCCCTTCTCTCTCTCTCTCTCTCCTCTCTTCTTTCTCTCTCCTCTCTTCTCTCTCTCTCTCTCTCTCTCACATACACACACTCTTTCATTCCTCTCCCTGTCTAGGTTTTGTTTTTTTAACATGTTGCAGTGTGCTGTCATTCCTTTCTTGTACCTGTCAATGCTGCTTCCTTGTTTTAGCTCGCAAAGGGTTGCAGCTGAATGTGGTGTTGGTGATTTTCAAGAGCCGTGATTGCGGCACAAGAAAGACATTGCAGTCTCACGCCACTAAATCTCCCAAATTTATACTTTTTTTTTTTTTTGCTTTCTAATAAAGCCTCCATTTCCCCCAAATACGAAACTGGGTATTGTAGCATTGACTGTGGCTTTATTTGAAGAGGCAAGCTTAGCACTGGAGCTGTTTACAGAAAACCCATTTGGACTGTGGTCCAGCTGGTTAGATCTTCTGATGAATCGAATGATGGAGTTCTCTAGCCCAGTTTCCACCCTCAACCCAGATGGCTTCCTCCCATAATAAGTTGGAGGATGGTGAGAAGAGGCTCACCCTTGGATGTCCCATCCGAGAGGTCTGCAGATATTGGCAACTTTAAGGTTCAAAGCGGACCATCTCTCAGAGATTTTTCTATCATCTGGGGCAGTGTTTCTACACCTTGGCACTTGAAGATGAGTGGACTTCAACTCCTAGAAGAGTAGACTTCAACTTCCAGAGTTCCCCAACCAACCTGTATGGGCTTCAACTCCTACAATTCCCCAGCAGCATGTATGGACCAACTCTTCTGGGAGTTGAAGTTCACACATGTTGGTTGGGGAACTCTGGGAGTTGATATCCCCCCATCTTCAAGCTACCAAGGTTGAGTGACACTGATCCTCTGTGCAGTGGCACAGTGGTTAGAGTGCAGTACTCCAGGTTACTTCTGCTGATCACCAGCTGCCAGCAGTTTGGCAGATCGAATCTCACCAGGCTCAAGGTCGACTCAGCCTTCCATCCTTCCAAGGTGGGTCAAATGAGGAGCCAGATTGTTGGGGGCAAGAGGCTGATTCTGTAAATCACTTAGAGAAGGCTCTAAAGCCCTGTAAAGCGATATATAAGTGCTATTGCCCTCCCTCCCTCCCATCCTCCCTTCCTTGCCATGGTGGCACAATAATTAGACTATTTCAGGCTAATTCTGCCCACTGCCAGTTCAATCCTGACCAGTTCAAAGTCGATTCAGCCTTCCATCCTTCCAAGGTGGGTAAAATGAGGACCCAGATTGTTGGGGGCAATAGGCTGACTCTGTAAACCACTTAGAAGGGGCTGTAAAAGGACTTTGAAGCGGTATATAAGTCTAAGTGCTATTGCTTTTCCTTTTCTCCTTCCTTCCTTCCTTCCTTCCTTCCTTCCTTCCTTCCTTCCTTCCTTCCTTCCTTCCTTCCTTCTTTCCTTCCTTCCTTGGTGGCATACTGGTTAGAATGCAATATTGCAGGCTAAATCTGCCGACTGCCAGCAGTTCGATCCTGAGCGACTCAAGGTTGACTCAGCCTTCCATCCTTCTGAGGTGGGTCAAATGAGGACCCAGATTGTTGGGACAAAAGGCTGACTCTGTAAAACTGTTTAGAAAGGGCTGTAAAGCATATGAAGTGGTATATAAGTCTTAAGTGCTACTGCTATTGCTATATCCAGCTGTCTTTTTTCTAGAAAGTATCACCCTAGGAGTTGCAAGTAAAAGTCATTCAACCTCTTCTTGGAATTGAAGGATGCTTCAGGAGGACAGGAGCAGGGAAGATTCTACTGGGGATTGTTAAAGAGGATGCTAACAAGTAATGCAAATTATTTACATTTCTAGAACTGAAAAAGTACAAGAGGTACGAAGTGGTCATGACAGCATATAACATTATTGGGGAAAGCCCTGCCAGCGCCCCTGTGGAAGTCTACGTTGGAGAAGCAGGTAAGCAGAAACCTGGAAGCATGCAAGATAACCATCTTGAGAACCTCGGAGAGGAGGAGAACAGGGAGCATGCTATACGTATAAATGAAAAGTATTAATACCAATAAATATCTGGTGTTAATCTGCTCAGGCCAGTATTGAGATTAATGGGGTGATGGTGGAAGAGAGAGATTTCAGGTGAAAGGGCTCCTGCTGTTGATTTTCCCCAATGATCATCAAGCATTGTGGAAGTTCTGAAGAGGTTGTGATCCACCAAGCCAGATGCAATCTTGTCCATCACCGATGGTGACCTTCAGGTATTAGATGTGGCAGCAGAGATTCTTCAGGCATTAATGAGGCTGCCAAAATATCGTTTTGTTCAGCCTGGTGGGTCACATCCTTTGCCTTCTCCCTATCTGGCCAGGTTCACATGTGGTTGTTGCAGAGGTGACATCTAGTTACCTTCCCAACCGGTTTGGAAGTGCACACGCAGAGGGTAAAAAACAGGTTTAAACCAGGGAGTAATGACGATCGGGCGGCTGGGCAGTGCCTCGCGCTGCCATCGCTACTGGTTTGGCGAAACTGGTCTGAACTGGGAGTATTTCACCCCTGGTTTGTTGGGTTTCTTGGTTTACAGAAGGGGTCTACTTTCATGGCTGTAGTTACAAGCTCATCTCTATCCTTTGAAGGGAGGCCCTCACAATAAATTCTACCTGCGCCTTCATCATTAATCCGCTCTCTCTTATATTTCACCAATCCTCTGTATTTAACACGGAAGATTTCATGTCAGGTTCTAGCACTACTTATGTTATATTTTCATTAAATTTCAAGACGTCTCAGGCCTCACCTCTTCCAAACCTTTTCATTCCAGACATTGAGGTAATGCTCTGTTACCGTCTTCCTAAACTCCATAAATTAATCAGCCCTTTTCTCAGTGGAACGATTTCTAAAACTTGGGGAAGCACTGTCAGAATTTCCTAATCGGTTCACCTTCCACTCGCCAAACCGTAGAGGTAGAATTCTACATGTTTCGAACGATGATCTACGCCGGGTTTTCTGGTGTAAACAGTATGAAAAGGAGTAGAGGACCGGCTCCTTTCGCTGGTCTTCTTAGAAAAGGGATCTCCAACCTTGGAAACTTTAAGACTTGTGGACTTCAACTCCCAGAATCCCTCAGCCAGCAATTCTGGGAGTTGAAGTCACAAGTCTTAAAGTTACTAAGGTTGGAGACCCCTGTCTTAGAAGGCCTTTCCAACAGATGAAAGGTGAAGAAAGGACTTCTGTTGAGGTTCTGAAGAAATCATAAGGAACTTTGCCCAGTAGTGGTATTCATCCGGTTCTATCCGGTTCAGCCAAACCAGTAGCGGCGGCTGCGCGAGGCTCCACCCACCCACCCACCTGGATGTCATCACGTCCCGTTTTTGACACTCCGTGCATGCACGGAAGGCTCTGCGCATTTGCAGAGGTGGAATGCGCTCACATTTGTGAACCAGTAACGAAGGTAAGTGAATACCACTCCTGGCTTTGACTCCAGCTTCCGTGATGGAAAGGGGCAGAGAAATAGAGAACTGACCCTCCCTGTGAATTGACTTGCCTACCTGAACTGTCTTAACTGCTACCTTACAGGGATTGTGCTGAAAAGGCAACTTCTTGCATGAGTCTGTTTTGGTTAGGCAAAAAGAGGAAGCCGTTCCAATAAACACAACAGGAGCTCGGGGAGAGAGCTAGAAAGGAACAATTGATCTCTGCCCAACTCAGCCCAGCTCCTGAGTTCACTTCCTCTGTCTTCGTTTTGAACGAGCCGAAAGCAAATACGTTCTCCTCCCATGGACTGTAATTATTTGCTTCCCTATTGCTGGCAGTCCCACGTGGCTCCAGAAACCGTCTCAGGCTATCATCTCCCCTGACTTGTTCTCCTACCTAGGAGCCTTTGACATCAATTGTTTGTTGGCTTTCTTCAAATAAGGCCTATTTTTTCCTTCTTGTCAGCAAGCCCGATGAGAAAGGCAGGGGACAAATGAAATAAATAAATTGCAGGAGGGTTGCATTTCAGGACAGTGCCCAGGAAATAATGTCTCCTGATTTCCCCAGAGGGTCAAGATGGCTACGAAGGAATGGAAAGTGGTCCAAGGACATCTGCCAGCAGTCTAGATAATGAATGCCAGTGCGGGATTCTCGGGGAAAGTCGAGGGGAAGGAGGAAACTCATTTAGGGAAAGAAGAAGGAGTAGAAAAAACAACAATTGTCTTCTGTGCCTCGGTTCCATTTTAACCTTTTCTAAACAAAAGCTTGCCCGATCCCCTTCTGCAGGTCGCAAGGTGCAGCATGCTTAGATTTTATAGCGCCTTGGCTTCCGACAGCATTATGCACATCAGAATGAATGTCAGCGTGTGTTCAGCATCTACAGGGAACACCTTAAACCAGGGGTGTCCAACAAGGGTGGCGCTGCTGGGGGTTCGCAGAGAGAACCTCTAGCTAAGATTCTGTGCAGTTTGGAGAACCCCCAAATCCCACTCCTGGCTGGCCCCACCCACCACCCCAACCTGCCCCTCCCAGGAGTCCCCACGTGGCCCGTTTTGGATGCAGGTAAGTGCAGGGCACGCACAAAGGCTCAGGGAGGGTGAAAAATGGGCCTACTGGAAGTTTGGGCCCATTTCCAGCCTCCAGAGGCCCTCCAGAGCCTGGAAAGGCCATTTTCGCCCTCCCGGAGGCTCGAGGAAAACCTCCAGAGCCCAAGGAGGGCAAAAATGCCTCGCCCCGCCATGGTGCAGGAGGCCGACTAGGCCACACCCACCATGGCCCCGCCCACCCAGCAACTGGGCAGACAATTTTTGAAGCCCACCCCTGTTGTCCAACCTTAGCAACTTTAAGACCTGTGGACTTCAACTCCTAGAATTCCCCAGCCAGCCATGGTGGCTGGAGCATCCTGGGTGTTGGTCCACAGGTCTTAAAAGTTGCCACGGTTGGACATCCCTGCCTTAAACAAATGCATCTTTTCCCCCAAGACCTGATAGTAGCTACCAAGGGCAGCTGCGTGACCCTGGGGTATCTGCAGCTCCTTAAAGCCCTTCAATGTCCACCAGGGTTATTGAGAGCGAAGAAGGTTTGCGAAGTCCACTCTCTTTTCCCAGACCAATTCGCCGGTCCGCAATCTTAAAACTTGCCCCCACCAAAAAATACTTTCTCATCGAGACATTTGTTGGAGCGTTTTATCTGCTACCCTTAATTCCCCACCGATAAGATTGGAAATGCAAAGAAATCATTTGCTTTGGTCGGGCTGCTGGAGCAGCTGAGTGCTTCATTAAAAGCTCATTGAGCTGTTAATATGACTCATAAGCACCGCTCAGCATGATTCCAACATGTTATATGGCGGGGGATGGGTGGGTGGGTACAGCTCCTTGTTTAATTCTTGGTTAAGCACTTGGATTTCTGGTGTTGTGAAGCTAGAAGATGCCGTGTGCTCATCTATTTATTTTATTTATTTATTTTTATTTATTTATTTTGTCACAACAATATATGTAAGTATCATAGAGAAAGGTTATATAGTATATAAACACATATATGAGTAAATATTAGGAGGTATAAGCATATATATATATAGGAAGAAGAAAAGAAAAAACAATAGGACAGGAATGGTAGGCACGTTTGTGCGCTTATGCACGCCCCTTATGGTCCTCTTAGGAATGGGGTGAGGTCAATAGTAGAAAGTTTTAGGATAAAGCTTTTAGGATTATGGGAAGAGACCACAGAGTCAGGTAAAGTATTCCAAGCACTGATGATTCTGTTACAGAAGTCATATTTTCTGCAATCTAGATTGAAGCGGTTGACATTAAGTTTAAATCTATTGGTTGCTCTTGTATTATTGCAATTAAAGCTGAAGTAGTCTTTGACAGGAAGGACATTACAATAGATGATTCTATGAGTTAAACTTAGGTCTTGTCGAAGGCGACGGAGTTCCAAGTTTTCTAAGCCTAGGATTTCAAGTCTGGTGGGATAAGGTATTTTGTTGTTTACAGAGGAGTGGAGAACTCTTCTTGTAAAATATTTCTGGACACATTCAATTAATTGTATTGATGTCAGAGATATGGTGAGGGTCTCCACCTGGGTGCCGGGGAGGGCAAAAACTATTTTTTCCCCTTGTTTTCCTCTTCAAAATCTTGGTGCATCTTATACTCTGATGCATCCTATAGTCTCAAAAATACAATAATTGCACTGATTCTGACAGCTCACACTTGTTCGGGGGTGGCACCATTTTAATCTCCGAAAATATGCTGACCTGAAGTTTTATGGAGTCCACCACACCTTGGAAAATCAGAGGGGCTGGAGAAAGCTGTGCCTTCTTGTTTACGCACCGAAGAATGATGTTCCTGAACATGGGTGGAGCGTAGATACATTATGCTTTATAAAAGCCAGCTATTCCAAGCTGTAGTTCAGCAAGGCTAGGAGAACCATAGCTGGTTCATCCCTTGGATGTGGGGCATTGCTGTTCTAAACCACATTCAAGGGTCCTTGAGTGGCTCAGACTGGTAAGACAGTCTGTTATTAACAGCAGCTGCTTGCAATTACTGCAGGTTCAAGTCCCACCAGGCCCAAAGTTGACTCAGCCTTCCATCCTTTATAAGGTAGGTAAAATGAGGACCCAGATTGTTGGGGGCAATAAGTTGACTTTGTATATAATATACAAATGGATGAAGACTATTGCTTAACACAGTGTAAGCCGCCCTGAGTCTTCGGAGAAGGGCGGGATATAAATGCAAATAAATAAAATAAATAATAAGAAGGGGGAAAGAGAGAGGAGGGAGGGAGAAAGAGAGAGGGAAGGGGGGAGGGAGAAAGAGAGAGAGAAGGGGGAGGGAGAAAGAGAGAGAGAGGGAGGGAAGAAGGTTGACTCAGCCTTCCATCCTTTATAAGGTAGGTAAAATGAGGACCCAGATTGTTGGGGGCAATAAGTTGACTTTGTATATAATATACAAATAGATGAAGACTATTGCTTGACACAGTGTAAGCCGCCCTGAGTCTTCGGAGAAGGGCGGGATATAAATGCAAATTAAAAAAAAATACCAAAGAGCATTATGTCTATAAATGCAAAAGAACCAGGAACACCCGCTGAGTTCAAAGCACTGAAGAATTTATTATTGCTACCTATACACAAGAATCTTGTCAACTAACAGTCAAAGCTAAATTGGCACTCGTAGATAAGGGTCACCTTATTTGGCCATGTAATGAAAGGGAAAGGACTCACTGGAGAAGAGCCTCATGCTGGGAACGATGGAGGGCAAAAGAAGAAGGGGACGGCAGAGAAGGAGGTGGCTGGATAGAGTCCCTGAAGTAGTCGGCGTGAGCTTAAATGGACTCCAGGGGATTGTAGAGGACAGGAAGGCCTGGAGGAATGTTGTCCATGGGGTCACAATGGGTTGGACACAACTTCGCAACTAACAACAAGGGTCGACAGAATTCACAGGGAGCCGGATTTGGACATTGGCAACGCAATGACTCCAAACCGATAGCACATTTAACCCCGCCTTCCAGCTCAGCCTGCTCCTCTACAGTAAGCCATCATCTTACTCGATCCAAGAGGTCAGCGTCCACCAGGACCACCCCGCTGTTCTTCGAGCAACCCCAGAAATGTTTCCAAAGATTCTGCTGCCTGGAAAAGAGAAATGAGCAGCTCTTCCCTCATCGAGTTCAGCAGCACGTAGACCCAAGAACCCCCCCCCCCTCCATCTTTTCTGAAGACCTGGTTGATGATGAAAAGCGAGCATCAGCCTTTTAGCTAACCAAACAGCTGGAGCACATCTGAGCTGAGAAGCGCAAGAATAAGCATATAAAAAGATGGGCTTGCGCTGTAGGCACCCAAACGGTAGGATCGATGAGTTTCTTGTTGAAAATCAGCCCTTAATTCATCTCACTTTCTTTGAATCATTCATCCATCGATGAGCCTCCAGCTGTCAATCAAGTCGGCAAAGAGGAAAAGAAGCAATTTCCTCTCCCACTTGTGTAACCCTTTCCCCACCACCACCATCACATCCCTCCAGGGGGGATGCGGATTGTCTCTTTTCTATCCTCCCACAAAAGATTTCAGGGAATTAAAAGTTATTTAAGAAAATCCATATGGAGGCTTTTTTTTCCGCCATTGACTGAGAGAGAGAAAAAAAAAACCAGGACGCGCCAGCAATCTATTCTGTGGGGTGGGGGAGCCGGGCTCTTAAAACCAACATTAAAGAGTCAGGTTCATTTCTTGGGTTTGTGCAAAGATTTTTTTTTTTTTTAAAAAAGGGCAGAGGGTGCTTTTGTGCCATACTCAGAGAAAAGAAGGGCTAGAGGGGGGGATTTTGTATATTTGGGGAGGAGGGGGGCTGAGTGGGGTTTTTTTTCCCCTTGTGCATCAAATACATCTGTCATTTTCAGTATCTGTAGGTGGGTACTGTCAGTGTATACCCCAAGGTCTCTTAGCTCGAGAAATCATAAAATAATAGACATTTAATTAGCATCATCCCTGTCATTTAATCCTTCCCTTCTCCCCTTATCTCTTCCTTCCCTCCCACCCTCTTTCCTTCTTTCTTTCTTTCCTTCCTTCCTTCCTTTCTCCTTTCCTTCCTTCCTTCCTTTCTTTCCTTCCTTCCTCCCTCTCTCTTCCTTTCTCCTTCCTTCCTTCCCACCCTCCCTTTTTCCTTCTTTCCTTCTTTCTTTCTTTTTTCTTCTTCCTTCCTTCCTTCCTTCCTTCCTTCCTTCCTTCCTTCCTTCCTTCCTCCCTCCCTCTCTCCCTCCTTTCTTCCTTCCTTCTTTCCTTCCCTCCCTTTTTCCTTCTTCCCTTCTTTCTTTCTTTTTTCTTTCTTTCTTTCCTTCCTTCCTTCCTTCCTTCCTTCCTTCCTTCCTTCCTTTCCTTCCTTCCTTCCTTTCTTTCTTTCCTTCTTCCTTCCTCCCTTCCACCCTTCCTCCCTCCCTTTCTCCTCCCTCCCTCCCTTTCTTCTTCCTCCCTTCCTTCCCTCCCTCTGTCCCTCTCCCCCCTCCAAAATGTCTATGCTTTTTGCATTTTGCTTTTTAAACGTTTATCCCTACCCTGCAAAGGGACAACATGTAACACCCAAGGTTTTTTCTTTTTTTTAATTTTCATTTTGCAAGCTTTATTTCAAAAAGAACAAAAAGTATATCTAGACCAAACCAGGGTTAACGGTAGGGTTAATGACTTGTTATGAACGCGTCCTATTGTTTTCTTTGTATTTCTCTGTATTTTGTCGGAGTTTTGTATATTTAATATGGTCAATTGATTTCACAAGGTATCTCTATCTATCTATCTATCTATCTATCTATCTATCTATCTATCTATCTATCTATCTATGTTTTGGATGGCCAATGCCGTTGCTCCAATTCTTCCCAGTTAGTTTCATGGAATTGTTTCTTTTTTCCGCTTTTCTCTGCCCCCTCCCCCCCAATTCTCCCTCCCCCCCCCCTTTTGGGTGTGTGATTCTGTCGTTTAATGGAGCGGTAAATAAGAATTTCTGATAATGAGCTCAAGCATCTGTCACAACAACCTGGTGCTGGTTATTAACATTTCCATTAACGGCAGGGTGGGCAGCAGTAATAAGGAAGCCGCACAGTTAGAACAAAATAAATAGTTGGTGTCAGGCAGAGAGTGGGTGTTAATTACTATTTTATTTTATAACCCCGGAGAGGAATAGAGGAGGAAATATATAAATATATAATAATAACGTGCCTTATGAAGGTCAGAGCCTGTAAAGGAAGTAGCCACCGGAGGGGGGAGATAATTGGACGTAGCAAATGGTTCGTGATTTCTATTTGTGGGGCACTGAAGGGGCATCGAGCAAGCAGAGTTGTGGACGGAAGTGGTTGGCATCCCCTTTGCAGGCCAGGAAGGGTTTGCGTTTGCCTCTCTTAGCTGCCTTGGAGGAGTGGGTGGCCTCTGGTTATCTATGCTCTAATCAGTTTGGGGTACCAAAGGCATGCATCAGGGAAGGGAAGGGAAGGGGGAAGGAGGGAGGGAGGGAGGATAGAAGGGAGGGAGGGAGGGAGATGGGAATGAAAAGGAGGGAGGGAGGCAGGAAGGAGAATGGGAGGAAAGGAGGGAGGGAGGGAGGGAGGAGGAGGAAGGAAGGAAGGAAGGAAGGAAGGAAGGAAGGAAGGAAGGAAGGAAGGAAGATAAAAGGGGAAAAGGAAAGAAGGAAGAGAGATGGGAAGGAGAAGGAGGGAGGCAGGGAAGGGGAATGGGAGGGAAAATGGAAGGGAGGGAGGGAGGGAGGGAGAGAGGGAGGAAGGAAGGAAGGAAGGAAGGAAGGAAGGAAGGAAGGAAGGAAGGAAGGAAGGAAGTTGGGAATGAGAAGGAGGGAGGCAGGGAAGGAAGGAGAGAAAATGGAAGGAAGTAAAGGAAGGAAGGAAGGAAGATAAAAGGGAAAAGGAAAGAAGGAAGAGAGATGGGAAGGAGAAGGAGGGAGGCAGGGAAGGGAATGGGAGGGAAAATGGAAGGAGGGAGGGAGGAGGGAGAGAGGAGGAAGGAAGGAAGGAAGGAAGGAAGGAAGGAAGGAAGGAAGGAAGGAAGGAAGGAAGTTGGGAATGAGAAGGAGGGAGGCAGGGAAGGGGAAGGGGAGAGAAAATGGAAGGAAGTAAAGGAAGGAAGGAAGGAAGATAAAAGGGGAAAAGGAAAGAAGGAAGGGAGATGGGAATGAGAAGAAAGGAGGCAGGGAAGGAGAATAGGAGGGAAAAAGGAAGGAAGGAAGGAAGGAAGGAAGGAAGGAAGGAAGGAAGGAAGGAAGGAAGATAAAAGGGGGAAAGGAAAGGAGGGAGGGAGCATATTGGAAAGTGAATGGAAATATCTGACCAATGAATTTGGGAATGAAGGCTGTCCCAGGATAATGTTGCAGCATCCAATCGGACTCAATCTCTGGGACCAGAGGTTTGTTCTTCCAAGCTTTTGGACTCATGCTGGAGCCCATCATTTTATTTATTTTATTTATTTATTTTGTCACAACAATATATGTAACTATCATACAGAAAGGTTATATAGTATATAAAGGGATAGAAGAAAAGAAAAACAATATGGAACTTCTCGCTCTCCAGAATGTGTTCCCTGAGAATGGGCTCCAGCACGAGTCCGAAAGCTTGGACGAACAAACCTCCAGTCCCAGAGGCCTCCAAAGGAATCCGTTTGTTGGATCCCGCAACAAATAAATTCCTTTGGAGTTGGGAGCAGAAACCCTAAAGCTGATGTTGCAGGCAGCAACAGTCCTTGAGAACTTCTACACATCTGCTGAAGTTGGTTGGGGGGAGGTGGGGCTTAGGAGAAAGCTGGGCTTTTCAATTTTAGTGGCTAATCTAGGCAGTCAAAATAACATGCATTTATGTATCCTACTTACATCCCTCCATTCAATTCTAGCAGATAATTAAGAGGCCTAAAATGCCAATCAAATTAAATCCCCCACTTGGATCAAGCTTTCCAAATGCCAGTTTACAGGAAAAAAATGTTCACGTCGCTTCGACAAAGCGTTTGCCAGCCCTCAAGAGAAGAGAGCTTCACTGTTGGGGATGTGTGTGTGTGTGTGTGTGTGTGTGTGTGTGTGTGTTTTCCTCTGACAACGGACTCTGGAAAGAATTCATCTCCCATTTGTCTTCTTCTGGTTTTAAAAACATTGGGGGGCACTTTCACGAAGGAAATGAGGCAGTGTTTCCCAAACTGATGACTAAGAGGAACATCAACAGTTGGGTTTCAGTCTCTGCTTTCTTGGTGATGTGCAGAAGAAGGAAGAAAGGGAGGGAGGAAGAGGGAGCGAGGGAGGGAGAGAGGATGGAAGAGAGGGAAGGAAGGAGAGAGGGAGAAAGGGAGGGAGGGAGGGAGGGAGGGAAGGAAGGAAGGAAGGAAGGAAGGAGGGAAGGAAGGAAGGAAGGAAGGAAGGAAGGAAGGAAGGAAGGAAAAGGGGAGGGAGGAAAGACTGAGAAGGAGGAAGGGAGGAAGGAGGGAGGATGGAAGGGGAAGGGATGGAGGAGGGAAGTGGAGAGAAGAAAAGAAGGAAGGAGGGAAGGAGGGAGAGAGGGAGGGAGAAAGGAAGGAAAAAGGGAGGGAGGGAAGACTGAGAAGGAGGGAGGAAAGAAGGAAGGAAGGATGGATGGATATTGGAAAATTGACAAAAGAATTTGGCAAAGGAATTCCTTTGGAGGTGTGAGTTTTCTAGAGAAGGTACCAAGGACAGCAGCAAAACTTGAGCAATCTCATGCAGGCCAATCGTTCCATCTAGCGAGACCATCTTCTTCCTTCGGGCTTTGGTGTCAGCAGAATCAACGCCTCCCCCTCCTCCTGCTCCTCCTCCCAATCTCTTCTCTCGTCTTTCTTTCTCAAGCTCCCGCAATGCCTCCCCAGAACATCCACATCAGTGCCGTGTCTGCAAGCCAGCTGGAGATCACCTGGGACCCTCCTCCCGTGGACAGCCAGAATGGAAACATTCAAGGCTACAAGGTAAGTCAGGGCGGAAACGCCCCTCAGAGATTAGACCTGGGTGTGTTTTTTGGACTCTTTGAGCAAGACAAAAACACAGATTTCCCAAGCCCACCTTGTTTCCACAAACTTGATGTTCTGTCCCGCTCGCCTCAGTCCGAGCGATGGCTTAATTAGCCGGCACTATCAGCTCTGGCAGCAAACTAGTGAGCGTCTGCCAAGTGTCTCTGTTATCTCCCTTGATGCCGATGAGTCAACAAACAGTACTTCAGCTTTAGTCAAGCAGTTGATTTGCCTGCTACGAAGAGGCATAGCAGCCCTTGCTGCTTTTATATCCTGTGGGGTGTGGCTCCATGACTCAGCACTTCCTAGGCCACCTGCTTCTGTTGTTCCCGCCTCTCCTGCCTACGAAACCTAGGGTCCCACCAAGCCTGATTGCCATCAGCTGGGTCTGAAGGCATGGCCTGGGGGGGAAGAATCAGGGGACGGAGGCCTTGTTATCTCCTCCACCTGGCCTGCCTCTGGCTCCTGGAGCTGAGCCAGGGAAGCCGGTGCTCCCGAGGTAAGTCCTGATGGCCCTTCCCCCTCACTTTCCAAGTCACTTTCTGGCAGGGGGCCCAGCTTGGGGGGACGCAGACACAACACTTTAACTATTTGATTATTCAACTGTGTCATTTTTAATTCTTCCTTCTGGCCCTCCTCTCTTAGGGTCTTACCAATCTTAGTAAGTTAGAAAGGCAGCAGATTGCAAACCTACAACAAACAACTAAAGAATCCGCATCGATACAACCGTGCCAACTGAGAATGGCTTTTTCCAACTTGGGGAAGCCCAGTTCCCAAACTGCAGAGGGTCCGTCGCCTGAGGATGATGGGAATTGAAGCCTATCACAGTTGGACTCCCTCTTCTCTTAACTCGAAGACTTCCTTACTCAAGCGGATCCCATAAAAATAGAGTCCCAATGAACTCTACACTCTTAAAAAGTTGAGAACATTAGTCCTGATGCTTTCATGAAGAGGTTACCCTCAGGAAACAGAGTTACTACTGCACTTCCATACTATGGATGGGATTCAGGAGGCCACGGACAGTTCTAAACACAGCCTAGCCGCAGATCATAGAGCAGGGATCTCCACACTTGGCAACTTTTAAGACTTGTGGACTTCAACTGGCTGGAGCATTCTGGGAGTTGAAGTCCACAAGTCTTAAAAGTTGCCAAGTCAGGAGTCTCACCCAGAATTCTTCCCAGAAACCAACTAGAAGCCGTTGGCCACAAATAAAGAATACTTTAATGGCCAGAAAATCCTTGGCAGTCCCACATCTATTATTATTCATTTTCAGGGACCTTTCAAAATTGCCAAGTGTCAAATATGCAAATGCAATCCAATCTGGGTATTGCCAGAGTAATTACTCAAAGCCAATTTCTCCTCCTCCTCCTCCTCCTCCTCCTCTTCCTTAGGAAGGCTGGTGTTAAAATTCTAGGCCAAGTCGGAGAAAAATGCACCAGGTGATTGTTACCAGCTAGAAGTCTGGTGGCTGTCCCAGATCCAAAAATCTCCTCCAAAGAATAAATGTAACCAACGATTGGCTTCTAAAACTCTGAAACGCTATTCTCCTGAACACTCTTGGAGCTTGGCCAACATCCATTGCCTGGTGCAGCTTCCACCTGTGCTAGTCTCAGAAACTGGCAATACTTCATGGGCAGAAACAGCTACCGGCTGTGACAATCTGTATACCTTCTCTTCTGTTTAGTCCAAATTCTTCTGATCTCTCGGCTTGTAAACACCAAAGCAGATTCTTGACCGGACAGTGAGGTCAGGTCCCTGGTGAGCTTTGGGTGGACTTGGTAAATCATTACACTGTTGTGAACCTAGGCTCACTTAGGCATAAAAGACACACTTAGTCTGAAACAAACCTATTTTATTATAACCGCCGGGAATTAATTCATTCCCAGCTTAGTCCAAATTAATTCCAAAACAAGTCCTTCAGAAAAAGTCCTTCGGCCTTATCACAAACCTTTGTCTGTTTTGGCACACTTTTCTTGGCAAAGCCACACGAAGTTCAGAAACAAGAGATGCAGACTCAAAACAGATGTAGCAATGTTGCCTTCCTACAAAGAGCCCAACAGCCGTTGCTGCTCTTTTAAGCCTTATGGGAGGGGCCAATCATCTCCTGGCCTTACTCCCAAGTCTTCCTTTTTGCTTTAGCTTCTCTTGCCTTCTGGCAGCTCCTTGCATGCATACACTAGGAACAGGCTCCTCCTGTTCCTCTGCCTCCCTGCTGTCCACCTCTGGAGGCTCCAGAGTCCGTGCATCACTCCCAGATGGCCCTGGCCACATCTCTGCCTCCGACGCAGAGCCCTCGTCCGGGCCTTCCCCTGATTCCAGAACTGGCCTATGGTCCTCCACAGCCTCCTCACTGTCTGACTCCACTGCTAGCTCTGCAGGCTGCTGGCGGACCACAATATACACTCAGAAGTGGCTCTCCACTGTCAAACACGGTGATCTGAGAGGCAATTATGGGAAAGTGGATTTGGGGGTTTCTAAATCACTTGTTGGCATGTTAATAACTTGGCTGAGTAAACCCAGCTGCAGGAATTGCCTGCTAGATCTAAAGCAGGATTGTCGAACTCAAGGCCCAGCAGCCGGATTCGGCCCACAAGATGCTTAGATCTGGCCCGTGGGGCCGCCCTGGAAACAGCGAAGGACCGGACCCATGGAGCTTCTGCCAGTGAAAATGGAGCTCAGGGAGGTTGTGCAAGGGCCACCTGGACTCTGTGTTTGGCTACGACGGCCTCTTGCAGCCCTCTGCCAGTAGAAACAGAGGTGTTCTGTCTCCGTCCTCACTTTGGAGTAACGAGCTGGCCTACAGCCAGTGGTTACATGGCTCCTATCAGTCCTGGGCGAGAAGACGCAGCTACCTGCCAAAAAGTTCAAATAGATTAAGACTTCAGCTCACTTCGATACGGTTCAGCTAATTTGCTTCTTGTAGAAGTGAGAGCAGTCCCAAAGCTCCTTATATATCCTGTGGGGTGGGGCTCCTGCCCCACCCTTCCCTTTGATGACGCCGCCTCTCTAATCTTCTGAAGCGCGGGTCAGTCCAGGCTTGATTAGTATGGTTATCAGCTGGGTCTGTAGGCGTAGCCTGAGGAAGGGAGGAATCAGGGGATGTCAGCCTCATTACGTCCTCCGACTGGCCTGGTTCTGGCTCCTGGAGCCGGGCCAAAGGAATAGGTGCTCCTGAGGTAAGCCTTACCTGCCCTTCCCCCTCACTCTCGGAGTCACTTTCGGGCATGGGGCCAGGTTCGGGGGCTGGAGCCACAACAAGAGGCCTGGGGAGGCTGCACACTCTATTTTCACTGGCAGAGGGCTGCAGAAGTCCGTCACGGTAGAAAACGGAGCCTCAATGAGTGGCGTTGAGCTGGCCATGCCCACCCTGGCCATGCCACCCGACTACTGCCCCCCCCCCCGAGATCAAACATTGCCCCGATTCAGCCCTCGTTGAAATCGAGTTTGACACCCCTGACCTACAGCACTTCTCAGGTGTGCTGCAGCTCCAGCTCCCAACATTCCCTGCCACTGAACCAACAGGTATCAAGCTGGTTGAGAATGGGAATTAGAAATGATGTCATGGGAACTTGAAGGATAGACTATTGGGCTTATCTCTCTCTCTTTTTTTCTCCCTCCCCCAAACTAGGTTTATTATTGGGAGAAAGACGGGCAGAATGACACTGAAAAAGTGAAGGTTCTCTTCCTACCGGATACCAGCATCCGGCTCAAAAACCTGACCAGTTTCTCCAAGTACCTGGTCTGTATTTCTGCTTTTAACGCAGCAGGAGATGGACCCAAGACAAGCCCTGCGGAAGGAAGGACACTCCAGGCAGGTAAGCACAAGATGGATCCTGGCACAGAGAAGGTGCCATGCTTTGCACTTTTAATAGAATAGAATAGAATAGAATAGAATAGAATAGAATAGAATAGAATAGAATAGAATAGAATAGAATAGAATAGAATAGAATAGAATAGAATAGAATTTTTTATTGGCCAAGTGTGATTGGACACACAAGGAATTTGTCTTGGTGCATACGCTCTCAGTGTACATAAAAGAAAAGATGCTTTCATCAAGAATCATAAGGTACAACACTTAATGATAGTCATGGGGTACAAATAAGCAATCAGGAAATAATCAATATCGATATAAATCGTAAGGATACCAGCAACAAAGTTACAGTCATAGATGGGAGGAGATGGGTGATGGGAACGATGAGAAGATTATTAGTAGGGCAGACTTAGTAAATAATTTAACAGTGTTGAGGGAATTATTTGTTTAGCAGAGTGATGGCGTTCGGGAAGAAACTGTTCTTGTGTCTAGTTGTTCTGGTGTGCAGTGCTCTGTAGCGTTGTTTTGAGGGTAGGAGTTGAAACAGTTTATGTCCGGGATGCGAGGGGTCTGTAGATATTTTCACAGCCCTCTTTTTTGACTCATGCAGTATTCAGGTCCTCCATGGAAAGCTGGTTGGTAGCAATTAACTCAATATCTGTAGAGATTCTCAGTCATGGTTGCCCCAGAGGTGCTTTTTCAGGAGGCAACTGGACTTTCTTAGTTGTTTGTTTGTTTTTTGAAGACGTTTCACTTCTCATCCAAGAAGCTTCTTCAGCTCTGGCAGGATAGTGGGGAATGGAAGGATTTATATTCCTTGCAGACTGCTGGTCATTTGAATCCATTTAGAAAGCCGTTGAGGCCACTTGGAGGTTTATTTGTGTCTTCAGGGTCACCTGAGTGGGGCTCCTGGTTCCTGTAGTCTGCAATTTTTTTTCCTCTGGAAATCCATCCTACTCCCACACCATTCAAAGAGTGCTCATCCCAAATTTCATAGCTAAAAGTCTGTAGAGATTCTCAGTCACGCAGGTCACGGTTGTCCGAAAGGTGCTTTTTCAGGAGGCAACTGAACTTTCTTGTTTTTGAAGATGTTGAGATGAGAAGCGAAACATTTTCCAAAGATTTTAACTCGATGGTTGGGGCTCCTGCACCGCTGCACGGTGCGTTTGAACCACGGCTCTCGTTAAACTAAGCAATCTGGGTTCACATTGCAGTGATAAACCATGATTTACAAATCAGGATGGCTATCTGAGGAGCTTCCTAACCCCAACTGATCAAACATCCAGACAGAAAAATAGAAGAGATCTTTTTTGTTGCAAGCCTTGGTGCTGATCTTGAAGCGGATGCCGTCATAAATGAATCCAGGTTGTGTGGTGCAGGGCAACATTTGTGATCCCTCTGACACCAAGCCTGCCTTGATCTCTTCCAGCTCCAGGTGTCCCCAGTTTCTTGATCTTCTCCGAAATCACATGCTCGGCACTTAACGTGTCTTGGGGAGAGCCAACGGCCGCCAATGGGATCCTGCAGGGTTATCGGGTGATCTATGAACCTTTGGCTCCAGTTCAAGGTAAGAAAACCCCAAGAAGGATCGGTTAGTCTCGGGAAGTGGGCAATCTGTCACGGCGATGCGGTTGATCTTTTTACCCTCCTGTTCATGTTCTGTTTTTTCTTTTGGCAAAGACTAATTTGAGTTGACTTGGGATACGTGGCTCAGTGGCTAAGACGCTGAGCTAGTCGATCAGAAGGTTGGCAGTTCAGCGGTTTAAATCCCTAGTGCTGCCGTGTAACGGGGTGAGCTCCCGTGACTTGTCCCAGCTTCTGCCAACCTAGCAGTTCGAAAGCAGGTAAAAAATGCAAGTAGAAAAACAGGGACCACCTTTGGTGGGAAGGTAGCAGCGTTCTGTGCGCCTTAGGATTTTGGAGTTTTTCCCCCCGTTATCAAAATGGTTATTTTATATTTCCCCACAACAGTCTGCTTCTGATACAGAAGCACCCCTCAGAAAAAGGGGGGAAAAACCAACACAGTTCTAGGCTGCATAAACAGAGGGATAGAATCAAGATTACGTGAAGTGTTAATACCACTTTATAATGCCTTGGTAAGGCCACACTTGGAATATTGCATCCAGTTTTGGTTGCCGTGATGTAAAAAAGATGTGGAGACTCTAGAAAGAGTGCAGAGAAGAGCAGCAAAGAGAATTAGGGGACTGGAGTCTAAAACATATGAAGAACGGTTGCAGGAACTGGGTATGTCTAGTTTAATGAAAAGAAGGACCATGATAGCAGTCTTCCAGTATCTCAGGGGTTGCCACAAAGAAGAGGGAGTCAAGCCATTCTCCAAAGCACCTGAGGGCAGGACAAAAAGCAATGGGTGGAAACTAATCAAGGAGAGAAGCAACTTAGAACTAAGGAGAAATTTCCTGACATTTAGAACAATTAATCAGTGGAACTACCTGCCTCCAGAAGTTGTGAATGCTCCAACACTGGAAGTTTTTAAGAAGATGTTGGATATCCATTTGTCTGAAGTGGTGTAGTCTGGGCAGCGGGTTGGACTAGAAGACCTTCAAGGTCCCTTCCAACTCTGTTATTGTTCTGTTTCCCTCTCCTAATACTCCCAACAAAGAGTCAGTCAAAGGCCTCCTTTTCAAATTTATTTACATAAATGGCTGGATTAGGCTGGATTCCTCTGGCACAGAGATGTTCTGGCCACGTCTACCCACGCGCCTGCCAAGTCTCTGGAGATAACTAGGAAATTATAGATAAGGCCAGAGTTACTTACGAATATATTCTTTCCTCCATTGAAACAGTTTGCCCGCGCAAATTCACTGCTTTGTCCAAGACAAAAAGCCAGGAAGTTCCACCTCCTGTTTTATAGCCCCTGTGAGTGTCACTCCGTGACTCATCATTCTTTGACTTTGTCCCAATGCCTCCTCTGCTGCGCGCGCCGGTCACATCTGCGCAGTCTTGCATCAAGCCAAGATTGTTCTTGGGGTGTTGCCAAATCAGAAGACGGCCCAGGGAAAGCAGGCCTTACTAGCCCCTCCTCCTCCTCCTGGGTGGGTGCCAGGGAGGGAGAGGGCCCAGGGGAGGCAGGCCTTACCAGTTCCTCCTCACTTTCTGAATCTTCGTCCTCCAGGAGTCCGAGTCCGGGAACCTGGGTCACAACAGTTATTCTATTCTATTTCCCAGCTCCAAAGTGCTTTTAAAGAAGGGTTTTTTTTTCCTGCAGACATTCTCCTCTCTGCCTGGATTTTCCTCGTATTATGAACTCGCTCCTCATAGCCCGTTTAAAAATCAATTCCCCTAATATCCAATGATAGCAAACTAACCCTAGAGCCATTCTTCGCCCCTCTTTTAAATAAGAACATTGTTGAGGTTTTGTTCTCCGGATTTGACTGAGAAATCGGACGATCCCGCCAGAGGCAGTGAATGGCATCGGATGTGTTTGACCCAGCCTTCTCCCCTCCGATTCCGTGATTTCAAATTGCAGCTGGAAGGAGAAATTGAACCAAAGTGCCTTGGAAAGTGCTGAAGTTGATTGAACCAGTCCAGGCAAAATTAAGTTTTGTGGAGATGCCACCTATTGTTGGCTTCCCAATTATCTGCTGAGGCGATCGGTGCTCCTGGGTTTTTCCACAAATACCAGCTGCCACGTTGCAGTCACAGTAGAAGGAAGGACGTTTAAAGGGAGGAAGGAAGAAAAGATTGATTTTCTATTGGGTCTCAAGAAGGCTACTGCTTAATTTTCAAACGCCGAAAAGCAAACTTCAGATTTTAGGCCTTAGATCAGAAGGGGGGAACCTCCCTGCGTCCACTTTCTTCTGTCAGAAACACATCCTGACCCAAACAAATAGGATCTCAGAAGGTGACTCTTAACCAGGAGTGAAATGCTCCCGGTTCTGACAAGATTTCACGACCGGTAGCGATCGTGGCCGGTGGTTTGGTGATCCGGTAGCGATCGTGGCTGGTGGTTCGGTGATCCGGTAGCAATTGTGGCCAATGGTTCAGTGATCCGGTAGCGATTGTGGCCAATGGTTCGGCAATCTGGTAGCAATCGCTGAACCACCAGCGACACCCGCCACCTGGGTGTCATTGCTTCCTGGTTTTAACCAGGAAGTAATGTATTTTTTACTTTCTGTGCATGTGCAAAAGATTTTGCACATGCACAGATGGTCTGCGCACGCATGTGATGCATATAGATGAGCGAAGCAAGCACGCATGCGCAGTGTGTGTGGACTTCCAAACTGGTAAGTAGATTTCACCCCTGCTCTTAACCTTTGTTTCTTCCATGTGAGCCTTTTATTTATTTATCTATTTATTTATTAAATGTAAGTGTCACCCGGATCACTAGGCAGGCACCCAGAGATGGCTGCCTTACAACAGCATAAAAGCATAAACATTTCAGCTGCTGTTCGTGTTTATTTATTTCGGGGGCGTTTTTACAATTTCGATGTTTTGAACGGTTTTCATTGTTTTATAATGTTAGAACTGTATGCTGCCCAGAGTCACCTGGTTGAGCTGGACATGCAAAGAAATTGAATGAATGAATGAATGAGTGAGTGAGTGAATGAATGAACAAACATAAAAGCCTTAAAAACATTAAAATTAACAACGCCTAAAAGTTCAAAACCAAGGGCCCAGCGTGGTACTGTTAGACCTTTTTCTACATAAATGTGCTTAATCAAATAGCATCTCTCCCTCTAAACCACGATGTTCAATCTTGGCAACTTTAAGACCTACGGATTTCAACTCCCAGAATTTCCCAGCCAGCATAGAATTCTGGGAGTTGGTCCCCCAGGTCTTAAAGTCACCAAGGCTCTAAACCGATTTAAAAGAAATCAGCTTTCTTATCTCCCAACTACCGCCTCTTTCTCTTCTGCTGTCGCCTGTTTCCCTTCTTTTAGAAGGGACTAACCCCCAAGCGGTAGACATTGGGAAATGCTAAAGGATGTATATTCCCTTTCCTTTCCCCCCAAGACATTGAGATGTTGTTGGTCAATAGAGGCTGTGGTCTAGCGATTTTTCTCCCCGGGAGCAATTCAGCAGAATGATGGGGGTTAAAGGATCCCTGCCGAGTCAGTTTGGGTTTCCAGAGAGAAGCTACAAGCCGCAATTACTTTCCTTCCTCACCTCTTCCTTTCATCCCTGGGTAATCAGGGACGGACGGTAATCTCCAGCCTCTTGAAAATCTCCCGACTGCGCCCGTAAGGCTCCCCCACACCCCCGCTCCCCCTGCCTCTCGCCAGCCTCCACTTATCAAGCCTGGAGTCTAATTACACTTATCTCTGCCGAAAATTGTCCATTATTGCCACTTAAATTCCCACTAATTGTAAGAAAAGCTTCTTTAGCAAATGGCTCGATCATCATTTCGCCGGTTAATCTGGTTGGCATCGTTTCTGCCATCTCACCACTTGCTTGCTTTCCTTCCTTCCTGACCTCTTTATGCCCTACCCCCACCCCACCTCTCTTTTTCTTTTGAAAACTCTTTTGATCCTCGCTCACCCCCCCACCTTTTTTCCCCCTTTTTTTCCTTTTTTTTAGGGGTGAGCAAAGTGGTAACCGTGGACATCCAGGGTAATTGGCAGCGCTGGCTAAAAGTCAGAGATCTCACCAAAGGAATGACCTACTTGTTCCGAGTTCAAGCCAGGACCATTATCTATGGACCTGAACTGCAAGCTAACATCACTGCTGGGCCAGAGGAAGGTAAGGGAGATCTGTGGAGCAGGCCAAACGTCTAAACAATGATTGCTACAAACAGGGGAGAAGATACAGCTCCCCGATTCAACACGCCCTTCCGAGCAGAGGGAGCATTAAGTTGCAAGGCGAGATCTTTCTGGTCACCCTAACAGAGAAGTTTACAGCGTATGAGGACCAGCCCAGAGACTAACTATAGAGTCTGCAAATTGAGGATGGGGGAGGGAAGTGTTCTTACAAAGTTCTCAGTAGTATGCAGAGAAGAGCAACAAAGATGATCAGGAGTCTGGGGGCTCAATCGTATGATGGATGGTTGAGGGAACTAGGCATATCTAGTCTACGGTAGGTCGACTCAGCCTTCCATCCTTCCGAGGTGGGTAAAATGAGGACCCAGATTGTTGGGGGCAAGAGGCTGACTCTGTAAACCGCTTAGAGAGGGCTGAAAAGCCCTGTGAAGCAATCTATTCTATGCTATGCTATGCTATGTCTCCCATCCCATCCCATCCCACTGTGGTGGCACAGTGGTTAGAATTCCATATTGCAGGCTGAGTCTGCTCACTGTCAGTAGTTCAATCCTGATCAGCTCAAGGTCGACTCAGCCTTCCATCCTTCCGAGGTGGGTAAAACGAGGATTCAGATTATTGGTGACAAGGGACTGACTCTGTAAATTGCTTAGAGAGGGCTGTAAAGCACTGTAAAGCGATATATAGGTCTAAGCGCTATGGCTATCAAAGAGAAGGACTAAGGGCGATATCATAGCAGTCTTCCAATACTTGAGGGGTTGTCACAGAGAAGAGGGGGTCAACCAAGGGTGGTGTTCACTTACCTTTGCTACCGGTTTGCAAATGTGAGCACACACAGGCCCTCCACGCATGTGCAGAGCGTCAAAAACGGGACGTGATGACGTCCGGATAGGTAGATGGAGCCCCCCTCAGCCACCGCTACTAGTTCGCCTGAACTGGATAGACCAACACTGGAGTCAACCTCTTCTCCAAAGCACCTGAAGGCAGGACAAGAAACAACAGATGGAAGCTTATCAAAGAGAGATCCAGCCTAGAACTCAGGAGAAATTTCCCGACAGTGAGAATAATTAGTCAGTGGAACAACTGGCATCCCAGAGTTGTGGGTGCTCCAACCATGGAGATCTTCAAGGAAGGATTTGTTGAAAGGATCCCGAGAAACAAACCATTTGTTCAGGATGATAGGTAAGGTCTCTTGCCTTGAGCAGAGTGGTGGCCTAGAAGACCTCTGAGTTCTCTTCCAGCCCTATGATTCTGCGTCCTGTGTTTTATTATTTATTTGTTTGTTCCCATGCCTCAACCAGTTCTTCCTTTGCCCCACTCCTACAGGATCTCCTGGTTCTCCACAGCATGTGCTGGTCTCAAAATCCGCCTCTGGACTCACTTTGTACTGGACTGAGGGAGTTTCCGGAGCGAAACCCATCACTGGCTACGTCATAGAAAGTCGGCCTTCAGGTAGGTCATATTCGCAGTCTCCGTGCAACAGAAGATCGAAACCGACTAACCGAGCAAACCTAGTTAGAACCAAAGAAGGAAAGAGAAAAATTAAGGGGGGGGGGTGTATTACCATAGGAAGACATCCCAAACTAGCTGTGGAACTCCTGTCCATAACTCTTGACTTGCTTGCTCAGAGCTCACAAAGGATGGAGGGTTCCTGCTACAGACGGACACAAGCCATATTGTCCATTTACATTTCAGGATGACATCCCTGCATGATGAGTTCCCTTCTAGATCTTCTCCAGGGCCACTGTTGAGGATCTCATTCTCCTAGTTCCCAATACCCTTGGTTGAGATGTTGATGGTTCTCATCCAAATGTTGATGGTCCTCAATCCCAGTGTTGTGGCCGGCCCCTCCAGCAGCCGAATCCGAGGAAGGGGAGGCATAGGAGCAAGGGTCAGCATCAAGGGAATCTGAGAGCTCTGCGGGGGGAATGGAGCTGTCAGAGAGAGAGAGACACATAGGCGGAGCCTAGACCCGTGATGGCGAGCCTTTGACGTGCCCACGTGCCGGCCTGCGTGCCGGAAGTGGCACGCTAAACCATCCCGCGAGGTATGCGTGGCCCCACTGGCCGTCGCGCAAGCAGGAGCGCCAATACCTGGAAGAGCGGCGATCCATCACACATGCATGAGCCGGCACCCAAACAGCCGGATACCGGCATGGAAGCACGCCCATCGCGCATGCGTACAACGTCAACCCGGAAGGTCGGGTACCGGCCTGCGCATGTGTGCCCACTGTCATTAAAACATCCCCTTCACTGCCCCGTATTGATCCTTCTAGGCTGCCTTCACCATTCCTCTCCTCACATTATCCCTGCAAATGGAGAAGGCTGCCGATTCCGCCTTCTTGCTGAGACCAGCTGTTTTTCCATCCGAGTGCTTTATCTCGGCCACTCCATTATTTTTCTCTTAATTTCCAGAATGTAGCTCTGATAACAGTTTTCACAACCAAGTTAATGAAACATGCTTAGCATTCAGGGATCACCCTTTCCAGCCCTGCCTCCCCCCCCCCCTTCCTTCTTCCCTTCCTCTCCCGTCCACCAGTCACTGGAGCTTGTAACCCACTTTTTCATCCATTTAAATTAATTAATGTTCTGAATAAAACAAGACTATCTAAGGGTGGCCCATCCATCATAACAAAATGAAGGGAGATTTAAGCTTCGGTGGGGGAAGTTCCCCCCTCCCGTAAAAGCATTTTGCTCTTCTCTTGGTCCAATTCATTTCCATGAAACTTGCCCAGGAAAATGTCTCAAGACAGATATTAATTAGGAAACTCAGGAACTTTCATTGTGGGATCCTTCTGCATTTTAAAGCCGTGGTGGCACAATGGTTAGAGTGCAATACTACAGGATACTTCTGCTGACTGCCAGCTGCCTGCAATTTGGCAGTTCGAATCTCACCAGGCTCCAGGTTGACTCAGCCTTCCATCCTTCCGAGGTGGGTAAAATGAGGACCCAGATTGTTGGGGGCAATAGGTTGACTCTGTAAACCACTTAGAGAGGGCTATAAAAGCACTGTGAAGTGGTATATAAGTCTAGTATAGCTTGAGAAGGAAGGAAGGAAGGAAGGAAGGAAGGAAGGAAGGAAGGAAGGAAGGAAGGAAGGAAGGAAGGAAGGAAGGAAGGAAGGAAGGGCTTGCCTTCAGAAGTTGTGGATGCTTCATCACTGAAGGTTTTTAAGAAGAGACTGGACAGTCACTTGTCTGGAAAGCCATGGTAGTGCAGTTGTTACAATGCAGTGTTGCAGGCTATCTCTGCCCACTGCCAGGAGTTCAATCCTGACCGGCTCAAGGTCGACTCAGCCTTCCATCCTGCGACCCCAATCTCGACATCTTAACCGGCAAAGGAAAAACATTTTATCAAGGGGAAATGACGACTCGCCACGGCCACCTCACTCAACTGGGAGAACTCGCTGCAGCACAAGTTATACTAATATCAAAGAAAGTGGGGGGAGGGATAGAATCACTAAAGAAATGATGCAAACAGAGGGACAGAATGAAATGTACATGACAAAAGATTAAAACATTTATTTTAAATAATTAAATTGAAATTGTTAAATTATCCCACGGTGAGTCAGCAATGTCGACTTGGCTGCCGCGAGTTGTCCTGTTCCACTCGATCAATATTTAAACATCCTGCTGTTCCTTTTGGGCAGCATTTCTCAAACTCGTCAGTTTTAAGATGTATGGACTTCAGCTCCCAGAATTCCCCAGCCAGCCCGGCTGGGGAATTCTGGGAGTTGAAGTCCACCTATCTTACAGTTGCCAAGTTTGAGATACACTGCTGTAGGCTTTTGCTTCTCAATTGCCATCTATCATTGGCCCCATTACTCTAAACATTCAATGCCAGCAACTTCCCTTTCTTCCTTTCTTCCTTTCCTTCCTTCCTTCTTTCTTTCTTTCTTTCTTTCTTTCTTTCTTTCTTTCTTTCTTCCTTCCTTCCTTCCTTCCTCCTTCCTTCCTTCCTTCCTTCCTTCCTTCTTCCTTCCTTCCTTCCTTCCTTCTTCCATTCCTTCCTTCCTTCCTTCCTTCCTTCTTCCTTCCTTCCTTCCTTCCTTCCTTCCTTCTTCCATTCCTTCCTTCCTTCCTTCCTTCCTTCCTTCCTTCCTTCCTTTTCTCTTTCTTTTTCTCTATTTATTGCTAGGACTATCGTTCTCAGCTAGGAAGCTCCCAAGCCTGCCTTCTCCACTCCCCCTCTCCCAATAACCGCTGCATTTCTCAGTTTCAAAGGAATCTCTTTTTAATACCCTCAAGGTATAATTATTCGATTTTTTTTCTTAGAGTATTAGCGCCACTCTTCCTGGGGAGTGATAGATCTTAAAAGGCATGAAATAGCCAGATCTGTGGATTTTTAAAAGCAGAATTTAAACCCTCCAGAGTCTGTCAACAGGGCATACCACTCCCAATTGCCGGAAGTTCACACGAACCGGAAACTGGCAACTGAGGATCCTCGGGCCAAATTTGAATCTCTTGAGGAACATCAAGTGTCTCCATCCAGGATGTTCAAGCCAATAGGACACCCTGTTGATCACAAATTTCCAATAGTTCAGAGCTAAGTAGAATTCATCAAGAGTCTGCCACTTGGTTAATGGCTTGGTGGCCACCATCCATTTGGGAGTTGTTGTTGGTGGGGTTTAACTCATGATTTTGTCCTCAGAGATGGGGTGAAGTTTGTCGGGAGGGAGATCCAACATGGAAATAAGGAGGAATTTCCTGTTTATGAGAAGGATTAATCAATGGAACAGCTTGCCTCCCATAGTTGTGGGTGCTCCATCAATGGAGGTTTTCAAGAAAAGATTAGACAACCATTTGCCTGTGATGGAATAAGGACTCCTGCCTTGGGCGGGGGGTTGGACCAGAAGACCTTCAAGGTCCCTTCCAGCCCTATGATTCTATCATTCTTAGCCAACCAGATCTTGGCGTCAGAAGGTTTTAAAGATTCCCCTTGGGTTGGTGACTCTTCAGGGTCCTATCAAAGGAGACATTTCCCCCCACCCAGCCCAGGACAATAGATCCATATGGATTCAGATAGAGCAGGCAAAATAGACCCCTGTTTCCTACTTCTCCATCCTCACGGAGCAGGAAAGATCTAGATTTCTTCCCATGAGGAGTTTTTGGTAGGGTTCCTCTCCTTTTATTCGCCATCCATTTAGAGCTCAACTTGGCATCTCTGCCCTCAAGGAAAGAGGTCCCCTTCTGCTCTTTTCCCTAGCATTTTAGCACTTCCATTTATTCTATTTCAAACATGGACCTAAACCAGCAGACCTTGGTCAGTTCAAAGCAAGGTCTTCAGTTGCCCAGGGTGTCTCTCCCTCCCTCTCTCTCTCTCTCTCTCTCTCTCTCTCTCTCTCCATTTTTCCCCCTTTCATCTCCTCCCCTGGATGACAGGCAGGTGTCATGTCAACAGCTTGTCAGCCTTCATTTGGCATCTTTGCCCTTCTGATGGTCAGGGCTGTGGTTTCGCCTCCTTAAAAATAAATTCACATTTTTCACATGATTCTCCCGGGCTCCTTTTAGGACGAGACTCCTGTGGAAGGCTCAGCTGCCAACATCGACTGGCGTGCGACCAAAGCCACGTTTTGCAGCGTGACCCTTGCCACGCTCACACCCAGGGTGGGAGCGGAAGAGGGGAGAAACACCAACGGTGGCAAAACCGACATAAAAATGGCAGGTTTCCATCAACCCTACCTCTAAGGTGGAAGGAATTAATCAGTGACGTCCACTCAGTCAGGTCCTGAAGCCGCGGGTGGTTTGACTGACAGTGTGATTCAGCCCACGGCAGCGATTAATTGTCCGTGAAATCGCACGCTTGCGTTGGTGCAGCGTCTGTTCTAACACCTGCAACTCACAGAACCACTGATCTCACACATACACACACACACGCACACACAAACACACACACTGGAAGGATAAAACCTGAAGGTAGAGAAGATAGGCCTTGCGAGCTGTAGGAGAAACACCCTCAGGAACTGAAGATGCCGTGTAGAAGCAATGCTTCCTTTCCTACTCCTACGGTTAGAGACAAAACAATAGGCTAGAAAGCTAAATTATAATAAGGATTAACAAGCCAACAGAAGCATGTATTATTCCCTGCAGCAAAAAGAAGCAGGGATGGTCAAATTGATTCTTTCATCCAAAGAAGAGAATAGATCTAACTTTGTTTCTATTTTGAAATTACTTCCAAATTTTGTATTTGCAACGGGGGGGGGGGGGGGAGGGGGAAGGAAATTTTGTTTTTGTTTTTAACGAGAAATGGCTTGTACATACTGTTGTGTAAAAGCAAAAAGTGGTGGTTGTAATGTTGTTGTCTTCTGCTGTGC
The DNA here is from genome assembly GCF_028640845.1 of Ahaetulla prasina. Taxonomy (NCBI): domain Eukaryota; kingdom Metazoa; phylum Chordata; class Lepidosauria; order Squamata; family Colubridae; genus Ahaetulla; species Ahaetulla prasina. Next base: position 20,820,123 of record NC_080552.1, on the reverse strand, counting down.
TAAAGAGAGTTGGAAGTTGGTGCCTTTTCCTTTCCTTTTGCAGCAACACAACCTGTGTAACGACAGGTATTTTTTTTTAAGTAGTTATTCCCTTTAATCTCCCCTTTCCAAATAAATGTGGCCAATCCAAGCCTATAGGAAAAGCAGACAAGGGGACAGATGTTTGTAAACAGAAAAGCAATTGAAAGCAATTCTCTTGCAACCCCGTAACCAGCTGGGCTGCATCTCACAGTACATTAAGCAAGAATTGATGGGGAGTAACAGCACCTATTTGGGGGGGGGTGTATTATTTACCAGGGCAAGCTTTCTTTTCCCTCGACATTAAAAAAACACACACACACATACACACATACACACAAACACACACAAAGAGACACATTTCTTCATTTATTAGTCTTCCGCATGCAATCAGGATACAGGAAATCACCACCCAACCTGAGGAATCCAGAAAAGACCTACCTTATGCTCATTGCGGATAGATCTAGAAAAGCAAAGGTTCTTTTTCCAGAATCATTTTCCAAACTTTTGGGGTGAATCCCTCGGAGGAGAAACATTCATTGCGATAGCTTATCTTGATGGAAAGCTGCACTAAGTTACCAAAAGAATTATAATGCTGTCTTGAGAATTCAACCCTTTGAAGGGGAAATGGATGTTGGAAGGAAGGGAGGGAGGGAGGGAGGGAGGAAAGGAGGGGAAGGGGAGGGGAAGGAGGGATGGAAGGAAGGGAGGGAGGAAAGGAGGGAGGGAGGAGGGAAGGAGGGAGGGAGGGAAGGGAGGGAAGGAAGGGAGGGAGGGAGGAGGGAAGGAGGGATGGAAGGGAGGGAGGGGAGGAGAAGGAGGGAGGGGAGGAAGGAAGGGGGAGGGGAGGGGAAGGAAGGAGGGAAGGAAGGAAGGAAGGAAAGAGGGAAGGAAGGAAGGAAGGAGGGGGAGGGAAAGGGGAAGGAAGGAAAGAAGGCAGGAGGGAAGGGAGGGAGGAAAGAGGGAGCCATAACTGCATGTGTGCTTCATGAGTGGTTTGACACCAAATTCTGGCACAAGATCACTTTGTAGGATGTTTTTTCTCCGCGGATAGTCAGAAGAAAGATAAGATGGACTAGAAGTGGTATTCAGCCAGTTCAGACCAGTTTGGGCAAACCGGTAGTTCCGACAATCAGTTGGCCCCGCCACCCATATAAAAAGATTGTATAATGTGTTACTCGAAATAGATTCTGAAAGGGACTTGGTAAAGGATTGTATGATAAAGTGGGCACAAAATTTTCAGGAGCCAATATTATTGGAAACTTGGGAAAAAAATTGGGTTAGAAATGTTAAATTCACGCAGGCACAGAATCTGAGGGAAAACTTTTATAAAATGTTTTATAGATGGCATTTAGATCCTAAGAAATTATCGTGTATGTATCCAGATATGCAAGCAAAATGTTGGAGATGCAATTGTGATGACGCTACATATTTTCACATTTGGTGGACTTGTAAGGATATAAAGGCCTTTTGGATAAAAATTTGGTGGATTTTACAAAATGTTTTGAAAAAGAAGATAAAGTTCCTGCCGCAATTTTTTCTGTTGGGAATTATTACGGACTATACAGTAATTGAGATTAAATTGATTTTAAATCTAATAACAGCAGCAAGATTACTAATAGGACAATACTGGAAGAAAAAAGAAGTACCTACAATAGAAGAATGGATATTGAAAGTTGCCAGTTTGGCTGAGATGGCGAAGAAGCAGCTGAGCTTCTAAATGCTCCATTTTCAGCACTATGTGCAAGCGCCTTAGGCACGCACGTGCATGTGTATGCGTGAAGCACGCGCTCACCGAACCGATTGTTAAACCGGCAGCATTCCACCACTGAGATGGACCATACCTGAATCTCATTTGGAAAACTCAGAAAAGTTTACCTAGGAAGACAGGACCCAAATGATAAAAGCGGATGCCTCAGCAAGAAACCATCCCAAAGGTGCTTTTCCAAAAGGCAACCGGACTTTCTTGGTTGTTTCATTGAAAACGTTCCACTTCTCCTCCAAGAAGCTTCTTCAGTTCTTCAGATTCTTGGATGAGAAGCGAAACACTTTCAAAGGGTGTGGGGGGGAGGGGGAACCCATCAAAAACTGTCCTGTTGCCTTTTGGAAAAAAGCACCTTTGGAACACAACCATGACAGTATGATTGAGCATCTTCATTGACGTCAAACCAAGACAGTGTGTTCTGTCCCCCCCCACACCTCAATCCGGGAGACACGTGAACTGACTCAATTAGCCAGCAATTTAGTCCACGGTAGCTATCAGCTCCGGCAGCAGACCAGCGAACGTCTGCCAAGGTTTTCTTTATCTTCTCTGATGTTACCGGAGCAACCAGGAAGTCAGGAACAAACAGCAATCCAGGCCAAATGCTCAGTCAAATAGTTCAGCTCAAGTTTTCTCCAGTCAGTTTGCTTTGTCCATTACGAAGTAGTAGAGCAGCCCCTCCTACTTTTATACCCTGTGGGGTGTGGCTCTGTGACTCAGCACTCTCTAGGCCTGCCCCACCCTTTCTTTTGTTGTTTCCGGCTCTCTTGTCTACGAAACCTAGGATCGAACCAGGACTGATTGTCTACAGCTGGGTCTAGAAGCGTTGCCTGGGTGTGGGGAGATACAGGAGACAGAGGCCTCGTCACCTCCTCCACCTGGCCTGCCTCTGGCTCCTGGAGTTGAGCCAGAGAGGCCGGCCCTGCAGAGGGGAGCCCCGATGGCCCTTCTCCCTCACTCTCTGAGTCACTTTCTGGCAGGGGGCCAGGCCTTGAAAGACATCTGAAGAGAAGAAGAGGTTCAGGTCAAAACATGAACCAGCTGCTAGCAGAACTGATAGACTTTCCCCAGACAATTGAAATTCTCTCCCCCACTCCTACTACTGACAAGCGGTTGTTCTTGAACCATGGATTTTAGCTGCTGCAACGATTTCTGGAGGCTTTTCTCATGGTTTCCACCACAAAACGCTGTCTTTATCAAGGGTTAGAAAGATGCCACCCACCCACCCACCACTCTAATTTGGAATTCTCCTCCATCTTTCCTCCTCCAGCCCTGTGTGTTACAAGGATCTTGCGCCGAATGTTTTGTTTTGTTTGTTTTATTTACATTTATATCCCGCCCTTCTCCGAAGACTCAGGGCGGCTTACAGTGTGTAAGGCAATAAAACAAGCCACCTGTTCATTTCTTTACAAGCGCTCTGAACTATCGGCTCTGTCGCTACCTCTCTGTCCTCTGCCTCTCGAAGTAAATAAAGCTCTCGGCTTCCTTTATTACCTTGTAAAATTATTTATTAAAAGCTCCCATCTTTTATTTGGTCCTCTCCATTCCGCGCGGAGACCTATCCCAACACGGAGGGGTGGCGTTTGGCTGAATTTATGATCCGTTGCTTGCAAAGCCGCTGTGGATTTTCAGAGGAGAAATTATCTGCTCCATCATGAGGTTGCACTGCTAAAAGATGGCTGGGTTTTCAGTCCCCAGCCCACCACCTCATCGTTGGGGGCTTGCCAAGTACCATCATCAGACAATAGGCAACAGAGAACGTATTAATCAATGTCACCGGTGCTCAGAACCTAATACCTTTCTGGGCTGAAATTTATGGGCAGCCAACTTTAGAGACACATGAATCAGTTTTTTCTGCTACTGCAAAGTCTCTGCATCAAGAACAGGTAAAGGACTACGAGAGAGAACGGTTCCAGATGATTTGTCTCAAGTCCAATGAAATATTATTTCAGGGGTTTGAGAAAGCACTTCATGGACCTCTGGAGTCTCTTGATTATTTATTTATGTATTTGTGGGGTCCCTGGTACTCTCCGAGCTCGGTGGTTTTCTTGCAGACATTTCATAACCTGGCTAGTAACATCATCAATGCTAGAAGGGAGTGGGGCTTGCTTTTATTTATTTATTTTTGGGGGGGCAATTTTTTTTTTTATTTTCCATAATAATTCCCACAATTTAACCAGTGTACAGTACAATCACTTATCCAACAATCGATCCTATACTCGATTATATTCAAAATAAGTATCAGATTAAAAAATACCAATTAGTTTTTGAGTGAAGTTAGGAATTGCTATGTATTAGAGTTTAAGAAAGAAGGGAATTGATAGTGTGATGGTGTGAAATGGAATATGTTTTATGTTATATTTTAGATTATGTTTGTTAGTTACTATACCCTGTATTCTGTTCTGGGAAATCTCGGAGGGAGGGGGGGAATGGGGGGGAGGGGAAGATTATAAATTGATTGATTGCCATTGTACAGGGATAATGGCAGAATTAAACAAGTTGGAATGGTGTAAAGTCGGGGCTGCTCGGTAACCACTCCGGAAGGGAAAGGGTAAGGAAAGAGGAGTAAAGAAGGAAGAAAGTAGGTAGGCAGGTAGGTAGGTAGATAGGAAAGAAGGGAGGGAGAAGAAAGGATAGGAGGAGAAGAAGGAGGGGAAGATAGAGGGTTAGAAAGGATGGAAGTGAGAAGTGGGAAAGAGGAAGGGAAGTAGGAAAGCAAGGAGAAGGATGGTGGGGAAAGTAGAAGAAGGATGAGAAGGGTAGGAAGGATTAAGGAAGGGAGTGGTGGCCGAGCAGGCCTGATTGAACATAATCTGAGTATAGGGCTTGCTTTTATTTTTATATACTGGGAGCTTGCCCCGTCAGAGTTGGTGGACGTGTCCTTGGTGGTTCCTTGATTAGGCTGTCATTTAGCTGTTTGTCTGAATTGGTATTTCCTTCATTAAAGTATTGTTTACTTCTTGGTTCTTGGTCTAGTGAAGGAGTCTCAAAAATTGACAGCTTTAAGCCTTGTGGACCTCAACTCCACAGAATTCCTCAGCCAGCTGTCGGTGTTGGTCCACAAGTCTTAAAATTTGCCAAGTTTGGACACCCCTAGCTTAATGTTAAATTTGGCATTGATCTCTGCTCATAATGAAGCTGGGGGTATTAAAAACTATGTACTTTATTCAAGAACAAACACTAACTCAATCGGAAATTTCTGAGAACTCTAGGAGTGGAATGGTCTGATATATAATGGATTGAAAGAAATGTATTTTCTTTGTTTCTGGAAGGGGAGTTGAGGTTTTAAGGAGTGACTATGGATTATGATTTGTGTTATATTTTAATTTTTGATTGTTAGTTTTATACCCTGTATTCGGTTCTGGGAAGTCCCGGGGTGGGGGGAGGAAGGGGAAGGGAGGGGAGGGGGATGAGGGTAGAAAATGGATTGATGGTCAATGTACAAAGATGATCGAAGACGTATAATTAATGTAAGATCGGAACTGCCTGGCTACCACTTCAGAATGACGGGAAAGAAGGAAGTAGAAGAGAGAAGGAGGTAGGAAAGAGAAGAGGAGGAAGAGGAAAGGAAGGAAGAGGGATAGAAGAGGGAGAAGAAAGGAGTAGGGAGGAAGGAGGAGAGGAGGTAGATAAGAGAGGGGGAGGATGGTTGTGGAAAGTAGAAGAAGGTAGAGAAGGGAAGAGAGTTAAAGGAAGGGGGTGGTGACCAGGCAGGTCCGATTAATTGTATATGATGGTACATTAAATATGTTATTGGATATGAATGTTAAAATAAAACTTTTTTAATAAAAAAAATGAAGCTGGGGGTAAGCCGTGTGAAATGATCAGAAGTAACCACCAAGCCTCCTCGTTCTTTGCTGCTTTTGTAGATGAAGGCGTGTGGGACCTGTTTGTGAAGAACATCCCGCGGAGTGCTACATCCTACACCGTCAGCCTGGACCAGCTGAAAGAAGGAGTAAGCTATCAGTTCCGGGTGGTGGCGGTGAATGAGTTTGGATATGGAGAACCGAGTGCAGCTTCTGTAGCCATCTCAGGTTGGTAAACTCCATTCAGCATTCCCTTGGACACGTGGAGAAGTCTTTATTGGTGCAAGGTTGACATTGGGACACTCAACTTGCCTCCAGAAGTTGTGGATGCTCCTGTTGTGTCTTGCCCGCTCTCACCGCAGCCAGGGCCTTCTTATCTGCTTCCAAACGCTGAGGAATGTCCTAGTATGCCTCCAGGCCCCAGCCCTGACTCCATGCCCAGACAGGCTGAGGAGGAGGAAGCACCTCCCGGCCCCAGCCCTGGCTCCATGCCCAGACAGGCTGAGGAGGAGGAAGCACCTCCTGGCCCCAGCCCTGGCTCCATGCCGAGACAAACAAAGCAACTAGACCCCTCCCCCTCCCCCACAGCATGTGAGCCTGAGGGAGGTCAATTACCAACAGCTGCCGACTGGAGTGACCCTCGCTTCAGAAGAATTGATAGGCGGCGGCATCAGAAGGAAGGGAGGGGCAGGCCTGGATAAGTGCTGAGTCATGGAGCCACACCCCATGGCCTATATAAAGGACCTGCTTTCTGGCAGTCTCTGAGTCAGGCAAAGTCGAACATATCTTGCTGAAGTCACTTTCTGGTCTCCTGCCTGCCTTGAGGACTTTGCTAGGACTTTGGCAGAGCTGCAGAGGCACGCCTGATTCGGATTTCCCTGACCCGGCCGTCAGCGGAGGAGTGGGACACGACAGCTCCAACACTGGATGTTTTTAAGAAGAGAATGGACAACCATTTGTCAGAAATGGTATAGGGGTTCCTGCTTAAGCAGAGGGTTGGACTAGAAGACCTCCAAGGTCCTTTCCAACTTTGTATTCTCTTCTTCTGAGGTAGAAGAGCAGACAGGTGTCAGGGTTCCAAGTAACACCCCCAACAAAAGAAAACCCTGAGGCTTGGATTTCCTCAGAGTTCCATTTTATTAGAGATGTCATATGGGCACATATGGGAAAACCCAAATCAGAAATCTTCCAGGGTTTCCCCACCTAAAAGTAAGTTCAAGTCCCTGCCCAAAACCCACATGTCCATCACATGGTCCAATCAAAGTACCGTCCCAGCTGGAGATGCCTCCCAGATCCAGTCTTTCAGGGGCAGGGCAAAGTGTCCTTAACTCTGTGAGAAAGGAATGTTATTATGAGTATATATATCACCCATGCTCCATACAATCCCCTCTCCCAGTTTCCCATAGTAGTAAATGTGGCAGGTCTGAAGGCCCAATGCAAAAGTTGGCTTCCAGGCCTGACAACAGGTCACTGTGGACTTTCTGTGAGTTCCTCCCATGCTTGCCCTTTAAAATAAATCCATGTTCCCAGAGGAAAGCAAGAGAGGCCCCAATGAGGTGAGTTGGGGCAAACATGAGTGTTCCAGAGCTGATCCTTCAACCGGTTGGTCCTTCTTCCCTACAGCTCACACGGAATCTCCTTTCTACGAAGAGTGGTGGTTCTTGCTTGTGGTGGCCCTCTGCAGCCTCATTCTCATCCTGATGGTCATCTTTGCGTTGATCTTGCACAACCAGACCAAGAAGTACCGAGACAACAACACAGGTGGGCTGTTCCTCTCCATCCCCCCCCCCCACTTGGAGCCTCAACCTGTGACAAACGGGAAAATAATATTTCCTAATCAACTCCTTGGGCCTCCTCCTGGCCTTGCCCCAGGACCGATCCCCGCCTCCAACCTTACACAATAGCCTTTTGTCCTGCGTTTCATCAGATGAAATTTCCAGAGCGTTGAAAAATCATCTTTGCCTTGCCGTGCTTCATCCCAAGTGCCTGAATTGTCGTCACTGCAGGCTGAAGTGCTTGTTTAGATTCTTTGGGCTGCCTTCTTCGTTCTTGAGTGCCCTTAATAATACCTGCAGGTCTACGCTTCCACCTGTCATCCAACCTAGACTCTTGGCCTCTTTCAGGGGGAGCTTAAATATTTATAGCTCAGCCCCCGAACTCTGTTTTCAGAGCTTTGCAAATCAATTGTGTGCCCTTTCCGCCTGAGACACAAAGTCCTTTCAAAAGCTGCCAATAGCACTTGCCACTCCAATAACCCGTGTGTGTGTCTGTGTGTCTGTGTGTCTGTGCGACAGGCACGTTAACTCTTTGAGACTGAAAAACGGGGGGTTCGCGCTCCCCTCTCCACACACACCAGACCTTCGAACAAGCAAGCAGCAAGCAAAATGGTGATGTTGACCACGATAATGTTTGGCACAGGCAGAACGAGATTTTGTGCCCGCCGTTTGTTCACGTCAGTGATAAAAACCCACACGGGAAAACTTTCTTCAGAACTCCGCAATTTGCAGTCAAGGATTTATATTCTCTCATTCCCTTCCACCACCATCACTCCCCCCCCAATAAAACCGCCTCCCCCAGGAATAAATTCACTTCTAACAAGTGTTAGTAAATCAGGTTTTATTCCTCTGGGATTGGAAACGTTTGAATGGCATGGCACTTTATCGAGCTAAATGCTATTTTCAATTCCTACGCGCCTTACACAGGCAGCTCTCTCCATGGAGGACGAACACAAAAGAGCTGGCCCGTCCTTCACCTTTTGCAGAAACTTTGTGCGGGGCGACAGGAGAAATTGTGCAGGAACAACTTGCCTTGAAGCAAGGGAAGTTGATGGCAGACCAAGGGCGAGAGTGCTCCATAACGATATCGAAGCTTAGATCTAACCAGGCCTTTGAGCTTAGATTCCAGGGCAGAAATCAGATCTTATAAGTTCCAGAGAACCTGCAGAGGTGGGTTTCAGCAGGTTCTGACCAGATCTGGGGAACCAGTAGCGGAAATTTTGAGTAGTTCGGAAAACCGGTAAATACCACCTCTGACTGGCCCTGCCCCCACCTATTCTCTGCCTCCTGAGTCCCAGCTGATCAGGAAGAAATGCGGATTTTGCAGTAACCTTCCCCTGGAGCGGGGAATGGAGATTTTGTAATATCTTTCCCCTGGAATGAGGTGGGAATGGAGATTTTACAGTATCCTTCCCCTGGAGTGGAGTGGGAATGGAGATTTTGCAGTATTCTTCCCCTTCCATGCCCACCAAGCCACAGCCACCAAGCCATGCCACGCCCACCAAGCCATGCCCACAGCACCGGTAGTAAAAAAAAATTAATCGCACCACTGCTGTGCAGGATCCCGAAAGCCATCGTAGCATGGAGATCCGGCTGGGAAAATTCAGGTTTTTAGAATAGAATAGAATAGAATAGAATAGAATAGAATAGAATAGAATAGAATAGAATAGAATAGAATAGAATAGAATGTGGAGTGGAAGAATGGAATGGAATAGAATAGAATAGAATAGAATAGAATAGAATAGAATAGAATAGAATAGAATAGAATAGAATAGAATAGAATAGAATTTTTTTATTGACCAAGTGTGATTGGACACACAAGGAATTTGTCTTGGCGCAGATGCTCTCAGTGTACCCAAAAGAAAAAATACCTTCATCAAGGTATAACGTTTACAACACAAATGATGGTCATAGGGTACAATTTAAAACTTAATGATACAACACTTAATGATAATCATAGGGTACAAATAAGCAATCAGGAACAATCAATATCAATATAAATCATAAGGATTACCAGCAATAAAGTTACAGTCATACAGTCATAAGTGGAAAGAGATGGGTGATGGGAACATTAGTGGACACACAAGTGGTTGTAATAAGAGAAACCCTTCCAGGAGGATATCTAGAATGCCTTGAGGAGCCACCAGATGGTCTTCAAGTGCCCCTTTTTCACCCGAGTGGGAAAATAGGTCATACCACTTGAAACTTCTCAAACCATTTTCTCCACGAGAAACCAAAAACGTCCCCGAAAGTTAAGAGGTCCATTCGGGAGAAACTTCTACTCTTAGTTTTCGATTTACAGAATGGTATTATTATTATTATTTTTTAAAACAAAAACAATGAAAGAAGGTTCCAAAATATAATTGTGCTCATCCACTCTGAAAGAAGGTCATGACTTGTTTTACCATCTCTAAATGGTGTCCCAAGCGTCTCTCGCTCCAGTTTGCTTCGCATTCACCGTATTTGATTCAGCGGAAGTAATATTCTTCAGTGAACGCCAGCAGATTCAGGCTGCCAAGCCGTAATCCTCAAGTTTACTTCCTTGGGGGCAAATCTCTCCGAAATCGATGGAGCTTTTCTTTTAAGCTGTCTTGAACGGGACCATGGTTTGAAAGTCTGTTCTGTGTTCTCAGGACACCCAAGGTGAAAGTACCCGCTAAGTCTGAAAACATCAGTGCGTTAATCTTTGCTTTAGATTCATTGGTTAGATGAAGAAATCCATATGTTCATTGGAAAAGGTTAAGTTTTCTCTCTCTCTCTCTCTCTCTCCCTCTCCCACTCTCTTTCTCTCTCTCCCCCACGCCCCAAAGGCCCAAATAAATAGGAAAACACATGCTATATAAAAAGGGGAAAAACTTAAAGTTCCATCAATAAAAGTTACAACTTGCCTCTTACGATTTTTGACTAATATTTAAGTTTTTCTCCTTATTTATTTTCAATTCTGCAACTTCTCTGTATTCTTCTCTATTTTTTTCCTATTAGCTTGGGGCCAGTTTCTAAGTGGTTCTTCTAAGATAAACACCAGGTCATCTGCAAATGCTTGTAAATTGGGGTTTTTTTTTTAATTTCCATACCTTTTATTTCTAAGTCTTGTCTGATACTTCTGTTGAACACTTCCGATAACAAATTTGCAGGACAGGTTGTCCCACCGTCTCCTACTGCTTATGTTTTTTTTTTAATGCAATAGGATTGGCTGTTTTGTTAATATGATTGTTGGGTTAGGGATTTTTTTGCCTTCACTGAGAGTTGTATTGTGTTGGGGGGGTGCACTGAGAGAGCTCAACCAATCTCATTGTACATATGTTGTGCATTGACAATAAAGATTTGATTTGATGATTATTGTAAGAGAAGAGCAGGCAGAACTGGGGGCGGAGTTCAGTGTGTCATCAGCTTAGCATCCTTTTGTTGCCACAAATGTTCCAAATCCAGCCCCTCTTGAATTCCACGGACCTTTATCGGGTGCCCATTAAGTGCTGATCATTAGTTGAACGGATATTTGCATATAGGCATGAGCAATAGATCAGCTTAACTGGAATGTGATGTGTGGTCCTGATCCTTTGTGCCTGACAGTTATCTCAAAACTGATGGGTATTTTTTTCCCCTCTGTTTTCACCCAGAGCCAGAGAAGGGTCTACGCCTTCGCTCATTCTGTCGCCATTTGTCCCCAGGAAAAAATGTGTCCGGCGTGGAAGAATCTGTCACTCTGGATAATGGGGGGTTTACATCTCTGGAGCTCAACAGCCGGCATCTTAATGTCAAAAATACTTTCTTGAAGAAGAACGGGACCAGGTGAGGTGGCACCAGAGCACCCGGAATCCAGGCGGACATCCAGATAGGCTTGCTGTCAGGGTTCCGACGGATGCCCTAATTAAATCATGAGCCTAAATCCAGTTATTTATTAGGTGCTCCATGTCGGCAGGTACCCAAATGAAGCCAACTTTGATTCCACGTTATTTATGACCCTAATCATGACCCTGTTTCCCCCCCTCCCCCCAGGGTGTGTCATCAATCATATTCTCCAACGGAGCAGTTTTGCGGGTTGTAGAGATCACTCCCCTCCGACCACTGTGGGTAACCCTGGGAGACAGCCTTGAGAAAGATATGTCTGGAATGTGTTCCTCTCTTGGGCTGCCGTGTTGCTTCATCAGTTTCCCATCCCCCTTTGCCTGTGGCAACTCGAGAGGAGACCAGGGATGCTTCGCAAGTTGACATTAGGCTTAGTTATGCATATTCCCTCAGAAAGGTGGGAGGATTAAAAAACAAAACTCATGATTCTAAGCTCGGGAGCACAGCTACAATGTGAAGGCTGTGTCTTCTTTGCGCCGGAGTGGGCGATCACAACTTGCATTTATGGCTTCCTTCTTGCCTGCAGCAAAAAGTCTACTGCAGCCGAGTCACATCTGGGGGTCTTCGATCAAGTCAAATGAAATGCTGACTCCGGAATTGTCTGCAGAACTGTAACAGACCACTATTCTCTAACGCAGGGGTGGGAAACTATGGCCCTTTTATGACTTGGGGACTTTAACTCCCAGAATTCTCGCTGGCTCAGGCATTCTGGGAGTTGAAGTCCAACAAGTCATAAAAGGGTCATAGTCTCCCACCCCTGACTCTGGTCTGATGCGTCCGATACACCCTGTCAAACACAACGCGTTGAGCTTAAGCTGTTTTTCAACTTTTCCATCAAGACACTCAACATATGGTCAACTCCATGAACGTTGGTGAATCGCCCAAATAACTTTAAAAAGGCATAAAAGGACACAAGGGATGCAGTGGCATAGTGGGTAAGACGCTAAGCTTGTTGATTGAAAGGTCGGCAGTTCAGCGATTCGAATCCCTAGTGCTGCCATGTAACGGGGTGAGCTCCCGTTCCTTGTCCCAGCTTCTGCCAACCTAGCAGTTCGAAAGTAGGTAAAAAATGCAAGTAGAAAAATAGGGACCATTTTTGGTGGGAAGGTAACACTGTTCCATGCGCCTTTGGCTTTGAGTCATGCTGGCCACATGACCATGGAGACGTCTTCGGACAGCACTGGCTCTTCGGCTTTGAAACGGAGATGAGCACTGCCCCCTAGAGTCGGGAACAACTAGCACATATGTGCGAGGGGAACCTTTACCTTTACCTATATATCATCAATGCTTACAAGGACCTTATTTTCCAGAGAGAAAACAATTTGGCCTCATGGCTTTTACTGTAACCAATACTCAGTCGAGAGAGAGAGAGAGGTTGGCGAATGTGCTCTACCTATCGGACAGAATCAAAAGCCAGCCCAAATTTAATTTCCTTTCCTTCTTCTGGTTCCAGATCGCCACCTCGCCCAAGCCCTGGAGGCCTACATTATTCGGACGAGGACATCTGCAATAAGTACAATGGAGCCGTCTTGGCAGAAAGCATCGCCCTGACCGAGAAACCCTTAGATGCTTCAGAGTCGGAAGTGAGTTTGTGTTTGTTCAATGCTGGTTGGAGGAACCCTATTAAAATGAGACAGCGATTACTGCTAAATTAAGCAAAGTTGCATCAGGAAGTGGCAAAGTTGGATGAAGAGAAAGGGGCAATCTTATCTTCAGCCTGCTAGAATTTCACAGAAGTTCACAAAGGTCCCAACAGTTTTCTTAAAAAAAAAATGTTTTTAAAGGGTTAGAACAAGACTCTGACAATCCTGGCTGAGGTACCTGATTGTCAGAGGCTTTTTTTTTTACTTTTAAAAGCATTTTTTAAAAGGTAAAAAAACTGAAGCCTGCTAGGCAAAAAATGGGGGATGGGGGGTTTGTTTGACAAAGAGTGAGAGAGAGAGAGGAAGGAAGGAAGGAAGGAAGGAAGGAAGGAAGGAAGGAAGGAAGGAAGGAAGGAAGGAAGGAAGGAAGGAGGGAGGGAGGGAGGGAGGGAGGGAGGGAAAAAGAGAGGAAGGAAGGACTACAAATCTGGCACTAGATGCAGCTTCAGAGGATAATCCAGGGCTGGAAGGGACCTGGAGGTCATCTAGCCCAACCCTGCTCCAGCAGGACATTGTTAATGAGTTTCTGTCTTTTGATCCCCCACATAGCCACACCCACCCAGTCACATGACCCCCCCCCATCAAGCCACGCCCACAGAACCGGTAGGAAAGAAATTTAGATGTCACCACTGGGTCCTAGCCAGCCCTTCCTTCCAAGCAAGAAGAGGCAGTTTCTTTTCACTTGCTGCCTGCTGGAGCCATAGCAGGGAGCACCGAGCGGGAAATCTTTCTGTGGTTAAGTTTGGAAGATTCGCTGCTGCCTCCTTCCGACTCCCATTTCAATCCATTTTTCCATGTAACGCAATATTATCTTGAAAGCCTCAAGTTGACAAGGCAGGGTGACCCACCCACTCACCCCCCACCCCCTGCACCCTCCCTTCTCAACACAATGCCTGCATTTCTATCTCCGGATCTGAAAATGCCAGATTGTGAAAGGGAAATGCAATCAATCAAGGTGAATGCCAGAGGCATGTTGATTAGGGACCCCCTGCCTGGTGCTCTTGCAGAGTAGATCCTCCTGGGCTGACGCTCTTGGAGGAAAAGACTTTGACAGGTTAGGACATCACCAGGCTCTCCACAATCCCTCCTCCCAGGGTGAGGTTTACAGGGGAAGTCCTTTCTGTGTCCAGGGAAGGAAGGAAGGAAGCAAGGAAGGAAGGAAGGAAGGAGCAGTGGAGAGAGGAAAGAAGGAAGGAAGGAAGGAGAGGTGGAGAGAGGAAGGAAGGAAGAAAAAGAAGGGAGGGAGGGAGGAAGGAGGGGAAGGAAGGAAGGAAGGAAGGAAGGAAGGAAGGAAGGAAGGAAGGAAGGAAGGAAGGAAGGAAGGAAGGAAGGAGCGAGCAGTAGAGAGAGGAAAGAAGGAAGGAGAGGTAGAGAGAGGAAGGAAGGAAGGAAGGAAGGAAGGAAGGAAGGAAGGAAGGAAGGAAGGAAGGAAGGAAGGAAACAAGCTTGAATTCTCTGATGGAAGCACAATTATAGATCCTATTCTTGAGGAAGGCAAACAGAAAACTCACACATTTTGAGCCTCCGTACTCTTACTTTCGAGCGTGAGACATAGCAGCATCGATATTTACGATAGATCAAAGCAAGGAGGCTGTATTTTAAAGACACTTTTAAAAGGCCCCTCGAAGGTTGTGGCTAATGTTAATGCAAGTTCTTAAAAGCTCGGAGAAGTCTCCTTTACCACCAACCACCTTGTGTTTAGATTAGCTTTCCTGACAGCTTCACCCCATCCCGTCCTCCTTTCCGGATGTTTCCTAACATCTGATCAAACCGTGATCCGCAAGGGGAGGGAAAGTGCAGGAACCGGAGAAGAGCAAGCAACCAGCTCAAATGAAGAGTCACCTTCTCAGCTTCCTACCAACAATTTGTGGCTTTCCCTGAAACACAATGCGGCATTTGTCTTCCTTCCTTCCTTCCTTCCTTCCTTCCTTCCTTCCTTCCTTCCTTCCTTCCTTCCTTCCTTCCTTTTTCCTTCCACAACCTTTTTCCTCCTGATATTTGTAAGCGGGAGAAAGCCCTCGCCCAAGGACCAGAAGGCAGCTGATCTTGGGAGGGCTGGTGTCCACCAAGAAAAACGTCCATCGCGAACTCCAACATCCCTGCTGAAAAGCTCTTAAGCTCTAACCTAACGCGGGAGATCAGGGAAAGGCAGCAACGGCAGCTAAAATATTACAAGCTTAGCTCTCTGGCAAGGAGAAACCAGGAAGAACCAAGATCAGCCATGGAGGCCCGGGGAGAGAAGATTAATTGTCTTCTCGGCAGTGTTTCTGCTGAGGCGTCCTCCTGGTCACCTGCCTTTCACCTCTTGTTAATTATCTTTGGCAACCTGCTGCTTTTACCTGCCCTCTGACCGAGCCGCTGGGGAGTGACAACATTATCTTGCGATTACACTCACAGCGACTCTGTTCTTCTCTGTGTGACACCCTGGAATTAAAACCTGCCATTACAGGCGCGGAGCAGTGTTGCTGGGTCACTTTTGATATTCATGTCAGGAGTCCCACGTGCCCAAGAGAGCGCTAAGACCCAACTGCTGGCCAAGATGACTTCTGTAGGCTGAGCCAAGAGAGAGGGAAGGAGGTCACCTAAACGGCCTCTCATTAAACCCTTTCCTTGCCCGTGGCGTCAAGAAAGCCGTAACCCATAACCATCCCTGAGAGGGATTTTTTTGGCACTGGTTTGGTGACGTCACTCCCCACATTATACCTGTTGTGTCCCACTCCTCCGCTGATGGCCGGGTCGGGGAAGTCCGTATCAAGCGTGCCTCTGCAGCTTTGCCAAAGTCCTGTCAGAGTTCTCAGGGCAGGCAGGAGACCAGGAAATGACTTCAGCAATCCAAGTTAGACTTTGCCTGACTCAGAGAATGCCAGAAAGCAGATCCTTTATATAGGCCATGGGGTGTGGCTCCATGACTCAGCACTTATCCAGGCCTGCCCCTCCCTTCCTTTTGGTGACGTCGCCTCTCCATTCTCTGGAAGCGTGGGTCTATCCATTGCATCGTTTCGTCTCCAGCTGTTGGTAATCTCAGCTCGTGGCTAGCTTCAGGCACACATGCTATCGGAGGGAGGTTTGTTTGTTCGGCCTGTCCAGGCATGGTGCCAAGGCTGGGGGCTGGAGGCATGCCAGGACATTCTTCAGCACTATCAGCGTCTGGCAGGAGATAAGAGGGGCTCGGCTGCGGCAGGGGGAGCGAGCGAGACACAACAATACCA
Source organism: Ahaetulla prasina (assembly GCF_028640845.1). Lineage (NCBI taxonomy): Eukaryota > Metazoa > Chordata > Lepidosauria > Squamata > Colubridae > Ahaetulla > Ahaetulla prasina. Next base: position 20,804,064 of record NC_080552.1, on the reverse strand, counting down.
GCCTGTCCCTATTAGACTTTCTACGCTGGCTGGTTTCCCGTGACTCCGATCTGGAGGATCTGGAATCAACAAGGTTAGCAGGAAAGAATGGTGAGAACTTTTTCGGTTCACTCTGGAGAAAGAGCCGACTCAACCTTCCTTTCTTAAAAAAAAAATATTAGATCTTGGATATTGGTTTTAAGGAGAATGTCAGGGGTGGGATACAAATAATTTAACAACCCGTTCTCACCCAATGACTGGTTGGGTGGGCGTGGCCATGGTGGGTGTGGCCAGGGGGTGTGACAGGCACAACTCGGCCTCCTGCAGCCCCCTGGGAGCAAAAATGGGCCGTGGGAGGGGCACCACACCCCCACGCCCCGTTTTGGGCCTAGTAGGCCTCCCTGCACTTAGCTGGGAGCCAAAACAGGGTGCATGGGGACTTGTGGAAGGGATGGGAAGGGGCGGGACCAGCTAGCAATTTAACAACCGGTTCGGCCAATGTGATGCGAACCGGTTGAATCCCACTACTGCAGAATGCGAGTTGTTATTTCTCCTCTCCTTGGGTATCAGGAGGGGAAACTAACTTTGGCTTATCCAAGAATTCCAATCTTTTCATTTTTATGGGGGAAGGAGAAGCCGTGAACTCAGGTTTCTGCAGACCTTGGCAGACGTTCCACCTGGAGAAGCCAAACCTATCTCAGTTTGTCAAGAGAGGAGTTTCTCTTTGATGGAACTTCCAGGGTAGAAGATACGATTGAGCTCCAGAATATTCAAGGCCAGAGTCTGCTTTTCCTTCAGATTTTAATTCCTTTTTATTTTTTAAAGAACTCTGCAGCAGATAGATACTTCTCTACACATCCATGACGTGATGACCCCGACTCCAAAGCATTTTAAAAAAGCAATAAGACTCCAGAAACTGCCTGGAGCCACACTGCATGAAGACGTATATAAATATCTTGGTGGAGACTCGGAGCTTTTGAGAGCTGCCATTTAACCAGAATGCTGACTTGTCTGGCTTTGCCTTAGTTGGGGGCAGACATGTGGACGTCACATCCTATAAAGTAGTCCTTGACTTACAACAGTTCATTTAGTGACCGTTCAAAGTTACAACATCACTGAAAAAGGTGACTTATGACCAGTGGTGGGATTCAAGTAATTTAACAACCGGTTCTCTGCCCTAATGATTTCTTCCAACAACCAGTTTGCCAAACTGCTCAGAAAGTTAACAACCGGTTCTCCCGAAGTGGTGCGAACTGGCTGAATCCTACCACTGCTTATGACTGTTTTCCACACTTACGACCGTTGCAACAGCCCCGTGGTCATGTGATCAAAATCCAGATGCTTGGCAACGGACTCTCATTTATGACCTTTGTAATATTCTTGCGGTCCCCTTTTTGGCGACCTCCTAACCAGCAAAGTCGATGGGGGAACCCAGGTTCGCTATACAACCACGCTACTAATTTAACCGTGCAGGGATTCACTTAACAACCATGGCAGGAAAGGTCGTAAATTTGGGCCAAGGTCACTTAACCAGCGTCTCACTTAGCAACATGAATGTTGGGCTCAATCCGTGGTCGTGAGTTGAGGATTACCTGTATTGACTTACAAGGCGGAAAAAATATTTGCTCTAGGAAAATGTGAATTGGAAAATCCCCAATCAGATTTCTCTTCTCCATGCTTGGAAACCGAAATCAGTCCGGTTTGAAGGGAAATGCGCGGAGGGAGCGTTGCCCAAGAAAATCCACAGGACTGACGCTGGACGACAATTCCCCTGCCTGCCTGCTTCTTTGCTCCTTCAATTTCCCACCTCCAACCCACCCACCCCAAAAAAATAATTCTGTCAAAGCCAGGTGCGTGCGAGAGATGGGTGTGTAGCTGTCGCCTGCACCTTGCGTGGGTCTCTTGCAAATTTTGCCCTCCTGTCAAAGTCGATGGTGACGTTGGGCAAACATTTTGGATCCCCTGCAAGCTGAATTTTAACAAGGCCAAGCTAATCACATCAATAATGCTCCTTTCCATCAAGCAGGAGAGTACAAATGGGGAGATGCTGGCAGAGACAGAGAGAGAGAGACAGACAGACAGACAGAAACAGAGAGAGAGAAAGAGAGAGAGACACAGAGAGAGAGGGAGAGAGAGGGAGAGAGGAAGGGAGAGGGAGAGAGAGGGAGAGGGAGAGACAGAGACGCAGAGAGAGAGACAGACAGACAGAGGAACAGACACACACACAGAGAGGGAGAGGGAGAGACAGAAAAAAACAGAGAGTCAGAGAGAGGGAGAGAGAGAGGGAGAGAGAGACACATACACATAGAGAGAGAGACAGACAGATAGAGACAGAGAGGGAGTGGTAGTGGGAGAGAGAGAGGGAGAGACAGGGAGAGGGAGAGACAGAGACAGAGACACAGAGAGAGAGAGAGAGAGACAGACAGAGAGAAACAGAGAGAGAGAGAGAGGCAGAGGAGAGAGAGGGAGGGAGACAGAGAGACACAGAGAGACACAGAGAGAGAGAGAGAGTTGGAAAGAAATCTTATTAATATTATTATTGAAGATCAGACGTGTCTGGCCGCAGACTGCATATCATTAAGCCTCTTCCGCTCCAGACCGCCGAAGAGCATGGACCCTCCAAGCAAATGCATTGGGGGCTTGATTAAGGAACCCAAGGCCTTTTGCTTCACACCAGTGTGGCCAAGCTATCAGGATCTAGCATTTTGATGAAGCCCTGGAATTGCAGAATTTATCAGTCCTAGGAAAGGAAAGGCTGGAGAGAGGAGATAGAAACCAACCAGAGTGAAAGGGGATTTTTTCCCCCCTCTTCTTCTTCTTCTGAAGCCCTTTGAAAGTATTCAAGCACACCCAGCTGTTTGCCTCTCTCGCGATCAAAAAGAAAGGGTACCCAATTTTTTTGCTCAGCCTGTTTCTGACCGAAATTTGACAGCTGCCACGCTTTTGAAATTCCCCACAATGCCAGCTTTAAGCGAAACCAGCTCTCCAATTTGTCCATTCACAGCCTTTGTTTCTTCCACCTGACCAATATATATATATATATTTGGGGCATTTTCTCTGTTTTTGTGGCTGCCCAGGCATCAGTGCACCTCGGCTGGTCAATTTCCAATCTACCTGAGTGCCCAACCAAATTCCGGACTGATGCTGTTACCCTGGCAACTGTCGGGAGGATGCAGAGATTGGGGCCTCGCTGCACCGCCGAGACGAGACGGCCCTGCTGCATTGCCACTTAGTCAATAGTTTGAAGTCATTAAAAGGAACGTGCTCCTTTTGAGCCATAAACCCGGATGAAGGCCATTCGGGTAATAATGAGGGAGGGCTGCAGGGGACTCGGAGAAAATTTGGAGAGGCCCAGGGGCCCCAGCAACGGAACCTAAGCATGCCTAATGCTTGGAGCTGATATTGGTAACCAGCCTTGTTCACACGCATTAGGGAGATGGTAGACTAGGGGCATCCAACCTTGGCAACTTTAAGATCTGGGGACTTCAACTCCCTGACTCCCCCAGCTAGCCTGCTCCATCATTTCAAGCTGTCTGGGGAATTCTGGGAGTTGAAGTCCACAGATCTTAAGATTGCCAAGGTTGGATACTCCTGTGGTAGACCATCAACTCCAAGCTTGATGCCTCCGTAGGTCTTGTTACCATGGTTGGACATCCCTGTGGTAGACCATCAACCCCAAGCTTGATGCCTTCACAGGACTTAAGATTGCCATGGTTGGATACTCCTGTGGTAGACCATCAACCCCAAGCTTGATGCCTCCATAGGTCTTGTTACCATGGTTGGACATCCCTGTGGTAGACCATTAACCCCAAGCTTGATGCCTTCACAGGACTTAAGATTGCCATGGTTGGATACCCCTGTGGTAGACCATCAACCCCAAGCTTGATGCCTTCACAGGACTTAAGATTGCCATGGTTGGATACCCCTGTGGTAGACCATCAACCCCAAGCTTGATGCCTTCACAGGACTTAAGATTGCCATGGTTGGATACCCCTGTGGTAGACCATCAACCCCAAGCTTGATGCCTTCACAGGACTTAAGATTGCCAAGGTTGGATACCCCTGTGGTAGACCATCAACCCCAAGCTTGATGCCTCCATAGGTCTTGTTACCATGGTTGGACATCCCTGTGGTAGACCATTAACCCCAAGCTTGATGCCTTCACAGGACTTAAGATTGCCATGGTTGGATACCCCTGTGGTAGACCATCAACCCCAAGCTTGATGCCTCCATAGGTCTTGTTACCATGGTTGGACATCCCTGTGGTAGACCATTAACCCCAAGCTTGATGCCTTCACAGGACTTAAGATTGCCAAGGTTGGATACCCCTGTGGTAGACCATCAACCCCAAGCTTGATGCCTTCACAGGACTTAAGATTGCCATGGTTGGATACCCCTGTGGTAGACCATCAACCCCAAGCTTGATGCCTCCGTAGGTCTTGTTACCAAGGTTGGACATCCCTGTGGTAGACCATCAACCCCAAGCTTGATGTCTCCACAGGACTTAAGATTGGCAAGGTTGGATACCCCTGTGGTAGACCATCAACCCCAAGCTTCATGCCTCCGTAGGTCTTGTTACCAAGGTTGGACATCCCTGTGGTAGACCATCAGCCCCAAGCTTGATGTCTCCACAGGACTTAAGATTGCCATGGTTGGATACTCCTGTGGTAGACCATCAACCCCAAGCTTGATGCCTCCGTAGGTCTTGTTACCAAGGTTGGACATCCCTTTGGTAGACCATCAAGCCCAATCTTAATGCTTACGTGGCTGATTCCCACCCATCTGGAGGTCCTTAAGCCAGGTGTAATTCTTACCTGCTACATCCTCATCCATTTGGCTTTTTCCATCTTCCACTGGGAGGGGACCCCATATTGTGACCACTCTTTTCCACTCCTGGTTTCTGTTTGAATCCAAGAGGGACATCCTTGGCTTGTCAAAGCTTCTGTTTTCAAGACGCTTCCATGGAGTTGACCATGTCCGAAGGGTAGCTTGTTAAAGAACGGAGAAGTAACCTGCCAGGGGAGCTGGCAATCCCTCGCCTTTTGCTTTCATGACTGGATTACAGGAAATCCTCAGTTCACAACAATAGCTGAGAGCAGAATTTCTGCTGCGAAGCAATCCGGTTGTTAAGTGAGTTTTATGACCTTTCTGGCCGCGGTTGTTAAGTGAACCACTGCAGTTAGCTGAATCACGCGGTCACGAAGCAGATCCGACTTTCCCCGTTGTTTGCCAGGGTTGCAAACGGCGGGTCGTGTGACCCCGGGAGGCTGCAACCGTCATAAGAGCGTGCCGTTTCCCTAGCAACCCCAGTTTCGATCACGTAACCCCGAGGATGCTGCGAGGGTCCTAAGGGCAAAGACTGGTCCCAAGCCACCTTTTTTCAACGCCATTGTAACTTTGAAAAACTGTACGGGTAGTCCTCAGCTTACAACAGTTCGCTTAGTGACCGTTTGAAGTTACAACGGAACGGCGCTGAAAAAAGTGACCAGTTTTCACACTTACGACCGTTGCAGCATCCCCCGCAGTCACCAACGGTTTACCTTCGGATGTTTGACCACCGACTCACATTTATGACGGTTGCATTTTCTCCCGGGGGGGGAGGGGTGTCACGTGATTTCCCCCTTTAAACGACCTTCTGGCCAGCAAAGTCGGTGGGGGAAGCCGGATTCGCCGAACAACCGCGTGACTCGTTTAACAACTGCCACGATTCGACTTGACAAACGTGACACCCCCCCGGGACTTTTCTTTTGTTCTTCCTTCAAGACGTTTCGCTTCTCCTCCAAGAAGCTTCCTCAGTTCTGACTCGTAAATGGCAGGTTGTAATTCGAGGGACTCCCTGCGTCGATTCCACTCCGCCTTTCAGTCAAAGCTTTTGGCCCCGTATATCGTATTAATAACAGCACGGAAGACGTCACGAGGAAGAACAAAAACGCAGAAGCGCTTAGAGATTTTTAGCCTCTTTGGGTGGCTGGATCTCTCTCGGAACAGCGGTGCATACAAAAATAGAAATTTCTAATCAGGATGGAATTTATTATTCCTGTCATTTCCCTTCTGTCATTTCCCTGCTGGGCCTGTAAACCAAACAAGAGCCAGATACGGCTTTAACATCCTCTGGTTTTGGAAAAACAGCTAAACGGGCCGTTTTTGCCATGGGGAGGGGAGATTACGGGTACCTGCCCCCTTCCCCCGATTCCCTGCAGCTCTTTTCAAGTGGCTATAATTCCTAATTTGCTTGCCGGTTTCCTACACACACACACACACACACACACACACATACACAGAGTTTTCTTATCTGGCAGACCCCCCTCGCTCACCGCCGAAAGCGCCAGGTAAGATTCTCATTATACCGCCAGCTGCATAGCGAAAATTGATTTTATGCGTCTCAAACTGTATCGTTCAGATTCAAGAGTTCTCAAATGTGTTTTTAACAACAGATAAAATAGAGAACGTCACACTTAAAAAGATAATAAATTAAGGGGCTCCCTCCTGGACCGTCCAAATGTCACTCTAGGGGGGAGGAAATATCCAAAATGGGCCCCCCGTGGGTTGGATTTGAATGCAGTTCTAAGGGAGCGGAGAAAACCCTTCTAAAAACTAACGTTTGGACTCGAACAACCCTTGCGGGAATCAAATCAAAACAGTCTAGAGGTAATACCTTTGACAGAATCCCTTTAAAAAGAGAAACGAGAATCAAGGCGGACGTTCAGATGAAATCCTCCCGAAGCAACCAAGACGGGAACCAAGTTCCAGAGAACGTCCTTCCTTCAATATTTCTTTGGTCGGTCCAGTTGGAGGGATGGAGGGATGCGGTGGCCTAGAGGTGGAGCTCTCGCCTCACAATCAGGAGGCTGTGAGTTCGATCCTAGATAGAGGCAGATATTTCTCACACGGAGAATATATTTGCCGAACATAACTCCTCATTGGCAACAAGAAGGGCATCTGGCCATTAAAACACTCTGCTAGCTGCATGCAGTTGCCCAGACTCCACCCCACAAGGGATGATGGGGTCGTTAAAAGAGGATGATGAGTCCAGTTGGAGGGATCAATTCAAGGCGAGATTGTTGTCCTTCTTAGGATGTGGATAATTCCGTTGAGATCCACGTCCTGAAAACGCGCACAAGGTTCAGCTCAGTACGGTAAACATCCTAATCCACACCTGGGGGAGATTTGAAGAAGGCCAAGGCGAGGTGGAACAGACAAAGCCTCTTTGCTCCAGGTGCCTCCCAATTCCTCTCTTGAATCCCGAGGTCAAGGTTCCAAGTAATACATCCCATTCAATAAGAACTCCGAGGCAAGCAATTTCCTCAACGAACATTTTATTGGAACATATCAAATTGGCAGTTTTCTTGGTGGAAAACTGGGTCTCGATTCCCACCGTTTTTACACCCAAGTTTTACACCCAGTTAAAAGCAAAACTTTATCACTTCCCCCAGAGTCGCCCATCACATGGTCCAATTAGCATGTAGTCCAGTTGCTAGGTGACCTCTCTCACCTCCACCTTTCGAGCACCTGCACCAACGTCCTTGATTCCCAGGGGAAAGAATTCTGTTTTGGCTACAGCACCCCAGCTATCTTTACATACTCTGCCCCTCCCTCCCTGGCCCCTTCGCTCCAGGCTGTGCCGGCCCTGAAGCTGTAAGAAGAAGCTCTCTAGAGAAAAACTACAAAGGAAAATGGCCACAGTTCGGCCAGCAGTGAAATGCATTTACCTTCGCTACTGGTTCAGAAATCCTCATCCGCAGAGGGTCCAAAATGGGATGTAATGACTTCCCAGTGGGTGGGCAGAGCCTCTCACCACCAACCTTACCGGTTCACGCAAGCCAGATAGATCCGGCCGAATTTCACTGCTGAGCTCGGCCACCTTCAGGGTTGAAACCCGCACCTTGCTGTCTCTCAGTCCTCCAACCTACAGATTCCCCATTCCCATGTCATTTGCACCTCTATAACTGTCTAGTTTGGTTCTGCAACCCAACAAGACAGACACGGACTTCAGAGGATCATTAGAACTGCAGAAAAAATAATTGCTACCAACCTGCCTTCCATTGAGGACCTGTATACTGCACGAATCAAGAAGAGGGCCCTGAAAATATTTACAGATCCCTCACATCCTGGATATAAACGGTTTCAACTCCTACCCTCAAAACGACGCTATAGAGCAATGCACACCAGAACAACTAGACACAAGAACAGTTTTTTCCCGAAGGCCATCACTCTGCTAAACAATTTTTTTTTTTAATTTGAATTTATATCCCGCCCTTCTCCGAAGACTCAGGGCGGCGTACATTGTGTAAGGCAATAGTCTCATTCTATTTGTATATTTATATACAAAGTCAACTTATTGCCCCCCCAACAATCTGGGTCCTCATTTTACCTACCTTATAAAGGATGGAAGGCTGAGTCAACCTTGGGCCTGGTGGGACTTGAGCCTGCAGTAATTGTAATTGCAGGCAGCTGTGTGTTAATAACAGGCTGCATTAGCCTGGTGAGCCACTTCCCAGCCCTAATTCCCTCAACACTGTCAAACTATTTACTAAATCTGCACTACTATTAATCTTCTCATTGTTCCCATCACCCATCTCCTTCCACTCATGACTGTAACTTTGTTGCTTGTATCCTTACAATTTATACTGATATTGTTTCCTGATTGCTTATTGGTAGCCTATGACTATCATTAAGTATTGTATCATTAAGTGTTAAATTTGTACCCCATGACTATCATTAAGTCTTGCAAGTGTTATACCTTGATGAAGGTATCCTTTCTTTTATGTACACTGAGAGCGTATGCACCAAGACAAATTCCTTGTGTGTCCAATCACACTTGGCCAATAAAAAAAAATTCTATTCTATTCTATTCAAAAATGATGGCCGCCTGGACCACTCCGCGACCGAGACATTAACAGGTCCTTTTCTCTCTCCCTCCACTCACAGGGGACGGATTCCGACTATGAAGACGAGCTGCCAAAGCATTCGTTCGTCAACCACTACATGAGCGACCCGAGCTACTACAATTCGTGGAAACGCCAACAAAAGGGCACAAAGCATTCGACGCCTTACAGATACGAGGAACGGGTCGCGAGCGAGGCCGAACCTTACTTCCAGACTGTTATCACGACGCAGAGTTCAGGAGGGGTCTACACCCCGACAGGGCAGCCCACCCCGGGCTCAAGGACTCCAGTGACAGGGTTCTCTTCGTTCGTCTAGCACCCGTGGAAAAAGAGCGCCGACCTCGCATTCAGTGGCCCGCCATAGTTCGGGTCAACACCAGCCCATCCCGACGTGACTCTGGGCGGCACACAGGCAGTGAACTGGGGGTATATTTCTCTTTATCAGGGTAGAATGGATGTACATGTGAATGTCTTTTGGGTTTTTGTTTTTTTTTCAAGACAATCAAGACATGGAGCTGATGAGTTTGCTTTGATTTTTTTTTCTCCCCCTTTGAAAATCCCATAAATGATCAAAACCGGACCATTTTAACCACTTTGGAATATGATTTAAAAGAATTTTTTAAAAATAAAAATATGCTTTTTTAATGTCGTCTGGGTTTTCTTTCCTCCCTCTCTCTCTCTCTCTCTCCTTTTTCTTTCTCTCCTTTCTTTGTTTTTCTTTCTTTCTTTTTTCTTTCTTTCTCTCTTTCTCTCCTTTCTTTTTTTCTTTCTCTTTCTTTTTTCTTTCTCTCTGTCTCTTCTTTCTTTTTCTTTCTTTCTTTCGTTCTTTCTCTTTCTTTCTGTTCTGTTTCCCTCCCCCCAATACTCCCAGCAAAGAGTCAGTCAGAGGCCTTCTTTTCTCCTTTTATTTACATAGATATATGTCCTGGCCATGTCTACCCACGGGCCTGCCAAGTTTCTGGAGATAACGAGGAAATTACAGATAAGGCCAGAATTACTCACGAATATATTCTTCCCTCCATTGATACAGTTTGCCCGCACAAATTCATTGCTTTGTCCAAGACAAAAAACCAGGAAGTCCCGCCTCTTATTTATAGTCTCTGCAGATGTCACTGCATGACAATTATGACTTGGCTTTATCCCAACACTGCTTCTGCTGCGCACGCCGGTCATGCCTGCGCAGTCTTGCATCACTCCAAAACTGTTCTTGGGGCGTTGCCAAATCAGAAGAAGGCTCCAGGGAATCAGACCTTGCCGGCCCCTCCTCCTCCCTTTGAGTGGGTGCCAGGGAGGGAAAGGGCTCAAGAGAAGCAGGGCTTGCCAGGTCTTCTCCCTCACTTTCTGAATCATCCGAGTCCAGGAGTCCGGGTCCAGGAACCTGGGTCACAACACTTTCTTTCTTTCTTTCTTTCTTTCTTTCTTTCTTTCTTTCTTTCTTTCTTTCTTTCTTTCTTTCTTTTTCTAATCCAAGACGTCAATGCCATCCTTTTGAATTGCACAGCAATTTGGTTACGTAAATTAAGGTGACAGGACAGATTTTAAAGTGCCGTGATGCCCAATTTCCAGAAGAAGAGAAACGGTTCCACCGTATTTGGAGCTGTGCCCTCGGGGAGAGCTCTGCACACCTGGAACTCTAAAACTTTTTCCCGGCACAGGCTTTGAAGAGGAGAACCAATCTCTGCTCTGAAAGGGACCCACGTCACTGAGATGTGGGACAAGGTAAGCAGTTGGGATCATGGCTTTTCTACTCAGAATGCTTTTCTCCAGTTTCAACAATGGGCGGAAAGCAGGGGTGGTATTTAACTTACTTTCTCTACCGGTTCACAAATGCGCGTGCTATCCTTCTGCGCTTGCACTTTGCTGGCGCGTGTGCCTCAGTGGTAAAATGTAAAATTTGTTACTACCGGTTCTGTGGGCGTGTCTTGGTGGTGGGGTAATGTGACTGGGTGGGCGCGGCTAACTTTTTTTTTTTTTTTACTTTTAAAAGCATTTTTTTCTACAACCTCTTCGGCTGAAGAGGTTGTAAAAAATGCTTTTAAAAGGCTCTGATGATCCCAGCTGAGTTGCCTGATTGTCAGAGGCTTTTTTTCTTTTAAAAGCATTTTTTTTTGCCTGTGCAGTAGGTTGGTCTGAGAAAGAATGAGTGGCCTGAAGTCACCCAGCTGGCTTTCATGCCTAAGGCAAGGCTAGAAGTCACTGTCTCCTGGTGATTGGCCCAAAGTCACACAGCTAGCCTTTGCGGCTAAGGCAGGACTGGAACTCACCATCTCCTGGTGATTGGCCCCAAGTCATCTAGCCGGTCTTCATGCCTAAGGCAGGACTAGAACTCACCGTCTCCTGGTGATTGGCCCAAAGTCACCTAGCCAGTCTTCATGCCTAAGGCAGGACTAGAACTCACTGTCTCCTGGTGATTGGCCCCAAGTCACCTACCTGGTCTTCATGCCTAAGGCAGGACTAGAACTCACTGTCTCCTGGTGATTGGCCCCAAGTCACCTACCTGGTCTTCATGCCTAAGGCAGGACTAGAACTCACTGTCTCCTGGTGATTGGCCCCAAGTCACCTACCTGGTCTTCATGCCTAAGGCAGGACTAGAACTCACTGTCTCCTGGTGATTGGCCCCAAGTCACCTACCTGGTCTTCATGCCTAAGGCAGGACTAGAACTCACTGTCTCCTGTGATTGGCCTCAAGTCATCTAGCTGGTCATCATGGCTAAGGCTTTCCATTCCACGATAGCTATAGCTCCAGATTTCAAGGCTGGCATTTTGGATCACAGATGGAAAAGGTTAAGACAGGGAGATCAACCAGTCACGCAAAAACTCCTTTTCTCGTGATTCAATAAAGTTGGAGGTAAGAAATACGGATGACTCTGGAGAGAAGATGCCATTTCTCTCCGCTCTTCAGCCGTAGCTTCCCCAGGCCTTATAGATGCGGACTTAATGATTCCCCCACCCACCCCTTGTGAACGTTATGGACAAATGGGGGGGCAGGTTGGATCTACCTGATAGGTCTTAATTAAGTTGTTGTGTATTTTTAGAAGAAATTACAACACTTCATCACCGAATCCAGCTGGTCTTCAGAGCTGAAGAGGTACACGTAATTATTTCATTGTATTGATCGGTTGGACAAGACCTACTGAAGCAAAAGACGAGGATGGAGAGGGAGAAAAAGAAATAACTTTTTTTTTTCCAAAAGACTTCAGATCACAGGTTGGACCAAGAGTGGTGGCAGCTCTACAACTACCGTATTTTTTGGAGTATAAGACGCTCCGGACTATAAGACGCACCTACCTTTTTTGGGGAGGAAAACCAAGAAAAAGAAATCTGTCTCTGCCTCCCAGCAATTTTGCCTCGTTGCAGCAAACAGCAAACAGCCCCCGCAAAACAGCTGAGAGGCGGGAGGGACAATCAGCTGCTTGTGCTAATCAGGCTTGTGCTGAAGCTGAAACGGGCTGTTTCTTCTTGCTACTTGCTGCAAGGAGGTTAAGCTGCTGGGAGGCAGAGGCCAAAGGGTGGGGGCCAGTGGGTGGGCGGGGCTACATTCGGTGTATAAGATGCACCTAAATTTTCACCCCTTTTTAGGGGGGGAAGGTGCATTTTATACTCCCAAAAATATGGTAAGTCCAGAATCCTTTCACATATAATTCCACTCCTGGTCCTCTTTTTTTTCCTTCTAACGATCCTTAGTTAAAAAGAGGGAAAGAAAAATGTGCTGTCAACTATCATTAAATAACCAGGAAGGGTAGCATATCTTCTGTACTCCCTTCTTCTGCAAGCCTCTATTATATTATTCCGCCAGAAATATCTCAGAAGATTTACTAGGTTTACTGCTTTGCAAATACTGTAGGTCACCGTGCCTTAACTTTGCTCCCCCCGCTACTAAAATTAGAAATGCGGGATAACTTCTCTGCAAACGAAAAAAATAAAAAATAAATTAGGAGTTATTCAGGATCTACTCCATTTATGACTCTGCTTCTTTACGAGATTGTGGCGATGGAAGCTCTCAATGTTCTTTCATCTGACCTTAGTTTTAGAAAAAAGTAAACAGCTGAATATAGAATATGGAATGACAGCGTTGAAAGGGACCTTGGAGGTCCTCCAATCCAATCCCTTGCTCAGGCAGGAAACCCTGTACAATTCCAGACAAGCAGCTTTCCAGTCTCTTCTTAAAAACCTCCCATCAATGGAGCATCCACAACTTCTGGAGGCAACTTCTGTTCCACTGGTTAATTGTTCTCACTGTCGGGAAATTCTTCCTTAGTTCTAGGATGGATCCCTCCTTGATTAGTTTCCACCTGTTATGCTAATACGATGGTCCCTCTAGAAGAGACCGCGAACATTTAACAACTATGTATAAACATGCAAAAAAAATCAGCACCACTCAGGTGTTATATCTGTAAACCCAGTGGAGGAACACTAAATGTTCCTCGCAGACATTTCATGACCCAAACTAAGTAACATCATCAGTGCTAGAAGGGAGTGAGTTTTCATTATCATAGTACTGATGATGATAGCTGAGTCAAGAAATGTTTGCAAGAAAACCACAAGTTCAGAGAGCACCAAGACCCGACAGTCTTCTTCCTCTTCCTCCTCTTTCTCCTCCTCCTCCACCTCCACCTCCACCACCTCCCCTTCTCCACCACTCCACAAATCTCACTCCCTTCTAGCACTGATGAAGTTACCTATCTGGATCATGAAACATCTGCAAGAAAACAAGCAACCTCCGAGAGCACCAAGGGCCTCTCATGTTAACCCCAAGTTATAAATATTCTCCTTTATTGGTACCTATTGATACCTTTATGTTTACTGCCAACCAGCAATGAATGGTCTTCTTAGGTAATAGACTTTGAGTTGGGATGGAATGTTCTGTCCCCTCCCAACCACAACCAAAAAGACACGCGAGCTGACTATATTTGCCAGCAATTTACTCCAACAACAGATAACAGTTCTGGCAACGAACCTGCGATTGCCTGCCAAGTTCTCCTCAGACCAGCGTAATTGCAATTCAGGAATAAACAGAAGCCAAAGTCTTAATCACAAAATAGCACAGCCAAAGCTCCCAAAAGTCTGTTTTTGTCCGTCACGGAGCCCAAAGGCAGCTCCACCCACTTTTATACCCTGTGGGGTGTGGCTCTGTGACTCAACACTCCCTGGGCCGGCCCCTTCCTTCCTTTTGCTGTGCACACTTCACTCGGCGTCGCTGCCTTGCATCTAGCCACGACTGATTCTCCTCAGCTGGCTCTTGGAGCTCTGCCAAGGAGGAGGAGGAGGGGTCGGGGGAAAGAGGCCATGTCAGCTCCTCCTCCTCCACCTGGCCTGCCTCTGGGACCTGGAGCGAAGCCAGAGAGGAAGGTCCCGCAGTGGGAAGCCCTGTCGGCTCTTCCCCCTCACTCTCTGAGTCATTCTCAGCCAGGAGGCCCGGCTCGGGAGCTGCAGCAGACACAACATGGAAAGAGGTTTGGGGAAGACCATGGCTAATAGATCAGGAAAGGAAGAAGCACACCGTATACAAAACACTTCATTGTATACAGATAATCCTCCACTCAGCAACTGTAATGGAACCATTGGTCATTACAGTCATAAGTCATCACAGCCATTAAGTGAAATCAGATCTACAACTCTTTTCGCAGCAGTCATAAAGCGAACCAATGGGACAGTTTTGTCTAAAACCCAGCATTTAAATGCCAAAAATGTTATAAAAGTGATCGCGGGGCAATTCAAGCAGCCATAAATGAGGGTCACTTCGTAAGTACCCAACACCCGACATGCAGTTACATGACCATGAAGGAGCCTGATTATCAGAACTTCAGAACTGGATCGTAAGTAGTGGTGAAATCTGAACCGGTTTACTACCGGTTCACTGGCTGCGCATGCAGCCAAATGCGAGGTGTGCGCATATACTGGACGCCAAAAGGAGGCATGCGGGAAGTAGAACAGCACACGAAGGGGTGATCAGCTGTGGCGTGCGATTTTTTTTTTTTACTTTTAAAAGCATTGCTTTTAAAAGTAAAAAAAAAGTCCCATGATCACGTGGCTCAGCTGGGATCGTCAGAGCCTTTTAAAAGCATTTTTTTACAACCTCTTTGACCGAAGAGGTTGTAGAATAAATGCTTTTAAAAGTAAAAAAAAAAAAAAGACTCTGACGATCAGGCAACTCAGCTGAGATCGTCAGAGCCTTTTAAAAGCATTTTTTTAACAACGTCTTCGGCCAAAGCGGTTGTAGGAAAAAATGCTTTTAAAAGTAAAAAATAGGCTCTGACAATCGTGTGGCTCAGCTGGGTGTGGGGGGGGCAGAGATTTTTGCTACCGGTTCTCCGAACCATCCACCGCCATCGCTATCGGATCGGGCGATCCGGTCTGAACCGGGAGTATTTCACCCCTGATCGTAAGTAGCTGTTGGGGGGATCCATCATAGCTTCAAGCTGTCACTAAGCAGCCCGTTAAAAGTCAAGGAACATCTGCATCTCATTTGCCTTTTCAATAAGATTTCTGTTACATCAATCAGCATGCCAAACCGTGCAGATACATCAGAAAACTGTGTACAATGTGGTGTGGGTCATATTTGGTTAGCATGTACCAAGGAATTCCAGCCTCGAGTTGGCTGGCTTGGGAGGTTGGAGAAAAAAAATATCTCAGAAGAAGACCAAGCCAACTGATCCTGGCTTGTTAGTTTTGTTTTTCTAAAAAACACAAGAAAGCTATCTGGATATTTTGCCCAGAAGTGGAAATTTTTCCCATCAGCTTAAATTAAGGAGGCAACCATGCACCTCTTCAAGCTAGTGCTTTTCTTTAACCAAATAGTTTGGAAAGAATAGTGTGCCCCCCCCCAAAAAAAAACCGCCCCTAAAATAATAATAATAATAAAAAAAGAAATGAACTTTTACCAGAGGCCATTTCCTCAAAGAGAATTGATAATGGGCCGTGGTAGCTCAGGCTGTAAAGAAGCCTGTTATTAGAACACAGCAGCCTGCAATTACTGCAGGTTCAAGCCCGGCCCAAGGTTGACTCAGCCTTCCATCCTTTATAAGGTAGGTAAAATGAGGACCCAGATTGTTGGGGGGGCAATAAGTTGACTTTGTAAATATACAGATAGAATGAGACTATTGCCTTATACACTGTAAGCCGCCCTGAGTCTTCGGAGAAGGGCGGGATATAAATGTAAATAAAAAAATAATAATAATAATGGAAAGAGGCAATGCCTGCTCGAGACAGCTTTTCCCCAAAATAAGAGGAATTGCTTGAGAAAGCGTTCCCATCTTCTGTTTGCCTTCCAAATGGAAGACATCAAAGGTGGTTCTTTTAAAACTCGTTGACACTAACAAAGTAATTTCTGCTCCTCCACTCCACATCCATCTCTGTAATTCTGTTTTTATTGGCTGCGTTGATTCGGTTACAACCGAATTGGAAGAGGGAGGCCGATTGAAACGCTGCGGAATTGGATATCCTTAAGACACCAAAATTGAATTTTATTCCTCTACTCTCATCACCATGCATTAAGAGACTAGCTCTTGGTATGCAGCAGCTCTAACCATAGGATTAATCACAAAGGTTGTTTTTATTATTTACCCTGTATGTAGTGCAGGGGTGAAATCCAGCAGGTACTGACAGGTTTCGGCGAACCGGCAGCGGAAATTTTGAGTAGTTCAGAGAACCGGCAAATACTACCTCTGGCTGGCCCCAGGGTGGGGTGAGAATGGAGATTTTGCAACATTCTTCCCCCAGGAGTGGGGAGGGAATGGGGATTTCACAATATCCTTCCCCTGGAGTGGGGTGGGAATGGGGATTTTGCAATATCCTTCCACCAAAGTGGGGTGGGAATGGGGATTTTACAATATCCTTCCACCGAAATGGGGTGGGAATGGGGATTTTACAATATCCTTCCCCCCAGAGTGTAGTGGGAATGGAGATTTTGCAATATCCTTCCCCCCAGAGTGTAGTGGGAACGGAGATTTTGCAGTATCCTTCCCCTGCCATGCCCACCAAGCCACCCCACCCCACCAAGCCAAACCACGCCCACCAAGCCACGCCCACAAAACCGGTAGTTAAAAATATTTGTATTTCACCATTGATGCATTATCAGTCGCTAACGTGGACGAGAAAGGTTTTCTTTGGGGCTAAAAACTTTGACCATCGTCTCAGGTTGGTTAAAGTCTTGTTTGCCAGAAATAGTGGATGATCGAGGACAGTCCACTCAGAAAGCAATTAACTGCAATTGATTCCAACCAACCTTATGCCAATCACAGGACAGAGCCCGAAGTTTCATCTCAACGTTTTGCACAAGGTCAAGATTTGGGCTGCCTCAGGAGATGTCGCTTAACTTCGGCATCTTTAAGCTGGGTGGACTTCAACTCCCAGAATTCCCCATCCGGTGGAGTTGAAGTCCACCCAACTTAAAGTTGCTGGGTTTGAGAAACTCTACAATAGATCATGGGACATAGTGGCTCAGTGGCTAAGATGCTGAGCTTGTCGATCGAAAGGTCGGCAGTTCAGCGGTTCGAATCCCTAGTGCCACCTAACGGGGTGAGCTCCTGTGACTTGTCCCAGCTTCTGCCAACCTAGCAGTTTGGAAGCAGGTAAAAAATGCAAGTAGAAAAATAGGGACCACCTTCGGTGGGAAGAGAACAGCATTCCGTGCGCCTTTGGCATTGAGTCATGCCGACCACATGACCACGGAGACGTCTTCGGACAGCGCTGGCTCTTCGGCTTTGAAACGGAGATGAGCACCGCCCCCTAGAGTCAGGAACGACTCGCACATATGTGGGAGGGGAACCTTTACCTTTACCTTACAATAGATCATGGAGACAGAACCTGGAATAAGACCAGAGATGATTAATATTAAGAAGTCTTCTCACCAGTTTATGCCTATAAAATTCTAGAGTTCCATTCCAGAGCTCGATACTCTCTTGAGATGTTAAAATGAAATACTTTCCATCCACGCTATTTTAAAAATTCAGCTGACACCCCCTCACACAAACACACACACACACACACAGAGAGAGAGAGAGAGAGAGAGAGAGAGAGAGAGAGAGAGAGAGTTTCAGCAACGATCCTGCCTTGAAGAAATATTAGCACTTCTTCCTCTCCTATTGCAAATGTAAATACCTTCCCAGAACTTGCGGATTTTCTCCTGTTTCCACCCAGCTCCACACATTGATTCTCCTTGCAAGTGTTGGCACCAGAGATGTGGGTGGGAGGGGTCCTTTGAGGTGGGCGCAGCAAACTCATGCATTGCTGTGCAAGATCCAGCAGAGGGCGCTGTTTTGCTGTCAGTCATTGACTGGTCAGATTTGCTGTGGGTAATCAATCAAGGTTGTCAGAAGGAGGCCCCCTACTGGGAAGATTCTTTCCTCCACATTCTTTGAGGATTCAGGAAAGGAACAAGACAGATCGATCTGTGGACGGGCAGAGACACTGCAGCAGCATGGATCAATAACAGAATAAACCCCATCCGCATTGACAAAATCCCCATCGGTCAATTGCAAAAAGGCAGCTTAAGTTGGAACAGCTTACATCCTGGGGCGATAGATACCTTTAACACCATCAAACGACAAGAATGTTTAACTTTTATCAATTGGTTTTATATTTTAATATCTCATTTTTCTCTGCCCAAAGTCCCTCTGCGTGGGAGATGGGTGGCTTAAAAATAGATAGATAGATAGATAGATAGATGATAGATAGATAGATAGATAGATAGATAGATAGATAGATAGATAGATAGATAGATAGATAGATAGATAGATAGATAGCAGTAGATGATAGATAGATAGATAGATAGATAGATAGATAGATAGATAGATAGATAGATAGATAGATAGATAGATAGATAGATAGATAGATAGATAGATAGATAGATAGATAGATAGATAGATAGATAGATAGATGAATAGATAGATAGATGGATAGATAGATAGATGAATGATAGATAGATAGATAGAGATAGATAGATAGGTAGGTAGGTAGGCAGGCAGGTAGGTAGGTAGGTAGGTAGGTAGGTAGGTAGGTAGGTAGGTAGGTAGGTAGATAGATAGATAGATAGATAGATAGATAGATAGATAGATAGATAGATAGATAGATAGATAGATAGATAGATAGATAGATAGATAGATAGATAGATAGATAGATCGAGCCACCTTGACTCTTTTGAATGGCAAACTCCACAACGCTAGGTTCCAGGAAAAGCAAACGCCATTTAATTCTCTCAAATATATACAAACGGTGGCTAATATTTGTCTGAACCAACAAACCATCTAGCAAAAACTTATCATCCCACTGCCTGGGTTGAGCAGGGGCACCTCTGGCCATCCTTGCACTGAGCGCTAACTAGATTACTTGTCTAGCCCTGCCTGGCAAGAGTTAATTGGACCATTTATCACTGTTTGCCCCAGAGAACCAGGTTGGGCTAATTTTGAGATGGGAAGTGAACATCCAACTCCTTCTTCCTTGGCTGTTCACGCATCGCTTTGGGCTGGTTTCAGCAACCTGGGATAAATCAAAGCATGCATAATTGTATTTTTGAGCCTGTGTACATTGTTAGCCAATTTCTTCTTTTTAGGAAGAGCCGGATCCCTGCATCTGGTTTTCGCGTCGCTTAATTATATGCCTTTTTCTCACAATGAACGGAGCCCACTGAACCTGTAACTAAAAGGCCACTTGGACGAAAAGCAACAATTCCGTGGAAGATCGTACCAATCAAACACAGCAAAAGTACTCCTGGTTTTTGCCTAGAAGCGCTAAGCAAATCAACGCTGCCAAGTTTAAGTTCCAAAATAGGTTCGCAGCTCACACGGCTGGTGCCAAATGGCTGGTGCTGTAAGGCAGGGGTGAAATGTAAAATTTGTTACTACCGGTTCTGTGGGCTTGGCTTGGTGGAGGGGTAATGTTACTGGGTGGGCGTGGCCAACTTTTTATTAACCTTTAAAAGCATTTTTTTTACTTGTAAAAAATGCTTTTAAAAGGCTCCTCTGATCCCAGCTGAGTTGCCTGATCTTCAGAGGCTTTTCTTTCCTTTTAAAAGCATTTTTTTTTGCCTTTAAAAGAAAAAAAAAGTCTCTGACGATCAGGCAACTCAGCTGGGATCGTCAGAGGAGCCTTTTAAAAGCGTTTTTTCTACAACCGCTTCAGCCGAAGAGGTTGTAAAAAAATGCTTTTAAAAGCCTCTGATGATCCCAGCTGAGCCGCGCGATCATCAGAGGCTTTTTTTTTTTACTTTTAAAAGCATTTTTTGTTCGGCTGAAAAAATGCTTTTAAAAGAAAGAAAAAAAAACCCTCTAATGATCCCACGGCTCAGCTGGGCATGTGGGGGGTGGGCAGGGATTTTTGCTACCGGTTCTCCAAACCATCCACCGCCATCCCTACCAGTTTCAAAATTGGGGAGAGCTACTTTCCCTAACTTTGAAAGTTATCAGATACAACCTGCTGGTCCCTCTCTCCTCCAGTAGAGGGCGTCTTTCCTCACAACAACCCTTTCAAGACAGGAAGAGGGCAGATCTCATTCCAAGTTTACGGATCACTTCAATTACATCACATGCTTTACCGTCTGTGACTTAATGCCTGGGTGACGAAAAGGTCTGAAAGAAGCAGACAACAACAGGCCAGTCCTGGGAAAGGGATTTCCCAGAGTCAGAGAACGAGCTGAAATAACTTCCTCCTTCTGCTTGCTGAATTGGGTCTTGTGATTGAAAGGCAAGCAAGGGTGAGGCAATGCAGCCAGCATGATTGCAACTCCACCAACAAAGCCATGTGATCCACCGGAAGTAGGCCAATTCTGTGAATTGCAAAATATCGCCCCTTTGCTCTGTTGAACGAATGCAATGCAACTCTTTTTATTTCTTGGTGCATTTGTTGTTGTTGTTAGCTGCGAAGTCGTGTCTGACCCATCACGACAATGTTCCTCCAGGCCTTCCTGTCCTCTACCATCCTCTGGAGTCCATTTAAGCTCATGCCGACTGCTTCAGTGACTCCATCCAGCCACCTTCTTCTCTGTCGTCCCCTTCTTCTTCTTTTGCCTTCCATCGTTCCCAGCATTCGGCTCTTCTCCAGGGAGTCCTTCCTTCTCATTAGGTGGCCAAAGCATTTGAGTTTCCTCTTCAGGATCTGGCCTTCTAAAGAGCAGTCAGGGTTGATCTCCTCTAGGACTGACCGGTTGGATGGCCTTGCAGTCCAAGGGACTCGCAGGAGTCTTCTCCAGCACCAGAGTTCAAAGGCCTCGATTCTTTGGCGCTCAGCCTTCCTTACGGTCCAACTTTCACAGCCATCCATTGCAACTGGGAAAACCATGGCCTTGACTATACGCACTTTTGTTGGCAGGGTGTATTTGTAGCCTACCTTTATTATTATTTTTACTAGATGGCCAACATATGCCACGCATCTTTCTTCCTATTTTGCCCCACAACGACAACCCTGCAAGATGGGTTGGTCCGAGAGGAAGTGACTGAACATAAAACATAGAATCAGAGGGTTGGAAGGAACCTTGGAGATCTTCTAGTCCAACCCACCCACCCACCCTTCCTCAGGCAAGAGACCCTCTACCATTTCAGACCAACGGTTGTTCAATCTCTTCCTATAAACCTCCAGTGATGAAGCACCCACAAATTCTGGAGGCCAGCCGTTCCGCTGGTGAATTGTTCTCACCATCAGGAAATTCCTCCTTAATTTCAAGTTGTCCCAAAGGTGCTTTTTTTCAAGAGGCAACTGGACTTTCTGGGTTTGTTTGTTTTTTGAAGATGTTTCGTTTCTCATCCAAGACGCTTCTTCAGCTCTGATGGGATGGTGGGGAATGGAAGGATTTATACTCTTTGCAGACAGAGCTGGTCATTTGCATCCTTTTATACAGTCATTGGGACACGGTGGCTCAGGGGCTAGGACGTTGAGCTTGTCGATCGAAAGGTCGGCAGTTCAGCAGTTCGAATCCCTAGTGCTGCCGTGTAACGGGGTGAGCTCCCGTGACTTGTCCCAGCTTCTGCCAACCTAGCAGTTTCGAAAGCACGTAAAAATGCAAGTAGAAAAAATAGGGACCATCTTTGGTGGGAAGGTAACAGCATTCCATGTGCCTTTGGTGTCTAGTCATGCTGGCCACATGACCATGGAGACGTCTTCGGACAGCACTGGCTCTCTGACTTTGAAACGGAGACGAGCAGCACCCCTTAGAGTCTGGAACGACTAGCACATATGTGCGAGGGGAACCTTTACCTTTTTAGAGAATCATTGAGGCCACCTGGAGGTTTATTTGTGTCATCAGGTAAACTTCGTATACGAAGTGAAATGTCTTCAAAGAAAAAGTTCCGTTCTCTCTTGAAAAAACCACTTTGGGACAACCGTGACCTGGATGACTGAGAATCTCCACAGACCTTGAAGAACTTCTGAAGAAGCTTCTTGGATAAGAAGCGAAACGTCTTCAAAGAAAAAAACCAGAAAGTCCAGTTGCCTCCTGAAAAAACATCTTTGGGACAACCATGACCTGGATGACTGAGGATCTCCATAGACATTAATTCCAATTTTTTTTTGTTTTGTTTTTTTGTTTACATTTATACCCCGCCCTTCTCCGAAGACTCAGGGCGGCTTACAATGTATAAGGCAATAGTCTCATTCTATTTGTATATTTTTTACAAAGTCAACTTATTGCCCCCCCCCCAACAATCTGGGTCCTCATTTTACCTACCTTATAAAGGGTGGAAGGCTGAGTCAACCTTGGGCCGGGCTCGAACCTGCAGTAATTGCAGGCTCTGTGTTCTAATAACAGGCTTCTCTACTGCCTGAGCTATCCCGGAGAAGTTGCTTCTCCCCTTGGTTAGTTTCCATCCATTGCTTCTCGTCCTGCTTTCTGATGCCTTGGAGAACAGGTTGCATGTCTCCCCCCCCCTCCTCTCTGTAGCAGCCCCTCAAATACTGGAAGACAGCCAACGTGTCACCCCTAATCCTTCTCTTCATTAGTCCAGACATACCGAGCAAAGAGAAGGACAAGAGGCGATATGAGAGCACCTGGGGGCAAAACAAGGAGAAATATCTATTTCTCAGTTGTTTTAACTATTTACTTCTCCTGTGTTTTTTGTGGTTTCGGTTTATTGTCTTCAGATTCCAGTTGATGGTCTCTTGACTTTTGATGCAGCGATATTGAGCAAGGAGAAAGGAGTCTAGTTTTTATCTAAAAGCAGATAGGCTATTAAGCAGAGTAGGTCACTCCATAATTACAGTGTTGTCTCCCCTCGGAGACCATCCAATAACTCCTTTTACATCCATATCTTTAAACGGGAAAAAAGCTGATTTATTTCCAGTAACGGCTCCTGCATGTTTATCATTTATTAAGCGTGATTTTTTCCCCCTCTTTTGAATGTCTCGGGGATATTTCCCTCTCCCTTTTCTGCTGTCTCTAACACATTTCCCGATTTCTATTTTAACGTCTACTTTTCTTGTCTGGTAACGGGCGTTTCTGCGGAGGAAATAAATTGAGTAAGCCAGGACCAGCTCAGTTGGATATGCAAATCAGATAAACAGGTCTCCTAATGAAGAGAGAAGCCAAATGTAAATTGATGATATTTCTTTTTGCGGTGGGGGTGGGATTTCAATAGGTTTCAAACACTGGAGGAGATCTTCTCTCTTTCATTTCCAGAGACAGTATTTCCTGTAGAGTTGGGTTTTGGTTTATTTAGCAGCCTGGAAATTTGGGGATGTGTCAGATACTATACTGGAGAACTGCAGAGCACCTGTTTCAGAGTTGAAATGCTCCCGGTTTAGACCGGATCGCGTGATCTGGTAGCGATGGGAGCAGGTAGTTCGGAGAAACGGTAGCAAAAATCCCTGCCCCCCCCAACCGCACACACATCGCTGTTCCTCTTCTCTGTCCCTGAAGCTCTCAGTAATGATATAGCTGCAAACGGCCTTAAATGACTGCCGCGGCGCTTCAAAGGGCCGCACTACAGCTGATCTGCGCTGTAGGCAGCTAGTAGACCGGTGCCTCCCAAAAAAAGGCAATTGGTAGACCGGTGCCTCTATTTTTAAAGAAGGTAGACCGGTGCCTCCCAAAAAAAAAGGCAATTAGTAGACCGGTGCCTCTATTTTTAAAGAACACACCACTGCACTCTCAAGTTTTGTATACTTTATTATTTTTATTATTTGTTATTATTGGCCATGCCCATTCAGTCACCTGACCACCAAGCCACGCCCACCAACTAAGCCACGCCCACAGAACCGGTAGGGAAAATTTTTAGATTTCACCCCTGACCTGTTTATGGTGCGACTTACTAGCAACGCAAAGGCCATGAAAACCAGGCTCCGGGATGAGGTGGGCCAAAGGATATCCAAAGTCTTTTGGCTAATCAATACTAGTGTTCGTCACACAGTCAGACAGATGTCTAGGCTGTTTTTGACATTTTTAAAAAAAAATCCTCCTATTGAGTTCTTCCCAAGGATCTAAGAGAAGTAGATGTGGGTGTTTGATGGGGTTCAAGGTCTTCACTGTCATGGGTGGTTGCACCGTCAGCCAGAGGTTTTGGCATTTTTGTCCATCTCATGACTCCGTCCCAAGGATCTGGGAAGGCAGATGTGGATGAGTGATGGCGTTCAAGGCAGTGATGAAATCTGAACCGGTTTAACTACCGATTCGGCGGCTGCGCATGCGCAGTGCGGACCATGCACCAAATGCGAGGTGTGAGTGCGCAAAAGAGGCATGAGAAGGAAGGTAAGTAGAACAGTGTGTGTGGGGGGGTGATCAGCTGTGGTGTGTGATCGTTGGAGCCTTTTTTTTTTTACTTTTTTTTAAAGCATTCAGTCGAATAGGTTGTAAAAAATGCTTTTAAAAGTAAAAAAAAAAGGCTCCGACGATCGCGCAGCTCAGCTATGATTGTCAGAGCCTCTTTTTTTAACTTTTAAAAGCATTTTTTACAACCTATTCCTACCATTCGGGCGGGAAAAGCGAGCGAGCCAGAAAGAAGCGGCAACCGGGCAACCGGGCAACTAGGCGATTGGGTGGGATGGGCGGGGGGGGGGCAGGGATTTTTGCTAACGGTTCTCCCAAACACTCACCGCCATCGCTACCGGATCGGCCAATCCGGTCTGAACCGGGAGCATTTCGCCCCTGGTTCAAGGTCTTTCTTATCACAGTTGGTCACTCAGTCAACTAGAACAGGGGTCTCCAACCTTGGTCCCTTTAAGACTTGTGGACTTCAACTCTCAGAGTTCCTCAGCCAGCTTTGCTGGCTGAGGGACTCTGGGAGTTGAAGTCCACAAGTCTTAAAGGGACCAAGGTTGGAGACCTCTGAACTAGATGTTTAGACTGGCATTTTTATCCACCTCTCGATATGGACGTTTGATGTGGTTCAAGGTCTTCATTATTATCATGGTTGGTTGTCTCAGTCCAAATACTTATGAGAAGGTCGCAGAAGGGTGTCACATGACCCTGGGACACTGCAAACACACCTGCAAGTTGCCAAGGTTTCAAATTTTGATCCCTTAATCATGAGGAAACTGCAATGGTCATAAATCACTTTTTTCCGTCTTTTTTTGCGTCTGGAAACCTAAAGTCTAATATGGTTTCCAGGCCTGACAGTGCTGTTGTAACTTCATACGGTCAGTAAACAAATGGTGGTGAGGATTATTTTATTATTTTGAAGTACATTAAAAAAAAAAAAAGAAGAGGTTCCACAACGTCACAAATTCTCGCAACCGTGGTGGAAACTGTGACACGTCCTGACTGCTTCTTCCACAAAAGGCAGAAGCGTTATTTACGTTTCTTGGTTTATTTAAAGGCAGAATAGAATGTCAAAGATGTTCAACTCCAACCCCCATCGTTCCCAGCCAGGATGAGTGATGCTATGAGTTGCAGCTGAGCGACTTTTGGAGTTCGTCGATGGCCTCTCCTTTTCCCTTTCCCACCCTTTAATTTAAAACATTTATCACCCGCCTCTTCTCCTCCAGAAAGTCCCAGCCGAGCTCACAAGATATTAAATATTAACAGTTGTTCTAAAATATCACCGTAAAGAATTGCCATAAAGTACAAAATTATGAAATGCGGAATGAGAAGCCGCGGAAGGAAGACGGCGCAACAGGAGCGATCAAAGATGTTGAGATCCATCTTGTTTTATAGATGTTAGCAAGGAGTACAAGCCCTTCTTCCAGAATGTTCTTTGTGGGCAGAAATGGGAGGGAAAGAATAACTGAGTTGAAGGGGACCTTGGAGGTCTTCTAGTCCAACCCCTTGCTCAAGCAAGAAACCCTACACCTTTTCAGACAAATGGTTATCCAATCTCTTCTTAAAAGCCTCCAGTGTTGGAGCATTCACAACTTCCAGAGGCAAGTTGTTCCACTGATTAATTGTTCACACTGTCAGGAAATTTCTCCTTAGTTCTAAGTTGCTCCTCTCCTTGATTAGTTTCCACCCATTGCTTCTTGTCCTGCCTTCAGGTGCTTTGGAGAATAGCTTGACTCCCTCTTCTTTGGGGCAGCCCCTGAGATACTGGAAGTCTGCTATCATGTCTCCCCTAGTCCTTCTTTTCATTAAACAAGACATACCCAGTTCCTTCATAAACCTTCATAACGCAATCATCCTCCCTTCCTATGGCAAATAAATAAACTAAACATGGTTAAAAGTTATGCTTTCAGGGCCAATTGTATTGAGGAAAGCCAGCTTTGGGTGTCACCCAAGATCAGCAAGTTCTCCATAGTTGAACTGATTCTTCTTGTCGTTTACTGGCCCAAAAATTAATTGTTTCTGGGCTTTTCAGCTTCCCAAGGAATTTGATTTAATAATAATAATAATAAAAACCTCTCTGCTCCTCTGAATTTCTAAATAAGTTTTTCCCCCTTCTCCTGCATCCACCTCACAAGGTTTTGGTAAAGATAGGGGAGAAGGAGTCTCAGGTCATATGCTACAGCGCAGCCATCTCTCTCTCTCTCTCTCCTCCCCCTCTCTCTTCCCTCCCTTTCTCCCTCCCTCCCTCTCTTCCCCTCTCTCCCTTTCTCCCTCCCTCTCCCTCCCTTTCTCCCTCTCTTCCCCCCTCCCTCCCTCCCCCTCCCTCTCTCCCTCCCTCTCACCTCCCTCCATCTGTCTCCTCCTTCTCTCCCTTCCTCTCTCCTCTCTCCTCCCTCTCCTCCCTTTCTCCTCTCTTCCCCTCCCTCCCTCCCTCCTCTCTCCCTCCCTCTCACCTCCCTCCATCTGTCTCCTCCTTCTCTCCCTTCCTCTCTCCCTCCCTCCTCTCCCTCCCTCCGTCTCTCTCCCCTCTACCTCCCACCTCCTCTCTCCCTCCTCTCTCTCTCCCTCCATCTCTCTCCCTCCTCCTTCTCTCCCTTTCCTCTCTCCCCTCCCTCCCTCTCCCTCCCTCCGTCTCTCTCCCCCTCTACCTCCCACCCTCCCTCTCTCCCCTCCCTCTCTCCCCCCTCCTTCTCTCCCTTTCCTCTCTCCCCTCCCTCCCTCTCCCTCCCTCCGTCTCTCTCTCCGCCTCTACCTCCCACCCTCCCTCTCTCCCCTCCCTCTCCCTCTCTCTCTCTCCCTCCCTTTCCCTCCCCCTCCCCCCCTCAATTTTGGATGTTCCTTGAAAACTGGAGAAAACGGGAAACCAACAAACAAATAAGTGAACTCCTTGCGTGCCAGAGGTTTCTCATTGTGAAACCCGCTTGCTGCAGGGTGGCAATTGCTAATCCTTTCAGGGAAAGCAAAAGAAAGGACTTGGATTTAATTGCTGGGTGGTTGCATCACGCCCTCTGCTTAAGCAAGTCTCCTGGGCCTTGCATCAACTGGAAGCTGCCTTCAAGCTGAGGCAGAACCTCTTCCTTGACTGGCCACAGATTCTACCCAGTGAATTTTTGCTTGACGTCACTCTCGCCTCCTACTTTGGTTCAAGGCTTGGGTTCAAGTGCAGCCCAGAGAAGTCAAACATAGAAACTAGGCAGATGCAAAAATACAGGGAAAAGCCCACTTCTGTGTATCACGTTACCAGATGAGATTAGCCAGTGTGGTCCAAGAGGAGTTCTAGTCCCATCTCAGGCATGAAAGCTGGCTGGGTCACTTTGGGCCGATCACTAGGAGACAGTGAGTTCTAGTCCTGCCTTAGGCCTGAAAGTCTGTTCAATGTCTTTGGCCAATTACCAGGAGACTGTGAATTCTAGTCCCGCCTTAGGCCTGAAAGACAGCTGGGTAACTTTGGGCCGATCACTAGGAGAAGGTGAGTTCTAGGTTCTAGCCCTGCCTTAAGCAGGAAAGCAAGTGATTTTGGGCCAATCACCAGGAGACTGAATTCTAGTCCCGCCTTAGGCCTGAAAGACAGCTAGATAACTTTGGACCAATCAGCAGGAGACATGAGCTCTGGTCCCAGTTTCAGCCCAAAAGGCGCCTGGGTGACTTTAGGCCAATCACCAGGGGACGAGGAGTGCTAGTCCTGCCTTAGGCATGAAAGGCAGCTCAATGACTTGGGCCAGCCCCTCTCTTTCTCAGCCCAGCCCACCTCACAGGGTTGTTATGGGGAGAAAAAGAGGAGGAGGAAGGAGTATTATGTGTTCACCATCTTGAGCCACCTACAAAGTAATGAAGATGAGATAAAAATCTAATACATAATAATAATTAAAAAGGGAATACAAATGATAAAAAGGTAAAGGTTCGCCTTGCACATGTGTGCTAGTCATTCCCGACTCTAGGGGGTGGATGCTCATCTCCGTGTCAAAGCCGAAGAGCCAGCGCTGTCCGAAGACGTCTCCGTGGTCATGTGGCCGGCATGACTCAACGCCAAAGGCGCATGGAATTCTGTTCCCTTCCCACCAAAGGTGGTCCCTATTTTTTCTACTTGCATTTTTTTTACATGCTTTCGAACTGCTAGGTTGGCAGAAGCTGGGACAAGTCACGGGAGCTCACCCTCCATTACGCAGTGCTAGGGATTCGAACTGCTGAACCGCTGACCCTTCGATCAACAAGCTCAGCGTCTTAGCCACTGAGCCACTGTGTCCCAGTCCCTTAAAAATGATAAGGTAACCTTTTTACTGAGATGGAAATGAGAGGAAAAGTTGTCCCTCCCCCACCTCTGTTTTCTCCATGACCAGATTTACACATAGTGCAAAATTACGGTTAGCTTAACCATGGTTAGTTCAATATATCATAATCTGCTCGTTTCTTTCGATTTTCTGCAGGGTGAGAAATCCATTCCTGCTAACTATATTGTGAATAAAATTGTCTTTGCCTCATTATGCTGAAACCATGAAATTCTAATATTTCTTTTTTTTAATGGTTTGTTTCTTTTCTACTTTTTTATTTATTTATTTATTTATTTATTTATTGTTTGAATTTATATACCGCCCTATCTCCCAAAGGACTCAGGGCGGTTCACAGGCATATAAAAACATCAATATACAAATTAAAACAATCATTAAAAAACTTATTCTACTGCCCAATTAATTAAAAGTAAAAATATAGATATTAAAATCAATTTAAAAACCCCTCTAAATTTAAAATCTAAAAAACTAAGCCAGTCCTGCACAGATGAATAAATGTGTCTTGAGCTCGCGACGGAAGGTTCGAAGGTCCGGAAGTTGACGGAGTCCTGGGGGGAGTTCGTTCCAGAGGGCGGGAGCCCCCACAGAGAAGGCCCTTCCCCTGGGCGTCGCCAGACGACACTGCCTAGCTGACGGCACCCTGAGGAGTCCCTCTCTGTGAGAGCGCACGGGTCGGTGAGAGGTATCTGGTCGCCAAAACAAGCAAGGAAGTTATTCTGAGACTTCTTCCCTCACATTTTATTTTCAGAAATATTTCGTGTCCAGATTAGACTTTTAAGACAATATTTTGTCCTTAGAAGAAAGAAAAGATACATATCCATGACAAATAATATGTAAGTGGCAAGCGTATACTCCAAAATTTCTAATCATTAGGGACTTTGAGTGGATGTGGGAACAGGATTTATCTCTATGCTGGCAACCTGATTGTTAGAAAACTGAAATGATAACCCAGTTACCCAGTGCCAACCTGCCTTCCATTGAGGACCTGTATACTGCACGAATCAAGAAGAGGGCCATGAAAATATTTACAGACCCCTCACATCCTGGACATAAACTGTTTCAACTCCTACCCTCAAAACGACGCTATAGAGCACTGCACACCAGAACAACTAGACACAAGGACAGTTTTTTCCCGAAGGCCATCACTCTGCTAAACAAATAATTCCCTCAACACTGTCAGACTATTTACTGAATCTGTACTAGTATTAATCGTTTCATAGTTCCCATCACCCATCTCTTTCCACTTATGACTGTATGACTATAACTTGTTGCTGGCAATCCTTATGATTTATATTGATATATTGACCATTAATTGTGTTGTAAATGTTGTACCTTGATGAACGTATCTTTTCTTTTATGTACACTGAGAGCATCTGCACCAAAGACAAATTCCTTGTGTGTCCAATCACACTTGGCCAATAAAAATTCTATTCTATTCTATTCTATTCTATTCTATTCTATTCTATTCTATTCTATTCTATTCTATTCTATTCTATTCTATTCTATTCAGTTCTCTTCCTCCAATGTTTTAGATTTCTCTAAAGTTTCCATCTATGTATGAATACTGCTTGGTTGACCCTCAGTCCATAAAATAATAGGATATGAGTCACAATTCTAAATGAACAGACTTCTCATTTGGATTTTTACTTTCAGAACTATTCAAGTCAAGCCAAACTCCAGAAGAAAAGAAGAGGAGAAGGAATGCTGCTGGAGCAGAAGGAGAATGAAAAGGAATGATGGTGGAGGAGAAAGAGAAGGACAAGGAGAAAGAGAAGGAATGATTGTGGAAGAAAAGGAGGGGAAGGAATGCTGGTAGAGAAGGAAAAGGAAAAGCAATGATGGTGGAGGAGGAGCAGAAGAAAAAGAAGGAGAAGGAATGATAGAGGAGAAGGAATGATGGTGGAGGAAAAGGAGGAGAAGAAGGAGAAGGCATATGATGGAGGAGGAGATGGAATGATGGAGGAGGAGAAAAGGAGAAGGCATGTGATGGAGGAGGAGATGGAATGATAGTGGAGGAAAAGAAATGGAGAAAGAGAAGGAGAAGGAGAAGGAGAAGGAATATGGTGGAGATGGAATGATGGAGAAGGAGAAGGAAAAGAAATGGAGGAGAAGGAATGATGGTGGAGGAGAAGGAGGAGGAGAAGAAG
Source organism: Ahaetulla prasina (assembly GCF_028640845.1). Taxonomy (NCBI): domain Eukaryota; kingdom Metazoa; phylum Chordata; class Lepidosauria; order Squamata; family Colubridae; genus Ahaetulla; species Ahaetulla prasina. The sequence goes on along the minus strand of NC_080552.1, from coordinate 20,773,089 downwards.
AAGAAGGCATAAGATGTACAAGGAGATGGAATGATGGTGGAGGAGAAGAAATGGAAGAGGAGGAGGAGACGGAGAAGGAATATGATGGAAGAGGAGATGGAATGATGGTGGAGGAGAAGAAGACATGGAGAAGGAGAAGAAGGAGAAGGCACATGGTGGAGATGGAATGATGTTGGATGAGAAGAAGGAGGAGAAGAAATGGAGGAGGATCAGGAATGTTTTTGAAGGAGAAGGAGAAGGAATGATGGTGGAGGAGAAAGAGGAGGAGACAAAGAGAAGAAGGAGAAGAAAAAGAGAAGGAGAAAGAATTGAGGAGAAAGAGAAAGAGAAGGAAATGTCAACGAAGTGAGCGACCAAGAGGAACTGGACCTACAATCACCCCTTTCGTGATACACCATAGTTTAAGAACCAGAATTGTTCAGGCACAAGAAAAGTCCATGGCAGGGAGACTATTCCGCTGCATGCAAATGAAGGCTTGGAAAGCAGGTGTGTGTGTGTGTGTGTGTGTGTGTGTGTGTGAGAGAGAGAGAGAGAGAGAGAGAGAGAGAGAGGGAGGGAGGGAGGGAGGGAGAGAGCGTATGCTGATGATTAAATAGCCCATTTATCATTGTGTGACATTCAATGTCTGCAGCCTTGTGCTCAGTCTTTTATGATCTAGACTCATAATCTGTGTTAACTATTCTGGAGAAAACGACAATTTAAATGGCTTAGCGACTGCAGCGCTGGCCTAGTTTTACGTCCAGACTTTTTCTCTCTCTCTCTTTTTTTTTTTTTAAAAAGACCCTTAGGGATCCTGGCACCAAGCCACGCAAATACGGAGCAGAAGGATATGGAGGGTATTAAATGTAATCTCACAGGTGCTCAGTTTTAGAATCAAACGTCCTTGTTCAAAAGCCACTTTGGGGAACACGCTAAAAAACTGCGGCTCCTAGTAGAAAGGATCTTCAGCTTGAGATGAATTGTGTCTGCCGAGAGATCCCTGATCCTATCAGGAAACCGGTGGGATCTTCAAGAATGTGATCTTATAGACCAAGCTGGGAATCACAGCCATGCAGTCAAATCATCTACATCATCATCTTTTAATGACCCCCATAATCCCTTGCGGAGTGGAGTCTGGGCAACTGAATGGAGCTGAGTGTTTGAATGGCCGGTTGCCCTTCCTATCCCCAATGCGGAGTTTTGTTCAGGAGATAAATTCTCATTGTGCCCAGAAAGAGAAATATCTGCCTCTACCTAGGATCGAACTCACAGCCTCCTGATTGTGAGGCGAGAGCTCCACCTCTAGGCCACCGCACCACAGCCATGCGGTCAAATATCCCTTGCAAAATAACATCTCTCCCAAATTTAAACCCACCCCCCTCGTGTGCAAAAGAAACATCACGTTACGGAGGTTACAAATTTATTAGCCCTGATCTGTACGGAAAAATCTCATGATCTCATGAGTGTGTCCTCCACATACGGCCACAATGGAGCCCTAAATTTATGTCGTTAAGTGAGAAATGTGTTTGGTGAGTTTGCTCCATTTGCTCCATTTTATGGACTTTTCTCGCCACGTTCGTTAAGCGAATCGACACAGTTCTTAAATTAGTTGACTTTCCTTTTGTTGTGACCCAGGCCCAAGTAGGTGGTAATAAACTTAGTCTGTGGAAAAACAAACTTGATTCGAACAGCTGGGAATTACTTCATTCCCAGCATTGTTCAATTCAAAGTAAAACAAATGCCTCCCAACACAAATTCCTCAGTTTTTTTTTTTATCCTTTCTCTTTTATTCTCCTTTTCTTCTGCTTTTTGGGGAAAAAAATCATCTAAGCAAATATATATATATATATTTGTTTTCTGAGGTTTTCGGGGGTGTTTGTATATAGGTCTTTGGTTATTCGGGTTTTCTCCCGCGTAAAATTGGAAGTGTCTTGGCGATGTTTCGACGAAGTCTCACTCGTCATCTTCAGGCTTCAGCTTCGTGCTTCTGGGAGCAAATTTTGCTCCCAGAAGCACGAAGCTGAAGCCTGAAGATGACGAATGAGACTTCGTCGAAACGTCGCCAAGACACTTCCAATTTTACGCGGGAGAAAACCCGAATAACCAAAGACCTACTTTTATATATATATATATATAAATGCATACATGCATACAAACTAAAGTTAGGAGTCAGATTTTTCTAGAGTAACGAGTGGCCTAGTAACTTTAAAACCAATCGCTGTGCATGGAACCCCACAATTATAAATGTTTCTGGACTGAAGGAAGGCATTGATAATGTTTTTTTCCCCTCAAAAGTTCTATAATTGCATTAATTTACTCCGTTTAATTAATTTACTCCCATGGTAAGCAGAAGTAAAGGAATACAATATAGAAAACAAGGTGGGTTTTTTTTAAAATGTAAATTATATTATATTCATTTGAGAGGGCATAATTTTAATGCTTATTTTAATATTGGGTCCTTGAGTGGCGCAGACTGCTAAAACAGTCTGTTATTAACAACAGCTGCCTGCAATTACTGCAGGCTCAAGTCCCACCAGGCCCAAGGTTGACTCAGCCTTCCATCCTTTATAAGGTAGGTAAAATGAGGACCCAGATTGTTGGGGGGGCAATAAGTTGACTTTGTATATAAATATACAAATAGGATGAAGACTATTGCTTAACATACTGTAAGCTGCCCTGAGTCTTCGGAGAAGGGCGGGGTATAAATGTAAATAAATAAATAAATAAAATATTATTTTAGTGCTGCTTTTTTTTAAGGAAAAAAAGACCCCTAAGGCATCATAGAAGAAAATTATTAAAATACATAATAAAACTCCATTATTTAAAATTGTGGCGAGCCTATTCCATTCGGCAGTCTTCATTCGGATGCATCGTATGATCTCTTGAATAAGGAAGTCACACTGGGGTGAAAATTGATGTTTTGATAATATCTAATCGGAGCCATTTGGGCCTCTTGCAAATCTGTAACGCTTGAGCAACAAAGCCAAAACTGTTCAACATTCATTTTTCTTTCCCACTAAATGTCATGTTCCCTTCTATAAACGTGATGAACAGTGATGGCATTGAGCCGGTTCTATCCGGTTCGGGTAAACAGTAGTGGTGGCAGCAGGAGGCTCCGCCCCCCCCCCACCCCCAGATATCATCAGGGATGCTCTGCGCATGTGCAGAAGGCACGCGTGTTCACATTTGCAAACCAGTAGTGAAGGTAAGTGAATACCACTATTGGTGATGACCGATTTTACTCCTGGTATCCAAAACATTCTGATTTATGATAGCCAGATCATAACAATTTTTTTTTTAAAAAAATAGACTTTTTTTTAAAAAAATATTCTTTTATTAATTACATTTCTTAGTGCTTAATACATGGGACGTGGTGGCTTAGTGGGTAAGACGCTGACTTTGTCGATCGAAAGGTCGGCAGTTCAGCAGTTCGAATCCCTAGTGCCGCGTAACGGGGTGAGCTCCCGTGACTTGTCCCAGCTTCTGCCAACCTAGCAGTTCGAAAGCAGGTAAAAAATGCAAGTTGGAAAATAGGGACCACCTTTGGTGGGAAAGGAACAGCGTTCCGTGCACCTTTGGTGTTGAATCATGCCGGCCACATGACCACGGAGACGTCTTTGGACAGCGCTGGCTCTTCAGCTTTGAAACAGAGATGAGCACTGCCCCCTAGAGTCGAGAACGACTAGCACATATGTGCGAGGGGAACCTTTACCTTTAGTGCTTAATACACAGCGAGTTGTCTGAATATTTAATTCGCTTAACAATATATATTATATTCTTGATCTCCACCCCTGTTTTCCAACCATTGATAAAATAGATTCCATGTTTGATAATATTCTGCATCTTCTTTCTGTTTTATTTTTAATGTCAGTCTGTCCATTTCTGCACACTCTAGTATCTTCTTAAATTATTTCTTTGTCTCGGAGGCGTTTCTTCATCTTTTCCCGGCATTGCGCAAATATAATCCTCTTTGCTGTCGAGGCGAGCAATGTTAAATACATACTTTTCTTATCAAATTTACCTGATATTATATCTAATAAAAATAGTTCAGGTTGAAAATCTGCATTTGGTCTTTTACTGCTTTTAAAAGAGGGACAAAAGAAAAACCGGGGAGGGGGGACAATCACAAAGATGAAAATACACACGTTGTCAAAGGGAGAAAAAACATAATCATAGAAAACACTTTTAAAAGAAAATGGAAAAAAAAAACCCACTACAAAGGAATCATCAAAACTTCAATTGAGGACTTGTCTCTCCGTAGAAGACCTTTGTTGATGGTGTTCACACCAACACAGCTCTCTTGTCAATTGAATCTATCAAACTTCGTTGAAGTTTTTCAGAAGAAGTGCAACCTTTAACACTTTTCTACGGAGCTTTCTCTGTCTTCTTCTCCTGCTGCCTCTGCTGAATTTCGACACGCTCGGCCAGGCAGAGGAAGAGACACCTGAGGGTGGTGCTCGAGGTAAAGTTTTCCCCTGTCCAGGTGTGTCCAACTCTTGGAGGCAGTGCTCACCTGTGTGGCTTAGCCCAGGCAGCTAGCATTGTTCGAAGACACTTCCCTGGTTCATAAATGTTAAGAAATAAAGCCATGGGAAGGTGACTGTGAAGGAGAAAGAAAGAAAGAAAGAAAGAAAGAAAGAAAGGAAGGAAGGAAGGAAGGAAGGAAGGAAGGAAGGAAGGAAGGAAGGAAGGAAGGAAACGGAAGGAAGGCAGAAGGATGGATGGAAGGAAGGAAGAAGGCAGAAGGAAGAAAAGAAGGAAGGAAGGCGGAAGGCAGGAAGGGAAAGGAAGGAAGGCAGAAGGAAGGAAAGAAAGAAGGAAAGAAGGAAGGAAGGAAGGAAGGAAGGAAGAAAGAAAATTTTTCTTTGAAGACCTTTCGCTTCTCACAAGAAAGTCCAGTTGCCTCTCGAAAAAACACCATTTGGTCTTCCTAGGAATCGGTTACTACTCAATACAACTTTGACCATCACTTCTGGATAGGTAATCAGGATAACTCCAGATAGTTAAGGCACCTGTTTGCTTTTCTAATAACAATGAACGATGAAGTTAGGACACGGCGTTAGCTTGATTCAGGACTTACCTCTTTCCAGATCCTGCAACTATTCTACAACTGGTCATCTTTGGCCATGATTATTGACATGTCCAGCTCTCTGCTCCAACCAAAGCTCTAAGGCACCCACCATATTGATGAAATAATTAAAAACTTCCTGTGTTGGAGAACTCACAACTTCTGGAGGCAAGTTGTTCCACTGATTAATTGCTCTGTCAGGAAAGTTCTAAGTTGCTTCTCTCCTAGATTAGTTTCCATCCATTGCTTCTTGTCCTGCCTTCAGATGCTTTGGAGAATAGCTTGACCCCCTCTTCTTTGGGGCAGCCCCTGAGAAGACTGCTATCATATCATGCATAGTCCTTCCAATTCCAGCAACCATTCTTTATATGTTTTAGCCTCCAGTCCCCTAATTGTCTTTGTTGCTCTTCTCTGCACTCTTTCTAGAGTCTCTACATCTTTTTTTACATCATGGTGATCAAAACTGGCTGCAGTATTCTAAGTGTGGCCTTACCAAGGCCTTATAAAGTGTCATTAACACTTCACGTGATCTTGATTCGAATTGTAACTGTACTTCTCAATAAACAGTCATTTTCATCCGTTTTTTCCCTAGTGGACCTTTAACCATGGTCTAAAGGGAGTCTGTTTCTGAAAGCGCTCTCAACTTTACAGCTTATAATTCACAGCAGCTTCTCTGGTGGATCGCTTCCTGGCAGTCAGTAAAATGAGTCTGGAGCCTTTGAGGGGACTTTAATCACGAGAGAATCCAGAGTGGCCATGATTGGCTCCTGGCCATCAAACATTCAGAGCAAAGAGAAGACAAGACATCACTCAATCATTCTCCGGTTATGAATGGCTATTCGGCCTTCTTTCTCATCCCAGAAAAAAACCCTGGGAAATTACGTGGAAGATCCATCATTGCAGAATATATCATCCCAAATAAATCATTCCCACTGTCTAATTTGCATAAATTTATAAAGGGTGCGGAATATTGATAGAGCTACGTATTTTTATTTCATATTTTTGCTCTTCTGAGCCTTGGGAATAAATACCCGTGGAGATTTTTTTAAAAAATTGTTGCCTACAGAACAAAAATAAGTTGATGCGGCATTCTTCTTAATGTGCGAAGTTTCCAAAAGTGTTAAATAAAAACAAAGAGGCCCCCGTGATAAAATTTCTTACCGCGTCGCAGAACAAAATCAAAAGATGAAGAAAACAGGTACTGTTTAGATACTTGGCAACAGAGGTGGGTTTCAGCAGATTCTGACCAGTTCTGGAGAACCAGTAGCGGAAATTTTGAGTAGTTTGGAGAACCGGTAAATACCACCTCTGACTGGCCCCGCCCCCATCTATTCTCTGCCTCACGAGTCCCAGCTGATCAGGAGGAAATAGGGATTTTGCAGTAACCTTCCCCTGGAGTGGGGTGGGAATGGAGATTTTGCAGTATCCTTCCCCTGCCATGCCCACCAAGCCATGCCACGCCCACCCAGCCACGCCCACAGAACCAGTAGTAAAAAAATTTGAAACCCACCACTGCTTGGCAAGTATTTGACATTGCCTTTTCTAAACGGCAGTTGCATTAAAACGTACAATTAAAAAGATAAATATTAATACAAATTAAAAAATGAATAAGTTTAAAAAGAAAGAAAAAGTACAGAAAAGAAAAACAAAATTGAAAGAAAAATTGAAAAGAAAAGGGAAAATAAGAATGTAGCAAAGAAAAAGACCTGGAATGAAGGAGAAACTTCCTAACAGTGAGGACAATTAACCAGTGGAACAGCTTGCCACCAGAAATTGTGGGTGCTCCATCACTGGAGGTTTTTAAGAAGAGACTGGAAAAGTCACTTGTCTGAAAAGGCCTAGGGCAGCGGTTCTCAACCTGTGGGTTGGGACCCCGTTGGGGGTCGAATGACGATTTGCCAGGCGTCGCCTAAGACCATCGGAAATAAGGGAAGTATACTTGCGAGTTGAAGAATCCCGCTCCAATGGTTGACTCCACAAGCCAGCTGCAGGCTCTTTAAATCGCTAGCCAAATTCGGCTTCAGGCGCGATGAATTAAAAAAGAGAGAAATCTTTGCTCTGACGTCTCCCTCTCAAGCCAGCTGCAATCACTCCCAACCGCTAGCCTAATCTGGCTTCAGGCGCGATAAACATAACAGGGGAGGAGTCTCCGCTTTAACGCCTCCGTCCTCAAGGCAATCACAAGCAGTTCAGATCGCTAGCCGATACGGCTTCAGGCGCGATAAATTCAAAACAAAAATAATTTTACGGGTGGGGTCGCCACATTGTGGAGAATTGTATTAAAGGGGTCGCCACATCGTGGGGAATTGTATTAAAGGGGTCGCAGCACTATAAAGGTTGAGAACCACTGGTCTAGGGTCTCCTGCTTGAGCAGGGGGCTGGGCTAGAAGACCTCCAAGGTCCCTTCCAGCTCTATGCTGATTCTGAAAAAGAAAAGAAATGCTGGATGTAACTGGACAGCGCCCAAGGAGAAAGACCACATCCTGCAGAGGAAGGGCTTCTCCTAAGCCATTGTTCGAATGGAGACCCCTCCCTCTCCTTGGCAAGCCTCTTCAGTACCACAACTGGACAGCTCACACCTTTCTTCTGAAAGGGCTGCTTCCCACCAAGACACCTGCCAGAAGTTGGAATTTCCAGCAGTGGGGGAGGTGCAAAAGCTCCGCTTGAAACTCCTCTCCAAGTTCACACAACCAGAATCCAGCTCCTGGAAGAACGGACTCTCCTGCAGACGCAGGGAGGAGCAGACGACACATCAAGCATCAAGAGAGCAGAGGTGCCCCAGGATCAGCGGCCATGGATGGAGAGCGAAACTGGTCCAAGAGAAACAGGCCCACCCACCCCCAATGAAAAGAGATGCCACTGCCTTGCTTAGTCCAGGGTCCTTGCTGGGGTACAAAGGGGTCCCAGAAAGGGGGAATAACCTCTTTCTGCTTGGTGCAAAACTCCAGAAAAAAGAGGAGAAAAAATGATGGAGGAGGAGGAGGAGGAGGAGGAGGAGGAGGAGGAGGAAGAGGAATAATGATGGTGGTGGCAAAGGAGGAAGTGGAGAAAATAGAAGAGAAGAAGGAGACAGGAAAGGAAGCGAGGAGAGAAAGAGAACGAAGGAAAAGGAGAAGAAGGAATGATGGTGGAGGAGAAGGAATGGTGGGGGGAGGAGAAAAAAGTGAAGGAGAAGGAATGATGGTGGAGAAGGAGTCAGGAAGGGAAGAGAGGAGAGAAAGAATGAGAAGGAGAAGAAGGAGAAGGAATGGTGATGGTGGTAGAGGACGAGGAGGAGAAGAAGGAATGATAGTGGAGGAGAAGGAGACAGGAAAGAAAGCGAGGAGAGAAGGAGAAAGAGAACGAAGGAAAAGGAGAAGAAGGAATGATGGTGGAGGAGAAGGAGACAGAAAGGGAAGAGAGGAGAGAAGGAGAAGGAAGGAGAAGGAGGAGGAGGAGGAGGAGGAGAGGAGCGAGCCTCTCCAGCTGTTGGGGCTACCTAGTCCTGGACTGGCCGGGCATTTCAGGACCTGTCATCCTCCCGGGGAGTGGCGTCCCAAGGAGGCCGGCCCGAGGAGGAGCCCCAGGCTTGGCTCCTCTCCCCTGCGAGGGCGGCTACAAAAACCTCGGGAACTTCCAGCCGCGGCTCAGAAGTTGCCAAACTCGGCCGCCCGCTCGCCCGCCCGCGGCTCTGCAGAAGCGCTCGCCATGGGAGACCCGGTCCTCGGCTGGGCGCTGGAAACGTGGGCGCTCGTCCTGCTGCTCCTGGGTCTGCTGATGCTGTAGGTGGGGGGGGGGAGGGAAGGGGGGGAAACCCCTCCCCGGAGTTACAGGGCAGAGGCTTCAGGCTGGGGCGCTTTCAGGGCGTAAAAGCAGAAGGTCGAGCCGGTTATTTGACTGTAGTTCCGTTAAGTTGTGATTTGATTTGATGTTAGGGTTGTTGTTTTATTCCGTTAAACTTTTCTTCTCCTCTCCTCTTTTCTTCTTTTATCTCCACTCCTGTTCTCTCTTCCCCCTTTCCTTTCTTCACCTCTTCTTCTGCTCTTCTCATCTCACCTCTCCTCACCTCTTCTTTTATCTCCTCTCCTCTTCTCTCTTTTTTCCTTTCTTCTTCTGGTCTCCTCCTTTTTCTTCTGTACTGTACTGTTCTGTTCTCTTCCACTCTACTCTACTCTACTCTACTCTACTCTACTCTACTCTACTCTACTCTACTCTACTCTACTCTACTCTACTCTACTCTACTCTACTCTACTCTACTTTCTCTTCTCTTCTCTTCTCCTCTCCTCTCCTCTCCTCTCCTCTCTTCTCTTTTCTTCTCCTCTCTTCCCTTCCCTTCCCTGCTTTGCTCTCCTCTCTTCTTCTTTCTGTCATTTTCCTCTTGCTCTACTCCGAGCAACTTTGAGCTACATGCAAAAGAATAAGCGATGAAAAACCGCAGAGCCTGCAGTATCCAGGAGGTGGCACACGCCAGCTGGGCACATACAAAACTCACCCTGTGGGGGTAATTAATAGCTATCATTGTCACTCTCCCTATGCCAGCCCTGTTAGCAAGACTGGACCAGGAAATCAATTGCGCTGGAAGGCTAAATTGACTTTTATGGAGATCAGTTGTGATAACAGGTCATTGCAAGTCTTGTGCTGGACTGCCTCCCCCCTCCTTATATAACAGGGAGTTGTCTGCTTGAACAGCTTCCAAGTGCTACCTTCCTTTTGGACTTAGGTCTTCTAATCCAACCCCTGAACCTTGAGTGGCTCAGACTGCTAAAACAGTCTGTTATTAACAGCAGCTGCTTGCAATTACTGCAGGTTCAAGTCCCACCAGGCCCAAGGTTGACTCAGCCTTCCATCGTTTATAAAGTAGGTAAAATGAGGACCCAGATTGTTGGGGGCAATAAGTTGACTTTGTATATAATATACAAATGGATGAAGACTATTGCTTAACACAATGTAAGCCGCCCTGAGTCTTCGGAGAAGGGCGGGATATAAATGCAAATAAATAAAATAAATAATAAGAAGGGGGAAAGAGAGAGGAGGGAGGGAGAAAGAGAGAGGGAAGGGGGGAGGGAGAAAGAGAGAGAGAAGGGGGAGGGAGAAAGAGAGAGGTTGGGAGAGGGAGAAAGAGAGAGAGAGGGAGGGAAGAAGGTTGACTCAGCCTTCCATCCTTTATAAGGTAGGTAAAATGAGGATCCAGATTGTTTGGGGCAATAAGTTGACTTTGTATATAATACACAAATGGATGAAGACTATTGCTTGACATAGTGTAAGCCGCCCTGAGTCTTCGGAGAAGGGCGGGATATAAATGCAAATAATAAAAAATTAAAAAATAAAACCGTACCATTTCATACAAATTGTGGTCCAATCTCTTCTTCAAAACCTCCACTGATGAAGCACCCATAACTTCTGGTGGCAAGCTGTTCCACTGGTTAATTGTCCTCACTGATAGGAAGTGTCTCCTTAATTCCAGGTTGCTTCTCTCCTTGATTAAGTTTCCATCCGTTGCTTCTTGTCCTGCCTGATTATCCCGCTGATATCTTTTTGCTTTGCTTTGTTTTCCAGTTATGGGATCTGGCCGTATAATTTCTTTAAGAAGTTGGGAATTCCTGGGCCAAGACCCCTGCCTTTTATCGGAACTTTCCACGAATATCGGCATGTGAGTGTGTTATACTGTTTCGCATCCTAGTAGCTTGTAGACCAACTCAATGAGTTTGGGTGAAAAAGGAGTCCTTCTTTCTTTCCCTTTTCTAAATTGTGGGGGATATTGTGACTTGTGTCAGGAGTGGTCCGGTGGCCTAGAGGTGGAGCTCTCGCCTCACAATCAGGAGGCTGTGAGTTCAATCCTAAGTAGGGGCAGATATTTCTCTCTCTGGGCACCCTGAGAATGTATCTGCGGAACAAAACTCCTCATTGGCGACAGGAAGGGCATCTAGCCAGTAAATACTCAGCTCCATTCAGTTGCCCAGACTCCACCCTACAAGGGATTTAAAAGAGGATGATGATGATGATGATGATTGTGACTAGTGTCACCCCTTCTTGGCCTCCTCAAAAGAAGATCCAGGAGGATCAAGGGCTGCTAGTACAGCTAGTCCTCAACTTAGGACCGTTCACTTCAGTTGTAAGTTGAGGACTACGTCTGAAGCCTCCTGCCTTTCTTTGGCACCTCTCTTAGAATCCCTTGGTCTTCATTCTGAAATTCTTGTCCCTGTATTGGTTTAACCATAACATCACATCAATAGAGACTCAAGATGTACGGATTGAAGCATTTTTAACGGCCTTTTATACTCTTCCAGTCTTGGATGGAGAAAGGATTACAGCCAAATTTTCATGCATCTCTCCTTCTTTAATTCGACAGGGTATTTTGAAGTTCGACCAAAGGTGCTTTGAGAAATATGGCAAGATCTGGGGGTAAGTCACCTGTCGGAATGTCACCTCCAGAAGGTCCTCACAGTTCACCCTGTGAATCACTAAGAATGGCATTATTTAAATTGGTTTTGATCCCCTGGGAGAGTTGTTGGCTGGATAGCCTCTTGTCATTCCTGCCCTTAGTTTCTCTCCTCCTTGAATCCTTATGGGGTAAACAATTGTGCACATTCACAGCTGCAACATACACACCGCTCTGGATACCAATAAAGGAGAATATCTGTAGCTCGGGGTTGACATGAGGGGTCTTTGGTGCTCTCTGAGCTTGGTTGTTTTCTTGCAGACATTTCATGACCCAGCGAGATAACATCATCAGTGCTGGAAGGGAATGGGGTTTGGGAGGAGGAGGAGGAGGAGGAGGAGGAGGAGGAGGAGGAGGAGGAAAAAGAAGAAGAGGAAGAATAATAAGAGGGTTGTGGTGTCCTTAATGGTCTCTGAGCTTGGTTGTTTTCTTGAAGACATTTCATGACCCAGCCAGATAACATCATCAGTGCTAGAAGGGAATGGGGTTTGTGGAGATGGGGAGGAGGAGGAAGGAGAAGGAGAAGAAGAAGGAGAAGAGGAAGAATAATAGGAGGGTTGTGGGGTCCTTGGTGCTCTCTGAGCTTGCTTGTTTTCTTGCAGATGTTTCATGACCCATCAAGGGAACATCATCAATGCTAGATGATGCAATGCAAAAAAACAAGAAGCTCAGAGAGTACCAAGGACTCTTCAACTCTGAGCTACAGATATTCCCCTTTATTGGTATCCAAAGGGATGTGTGTGTTGCAGGTGGGATTGATGATGTTACCTAGCTGAGTCGTGAAATGTCTGCAAGAAAACATCCAAGCTCAGAGAGCACCAAGGAACTCCCTCACATCTCTTTTGACCGTAGAACCAAGCATTAGGACAATGTTCTCTGGTTGGCCAATTGTTCAGCTGGAAACTAGGAAGCCTTGATCCTGTCTTCTTATAAAGATAATAGTCTACATTTCAAAACATCTTTTTTATTTTGACAATTAGAATATTTGATGGCCGGCAACCTGTGATGGTCATTTTGGATCCTGCCGTCATTAAAACAGTCCTGGTTAAAGAATTCTATACTTATTTCACCAATCGCCGGGTAGGTATTCTAACTCGAGGTTGTGAGAACTTCACAGGGGCTGAGAAATAGAAGTCCTGCAAGGGAATTTAGAAGAGCAGGCCTAGTATGGTGGTTTAGGTCCTTCGGGAGATAGGGCGGTATATAAATATGATATAATAATAATAATAATAATAATAATAATAATAATAATAATAATAATAATAATAATAATAATAATAATAATAATAATAGGTGTTGGCCTGGCCCTGGGGAGACCTGGGTCCAAGGGCTCCCTCAATTCTGGAAGCCACTTGGGTGACTTTGGGCCAATCACTCTTTCTCAACCCAACTCATATCATGGTTGTAAAAGAGATTGCAGAAGGAACAATATATATGCCATCTTGAATTCCAGAATAGTAGTAGACATCTGTCTATCTGTCTATCAGACAGAAGACAGACAGATGACAAGAAGATGAGATAGATAGATAGATAGATAGATAGGTAGATAGATAGATATTGGTGATGATAGAGAAAAATAGATAGATATTGATAATGATAAAGATGGATAGATATTGATAATGATAGAGAGATGATTGATAGATAGATGAGAGAGCGAGAGATGATAGAGAAACAGATAATGGAGAGATGGAGATATAGATGATAGATAAATATTGATAATGATAGAGAAAGATGGATAGATAGATATTGATAATGATAGAGAAAGATGGATAAATATTGATAATGATAGAGAAAGATGGATAGATATTGATAATGATATAGAAAGAGATGAGAGATAGATGAGAGAGAGATGATAGATATCGATAATGATAGAGAAACAGATAATAGAGATGGATAGATAGATGATAGCTAGATAGCTAGATGGATGGATAGATAGATATTGATAATGATAGAGAGATGATTGATAGATAGATGAGAGAGAGAGAGAGATGAGATATCGATAATGATAGAGAAAGAGATAATAGAGATAGATGGATAGATAGATGATAGACAGACAGACAGACAGACAGACAGACAGACAGACAGACAGACAGACAGACAGATAGATAGATAGATAGATAGTATACTTAGTTAAGAAGACAGCAAATTGAAAAGAAAGGACTGAGAAGAATAACATGAGAGATTTTCTTGATATTTCACCTTATTCAGGACTTTGGTCTAAATGGAAATCTGGACACAGCCATAACGGTCGTTGTCGATGAACAGTGGAAGAGGATTCGCAGTGCCTTGTCTCCCACTTTCACCAGTGGGAGGCTGAAAGAGGTGAGAGACGAGGGTTGGCTGCCTTTCCGACTTCTCAAGGATTCTTGCGTTGCCGGAAGAAAACCTAGCCTGCCCTTAAGCATTGTCAGTGGCTGATTTTAAGCGAAGTCTGCCTTAGTTAGCATAGAGCTAGCCTAGAGCAGTGATGGCGAACCTTTTCGGCAGTGGAACATCATGGAAAAGCTGAACTTCCAGGTTCTGGCACGCATGCCACACCCGACAATCAGCTGGCCGGCATGCATGCATAGACTGGTTTCTGTGACTGCCGCACACGCAAAAAACAGTTGATCATCTGAAACCCAGAAAACAAACAGGTGTTGTGCCTCGCCCGTTTTCCCTGCAGCCGGGGCCTTCTTATCTGCTTCCGAACGCTGAGGAATGTCCTAGTATGCCTCCCGGCCCCAGCCCTGGCTCCATGCCCAGACAGGCTGAGGAGGAGGAAGCGCCTCCCGGCCCCAGCCCTGGGTCCATGCCCAGGCAAACGGAGCAACTAGACCCCTCCCCCTCCCCCACAGCATGTGAGCCTGAGGAAGGTCAATTACCAACAGCTGCAGACTGGAGTGACCCTCGCTTCAGGAGAATTGATAGGCAGCGTCAGCAAAAGGAAGGGAGGGGCAGGCCTGGATAAGTGCTGAGTCTTGGAGCCACACCCCATGGCCTATATAAAGGATCTGCTTTCTGGCATTCTCTGAGTCAGGCAAAGTCTACCTTATCTTGCTGAAGTCACTTTCTGGTCTCCTGCCTGCCTTGAGAACTTTGCTAGGACTTTGGCAGAGCTGCAGAGGCACGCCTGATTCGGATTTCCCTGACCCGGCCGTCAGCGGAGGAGTGGGACACGACAACAGGCAAGACCACGTGTGCGGGGCGACATGGCTTCATGTGCCACTTTGAGCACGCATGCCTTAGGTTCACCATCACAGGCATAGAGGAAGCCTCCATAACTAGATCGGGGGAGCTTCACCCGAGTTAAACTGTTTAGTAGTCTTGTTGATCCCATTAGAAAGGTCTGTGAAATCCACCTGGCCTAAAAGGGAAGACTATATCCCCAAGAATCTTATCAATCTGATTCTGAATTGCCTAACTACTTTTTTCTGGAGCCTTGCCCAAACCCTGTTAGGTACCGTTTTTCCTTGATGAAATCCGAATGCAAATTTAAATGCACACCCATTAATTCCCTTCAGCTATTAAGACAGACAGGAAAGCCCTTTCTTCATTACTGATTTCCGTCCTCCTAACTTTCTAAGGAATTCCAGCCCTCCTTGGAGTAGGTATTTGAAATCTTTGACTAAATTACTCCACCTTTCTTATATCAAAGTAAGGTTGACCCTTCATGCTTGACACACTGGGATTCCAACTCTCAAAATGTCCGATTATCATGCCAAGAGAACGTCAGACGGGAAAAGGTTTTCACGAGCATCATTTTATTTTAGCTCTAATTAATTATTTCCGGAATCAGGGAGGAAAACCCTGGTTAGCGCAGGTTTTCTTCCAGCTTTGGAATGATCTTTGCAAGTTCTCTATGAAAATGAACTGCTCATCTTCATAAATCTTAGCAGAATTTTATAAGTAGCCAAAACTTGTATGTTGTTATGATCCACCCGGCTCAATGAATGGGAACTAGATTAATATCTTGACATGCTCAGTACTTAAAACAAATGAAGAAACAGCTACCAAGTCCGCAAGTTATGAAATTTAAGATTATAATAAGAGGTATATTTTAAATAAGTTTGGGAAGTTTCACACAGAAGCAAAAAAAACCCAGGTTGAAGCAGTGGTTTGAAAACGGCTACCTGAGCTATCGACGATGGAAGCCCTAATATATCCTAACGTTTTAGATCTGGATAAAAATTGTAAAGTACAAAGATATATTAAACAAACAAGGGGATTTAAAATCAAAACAGGAACTAAAAAAATGAGGGAATTGATTTGGACTGGTGGCCACATATTCAAATACAGATGAGACATAAGAAAGATACAGGGAGGTATGGCTTTTTATAAGGAACGCCAAGAATTGGACGAGATGAAAAATTAATAAAGAAAATGTGCGATGTGTGTGGGGAGTTGTGCACACTGCATTATGAGTGCACGCTTTTGCACACACACACACACACACACACACACACGTGCCTTTGGCACACAAAGAGAAAAAGGTTAGCCATCACTGGTATAGAGTGTTATGGCATAACTATGAAAATGATGGTTATAACTATGACGTACAACATTATGTATTTAAAAGAGACTATATTGTATGGCTGCGAGAATAATGGTTATACTCAGGGTGTATAATACTATTTGTCCTTAAAAAGGACCTGATACAGCTGATACACTGGCGTTGCAAAACTGGAAATGTGATGAATAATAAAGGAAAATGTATAATAAAAATATTTTTTTAAAAAAAAAAGTCTGAACTGACTTGTTGCTTTCGTTCCATAAACTGTCTTCAGCATCTTGTCCATTGGTTTTTCTTTCAGATGATGCCCATCATCAACCATTATAATGAAATCTTGGAGAAGAACATTCAGAAGAAAGTGGAGAAGGATGAAACCATAGATATGAAGCTGTAAGTAATATCTGTAGGGTTGCCTAGGGCAGTGTCACCAACTGGTGGCCCATGGACCGCTGGTGGTCCACGAGAAAATGTTGGTGGTCCGTAGAAAAATTAGTTGCATTTTTTAAATGGCACTAAATACTATTTATCTTTTTAAAAAATTCATATTAGTGGTCCGCAGGATTTAAAATTATGAATTTAGTGGTCCCTGAGGTCTGAAAGGTTGGTGACCCCTGGCCTAGGGAGCATCCCTTGGCTAACAGAAATTTACAAAAGGGGAATTTGTAATCCTGACGTATAAAAGTGGATTCACGTTTTCCATAATACGTGGAATCACTCATGTAGCTGTTAAGGATTCCCTGAGATCATCTCTTGAATGTATCGTGAGGTGGCTTCTAATGGTTGACCCTCTACGCTATGTCTCTCCTTCATCCCTCCAGGATCTTTTCAGCCTACAGCTTAGATGTGGTAACCAGCACTTCATTCAGCGTCAACATTGATTCCCTCAACAATCCCAACGATCCGGTCGTTGTGCACATGAAGAAGTTCCTCAGATTTAGCTTCCTCAGCCCTGTTTTAATCTTGGCTGGTAAGATGTCTTTGTGGGCCGCAGAGTCTGCCCTTCAATACTTGAGATTTTTATGGAGGATTCACAGGATATCGTTGAAAAATTCCCATGTTCCCTCCCATAACATCTTCCACTTTTCTTGTTTATCTTTCTGTAAACATTAGTCGAAAAGAGGAGAAAGAAATATCAGAAAGTGTGTGTTTTGTGATTGAGAAAGGTTCTTTTGCCACTGTCCCACACGATCTGAGATTCTTGAGTAGAACTTTAGAACTTCCTACCCTGAATTAGCTTCACCCAAGGTCTTCACTGGCTACCATTCCGAGTCTGTGTTAGTTGTAAATAGTGGGGACAGTAATTTAGGAATCTGTTGGGTAGAAGAAAGCTATTGATGAGCCTTGGTGGCGCAGTGGTTAGAGTGCGGTACTGCAGGATGGCTACTTCTGCTGACTGCCGGCTGCCTGCAATTTGGCAGTTCGAATCTCACCAGGCTCACGGTCGACTCAGCCTTCCATCCTTCCGAGGTGGGTAAAATGAGGAGCCAAATTGTTGGGGGCAAGAGGCTGACTCTGTAAACCGCTTAGAGAGGGCTGTAAAAGCACCATGAAGCGGTATATAAGTCTACATCATATTGCTATTAAACTAGCTGCTCAAGCTGGTAATTTTATTAAACATCATTTATTTATTCACTGAGTGGAGCAGTTTTAGACTGCCTCAATCATGACTGTTACCTTCTCGTGTAACTACAATTTTGCTAGAATCTGTTTCCTTGACAAAGCTCATGGGGGCCTCCTACGGGTTTTTCTTGTCGCTGTGTTACAGCTTGGTTGTGTTCACACAAATGATATGTTTGCTTTTCTCCACCACCACCCAACACCTCCCCCCACCCCAGTCCTTTTCCCATTCCTTATCCCAGTGCTGGAAATGTTCAACTTGACCATATTCCCCAAGTCTTCGGTAGACTTCTTCCTCGAGGTCTTCAAAAAAATCAAAGAAGATCGACAAAAGAAGGACCGCACGGTCAGTCTGGGCTTTTTGTCTCATGCTTGCTCTTCTTCCAGGGGCCTCGGGACCTGGGTTTTTGTGTGCTCGGTGTATGTTTGTGTGTTCCAAGCAGGTCTCAGAACTTCCACTTGCGTTACAAACAGATTCTGATCAAAGAGAATAGTTGTAGCTCAGGGTTTATTTTTTTATTGATTTTATTTTATTTTATTGACATGAAGGCTCTGAGCTTGATTGTTTTCTTGCAGAATTTCATGACTCAACTGGGTAACTTCATCAGTGTTAGAAGGGAGTGAGATTTCTGAAGTGGTGATGATGAAGATGAAGATGAGGAGGAGGAGGAGGAGGAGGAGGAGGAGGAGGAGGAGGAGGAGGAACAACTATGGAGCCCTTGGTGCTCTCTGAGCTTGCTTGTTTTCTTGCAAACATTTCATGACTCAGCTGGGTAACTTCATCAGTGTTAGAAGGGAGTGATATTTGTGGAGTGGTGAAGTGATGGAGAAGAGGAGGAGGAGGTAGAGGAGGAGGAGGAACTGTGGGGTTGTTGGTGCTCTCTGAACTTGGTTATTTTCTTTCACTCATTTCATAACACCATCAGTGCCGTGATGATAATGAACCCACCCCTCCCTTCTAGCACTGATGATGTTCCCTAGTTGGGTAATGAAACATCTGCAAGAAAACAAGAAAGCTCAGAGAGCACCGAGGAGCCCTCACACACCTTCTAAGTCTGCAGTGGGCAATTGGACCCATCAGTGACAGTTCCATCTCCTTAATGACAGTTTTTCGGTTTCTCTACCATTCCAGAACCGAGTTGATTTTCTTCAGCTCATGATGGACGTACAAGCAGCAGCCAACGCCTCTGGGGATTCAGAGAAAGGTAAAGTTACACATCTTGCTTTTGAAAAAAAAATATATAAGGTTGCTTGGGGCATGTTGATGCACATGGCTGAACTCAGGATAAACATTAGCAAATGATGCTAAGACCACAAGGCCATTGTCCTCACTGTCAGGAACTTTCTTCTTACTTCTAGGTTGCGTCTCTCCTCGATTAGTTTCCATCCATTGTTTCTTGTCCTGCCTTCAGGGGCTTTGGAGAATAACTTGCCCCCCTCCTCTTTGTGGCATCCCCTCAAATAATCAATGGATGATTTATTTATTTAAATTTTTATACCGCCCTTCTCCCGAAGGACTCAGGGCGGTGTACAGCCAAAGATAAAAACAGCAAGTATACAAAGTTAAAATATCAATTTAAAATACTTATTCAATAGTGGCCGAATTAAAACCGTCAGATTAACCTAACCTAAAATACCCCATATAAAAATTACAAAGAATTAAAATTAAAAATTTTTTTAAAAAATTAAAAAAAAAAATCAGTCCAGTCCCGCTTGAATAAATAAGTGAGTTTTTAATTCCCGGCGAAAGGTCCGAAGGTCAGATATTTGGCGCAAACCGGGGGGAAGGTCGTTCCAGAGAGTAGATGCTCCAACAGAGAAGGCCCTTCCCCTGGGGGCCGCCAGCCGGCATTGCTTGGCGGACGGCACCCTGAGGAGACCCTCTCTGTGAGAGCGTACGGGTCGGTGGGAGGCATAAGGTAACAGCAGGCGGTCCCGTAAGTACCCGGGCCCTAAGCCATGGAGCGCTTTAAAGGTGGTAACCAACACCTTGAAGCGCACCCAAATGACCACAGGTAGCCAGTGCAGCCTGCGCAGGAGCGGTGTTACCCGGGAGCAACGAGGAGCTCCCTCGATCACCCGCGCAGCTGCATTCTGGACTAACTGGAGTCTCCGAGTGCACTTCAGGGGTAGCCCCATGTAGAGAGCATTGCAATAATCCAGGCGGGAAGTGACGAGAGCATGAGTGACCGTGCATAAGGCATCCCGGTCCAAAAAGGGACGCAACTGGTGGACCAGGCGAACCTGGTAAAAGGCTCTCCTGGAGACGGCCGCCAAATGATCTTCAAACGACAGCCGTCCATCCAGGAGAACACCTACATCACTCCTTTAAGTGACTATCACCTTGAATCTTCAGCTTACCTGTCTACTTTGGTCATTGTGATCCAGAAATGTTGCCACTTTAACTTCAGACCTCTTCCTTTAAGTTTTCTCGCTCTCCGTGCCTGCCTCTTAGAACATAATCGCCAGAAGGAGATCAAATGTTCCTATTTTAAATTAGTCGCCATTCAAATATAGCCTTAAACTTGTTGTTATGCTTGTCTATGGCTTATTCACAGCTTTAACATTCGCTTGTTTTCTGCAAAATTTAGTTAACGTCAGTTGAAGTGAGCTTGAAAGGAGAACGCGAAGGGGAAAAGAGAAGATTCTAAAAACTTGTCCAGCCCCCTACTCAAGCAGGAGACCCTATACCATTTCAGACAAGTGACTGTCCAGTCTTTTCTTAAAAACCTCCAGTGATGGAGCAGCCACAACTTCTGGAGACAAGCTGTTCCACTGGTTAATTGTCCTCACTGTTAGAAAGTTTCTCCTTAATTCCAGGTTACTTCTCTCCTGGATTAGTTTCCATCCATTGTTTCTTGTCCTGCCCTCTGGTGTTTGGAGAATAATTTGACCCCCTTTTCTTTGTGGCAACCCCTCAAATACTTGAATGCTGCTATCATGTCACCTCTAATTCTTTTTTTCTTTAGACTAGCCAGACCCAAAATCTGCAGCCATTCATGAAATGGTTTTTCCAACCTCTTTTTTGTAGTATCGTGACCAAACTCGATTGCAGTATTCCATTGGTCTTTCTCTGCTTTTTCTTCACTGTGCCAATATTCAATAGCAATAGCATTTCGGCTTATCTACTACCCCATCATGGTTTATAGCACTCTGTGGGTAGTTTACAATGTAGAAGAATTATGTGCGTATTGCCCCCAACAATCTGGGTCCTCATTTTATTGATCTCAGAAGGACGGAAGGCTAAGTCAACTAGAAAAACCACCCCACTCTACAATGTGTTCATTTGATCAAACATTTGGTATTTTAGTTTTCCCAGCCTGCAGCTGCAAATACAGCTGCTGGCGTTCTTTATGTGATGAGATAGAGAGAGGGGGGAGAGGGAGGGTGGTAGGGAAGGAGGGAGGGAGGGAGGGAGGGAGAGAGAGAGATGTTTAAAGTTGATCAAATCAGATCCCCTGGATAACAAGTCAATCTAAAATATTTGCTGTTGTGAAGCTGTGGTATAAGAGTAAATGCCATATAGATGATCACAAGCTTCTTCTGTGTTTTCCTTTCTCATCCGACAGCTTTAACAGACAAAGAGATTTTGGCCCAGTCGATTTTTTTTATCTTTGGGGGCTATGAGACCATTGGTACCTCCCTCAGCTTCATGTCTTATTGTCTGGCCACGCACCCCGATGTTCAAGAGAAATTGTACCAAGAGATCAACGACACTTTCCCCAATCAGGTAAGATTTTTTTTCAAGGGGGGGGGGCTCTCAGTGGTGGGTTTCAAAAATTTTTTACTACCGGTTCTGTGGGTGTGGCTTGGTGGGCGTGGCAGGGCTTGGTGGGCAGGGCTTGGTGGGCGTGGCAGGGGAAGGATATTGTAAAATCTCCATTCCTTCCCCAGTCCATGGGAAGGTTACTGCAAAATCCCCATTTCCTCCCGATCAGCTGGGACTTGGGAGGCAGAGAATAGATGGGGGGCGGGGGCAGTCAGAATTTTTACTACCAGTTCTCCAAACTACTCAAAATTTCTGCTACCGGTTCTCCAGAATAGATAGATAGATAGATAGATAGATAGATAGATAGATAGATAGATAGATAGATAGATAGATAGATAGATAGATAGATAGATAGATAGATAGATAGATAGATAGATAGATAGATAGATAGATAGATAGATAGATAGATAGATAGATAGATATGGATGGATAAATGGATGGATGGATGGATAGATACATACATACATACATACATGGATGGATGGATGGATGGATGGATGGATGGATGGATGGATGGATGGATAGATAGATAGATAGATAGATAGATAGATAGATAGATAGATGATGGATGGATAGATAGATAGATAGATAGATAGATAGATAGATAGATATGGATGGATAAATGGATGGATGGATGGATGGATAGATACATACATACATACATACATACATAGATGGATGGATGGATGGATGGATGGATGGATGGATGGATGGATGGATAGATAGATAGATAGATAGATAGATAGATAGATAGATAGATAGATAGATAGATAGATAGATAGATATGGATGGATGGATGGATGGATGGATGGATGGATGGATGGATAGATAGAAACATAGATAGATAGATAGATGGATACATAGATAGATGGATACATAGATGGATGGATGGATGGATGGATAGATAGATAGATAGATAGATAGATAGATAGATAGATAGATAGATAGATAGATAGATAGATAGATAGATAGATAGATATGGATGGATGGATGGATGGATGGATGGATGGATGGATGGATGGATAGCTAGATAGATAGATAGAAACAGATAGATAGATAGATGGATACATAGATAGATGGATACATAGATAGATAGATAGATAGATAGATAGAGATTAGATATACATACACACACACACACACATACATATATATAACTGTGTCTGTGTGTATGATGTATGTATACACACACACATATATATCTGTGTGTATGTATATACACACGCACAATTACACACACACACACACATATCTATATAACTGTGTATATGTGATGTGTGTGTGTGTGTGTGTGTGTGTGTGTAATTGTGCGTGTGTGTATATACCTACATACATGCATACCTACATCATATACATATATATACATGATCCGCATCTCATCTGTTACAACCAAGACAAAGAACGTATCTAAATGCAGAATGCCATATGACTTTATTTTGTCTTGCTTCGGCCTTTTGCGCAGACCCCTCCCACCTATGATGCACTCCATCAAATGGAATATCTCGATATGGTGGTGAATGAAACTTTTCGCCTTTACCCTCCGGGGACACGGCTCGAGAGAATCTGCAAAAAGACAGTGGAAATCCATGGAATGACCATCCCACAAGGGACTGTGGTTCTGATTCCCGCTTACGTCCTACATCGGGTCCCTGAATATTGGCCTGAGCCCGAAGAGTACAGACCTGAGAGGTAGGTTGTGAGGAACCCTGTCCTTCTGAAGTCACACAGGGCATTTTTTTAATGATCCCCCTCCATAAACTGCGCGTGGAATTTAATTAACTCCATGGGAGAAAATGATGCCTAAACTGACTGTAGCAGCTGAGACAATGGCTTGGTTTAATGTTCCAACAGCTGAACGAAAAGCTGTAGGGCAGCTGGCATCAAGCCACACTGATAGGAGTAAAAAAGTAAAAGTACATGAAGGAAATTATATTTCATCTACCATCTTTTTATTTAGAGAAGATTCCCTGCTTGAACCATGACGGGCGGGTCAGAATATGAGAAATAGGCCTCGTTGACCTACATTGTAGCTGCCACTAATTGGGTGCCATAGTAGACGCAAGGATTCTTGGGCATAACTCCTCGAGAAGTCCAAATTTAATTAAGCAGAAACCACTTCTAAACACGTCTCTTTATGGTTCCTCACCTGTAGAAAGAATCTTGCCAAAGTAAAACAACTCCTTGCATCATTAAAAATATTCTTGTCAGAGGCAGAGAATTAAGTTGCAGTTCAGAATATTTATTACTCAAGCCAAAGATCTAATCAACTGAAGTTCAACACTAAATTGGCACCAGATAAGGGTGAACGGGGTTGAGGGGGTTGAACTTAGACCGTGGGAACATAATGACTCTAGGCTAATGACCACCTCCCCAGTTATGGCCACTCTTCTCCTAAAATACTCTGAGAATTGGTACAGAAGGGCCGCCTTAATTCTCTTCCTGCCAACCAAACCATAAAAATTTCAGTCTCTTGGTTCTCGGAAATGCAGCCCCTCCCTCCTGGGAATCCAGAGTTCATTCCACCACATCAAATCCACAATGATCTCTCTCCACAAACATTTATCTTTCTTCATTGGTCTCAGTCCAGTTTATCCAGTGGTGAAGGAGCCAAGGGGTGTCTTAGTTACAGAACGGAGGTACAGACTATTGGGAATAGTAGCTTTACTCCGCCGTGATTCTTTTCTGATTTGCAAATAGGTTTAGTAAAGAGAACAAAGAGAGCCTAGACCCCTATGTGTTCCTCCCTTTCGGAGCGGGTCCTAGGAACTGCATCGCTATGCGTTTCGCCCTCCTGGTACTGAAAATGGGTCTGGTGGTTTCGCTGCAAAGATTTCGCTTCCAAACCTGCAAAGAAACACCGGTGAGTTTTACAACTTGGGTTGGGAGCTGGTTCCTGCTCGTCTGCTAAACAGATTACTCAACCAATTTCCCATCTCACACTGTTCTGTTCTAGGCTTCCTGAGACAGTAAAAGGCACACAATTAGTCCCAAAAACCCTCTTTTTATTTCAATGGCTGTGAATTCTGTTCATTCACAGCCCGTAATGAGTCATAAAGAGTCCGACAGAAGTCTGCCACAGTCTTTCGGGATAAGGCTGATAAGCAACCACCTTTATCTCCCTTGACACGCTGCCAAAGACCTAATTGCCAATTAGCTTTGCAAGGCCACACGGAGCACAGAGTCAAAACGGAGCTTCAGAATTTAAACTGACCAGAACGAACAACGTTGCTTCCTGAAAAGGCTCATGTGCCTTTGCTCCTCCTTTATGTTTTATGGGAGGGACCAATCATCTCCAAGCCTTACTCCCGAGTCACCCCTTTTGTCTTAACTGTTCTTGCCTTCTGGCAGTTCTGCACAGTTCGGCTCCCTCTGTTCCTCTGCCTCACTGACATCAGACTCCGGAGTCTCTGGAGTCAGCACATAATTCCCAGATGGCCCTGGCCCCATCTCTGCCTCTGATGCAGAGCCCAGATTAGAGTCTTCCCCAGACTCCAGGACTGGCCCATGTTCCTCCCCAGCCTCCTCACTGTCCGATTCTGCTACCAGCTCGGCAGGCCGCCGGTGGACCACAACACACACATATGTCTTGTTCAAAGACACAAGGAGGTGATGAATGTGAAAGCAAGATCTCTTTGGAAAGACAGGGTCATCTTATTGGGGTGAGAAGCCTAGTTCTTCCCGTGTGTGTGTGTGATTCTCGAACACATAGTTTTGCTTCTACGTCTTAATTGAGAATAGAGTCTAATTTGGTGCTCGCAGAAGAGTGAAGCCCTAGTGAAGCGCCTTTGTCAATTACAACACAGACAAGGAGGGGGGAGAGTATTTGAGTTGAACAAAATATAACCGAGGCATTGCGTGGGTATAGGAAAAAGCATGTATGAAAAAAAAATGGTTTTTGTTGTGGCCCGTCAGCGGCCAGCAGATCTGGCAGCAGATTCGGACAGTGAGGAGGTTGGGGAGGAACCTGGGCCAGTCCTGGAGTCTGGGGAAGGCTCTGATGAGGGCTCTGCGTCGGAGGCAGAGAGGGGGCCAGGGCCGTCTGAGAGTTATCAGCTGCCTCCGGAGTCAGAAATCAGTGAGGCAGAAGAACAGCTGGATCCTGTTCCCAGTGTGTGCATGCGCAGAGCTGCCAGGAGAAGGGAACAGCTAAGGAACAAGGGTCAACTCAGGAGTAAAGCCACAGGCGGACGGTGAATGGCCCCTGCCATAGGGAATAAAGAGGAGCGAAGGGGAGGGGAGTTTCCAGGAGACAATTTGTTCATTTGGGTGAAGATCTTTCCTGCATTCTTGCCAAGTATTTTCGGTCAGTAATTGTGAGCTATCTTGAAAGACTGTGGGAGAGGAAAGACTTTGCTGGAGAGGAATTCACAGTAAATTAAATAAAAAGGGGTTTATCAGGACGAGGACTCGGCTTCATACTGCTGAGGAAGCCCAGGTCAGAACAGTTCTTGGTGGTTACCTTGTTAGTGGAATCACCTCTGTTTAATTCCATGCCTCTGATGTTTTCTGTCTCCCTTTCTTTTGGTCAATGGGAAAGATCCCCTTGGAGCTGGACGACAAAGGATTCCTCAAGACAAAGAAGCCCATCATGTTGAAGTTGGTGCCCAGAGTCGTCGTGAAACATGAGGAGTAGAAGTTCTGGAGACTGCAAAGAGGCAGTGGTGTCTTTCTTCCTTCCTTCCTTCCTCCCTCCCTCCCTCTCTCCTCCCTTCCCTTCCCTTCCCTTCCCTTCCTCCTTCCTGCTCTCTCCTTCCTTCCTTCCTCCCTCCCTCCCTCCTTCCCGCTGTCTCCTTCCTTCCTTCCTTCCTTCCTTCCTTCCTTCCTTCCTTCCTTCCTTCCTTCCTCTCTCCCCCTCCATCTTCCTTCCTTCTTTCCCTCCCTGCCTCTCTGCCTCCCAGTTTAATCTTGTAATCCCTCCTTTCTTCACTTTTAAAAAAAAATCATAAACCTGCTTATTTAATAAACACATCCCTTGATTTTGAGTGACTCATGCCACAAGCGTCCAAGGGGACACGTTGTGTACCAGCGCAAGTTTCTGAGTCCTCTCTAAGTTTCGTTCTTCTTCTGCCGAAGAAAGCTCCTACATCGTCTCCCCACGGGCTGCCTCGGGCTTCCTTGACGAGAAAGGTGATGAAATAAATAAAAGAGGTTTTTGTGGAGAACTGCTGTACCTGGAGAGAGGAAAAGCTCCTGTTGATCAAGAAAAGATTCCACAATAAAAAACATACTAGCACAACTTTTACTAGCACAACATACTAAACGCAACTTTTGAATAGGACAGTCATTACAAAGTATCGGGGGAGGGGAAACCCCTGAGTTTTTCGGCAGCTTTAATCTCACCAGGAATGTCAGATATTAAACGTGGGACTTTCTCAGTGGTGGGTTTCAAAAAAATTTTTTACTACCGGTTCTGTGGGTGTGGCTTGGTGGGTGTGTCATGGCTTGGTGGGCGTAGCTTGGTGGGCGTGGCAGGGGAAGGATACTGTAAAATCTCCATTCCCACCCAACTCCAGGAAAAGCTTATTGCAAAATCCCCATTTCCTCCTGATCAGCTGGGAATTGGGAGGCAGAGAATAGATGGGGGCAGCTCCAGTCAGAATTTTTACTCCAGTTCTCCAAACTACTCAGAATTCCTGCTACCAGTTCTTCAGAACTGGTCTGAACCTGCTGAAACCCACCTCTGGACTTTCTACATGTGAAGTAGATGTCCTCCACCACGCCATTTCTCAAGACCTGGAATAATGCTCAACATACAATGTGACCTCATTCCATTACACAACACCTTCTTCAGATGACATAATTTAGTTTAGACCTGGAGGGATACATTTCTATTTTGGGAGAAAGATCTTGACACAGCGGTTGAAGAAGTCTTAAGATACGACTAGAAGACCGAAATGTTACCTACTGTGCACCAAGACAAATTCCTTGTGTGTCCAATCACACTTGGCCAATAAAATTCTATTCTATTCTATTCTATTCTATTCTAAGGTGCAGTTTTATTATATGATTTATTTCTTACAAAATTACCTGAACTGGGCATGGCTAGTCTAGTGAAGAGAAGGACCAGGAGAGACAGGATAGTAGTCTTCCAATATTTGAGAGGCTGCCACAGAGAGGGGGGGGGGGGTCCAAGCTATTTTCCAAAGACACCCGAAGGCCAGACAAAGAATAATAGATAGAACCTGACCAAGGAGAGATTCAACCTAGAAATAAGGAGAAATTTTCTGACAGTGGGAACAATCAACCCATGGAACAGAAGTTGCCTTCGGAAGTTGTGGGAGCTTCATCCCTGGAGGCTTTTAAGAAGAGACCGGACTCCCATCTATCTGAAATGGTGCAGGGTCTCCTGCTTGAGCTGGGGGTTGGACTAGATCAGGGGTCTCCAACCTTGGTCCCTTTAAGACTTGTGGACTTCAACTCCCAGAGTCCCTCAGCCAGAAAAGCTGGCTAAGTAACTCTGGGAGTTGAAGTCCACAAGTCTTAAAGGGACCAAGGTTGGAGACCCCTGGACTAGATGACCTATAAGGTCCCTTGCAACTCTGTTAAATCAGTTAGATGCCTTCAGTTGTGGGGTTTTTGCCCTGCTCTCCAAAAGGAACTATCTGCCCCACATCTGTTAATTCAGCAAAATCTGCATCAGCAACCTTAATGAAGCCAAGCAGAAAAAGCTAATCCATGGTGAGATGGTTGTCCCTGTGTCTTCTTTGGGTATCCGGAAAACGTCTGGATACAGATTTTTAGGGGCTGAGTAAATAATCCTAGCAATAGATGACCTGGTAGAGTATATTTGCAGTAGATGACTCTTTTCTCTCCACGTCTTACGGAACCTCCCAGCTGTAGCTGCCAGGATCTAACCTGGGTTTAAAGAATTGAATAGCTGGAGAAGAATCAGTTTTTTAATAAAATCTGGGACTGAGACTCAAAGAAACATTTCTTCAGTGCTCTAAGAAAAGTCCTGCATCTTTTAACCATTCCACTTATATTGGAAAGTCGGGAGTGTATATATGTACTTTCTTATTTAAAAGACAACTTTTATTACCCAAAGCTATTTTATCTGGCACCTGTCATACCTGTCATAGCTCTTGCACGCGCAAGAAAGATTACATGGTAATAAAATTAGATCACAACTGGAAGAGATGACAAAACAACATATAGAGATGAGACCAGAAACATTTTTATTAGGAATACTTCCAGGGTCATATGAAAAAGAAATACAATATTTAATTATTCAAATAATCACAGCAGCAAGAATAATTTACACACAGAATTGGAAAAACAACAATATACCACCCGAAGACAATTTGATCAAACAAGTTTTGGAATGTGTGGAAATGGATAAGCTTCCAAAGGAGATACAAGAAAAAGAGGAAAGAGAATTCTACCTAGTGTGGGAGAGATGGTATGAATGGCTGGAGGAAAGAGATAAAAGGCAAGAAAAGATCAAATAATGGCTGAAATAGGAGTAGAAATACAATAACAAATATGAGGAAACAAAAATGGTAGAAATGAAATTGTATACACAGTTATTGATAGGTATACAGGTAAATAAATAAATTAATATTAGAAGTATATGTATAAAAGATACATTAGAATAAGGGAGAAAAAATGTCTAAGTAAGAAATTTGTTACCGACATGAACTTGTTGAAAAGAAAAAGTTGTCAACTTTTTTTTTGTTTTTTTAAAAAATGTTTAATAAAAATATTAAAAAAGAAAAAGAAAAGAAAGAAAGAAAGAGAAAGAAAGAAAGAAAGAAGGAAGGAAGGAAGGAAGGAAGAAAGGAAGGAAGGAGAGGGAGGGAGGGAGGGAGGGAGGGAGGGAGGGAGGGAGGGAGGTTTATTCTTTGGACTGTTTGCATCTCACAAGAAAGTCCAGTTGCCTCTTGAAAAGTTGCCTTTTGAACACACTCAAAACCGTAGAAATGGTGGTAGACTTTAGGAGAAACCCTTCCATACTTCCACCTCTCACAATACTAGACAATACAGTATCAACAGTAGAAACCTTCAAATTTCTAGATTCTATCATATCGCAAGATCTCAAATGGACAGCTAATATCAAAAACATCATTAAAAAAGGACAGCAAAGAATGTTCTTTCTGCGCCAACTCAGTAAGCTCAAACTGCCCAAGGAGCTGCTGATCCAGTTCTACAGAGGAATTATTGAGTCTGCCATTTGCACCTCTATAACTGTCTGGTTTGGTTCTGCAACCCAACAAGACAGACACAGACTTCAGAGGATCATTAGAACTGCAGAAAAAACAATGGCTACCAACCTGCCTTCCCTTGAGGACCTGTATACTGCACGAATCAAGAAGAGGACTGTGAAAATATCTACAGACCCCTCACATCCTGGTCATAAACTGTTTCAACTCCTACCCTCAAAACGACGCTATAGAGCACTGCACACCAGAACAACTAGACACAAGAACAGTTTTTTCCCGAAGGTCATCACTCTGCTAAACAAATAATTCCATCAACACTGTCAAACTATTTACTGAATCTGCACTACTATTAATCGTTTCATAGTTCCCATCACCAATCTCTTTCCACTTATGACTGTATGACTATAACTTGTTGCTGGCAATCCTTATGATTTATATTGATATATTGACCATCAATTGTGTTGTAAATGTCGTACCTTAATGAACGTATCTTTTCTTTTCTTTTATGTACACTGAGAGCATATGCACCAAGACAAATTCCTTGTGTGTCCAATCACACTTGGCCAATAAAAAGCACCTTTGAGTCTTCCTAGGAATTGGTTACTACTCAATACAACTTTGATCATCACTTCTGGATAGGTAATCAAGATAACTCCAGATAGTTAGGGCACCCGTTTGCTTTTCTAATAATAATGAACGATGAAGTTAGGACACAGCGTTAGCCCGATTCAGGTCTTACCTCCTTCTATGGTGAAAATAGGAGATAAGACCATGCAACTATTCTACATCTGGTCATCTTTGGCAACAATTATTGACATGTCCAGCTCTCCGCTCAAACCAAACTCTAAGGTACCCACCATATTGGTGAAATAATTATTTTAGAATAACAAGAGTTGGAAGGGACCTTGGAGGTCTTCTAGGAAACCCTACACCACTTCAGACAAATGGTTGTCCAACATCTTCTTAAAAACTTCCAGTGTTGGAGCATTCACAACGTCTGGAGGCAAATAGTTCCACTGATTTGTTGTTCTCATTGTCAGGAAATTTCTAAGTTTCTACTACTTACTTGGGCCTGGGTCACAACAGCACCTCTAACCATGGTCTAAAGGGAGTCTGTTTCTGAAAGCGCTCTCAACTTTACAGCTCATAATTCACAGCAGCTTCCCTGGTGGATCGCTCCCTGGCAGTCAGTAAAATGAGTCTGGAGCCTTTGAGGGGACGAGAGAATCCAGAGTGGCCATGACTGGCTCCTGGCCATCAAACATTCAGAGCAAAGAGAAGACAAGACATCACTCAATCATTCTTCGGTTATGAATGGCTATTCGGCCTTCTTTCTCATCCCAGAAAAAAAACCCTGGGAAATTACGTGGAAGATCCATCATTGCAGAATAAATCATCCCAAATAAATCGTTTCCACTGTCTAATTTGCATAAATTTATAAAGGGTGCGGAACATTGATTGAGCTACTAAATGAATTTTTATTTCATTTTTTTCTTTTCTGAGTCTTGGGAATAAACACCCATGGGGATTTTAAAAAATCGTTGCTTAGAGAACAAAAATAAGTTGATGCGGCATACTTCTTAGCGTGCGAAATTTCCAAAAGTGTTGGATAAAAACAAAGATCCCCCCCCCCCGTGATAAAATTTCTTACAGCGTCGCAGAACGAAATCAAAAGATGAAGAAAACAGGTCTACTTGGATACTTGGCAAGTATTTGACACGGCCTTTTCTAAACGGCAGTTGCATTAAAACTTACAATTAAAAAGATAAAAATTAATACAAACTAAAAAATGAATAAGAAGGGGAAAAAAAGAAAAAGTACAGAAAAGAAGAAAAATAGAAAAGAAACGAAAAATAAGAATGTAGTAAAGAAAAAGACTTGGAATGAAGGAGAAGCTTTACCCTCCGGGGACACGGCTCGAGAGAATCTGCAAAAAGATAGTGGAAATCCATGGAATGACCATCCCACAAGGGACCGTGGTTCTGATTCCCGCTTATGTCCTACATCGGATGCCCGAATATTGGCCTGAGCCCGAAGAGTACAGACCTGAGAAGTATGTTGTGAGGAATACCATCCTTGTGAAACCAAGTTAATAAGAGACACAGCGCCGTGAGGACATCAGGGAGCAAAGTGTCAGTTGTAACTTCTCAGATGAGATGCGGATCATTCTATGACATCTACAAAGTCACACAGGGCTTTTTTTATGATCCACATCCATAAACTATGTGTAGAACTTAATTAACTCCATGGGAGAAAATGATGCCTAAACTGACTGTAGCAGCTAATACAAAGGCTTGGTTTAATGTTCCGACAACTGAACGAAAAGCTGTAGGGCAGCTGGCATCAAGCCACACTGATAGGAGTAGAAGAGTAAAAGTACATGAAGGAAATTATATTTAATCTACCATCAAGGATTCCCTCCTTGAACAGTGACGGGCGGGTCATAATATGACAAATAGGCCTCGTTGACCTACATTGTAGCTGCCATTAATTGGATGCTGTAGTAGACTCAAGGATTCTTGGGCATAACTCCTCGAGAAGTCCAAATTAATTAAGCAGAAACTACTTCTAAATACTTCTCTTTATTTTTTTTTTTTTTTTATTGAAAGAGTTTTAAAAAAAACAAAAACATTTTCCCCCTTTTTTCCCCCTCCCTCCCAAAAAAAAAAAAAAAAAAAACAAAACAAAACATCCCCCTCCCTCCCCCACCCCCGGCTTCCCGGGTCAATCACAAGGTAAAGTCCAATCCAAATAACCACATCCAAAGCTTTTCGTCTCCCAACCCCCTCCCCATTACATAAAATAACTTTCTAATTATTCAAAGGCAATCTGATATTTCTTAATCTGATATCTGTTTTGTAGATAATCAATCCATTTTTTCCATTCAATTAAATATCTTTCCTGCGTATTGTCTTTTAAAAACGCTGAGATTTTAGCCATCTCAGCCAAATTAATAACTTTCAATATCCATTCTTCTATTGTAGGTATCTCTTCTTTCTTCCAGTATTGTCCAATCAACAGTCTTGCTGCTGTTATTAAGTTCAAAATCAGTTTAGTCTCAATCCCTGTACAATCCATTATAATTCCCAAAAGGAAAAATTGTGGCAGGAACTTTATCTTCTTCTTCAGTACATTTTGAATAATCCACCAAATTCTTATCCAAAAGACCTTAATTTTCTTGCAAGTCCACCAAATATGAAAATATGTAGCATCATCACAATCACACCTCCAACATTTCGCTTGGATATTAGGATACATACATGATAATTTTTTGGGATCTAAATGCCATCTATAAAACATCTTATAAAAATTTTCCTTAAATTCTGTGCTTGTGTAAACTTAACATTTCTAACCCAAATTTTCTCCCATGTTTCCAACATTATTGGTTCCTGAATATTCTGTGCCCATTTTATCATACAATCCTTTACCAAATCCTTTTCCGAATCTATTTCAAGCAACACATTATACAATCTCTTTATATGCTCGTGGGTCTGATTTCTAATTTGCTTTATTAAATTTTCCTCCCTTTGCATTATACCAATTTTTTGATCTTCTTTCCATCTAGCACTTATTTGCCCATATTGAAACCAAGTATAATTCCTCCCTTCTTCATTTAATACCTGTAATGATTTTAATTGCAATCTACCTCCTTCAGCATACAAAAGTTCTTTATATGTAATCATTTCCTGTTTCTGTTCTATATTTATATTCTCTATTGCATGTCTAGGGCTCGCCTAAATACTTCTCTTTATTGTTCCTCACCTGTAGACAGAATCTTGCCAAACTAAAGCAACTCCTTGCATCATTAAAAATATACTTGTCAGAGGCAGTTAATCCCCAGCTGTGCCGACTGTTCTCCTAAAATACTGTGAGAATTGGTACAGAAGGGCTGCCTTAATTCTCTTCCAACCAAACCATATAAATTTCAGTCTCTTGGTCCTCTGAAATGCAGCCCCTCCCTCCTGGGAATCCAGACTTCATTCCACCACATCAGTTTAGACACTGAACCACAATGATCTCTCTCCACAAACATTTATCTTTCTTCATTGGTCTCAGTCCAGTTTATCCAGTGGTGAAGGAGCCAAGGGGTGTCTTAGTTACAGAACGGAGGTACAGACTATTGGGAATAGTAGCTTTACTCAGCCGTGATTCTTTTCTGATTTGCAAATAGGTTTAGTAAAGAGAACAAAGAGAGCCTAGACCCCTATGTGTTCCTCCCTTTCGGAGAGAGTCCCAGGAACTGCATCGCTATGTGTTTCACCCTCCTGGTTCTGAAAATGGGTCTGATGGTCGCGCTTCAAAGATTTCGCTTCCAAACCTGCAAAGAAACACCGGTGAGTTTTACAACTTGGGTTGGGAGCTGGTTCCTGCTCATCTGCTAAAGAGTTTAGTCAACCGATTTCCCATCTCACACATATTTTTATTTTTATTTTATTTATTTTGTCACAACATCATACAAAAGATTATATAGTATATAAACATATATATGAGTAAATATAAGGAGGTATAAGCATATATATAGATATAGGAAGAAGAAAAGAAAAACAATAGGGCAGGAACGGTAGGGACATTTGTGCGCTTATGCACGCCCCTTATGGTCCTCTTAGGAATGGGGTGAGGTCAAAGACACAAGGAGGTGATGACTGTGAAAGCAAGATCTCTGTGGAAAGACAGGGTCATCTTATCAGAGTGAGTAGCCTATTCCATCCCCTGTGTGTGTGTGTGTGTGTGTGTGTGTGTGTGTGTGTGTGTGTGTGTGTGAGAGAGAGAGAGAGAGAGAGAGAGAGAGAGAGAGAGAGAGAGAGAGAGAGAGAGAGAGAAATTCTCCAACGCATCAGTTTTGCTTCTATGTCTTAACTGAGAATAGTTTCTGATTTGGTGCTCACAACAGAGTGAAGCTCCTAGTGAAGCTCCTTTGTCAACTGCAACACAGACAGTGGTGGGGGGAAGTATTTGAGTTGAACAAAATACAAGAGAGACATTGCGTAGGCGTAGGAAAAGGCATGCATGTATAACGTGGTCCTTGGTAGTCACCTTGTTAATGGAATCACCTCTCTTTAATTCCATGCCTCTGATGTTTTCTGTCTCCCTTTCTTTTGGTCAATGGGGAAGATCCCCTTGGAGCTGGACGACAAAGGATTCCTCAGGACGAAGAAGCCCATCATGTTGAAGTTAGTGCCCAGAGTCGTTGTGAAACATGGAAACTAGATGTTCTGGAGGTTGCAAAGAGGCAGTGGTGTCTTTCTTCCTTCCTTCCTTCCTTCCTTCCTTCCTTCCTTCCTCCCTCCCTCCCTCCCTCTCTCCTCCCTTCCCTTCCCTTTCCTTCCCTTCCTCCTTCCCGCTCTCTCCTTTCTTTCTTTCTTTCTTTCTTTCTTTCTTTCTTTCTTTCTTTCTTTCTTTCTTTCTTCCTTCCTCCCTCCTTCCTTCCTTCCTTCCTTCCCTTCCCTTCCCTTCCCTTCCCTTCCTTACCCTTCCTGCTTCTTCCTTCCTTCCTTCCTTCCTTCCTTCCTTCCTTCCTTCCCTTCCCTTCCCTTCCCTTCTCTTCTCTTTCCTATCCTTCCTGATTCTTCCTCCCTCCCTCCCTCCCTCCTCCCTCCCTCTTGTGGAGAGCTGTTGTACCTGGAGAGAGGAAAAACACCTGCTGGTCATGAAACGATTTCACAATAAAAACATGCTAGCATCCTGTCTAAACACAACTTTTAAATAGGACAGCCTTTACAAAGTATCGGGGGAAACCCCTGAGTTATTCAGCATCTTTAAACTCACCAGGAAATGTCGGATATTAAACGTGGGACTTTCTACATGTGAAGTAGATGTCCTCCACCAAGCCATTTCTCAAGACCTGGAATAATGCTCACCATACAAGGTGACCTCATTCCATTACACAACACCTTCTGGGTGTCGATCAGATGACATAATAAAGTTTAAGCCTGGAGGGAAACATTTCTATTTTGGGAGAAAGATCTTGGCACAGTGATTGAAGAAGCCTTAAGATATGGCTAGGTTAGAAGACTGAAACGTTGCCTACTGTGCTAAGGTCCAATTTTAAAAGTAAAGGTAAAGGTTCCCCTCACACATACATGCTAGTTGTTCCCGACTCTAGGGGGCGCTGCTCATCTCCGTTTCAAAGCCAAAGAGCCAGTGCTGTCCGAAAACGCCTCCGTGGTCATGTGGCCGGCATGACTCAACGGCAAAAGTGCATGGAACGCTGTTACCTTCCCACCAAAGGTGGTTCCTATTTTTCTCCTTGCATTTTTTACGTGCTTTCGAAACTGCTAGGTTGGCAGAAGCTGGGACAAGTAATGGGAGCTCACCCCGGTACACGGCAGCACTAGGGATTCGAACCGCTGAACTGCCGACCTTTTGATCGACAAGCTCAACATCCTAGCCCCTGAGCCACCGTGTCCCTTCTAAGGTACAATTTTAGATGCCTTCAAAACCAGCTGTGGGCTTTTGTCCCGCTCTCCAAAAGGAAAGAATCTGCCCCATATCTTGTCAGGAGTACCTCCGTTCAAAACCCCCAAGAAAGAAAAACTCCTGACTCCATGTTTTTAGAGAAGAGGAGAGTTGGAAAGGATAGCAATGAAAGAAAACATTTGCAAGACCCATTCTTGAATACAGCTCACCTGTCTGGAACCCATACCACATCTCTGACATTAATACAATTGAACGAGTCCAGAAATATTTTACAAGAAGAGTCCTCCACTCCTCTGTAAACAACAAAATACCTTATACCTCCAGACCTGAAATCCTGGGATTAGAAAACTTAGAACCCCGCCAACTCAGACATGACCTGTGTTTAACACACAGAATCATCTATTGCAATGTCCTTCCTGTTGAAGACTACTTCAGCTTCAATCGCAATAATATAAGAGCAAACAATAGATTCAAACTTAATGTTAACCGCTCCAATCTTGATTGCAGAAAATATGACTCCAGTAACAGAGTTGTTAATGCTTCGAACACACTACCTGACTCTGTGGTCTCTTCTCAAACTCCCAAAATCTTTAACCAAAAACTGTCTACCATTGACCTCACCCCATTCCTAAGAGGACTATAAGGGGCGTGCATAAGTGCACAAAAGTGCCTACCGTTCCTGTCCTATTGTTTTCTTTCATTATATGTGTTTATATATAATGTTGTGACAAAATAAATAAATAAAATAAAATAAAAAGCAAGATCTGAAGCAGAAAGCACAAAAGTTACATATTGAAAGTATCCCCAAATCCCTCTCCGCCCCCCCCCCCAGGGACCCAGGCTGAATTTTTTTTTTATTTATTTATTTATTTATTTTGTCACAACAGTATATATAAGCATAAACATGAAAGTAACTATATAATATATAAGCATATATATATAAGCATAAGTATGCAACAACTATATTGATTGGATATAATGAAAGAAAACAATAGGACAGGAACGGTAGGCACTTTTGTGCACTTATGCACACCCCTTATAGTCCTCTTAGGAATGGGGTGAGGTCAATAGTAGACAGTTTTTGGTTGAAGCTTTGGGGATTTTGAGAAGAGACCACAGAGTGAGGTAGTGTGTTCCAAGCATTAACAACTCTGTTACAGAAGTCATATTTTCTGCAATCAAGATTGAAGCGGTTAACATTAAATTTGAATCTATTGTGTGCTCATGTATTGTTGCGATTGAAGCTAAAGTAGTCTTTAACAGGAAGGACATTGCAATAGATGATTCTGTGAGTTAAACACAGGTCCTGTCGAAGGCGGCAGAATGTCCAATTGAATGTCCAATTGAATGTCCAATCCCCAACCCATATGGTGTCATGTGAGGGCGCATCTTCAGGTGTTTTCGCCCATCTGGTATTCCGGGATAGTTGATCTTGACTGGGTATAAACAAGCCCATTCAGCTGTGCAGTAGATCATGAGAGCAATCCTTCCTTTTTTGTTCACACAGGCCATCTCTCTCCAGCTCACTCCCCCACCCAAATGCCAATCTTCTCCCCTCTCCAGAGGTGAGTTTCAGCAGGTTCTGACCAGTTCTGGAGAACCGGTAGCTGAAATTTTGAGTAGTTGGGAGAACTGGTAGTAAAAATTCTGACTGGCCCCGCCCCCATCGATTCTCTGCCTCCCGAGTCCCAGCTGATGGGGAGGAAATGGGGATTTTGCAGTAACCTTCCACCTGGAGTGGGGTGGGAATGGGGATTTTGCGGTATCCTTCCCCTGCCACGCCCACCAAGCCACGCCCACAGAGAAATAATTCGAAGTCCATTCAGCTGCGCAGTGGATCGTGAGAGCAATCCTCCCTTTTCGTTCCACACAGGACATCTCTCCCCAGCTCACTTCCCCACCCAAACGCCAATCTTCCCCCCCTCCCCGTTACTATGGCAGCTGATAGCAAGCAAGCATCTTAGAGGCTGACCTACCTGTTAATTCAGCAAAATCTGCATCAGCAACCTTAATGAAGCCAAGCAGAAAAAGCTAATCCATGGTGAGATGGTTGTCCCTGTGTCTTCTTTGGGTATCCGGAAAACCTCTGGATACGGATTTTTAGGGGCTAAGTAGATAATCCTAGCAATAGATGACCTGGTAGAGTGTATTTGTCGTAGCTGCCAGGATCTAACGTGGATTTAAAGATAAATTTCACTTGCTAATTGAATACCTGGAGAAGAATCAGTTTTTAATAAAATCTGGGGCTGAGAATCAAAGAAACATTTCTTCAGTGCTCTAAGAAAAGTCCTGCATCTTTTAACCATTCCAGTTATATTGGAAAGTCGGGAGTGTATATATGTACTTTCTTATTTAAAAGACAACTTTATTACCCAAAGCTATTTTATCTGGCACCTGTCATAGCTCTTGCATGCGCAGGAAAGATTACATAGTAATAAAAAAAAGCTGATTTATCTGACAGAAAAGCACACTGGAGCAAGATAAGGTCAGCAATAACCTGAGCTTGCAACTTTGCTCTGTTTTAAATGGAGCTGTTTCTGATGAAGATAAATGGGTTCTGGGGAAGAGATTCAGAGGCCAGGAAGGTGTGAGCTGTTCGGACACAAAGTCGCAAAAAGATTGACCCACAGGGGCTCAGTCCAGAGGTGGGTTTCAGCAGGTTCTGACCAGTTCTGGAGAACCGGTAGCAGAAATTTTGAGAAGTTCAGAGAACCGATAAATACCACCTCTGACTGACCCCGTCCCTCAGTCCCAGCTGATCAGGAGGAAATGGGGATTTTGCAGTATCCTTCCCCTGGAGTGGGGAGGGAATGAGGATTTTGCAGTATCCTTCCCCTGGAGTGTGGAGGGAATGGGGATTTTGCAGTATCCTTTCCCTGGAGTGTGGAGGGAATGGGGATTTTGCAGTATTCTTTCCCTGGAGTGTGGAGGGAATGGGGATTTTGCAGTATTCTTTCCCTGGAGTGTGGAGGGAATGGGGATTTTGCAGTATTCCTCCCCTGCCATGCCCACCAAGCCATGCCCACCAAGCCATGCCACGCCCACCAAGCCATGCCCACCAAGCCATGTCACGCCCACCAAGCCACACCCACAGAACCGGTAGTAAAAAAAATTGAAAACCCATCGCTGGCTCAGTCCAATCTTGGGGGACGAGCATTGGAAAGCTTACACGGTGTGGTGACCTCAGTGGATCCAGGATGTTGCAAGCATTGAGAAGAAAGTGGAGAAACCCATGTTCTCATCTCACCTTCAGCCATAGAAGACCCGTGGGAGGCTTTGAGCCAGTCTGTCCTGCCCCTGTCGGAGCCTGAATCTGTGGAGGAAGACCAGCCAGAACTGGAGCAGACGGAGATCAAGGGGGCGGCTTCGTTGGCTTTGGAGGAAAATGGGGAGGGGCAGGCCGAGTCAGGCCAGAGCCTTTCAGGATTGGGACAGCTTGTAGGCAGGGAGGAACGGGAGCAAGGTGACCAAGAGAGGCTAAACAATGAACATGAGAGGCAGAGCTCAGGCGATGAGCAAGGACCGCCCTCTCCTGATCCTCGAACATGGAGAGTGGAGAGAAGGCGGGGACAGCGCAGACTGACCCAACTACTCAGGAGGAGAGCCCCTCTGGCTCTCTTCACAAGGCATACCTGTGAGCTGAGACTTAAGGAGATGCTGTGGGGAGGGGCATTTTTCAGGAACAAACGCTGAATTCTTGGAGTGTTGAATGCTGACATTTGAACTTTCCTGGATTCCTTGCATTCTTTCTGGATTTATTGCTCTGCAGTCTTGATGTATGCAGCGCTGGGCTGGACTATTTGCAGCCAGAGGCTGCTTGAGGTGTGTGTGGGTGTTTGTCATCACTTTGTTCTGGGACTTGCCAGAAACGTGGGAGCGTTTGGGGAAATTCGGAGCAAGAAAGGGGCGGTTTGAACTGCCAGCTGCCTGTGTTACCTCGGTACCCTGCCTTGGGTCATCACACAGTCCTTCTCTCTTAGTCCAAGAACTAGTAGGGTATAATACAGGTAGTCCTCAACTTACAACCATTCATTTAGTGACCGGAGTGACGACAGCACTGAAAAAAAATAACGTATGACCATTTTTCAAACTTACGACCGTTCCAACATCCCCATGACCCTGTGATCAAAATTTGGACCCTTGCCAACTGACTCCTATTTATGACGGTTGCACTGTCCTGGGGATCATGTGATCCCCTTCTGAGAAGCCAAATCAATGAGGAAGCCTGATGCACTTTAGAACGGCGTGACTAACTTAACAACTGAAGTGGCTCACTTAACAACTGGGGCAAGAAAGGTCCTGAAATGGGGACAGAATTCACTTCATCGCTGTCTCGCTTTGCAACAGAAATATCGGGCTTCATTGCAGTTGCAAATTGAGGGCTATCTGAAATGGTTAAAGAATTGGTTTCGGAGTAGAGAGACCTGGGTTCAAGTTCATCTGGAGTCCTGGAACTTCGTTGCTATTTTCACACTTATAAGCGTCCCTCCAGTCACACAATTGTGACCTGGGAACTTGGCCACTGGGTCACATTTATGAGAATTGCAGCCTCTGGCAGTCACGTTTGAATTTTGCAACCTTC
Source organism: Ahaetulla prasina (assembly GCF_028640845.1). Taxonomy (NCBI): domain Eukaryota; kingdom Metazoa; phylum Chordata; class Lepidosauria; order Squamata; family Colubridae; genus Ahaetulla; species Ahaetulla prasina. The sequence continues at coordinate 20,732,588 of NC_080552.1, read as the reverse complement.
CCGGCTGGCTTCTGACAAGCAAAGTCATTGGGGAAGCCAGAAGGTCACCAGCTATAGTCCCGTAAAGTCTCATTTAATAACCATGGTGGTTTCCTTGGGGGGGAAAAATAATGGAATAAAAGCAGGTCCAGTCCTGTGGTGCCTTGCTTAATAACCGCCCCATTACAGAGTGCAGAGAAGAGCAACAAAGATGATTAGGGGATTGGAGGCTAAAACATATGAAGAATAGTTGCAAGAACTGGGTATGTCTAGTTTAATGAAAAGAAGGACTAGGGGAGACATGATAGCAGTCTTCCAATATCTCAGGGGCTGCCACAAAGAAGAGGGAGTCAAACTATTCTCCAAAGCACCTGAGGGTAGAACAAGAAGCAATGGGTGGAAACTAATCAAGGAGAGAAGCAACTTAGAACTGAGGAGAAATTTCCTGACAGTTAGAACAATTAATAAGTGGAAAAACTTGCCTCCAGAAGTTGTGGATGCTCCAACACTGGAAGTTTTTAAGAAGATGTTGGATAACCCTTTGTCTGAAGTGGGGTAGGATTTCCTACCTAAGCAGGGGGTTGGACTAGAAGATCTCCAAGGTCCCTTCCAACTCTGTTATTCTATTCTATTGAACAAAGATTTTTTTTTCCGGTCCCGATTGCATTCGTAAGTCGAGCATCACATCAAACCAGGATGTGAGTCAGTCAACGATTGCAAAATTTTACGCACCGTAAAATAGACGCCAACTTGTTTGCCAGCTGTCTTGCAAGGGTGACACAGTGAAAACAAGGAAGTGAACTTTTTGCCAGAGGGAGCTGAACAACAGGTGAAAGGTCAAAAACATTTGCGTGCCAACTACAGAATTCTGCATTCCTTCTTCCTAAGGAGCCTTTCCCCTCCCTTAGCCAACAGCAGAATTGATTTACTTGAAGCCCGTGCCAAATCGTAGTAGGCCAACAATTGTTGGAACCCGAAGAGCTGAAAGGCCCAGAGAGAGCTGCCATTGAATTCCTATATTCCCTCCCTACGCTGTCCGGTCCTGTGTTTTTTCTGGCCTTGGGCACCTTACATTATCAAAAATTCCCCCTTGGGTTTGAAAGGCCCATTAAAATCATGGAGTGGAGTGGAGTGGAGTGGAGTGGAGTGGAGTGGAGTAGAGACTAATACAATGTAGAATAGAATAGAATAGAATAGAATAGAATAGAATAGAATAGAATAGAATAGAATAGAATAGAATAGAATAGAATAGAATAGAATAGAAACAGAGTTGGAAGGGACCTTGGAGGTCTTCTAGTCTGCCCAGGCAGGAAACCCTACACCACTTCAGACAAATGGTTATCTAATCTCTTCTTTAAAACTTCCAATGTTGGCGCATTCACAGCTTCTGGAGGCAAGTAGTTCCACTGATTGATTGTTCTAACTGTCAGGAAATTTCTCCTTAGTTCTAAGTTGCTTCTCTCCTTGATCAGTTTTCACCCATTGCTTTCCACCCATTGATTCTCAAGGTGAAAAGAAAGAGACAAAGAGGACAACCAGCAGCCAAGTGGGTGGAGATAGTTACGGGAGCCAAATTGGAAGAGTGGAAGGGCCATCTGAGGACACATCACCATGGAGAAAATCTATTTCTGAGGTTGGGAAGAGTCAACACAAAGAGTCAACATTGACTTGATGGAACGTAATCAGTCAAGGCAAACAACCAGCTCCATCATATTGGGAAGAGGAGAAAAGGAAAGGAGAAGAGAAGAGGGAAGAGGGAAGGGAGGGGAAGGGAAGGGAAGGGAAGGGAAGAGGGGAAGAAAAGAGAAGATATGGGGAAGGGAAGGGAAGGGAAGGGAAGGGAAGAGGAGAGAAGAAGAAGGAAGAGGGAAGGGAAGAGGAGAGGAGAAGAAGGAAGAGGGAAGAGAAGAGAAGAGAGAGAAGAGAAGAGAAGAGAAGAGACAACAAAGTGGATGGAGTCAGTGACACTATGCACCATTAGAAGATCTGAAAAACCAGATTAGGGAGAGATTGTCGTGGAGAAGGTCTATCTTTGTGGTCGCTAAAGGTCTACACTGACTTGATAGCACCTAACCAAGCAAGACCTTAGCTTAAACCACCCTTCTATGAGCTGATCTTGCCACCTTGTTTGGAGAACGCAGGTCCTCCCGTGCCCGGCTCAAAAAGGCAGATCTCCGCCGCTGAATAGGGCTCCAATTCTTTCTCTCCCAGCCCAGCCCAGCCCCCAAATAATCTTCTGTCATGTTCTTCAAGTATCATAAGAGAGTTTCCAGCCGAAGACTTAGCCTCACTTTTAATGTCGTTCTCCAACGAAATGAGCTTAAGCAGGCGTAACCACCTACACAATATTTCTCCTGCATTATGCATGGTCTGCTTCTATCCCTCCTCAGCCTGCCTTCTCCAAAAAGGATACCGGTATCGTTTTCCCCAAGTAGCACATATTTTTTTATTATTATTATTAAATAAGCCCATGCTTTTGTGAGCGGTAGCCGCGGCTTAGGATAGCTAATGCCTTTTAATACCATTTGTTACTCTATAATACGTATAGATTTAAAACCTGAACTGTTCCTATTGGGTATCCTAACAGAGAAATTGAGTAAAGAAAATATATATTTGATTATATGTGTCGTAACGGCAGCGAGGAGAGTATTTGGCCAAAGATGGAAAGCAGAGAACATCCCGACAGAGGGGGAAGTAATTAAGAAACGATTGGATTGTGCAGAAATGAATAGATTGACTTTGACAATTAAAGAAAGAGAGATAGGAGGACAATTTAAGGGGCGTGCATAAGAGCACAAACGTGCCTACCGTTCCTGTCCTGCTGTTGCTTCATGCTTATACTTATGTATGGTGTTATGACAAATAAATAAATAAATAAAATTTACTACCGGTTAGAGAAGAGATGTATATATAGGGCAACGTTGAAATGAAACAAGGGAAGAAGAAAGAGGGGAGAGAAGACAGATAAATGTATTAATAGTCAAGCCAGAAACGTGAGAGAAATGTTACGATAAATGAAATGATGATATTATGAAAGGATTAATATTGGAGGAACAAGAGGGAGACACAAAAGACGTACTCAGATGATACACTGAATGATTGATTAAGTAATGGATGTTTGTTTGTCTATAAAATAAAAAAGAAAACATTTTAAAAAATAACATTTGTTAACTCTGGAAAGGGGGCTTCCCCCCCCCCCACGGTCTCCTTTCCCTTTTCCTCCTTGAAATTTTGCAGACTAACAAGGCTCGCCTCTTATGGTGAGTCAGAAAAATATTGTGAATTGGATGGGAGGGAGCGGGAGACACGGAAGGCGTGCGTTTGTGTGTGTGAATCTGCTTAGCAGTTGGACAGGAAGGGAAGCAATTTGCACACCGAGGGGAGTGATTCTAAAAATCCCAAACTGCTTCGTGTGGCACAATAGCCTGGTGGCAGGAGGCATTCCGATCCTTGCTGGTTCCTAATGGGTTGCTATCCTTCCGTCCCTGCTTTGCACTTGTTTTAAAATGGGATTATTGTAGGATGGGATGGGATGGAAATAGAAATAGAATAGAGTAGAATAGTATAGAATAGAAAATAGAGTAGAAGAGAAGAGAAGAGAAGAGAAGAGAAGAGAAGAGAAGAGAAGAGAAGAGAAGAGAAGAGAAGAGAGGATAGGATAGGATAGGATAGGATAGGATAGGATAGGATAGGATAGGATAGGATAAGATAGAATAAGGATAGGATAGGATAGGATAGGATAGGATAGGATAGGATAGGATAAGATAGAATAAGGATAGGATGGGATGGGATAGGATAGGATAGGATAGGATAGGATAAGGATAGGATAGGATAGGATAGGATAGGATAGGATAGGATAGGATAGGATAGGATAAGGATAAGATAGAATAAGGATAGGATGGGATGGGATGGGATGGGATGGGATGGGATGGGATAGGATAAGGATAAGGATAAGGATAAGGATAAGGATAAGGATAAGGATAAGGATAAGGATAAGGATAAGGATAGGATAGGATAGGATAAGGATAAGATAGAATAAGGATAGGATAGGATAGGATGGGATGGGATAGGATAGGATAGAATAGAATAGAATAGAATAGAATAGAATAGAATAGAATAGAATAGAATAGAATAGAATAGAATAGAATAGAATTCTTTACTAGCCAAGTGTGATTGGACACACAAGGAATTTGTCTTCAGTGTTATTTTTATTTTAGGCTTACATGACAACTTTTGTCTGTGTGCTGTCTCAAAACAATGAGAAACTATGCCATCAGATTTTAGCAGAGTTGGTGCGGTTCCAAGAATTGTGAAGGAGAATGCCCCTCTCAGTCTAAATGGAATAAGATTAACAAAATAACAATGGAGCTGGAAGGGACCTTGGAAGTCTTCTTGTCCAACCCCCATCCCACCCCACACCCCGCTCAAGCAGAAACCTTATACCATTCCACACAGAAGGCAGTCTCTTCTTGAAAACCTCCAGTAATGGAACACCTAAAACTTCTGAATGCAAGCTTTCCACTGCTTACTCGTTCTCACTGTCAGGAAATTTCTCCTTTGTTCTCAGTTGCTTCTCTCCTTGATGAGTTTCCACCCATTGCTTCTTGTCCTGCCTTCAGGTGCTTTGGAGAATAGTTTGACTCCCTCTTCTTTGTCGCAGCCCCTGAGATATTGGAAGACTGCTATCATGTCACCCCTAGACCTTCTTTTCCTTAAACTAGACATACCCAATTCTTGCAACCGTTCTTTATATGTTTTCTCCTCCAGCCCCCTAATCCTCTTGGCTGCTCTTCTCTGCACTCTTTCCTGATTCAAATGACTCTCTTCCTTGCTCATAAGTAGAACTTCAAAACCATGGAGAAGAATCCTCTGAAAGTAGAACCAAATAAACTGGACGAGTTCAAGGCTGGGAAGCCTCCGACTCTGATAATGAATCAGTTAATCAAATCAGAGACGGGTGATAGCAATGCAGCTTGTAGGATAGCTTTACTTTGGAAAAGAGAAATAATTTAAGGTCCTTCGGTTCGGTCAGAACTGCCACCTCACTGCCAGTCTGCCATGAACCCTAGAGGGAAGCTGGAAGGGACAGCGAAGGCCTGGCGACAAATGAAAGCGAACGGTGAGGATCCTTCTTTGTGAGAACCGATGAAGTCTTCAAAGTCATTTTCCTGAGAGAAGAATGCCAACACGTAGCATGACTGTTTCCAAAACATCTTTTTCAAAACTTGATTGGAGAATGAGAGATAAACAATGGAAAGGGACCAAGGGAGGAAAGTGAATTGGCAAAAGACCATCGCGAACTCTCAATTCTGACTTTAAAGATAAAGGTAAAGTTTCCGCTCACTTATGTGCTAGTTGTTCCCAACTCTAGGGGGCGATGCTCATCTCCGTTTCAAAGCTGAAGAGCCAGCGCTGTCTGGAGACGTCTCTGTGGTCATGTGGCTGGCAGGACTGTACGCCAAAGGCACACAGAACGCTGTGACCTTCCCACCAAAGTAGTCCCTGTTTTTCTACTTGCATTTTTTATGTGCTTTCGAACTGCTAGGTTGGCAGAAGCTGGAACAAGTAACAGGAGCTCACTCTGTTACACAGCACTAGGGATTCAAACCGCTGAATTGCCGACCTTTCAATCGACAAGCTCAGCATCTTAGCCACTGAGCCACTGCATCCCTAGTTCTGACTTTAAACTACTATAATTCACTTGACTTCTAGTAAATGATACCTTTCTCAACCAATGGAGTTAAGGATCCTTAGAAGCCCAAGTCGAGACAGGTCTGTTAATTTTCAACAGTTATGAACCTGGGAATGATCTAAACCAGCGGTTCTCAACCTGTGGGTCAGGACCCCGTTGGGGGTCGAATGACGATTTGCCAGGGGTCGCCTAAGACCATCGGAAATATAGGAAGTATACTTGCGAGTCGAAGAATCGCGCTCCAATGGTTGACTCCACAAGCCAGCTGCAGGCTCTTCAAATCACTAGCCGAATTCGGCTTCAGGCGCGATGAATTAAAAAAGAGAGAAATCTTTGCTCTGATGTCTCCCTCTCAAGCCAGCTGCAATCACTCCCAATCGCTAGCCTAATCTGGCTTCAGGCGCGATGAACTTAATAGGGGAGGAGTCTCCACTTTAATGCCTCCGTCCTCAAGGCAATCGCAAGCAGTTCAGATCGCTAGCCAATACGGCTTCAGGCGCGATAAATTCAAAACGAAAATAATTTTATGGTTGGGGTCGCCACATTGCGGGGAATTGTATTAAAGGGTTCGCAGCACTATAAAGGTTGAGAACCACTGATCTAAACCTTGCTCTATTTCCCATCCGCCCACCTTCTCATCAATAAACCAGATTTTTAATTTCCACCTACGTGCAATCTTATTTTATTCTTTTCGGCCATGATTCAATCTCCTGAAATTTTGGCTCGCCCCGAGGACTCATCAGCATTTGGGAATGTCGCAATGGCTCTTCCCAAAATCTTTAGCTCCTGGAGTTGCGAAGGAATTGAGCTTGGCGAACTCCCATTATGTTCCACGCCACAAAAGGCATTTGGGGAAAAAGTGATATTGTTCCCAGCAAGGCAAGCTTGCTTTTTAAAGGGGAAAAAAAAAACTTAGCTTCTAACTCCAGCTAGGAACAATAATATACAGCAATAATGGATTTGCCCCTCAGGTTCTTCTGGAGCTGTCAAGATAATAACAACTCATTTTTAAAACGTCAACCAAGCTGTGCTGAATTCCAGGGGAGGCAATCCAACGAGTGGGAAGTTTCTTCTAGGTTTCGCCTGCTCTGTTTTTGAAAGCGAGACTATCAGCGCTGTTTCACTCCAATCTTTGTTGCCTTACGATTTATATTGATATTGATTGTTTCCTGATTGCTTAATTGTATCTTATGACTATTATTAAGTGTTGTAAGTGTTGTACCTTGATGAAGGTATCTTTTCTTTTATGTACACTGAGAGCGTATGCACCAAAGACAAATTCCTTGTGTGTCCAATCACACTTGGCCAATAAAAAATTCTATTCTATTCTATTCTATTCTATTCTATTCTATTCTATTCTATTCTATTCCATTCCATTCCATCTATTTTATTCTATTCTATTCTATTCTATTCTATTCTATTCTATTATCTACTCTTGTGCTCTACAGCAGGGGTCTCCAACCTTGGCAATTTTATAACTTGTGGACTTCAACTCCCAGAATTCCTCAGCCAGCCATAATTAAGGATTACCTGTACCAAGGACTACCTGTATAAATTGGATCGGAGGGGGGACACCCACAGTGGTGTAAATCAGTGTTTTTCAATCTTCAATGCTTTAAGAGGTGTGAATGTTAACTCCCAGAATTCTCCAGCCAGACATGAGGGATTCTGGGAGTTGAAGTCCACAGGTCGTAAAGTTGCCAAGGTTGGAGACCCCTGCTCTACAGAATAAAAAGTCAACATCAGAAGTTCAAGAGATACCTTGCATCACACCAAACAAAAAAGCTAAAAATACAGCTGAGACTCTCCCGGTTCTTGGCTAACGCAGAGGATGAAAGAGAAAAAGGTTGAAACAAAACAAGCATTCTCCAAGATTTCTTCTGTCCAGATGGATGAAGCTACTGGGGTTAATTCATATTCAGAAACATGAGCCAGCTGTGTGCAGCAGCAGCCAAAAAAGCCAATGCAGTCCTAAATTGCATTAACAGAGGGATACAATCAAGATCATGTTGCAATAATACTAGAGCAACTAATAGATTTAAACTTAATGTCAACCACTTTAATCTAGATTGCAGAAAATATGACTTCTGTAACAGAATCATCAGTGCTTGAAATACTTTACCTGACTCTGTGGTCTCTTCCCATAATCCTAAAAGTTTTATCCAAAAACTTTCTACTATTGACCTCACCCATTCCTAAGAGGACCATAAGGGGCGTGCATAAGCGCACAAACGTGCCTACCGTTCCTGTCCTATTGTATATTTTCTTTTCTTCTTCCTATATATATGCTTATACCTCCTTATATTTACTCATATATGTGTTTATATACTATATAATCTTTTGTATGATACCTACATATATTGTTGTGACAAAATAAAATAAATAAATAAATAAATAAATAAATAAATAAATGTGAGTACTAACACCACTCTATAAAGCCTTAGTAAGACCACACCTGGAATACTGCATCCAGTTTTGGTCACCACACTATAAAAAAGATGTTGAGACTAGAAAGAGTACAGAAAAGAGCAACCAAGAGGATGAGGGGACTGGAGGCTAAAACATACGATGAACGGTTGCAGGAACTGGGCCTGGCTAGTCTAGTGAAGAGAAGGACCAGAGGAGACAGGATGGCAGGGTTCCGATTTTTGAGGGGTTGCCACAGAGGAGAAGGGGTCAAGCTGTTTTCGAAAGCAAGTGAAGGCCAGACAAGGAATAATAATGGATGTAAACTGACCAAGGAAAGATTCAACCTGGAAATAAGGAGAAATTTTCTGACAGTGAGAGCAATCAACCGATGGAACAGAAGTTGCCTTCGGAAGTTGTGGAAGCTTCATCACTGGAGGCTTTCAAGAAGAGACCGGACTCCCATCTATCAGAAATGGTGCAGGGTCTCCTGCTTGGACTAGATGACTTCCAAGGTCCCTTCTAACTCTGTTATTATTATGCTATTCTAATTCTGAGGAATGGTTCAAAAATGGTTTTATTTATTTATTTATTTATTTATTTTTCAAATTTTTATACCGTCCTTCTCCGAAGACTAAGGGCGGTGTACAGCAGATAAAACACCAATAATCCAAAAATTTAAAATACAATATCCAGTTTAAAAATCTAATTCAATCGCTGTAGGTTAAAAATATTAATTAAGAAAATTACAAAAATAGAATAAAACCCCTATTTAAAAGCCCACTAATAACAGAGTAGGAAGGGACCTTGGAGGTCATCTAGTCCGGGGGTCTCCAACCTTGGTCCCTTTAAGACTTGTGGACTTCAACTCCCAGAGTTCAAAGTCCACAAATCTTAAAGGGACCAAGGTCGGAGACCCCTTGATATATATGATTGACAAAAATAAATAAATAAAAATAAAAATAAATCAATCAATAAGCCAGATTCCCTTATCGACCGTCTGACTGACTTTAGTGCCTGCAGTGACTCACTTAGCAACGCTGGCCGGGGAATGGGGCGAAACGCTCCCTTCACAAATGTCTCACTTAACGACGGGAGTTTTTGAGGCTGAATCGTGGCCGTAATTCGAGGACTGCCTGCCTGGCTTTTAATCGGAGCTAAAAATAAAAGAAGGCGGAATGAAGGTGAAGCCTCCAGTAAGGTCTTGCTTGTCTTCTGCCAACTCATCGGGGGTATCGTTTTCAAATTAGGTGTGGGGGCCGCCAAAGCATTATTGATCTAATTTTCTCTGCAAAATGCTTATTAATGTTATCTTGTTACCCCTTGATGCATGTGCCCTTGTGCCGAGGGAACGGCAGGCTGTAATTGTCTCTTGGCACAGAATTATTCAGGGGTGGTTTCCCCCCCCCCATCTTGAATGAATGAACAGCATATGCAGTTACACTAATGATTTCATTTCTGAAGGCTTCATGTGCCGGGCGGGGAGTGCGGGGGGGGGGCGTTGGCAACGTATTACACCTAGATTAACAATAATTCATTTTAAATATCCTACTTAGAAAAAGGCTGTTTTGATTACTAAATGCAAATATTTCTCTCTTGCTCCGTTTCCTTTTATTCTTCGGAGGCTGTTTAAAAAAAAATATGTCTGTGCATCCCTCATCGTTTTGCTGAAAAAAATTTGGATAATTTGGATATTCCTTTCCTTTCCTGTCCTTTCCTTTCTTTTCCTTTCCTTTCCTTTTCTTCTCTTTCCTTTCCTTTCCTCCTTCCCTTCCCTTCCCTTCTATCTTTCCTTTCCTTTGCTCCTTTCCTTTCCTTCCTTTCCTTCTATCTTTCCTTTCCTTTCCGTCTATCTTTCCTTTCCTTCTATCTTCCCTTCCCTTCTATCTTTTCTTTCCTTTGCTCCTTTCCTTTCCTTTCCTTCTATCTTTCCTTTCCTTTGCTCCTTTCCTTTCCTTCCTTTCCTTCTCTTTCCTTTCCTTTCCTTCTATCTTTCCTTTCCTTCTATCTTTCCTTCCCTTCTATCTTTTCTTTCCTTTGCTCCTTTCCTTTCCTTTCTTTTCCTTTCCTTTCCTTCCTTTCCTTCTATCTTTCCTTTCCTTTGCTCCTTTCCTTTCCTTTCCTTCTATCTTTCCTTTCCTTCTATCTTTCCTTCCTTCCCTCCCTTCCTCTTCCTTCCTTCCTAACTAACTGACTAAATAAATAAATAAATAAAAATAAGAAAGGCTAAAGATTTAAAAAAAAAAACAACCTTAAGGGCTTAAAATGTTGGACATTATCAACTGGATATTCCAAATTCCAAAATTCAGGATTATTGTGTCATGCTGGAGTAATTGCACATTGCATCAAAATATGACAATAAGTGGCTTGCTGGGTGTTCACAAACATGGCTTTTAGTCCATTATTCTGTTACCTTCCTAAAAACACCACCAGCGGTATTTTTAACAAAAACTTTGCAATGTCAGTGGCTTTGGGAGTTTTTGTTGGCATTCACACTTCCACAACTATTACATAAGCGGGTGTGTCTGAAAAACAGCTTCAGAGTGGTATTTTTTTTCCCCTTTATTAAGTTTCTTTATTGTTAAGAACTGTTTCTTAGAGAGCAGCTGTTGCCTGCCTTCTCCAGATTTTGCATTTGAACGATAGAAGGAAACGGAGTTGACTTTGTATTACATCTTTGTTATTCCTCTACTACACAACTAGTGACGAAACACTTGTACAGGATTCCAAGCAAACCTTAGACAAGACATGAGGAGAAAAACTTCTGTTATCCATTATGAAATCCTTAGGATTTCAAAGGCCAAGCTGCCTCTCCTGGCCTGACAGGACTCTGATCTTCCGCCCATCGGCTGGTCCAACCAAGGAAGAATTTCATTCCCTTCACTTTGTGGGCGAAGATATAGGACACGATTTCATGGAATGGGAGAGAGAAAGTGGCAGAATGAGGCAACTCAAGAAAAAGCAAAAAGTGGCAAATTTCATCCATCTTCAAGAGTAGGCATCTTCATGCAGTTAAATCTCCTACGATTATATACAAAGAGAGAGAAGGGGGAGGGAGAGAAAGGGGAGAGGAAGGGGGAGAGGGAGGAAGAGAGGGAGGAGAGGGGGAGGGAGAGAAGAAAAGGAAGATAGAGGTGGAGGGAGGGAGAGGAGAGAGAGGGAGAGAGGAAGAGAGAGGGAGAGGGGAGGAAGGTGAAAGGAGGGAGAGGGGAGGAGGGAGAGGAGGAGAGAAGGAGGAGGGAGGAGGAGAAGGGAGAGGGGAGGGAGGAGGGAGAGAGGATAGAGGGAGGAGGGAGAGAAGGAGGAGGGAGAGAGGAGAGGAAGAGAGAGGTGGAGGGAGGAGAGGAGAGAGAAGGAGAGAGGAAGAGAGAGGAAAGGAGGGAAGGTAAAGGGAGGAGAGGGGAGGAAGGAGAGGGAGAGGAGGGAGAGAAGGAGGAGGGAGAGAAAGGGAGAAGGGAGGGAGGGAGAGAGGAGAGAGGGGAGGGAAGGAGGGAGAGAAGGATGGAGGGAGGGAGGGAGAGGAAGAGAGAGGTGGAGGGAGGGAGAGGAGAGAGGGAGGGAAGGTAAAAGGGAAGGAGAGGGAGAGGGAGGGAGGGAGAGGGAGGGAGGGGGAGAGGGAGGGAGGGAGAGCGGGAGAGAGGGAGGGAGGACACTTCATAATAGCCAAGTAAAATCCATTTTCCAGTTAAAAAAAAGTAGTCCTTAAAAATAGACAGAAACTCCATTGAGGGCGGGGAAAATCTCTACCTTGATTTAGGCTCTGTGGATGATCTTTAAGACGATGGGTTTTATAGGTGTTCTGAAGATCCCTTTTTTGGAAAACACCATTGGGATCTACAACAGATACAAGATATGGACAAGATGTATTTTGGGAAATAAATAGTAATATATATTACTTTATTATTAATAATAATTATTATTAGTAGTAATTTATATATTATAGTAATTTATACAATATATATAGCAATTAAATGTTATTAATTAGTAATTAATAGTAATATTTATTATTTTATTATTAATAGGGAAATAAAAAGTAATAGTAAATAATAAAAGTAATAGTAATAATTTAATAAATAAAAATATAGGGAAATAAAATGCAGAAGAATTCAGGGCAAGGTCAGACTTCCTATCATCTCTTAATTCTACCAAGTATAATTCTCTCATTAAGTTTAGCTGGCTGAGAGTGATGGGACTCAGAATCCATACATTTGGAAGAATCCACATTAGGGTTTAATTTTTTCTTGGATTACTTAATTTGAAGTGAGTCGCTGTTTTAAAAATTTCCAGTCTGGGGGCGTTACTCATCTCTGTTTCAAAGCCAAAGAGCCAGCGCTGTCCGAAGACGTCTTCGTGATCATGTGGCTGGCATGACTCAATACCAAAGGCACACAGAACGCCGTTACCTTCCCATCAAAGGTGGTTCCTATTTTCCTACTTGCATTTTTTACCTGCTTTCGAACTGCTAGGTTGGCAGAAGCTGGGACAAGTAATGGGAGCTCCCCGCTATGCGGCACTAGGGATTTGAACCGCTGAACTGCCAACCTTTCAATCGACAAACTCAGCATCTTAGCCGCTGAGCCACCATGTCTCTTTAAAGTTGAAGATAAGTGACTGGCAATTCACGGCTGGCCATTCTTGAGGAAGCAAGGTTAGATGCGTCCTTCAGACATGATTCAGAAGAAGACCCTACATGAATGAAGATCTTCACAATTCATTACACAAAATCCAGAAACAAGTTGGACTTCCTTAATGGAGACCAATGTTTCTGCACTCCTGCAGCAAAGTCCCAAATAATCACTTGTTCTCTATCATTTTCATTGGATGCTAATGAACTCAAAGGGTTAAGCCACAAAACCACAAGCTGCATCTTCCAAATACTTGGCGTTATGCTGGCTGCAGGTGAAGCGTTACCTGTTTTTTTTTTTTGTTGTTTACATTTATACCCCGCCCTTCTCCGAAGACTCAGGGCGGCTTACAATGTATAGGGCAATAGTCTCATTCTATTTTGTATATATTTACAAAGTCAACTTATTGCCCCCCCAACAATCTGGGTCCTCATTTTACCTACCTTATAAAGGATGGAAGGCTGAGTCAACCTTGGGCCGGGCTCGAACCTGCAGTAATTGCAGGCTTTGTGTTCTTAATAACAGGCCTTACCAGGCAGAGCTAAACCGGCCTTTTTGAGCTTTTACTCTTCAGAATAGCTGTCTGCCTGACACGTTCATTAGATCTCCTGTCTCTGCTACGGTGAGAGGAAGAGGGGATTTGATGCCAACCTGTTTTGATTTAACACCAACCTCACCCTCTCTAGGTGAGCACAGCTGATCCTGATCCTCACCTGAGTTTCTTTGCAAGGCTGGAAAGTGAAACTCTGCATCAGGCTGGCTACAGCGGCCTTCATGGTAAGGAAAGCAAATCTCATCCCAATGCAATTCCGGGGACCGGCTCCGAAAGGCAAGTAAGTATAAGGATTGATCGTTTCTTTGACTTCTTTGCTGAATCTGTTGGGACAAGCCGACATTCAGTCAATTGCAATTGTCAACCACTGTAGGAAAAGGACAGGCAGAGCTTGCAGGGCTGGAGTCAAGAGAGCAGTCAGCCTGGAATCGTTAATTATTTAATCGTGAATTGTGTCGGAATGGTCAAAAAAATTGGCAACTCCAAATCTCAACCAACAAATGCTCTGTCTTACACATTGGCAAAAAGAATCAGAACACAAAATACAAGCTCAGTGGACATGACCTTGTAGATGACCCTCACTCTGTCAAGGACCTTGGAGTACACATATCAAATGATCTAAGTGCCAAAGCCCACTGTAACAACATCGCCAAAAAGGCATTAAGAGTTGTAAATCTAATCTTGTGTAGCTTCTTCTCCGGTAATATTACACTACTAACCAGAGCATACAAAACATTTGCTAGACCAATTCTCGAATACCGCTCGTCTGTCTGGAACCCACACTGCATATTGGACATTAATACAATTGAGCACATCCAGAAATAAGGTAAAGGTAAAAGTTCCCCTCACACATATGTGCTAGTCGTTCCCAACTCTAGGGGGCAGTGCGCATCTTTGTTTCAAAGCCGAAGAGGCAGGGCTGTCCGAAGACATCTCCGTGTGGTCATGTGGCCGGCATGACTCAATGCTAAAGGCGCAGGGAACGCTGTGACCTTCCCACCAAAGATGGTCCCTATTTTTCTACTTGCATTTTTTACCTGCTTTCAAACTGCTAGGTTGGCAGAATTAGTCACGCGAGCTCACCCTGTTACACGGCACTAGAAATCTGAACCGCTGAACTGCCGACCTTCTGATCGATAAGCACAGCATCATAGCCACTGAGCCACCACATCCAACAACCCATTATAGGCTCCTAATTTCTCTGCCTTACCAGCAGGCCAACTTCGGCCATTGCCAAGATCACCTAACAAGCTCACTGTCTGGAAGATTCAACCCAGGATGATGTTTTTACCATCAAGTCATTGATTGTGAGAACTGGAAGAATATATATATATTAAAAAAAAACACCACCAGAAAAATATCAAAGGGTACCTTTCAGGTCTAAATTGCTCAGGTTCAGGCCAGTATTCCGGATCATAGTGCAAGATGGCAGGTGAGATCACAATGCCCATCCCTTTGGGAATGGTGATTCCATTTACTTTGATGGTGTTTTTGCACATTCTTTGAAGTCGGCCAATGCCTGGATACATTCGGAGGGTTTCGCTAATAACCATATCCATGTACTCCATTTGCATGAGGGCCTCATAGGTGATTGGAGCCTGAGAGCGAGAGACAGAGAGAGGGAGGGAGAGAGAGGAGGAGGGAGAGGGAGAAAGAGAGAGAGAGAGAGAGCTCTTCTGGTTACCGACGCATGCATGCGAGCTGGCTACCTGGTCTTCGCATGCGTTGGAAACACGCATGCGCATGCTGGCCACCTAGCTTTGGGTTTCCAGCACTCCAGCTGACCATGTGTGCACTGGAAACCCAAAGATCAGGTGGCTGGCGCATGTATGCACACCGGCCAGCTAGTCTTCGGGTTTCCAGTGCTCCATGCATGCTCATTCCAGTTTGAACACTCAGCACTGAAAATTTTCACCAACACTGCTCTAGGATGTGTTTCGAATCTCCAGTCCGGCCTACAGTCCTTAAAGTTCTTCTGAAGTTCTTTAGAAGACAACCAGGTCCAATGCTTTGTTTGTTTGTTTGTTTGTTTGTTTGTTTGTTTGTTTGGACCAGGGGTCTCCAACCTTGGTCCTTTTAAGACTTGTGGACTTCAACTCCAACACTGTGGAGTTGACTTCAACACTTCAACACTGTGGACTCTGGGAGTTGAAGTCCACAAGTCTTAAAGGGACCAAGGTTGGAGACCCCTGGGTTAGACTATATTAGTCACTCAACTCCAATGGACTCTGGATGGTTTACAAGACTGAACAATCCATAAAAACAAGTAAAAACCACCAAATGAGCATCCCAGTCGGAAACCATCTTGTAAACAAATCAGACAACACAGAGACCCTAAACAAACAATAATTCACCAACAGCGCTGGGCCCGGGACCGAAGCCAGTTTAGCTGGCTTGCTCGTTGAAAGGATGGCGTATCACCAACAGCTTGTTTTGTAGTGTGTTATCACATCCCTATCGCTGTAGGAAGTGACATAGCGTTGCCATAGCAACATACTCACTATGGATTGCATGTTCTAAAGGTGCAAAGTGTAAGAATTGTTTTATCGTTTCTTGTCATCGTTGTGGTTAGCAAGCTTTCCTTAATGCTTAGCATATTCTCAAAGAGACCAAAAAGAGCGCCAGGAGGCTCCAACTGGTCCAGAATGCGGCTGCGTGGGTAATAGAAGGGGCACCGCGATGCTCCCATATAACACTGCTCCTGCGCAGCCTGCACTGGTTGCCGGTGGTCTTCCGGGTGCAATTCAAGGTGCTGGTCATCACGTTTAAAGCGCTCCATGGCACAGGACTGGGTTACCTACGGGACCGCCTACTGCCACCTATAGCCTCCCATCGGCCTGTGCGCTCCCATAAGGAGGGCCTCCTCAGGGTGCCGTCAGTCAAACGATGCTGACTGGCGGCCCCCAGGGGGAGGGCCTTCTCTGTGGGGGCTCCAGCCCTATGGAATGAGTTGCCTCTGGGGTTGCGTCAACTCCCCGACCTCCGGTCCTTTAAACGTGAGCTCAAGACTTTCTTATTCCACCGTGCGGGGCTAGCTTGATGAAATTTTAAGTGGGGTTTTAGGATTGTTTTATTTTAGTTTTAATTTTAATTGGCCATTTTATAATCAGTTTCTTAATATGCTTTTAATTTTTGTCTATGTGCATGTTGTTTTTACTTGGCTGTGCACCGCCCTGAGTCCTTCAGGAGAAGGGCGGTATAAAAATCTAATAGATAAATAAATAAATAAAGGAAGGAAGGCTTTGATGTAGGAGTTAGGCCATTTTTCCTGAAGAAAAAAAATCAAGCCTTAATTTGGATAGCTTAGAGCAGTGATGGTTAACCTTTCTGGTGCCGAGACATCACTGGTGCCAAGTGCCCAAAGGGTGCGCATCTCGGCGTAAATGCCAAACCCTCAAAAATGCAATGCGCGCATTCCCTGCACATGCGTCCATGCACACACGCAACCCCAGCATGTGCCCCACCCAGAGGTGGGATTCAAATATTTTAACAACTGGTTCTCTGCCCTAATGACTAGCTGGGTAGGCGTGGCTCGGTGGTCATGTGACCGTGTGGGCCTGGGCAACTCAACGTCACTCATGTCGATGGGCGCTTCATCTTAGCTGTTACAATGTAATAAGGGTTAAACCAGAGAGGCAGTTTCTGTAAGCAGGGCAATAAAGATTAGGCTAGAAACAACACCAGAATGTTTCAGTTCCTTACAGGATTAGCCCTGTAAAGTGGGGAAAAAACAAAATATGACTTGTTCCAACAACTGGTTCTCCAAACTGCTTAGAAAGTTAACAACCGGTTCTCCTGAATAGGTGCAAACTAGCTGAATCCCACCACTGGCCCCACCCCCCCGCATACACAGCAGAGACCCGAAGACCAGCTGACCGGTGGGAGGCATGCACACATGCATGGTAGAGCTGGGCTGGGGTGACATCTGGCGTGCTCACACGTGCCATAGGCTCACCATCATGGGCTTAGAGTTTGGTCAATCATTGTTTAGCAGCTGATCTAAAGGAAACCTAACCATGCTCAAGGAGCTACTTCAATCCATCAGAATAGAGCTGGAAGGGACCTTGGAGATCTTCTAGTCCAGCCCTATATCATTTCAGACAAGTGGCTGCCCAGTTGTTTCTTAAAAACCTCCAGGGACGAAGCTCCCACAACTTCTGAATGCAAGCCCTTCCTCTGGTTAACTGTCCTCACTATTAGGAAGTAATAATAATAGTAACAGAGTTGGAAGGTCTAGTCCAACCCCCTGCCCAGGCAGGAAACCCTACACCACCTCAGACAAATGGTTATCCAACCTCTTCTTAAAAATTTCCAGTGTTGGAGCATTCACAACTTCTGCAGGCAAGTTGTTCCATTTATTAATTGTTTTAACTGTCAGGAAATTTCTCCTTAGTTCTAAGTTGCTTCTCTCCTTGATGAGTTTCCACCCATTGAGTCTTGTCCTGCCTTCAGATGCTTTGGAAAATAAGTTGACCCCCTTCTTCTTCTCTGTGGCAACCTCTCAAATACTGGACTAGTGCTATCGTGTCACTCCTAGTCCTTCTTTTCTCTAAACTAGACATACCCAATTCCTGCAACCCTTCTTCATATGTGTGTTTTCTTCCTCCAGGCCCTTAATCATCTTTGTTGCTCTTCTCGGCACTTTTTCCAAAGCCTCAACATCTTTGTTTTTTTTGGTAATGCCTTGGCCAAAATTGGATGCAGTATTCCATGATACTACTCGTCTGAAATGTCAGGTATCCAGGATACGGGATACTTAATATTCCAGACGATGGGAATCAAGGCGGAGTTTAACGGACATCACAGAAAGCCTCATTGCATCAACGTGGAATATCACCTACCTTGTTGGGCAGAATTTCGTCAACCTCCTCCTGAAGTTTTTGCTGTATGTCAGGATGGAGGGCCAGTTCATACGTCAGGAAACTGAGGGCACTGCTAACCGTCTCGTAGCCAGCAAAAATGAAGATAATTGCTTGAGCCAGAATTTCCGTGTCAGTCAAACCTACATGAAGAAAGGAAGAGAGAAGGGTTGAAGGCCCCTTTCTTTCTTTCCCTTTCCTTTCTTTCTTCCTTTCTTTCTTTCTTTCTTTCTTTCTTTCTTTCTTTTAAATTAATATTTTTATTAAACTTTTTTTAAAAAACCAAGAGAAATTCTTTTCAACAGTTTCGCATCAGTAGCCAATACTTATACATTTTTTCTCCCTAATCCTAATGTATCTTTTATACATATATTTCTAATATTAATTATTTTATTTACCTCTATACGTAGACATAAACGTGTACACTATTTCCTTTCAACAATTTTTGCTTCCTCCTGTTTGTTCTTATCTTTCGACTCCTATTTCAACCATTATTTAATCTTTCCTTGTCTTTTTTCTTTTTCCTCCAACCATTTGTACCATTTCTCCCATAGTAGGTAATATTCTGTTTCCTCTTTTTATTAATTACAGCAGCATGAATAGCTTACACACCGAATTGGAAAAACAATAATCTCCTTCGTAAGCTGATCCATTTCCGCACATTCCAAAACTTTCCTATTCACATTATCTTCGGTTAGTATATTATTGTTTTTCCAATTCGGTGCGTAAGCTATTCATGCTGCTGTAATTATATAAATAATTAAATATCGTATTTCTTTTTCACATGACCCTGAAAATATTCCTAGTAAAAATGTTTCTGGCCTCATTTCTATATTTCGTTTAATAATTTCTTCTAGTTGTGATTTAATTTTGCTCCAATATTGTTTCGCTTTGTGACAGCACCACCACATGTGGTGATATGTTCCCTTTTGCTGTTTGCATTTCCAACATAATGGTGAGGTATTGGGGAACATCTTTGCCAATCTAGCTGGTGTTGAAGGCCATTGTCAAGGATGCAAAGAAACCCTAACTCAGGGGTCTGCAAACTTGGCTCTTTTAAGACTTGTGGACTTCAACAGCTTTGCTGGCTGAGGAGCTCTGGGAGCTGAAGTCCACAAGTCTTAAAAGAGCCAAGTTTGCAGACCCCTACCCTAACTTAATGAACCTTGGAGAAGACGCACAAGAATAGGGTCATATTTTTTTATTGATCTGTTGGTGAGGCGCTCTTCAGGATGGCTTCCTACAAAGTTTAACTGAAGTTTATAGACGGGATCAAGAAATTGTAGGCCGCTGTTGTGTCTTGCCCGCCCTCAGAGCAGCCGGGGCCTTCTTACCTGCTCCCGAACACTGAGGAATGTATGCCTCCCGGCCCAAGTCCTGGCTCCATGCCCACACAAACTGCAGAAGAAGGAGCACCTCCCGGCCCCAGCCCTGACTCCATGCCCAGGCAAACGGAGCAGCTAGACCCCTCCCCCTCCTCCACAGCATGTGAGCCTGAGGGAGATCAATTGACAACAGCTGCCGACTGGAGTGACCCTCGCGTCAGAAGACTTGATAGGCGGAGGCAACAGAAGGAAGGGAGGGGCAGGCCTGGATAAGTGCTGAGTCATGGAGCCACACCCCATGGCCTATATAAAGGATCTACTTTCTGGCATTCTCTGAGTCAGGCAAAGTCTAAACATATCTTGCTGAAGTCACTTTCTGGTCTCCTGCCTGCCTTGAGAACTTTGCTAGGACTTTGGGCAGAGCTGCAGAGGCAAGCCTGATTCGGATTTCCCTGACCCGGCCATCAGCGGAGGAGTGGGACACGACAGCCGCATCCAAGGCGCTCTGAATTCTTACGATGGGTTCCCTCAAACCCACTAACTTTACTTAAAAATATTCCTAAATTATCTCAATGCTTTTTTTCCCCCCACTTCACTGACCGGTTTGTCTGTCTCACACACATTGTTTTATTAATTCCCACACTAGCAGACTTAGCAGTGAACGCTGGTTCTGGTTTGAAGATGTGACCGTCGACGACGATTTCAAATTATTACCTTTATAGGTGTGATTCACACCATTCACCTCGTGGCTTGTCAGTGAGTTTTGAGACTCTATCATCAGTTGCAAGAAATCCACTCTTCTCTGAAATAATAAGAAAATTTCAGAATGCTTGCTCCTTGGCAACCTAGCCAACAAAGAGTGGTATTTACACAATAGCAACACAACTTCAGAGCGTCGATTACAACAACGCCATTTTATTCAGAAGAATAAAATTATTCCCAGGTCACTGTTTGCAATGCTGCCGTTTAATTTGAAAGGGATTTAATACGGGGAAGGGTTGGATATGCTTAAACCTAAAATGGAAGGCTGTGTTTTATTTTAAATCTAACAAAAGAGGATAGAGGAGGCTCCGGAAGGGTGAAAAACAGGCTTCCTGGGAGTACAGGAAATCTGGAAACAGGTCATTTCTGGCCTCTGGAGGGCCTCGGAAAGGCCAGGGGAGGCCCTTTTTGTACCAGAAAAGCCTACAGAGCCTGGGGAGTGCAAAAAAGGCCTACTGGAAGTCTGGAAATGGGCCGTTTCCAGCCTCCGGAGGCTTCAGGGAGGCCTGCTAGCCCCAAAACGGGGTGCAGAGGGGGTCACACACATATGCACAGGGGGTGTGGGCTGGGCACTAGGGTGAAATGCTACTGGTTCACACCAGTTCGGGCAAATCGGTAGTGATAAAAGCTTTTTTTTAACTACCGGTTTGCCCAAACCAGTAGTTTTTATCACTACCGATTCGCCCGAACTGGGGTGAACCCGTAGCATTTCACCCCTGTGCCTGGCCAACACAGTCAGGCTGTTACTCACTCTTTAATTCATTCTTTAACATCCACCATGCCCACAGAACCGGTAGTAAAAAAAAATTGAATTTCACCACTGCTGCCATCGTGTCTCTTTGTTTACAATTAGGGGCCCTGTTTCCCCAAAAATAAGACATGCCCTGATAATAAGCCCAGTCGGGCTTTTGAGTGCATGAGCTAAAATAAGCCCCTCTCGAAAATAAGCCCTCCCCAAAAATATTTAACCGCATGCGCAGCCGGTCCCCATCATTTTCTCTGGTTAGGGTAGGGAGACAGAGCTGGAAATCAGGTAAGACGGCAAGAGGAGCCCCCCCGTCTTGCTCCACACACCCCAAAAGAATAAGATATTCTTATTTCTGGGGGCCGTGATAGCTCAGGGGCCGTGATAGCTCAGGCTGTAGAGAAGCCTGTTATTAGAACACAACAGCCTGCAATTACTGCAGGTTCAAGCCCGGCCCAAGGTTGACTCAGCCTTCCATCCTTTATAAGGTAGGTAAAATGAGGACCCAGATTGTTGGGGGGGGGCAATAAGTTGACTTTGTAAAAATATATAAATAGAATGAGACTATTGCCTTATACACTGTAAGCCGCCCTGAGTCTTCGGAGAAGGGCGGGGTATAAAATCAAATAAATAAATAAAAATATAAATATAAACAACAACAAAAATATCCCCGAAAATAAGACCAAGTGCTTATTTCAGGGTTCAAAAAAATATAAGATAGGGTCTTATTTTTGGGAAAACATGGTATGAAGCTACTTAGCTTGGAAAAGTTTACAGATTACCGATATGAGTTCCTGATACTTGGTGAGGTGTTTTTTTTCAGAATTAATTTAATAGCTGAGGCTTCTCCCTTACCTGTTCACCCTCCTGGGTCCTCTTCTGTTTAAATTGTGTTATGGACCTCGCAAAGAAATCCATGGATTCGTTGGAAAATATACTGATATTCATCATCTCAAAAAGAGGCTTTAACCATGGGGCAACATCTGGGAAGAGAGGGGGAAGTGTTAGGAGAACCCTGCAGATGTCATGAGCAACTAGGTTGCGGGGTTGCTTTGAGGCAGAAGGAAATGGTTATCAAACCAAGGAACTTTCATAACATAACAACAGAGTTGTAAGGGACCTTGGAGGCCTTCTAGTCCAACCCCCTGTCCAGGCAGGAAAACCCTACACCATCTCAGTCAGATGGTTATCCAACATTTTCTTAAAAACTTCCAGTGTTGGAGCATTCACAACTTCTGCAGGCAAGTCGTTCCACTTATTGATTGTTCTAACTGTCAGGAAATTTCTCCTTAGTTCTATGTTGTTTCTTTCCTTGATCAGTTTCCACCCATTGCTTCTTGTTCTACCGTCAGGTGCTTTGGAGAACAGCCCGACTCCCTCTTCTTTGTGGCAACCCCTGAGATATTGGAACACAGCTATCATGTCTTCCCTAGTCCTTCTTTTTATTAAACTAGACATACCCAGTTCCTGCAACCATTCTTCATATGTTTTAGCCTCCAGTCCCCTAATCATCTTTGTTGCTCTTCTCTGCACTCTTTCTAGAGTCTCCGCATCTTTTTTACATCGTGGCAACCAAAACTGGATGCAATTCATTTGAGGAGAAGCTTGAGTGGTGAGATTATTTATTTAAAAGGGGAAAGTGGTTGTGAGATTAAATGCTCTCAATCATGCAAAATGATGCAGACAAAAAGCATAACCAGACCAGAGGTGGAATTCAGCCGGTTCTTACCAGTTCTGGAGAACCGGTAGCAGAAATTTTGAGTAGTTCAGAGAACCAGTAAATACCACTTCTGACAGTCCCTGCCCCCATCTATTCCACTGTCCCAGCTGATCGGGAGGAAATGGAGATTTTACAGTATCCTTCCCCTGGAGTGGGGAGGGAATGGGGATTTTGTAGTATCCTTCCCCTGGAGTGGGGTGGGAATGGGATTTTACAGTATCCTTCCCCTGGAGTGGGGTAGGAATGGAGATTTTACAGTAATCTTCCCCTGGAGTGGGGAGAGAATGGAGATTTTGCGGTATCCTTCCCCTGGAGTAGAGTGGGAATGGAGATTTTGCAGTATCCTTCCCCTGGAGTGGGGAGGGAATGGGGATTTTGCAGTATCCTTCCCCTGCAGTGGAGTGGGAATGGGGATTTTGTAGTATCCTTCCCCTGGACTGGGGAGGGAACGGAGATTTTGCAGTATCCTTCCCCCGGAGTGGGTTGGAATGGAGATTTTACAGTAATCTTCCCCTGGAGTGGGGAGAGAATGGAGATTTTGTGGTATCCTTCCCCTGGAGTAGGGTGGGAATGGAGATTTTGCAGTATCCTTCCCCTGGAGTGGGGAGGGAATGGAAATTTTGCAGTATCCTTCCCCTGGAGTGGAGTGGGAATGGGGATTTTGCAGTATCCTTCCCCTGGAATGGAGTGGGAATGGGGATTTTGTAGTATCCTTCCCCTGGACTGGGGAGGGAACGGAGATTTTGCAGTATCCTTCCCCTGCCACACCCACCAAGGCCCACCCACAGAACCGGTAGTAAAAAAAACTGAATCCCACCACTGACCCAGACATTCTACTTCTAACTTTATTGTAAGTTTATACTAACAGAATCTTGCAAGTCTGAAGATACCCCTCTCCCCGCCCCACACTTCACCTTTAGAGTCTAAGAAACTAGAGCTACTCCCTTCTGACTTGTTGGCCACTTCCCCATTTCTTCAGTGGGCTCAGCTGCCTCTTATCTGTCCATTGTTGTTGTGTCTCGTCCGATTTCACCGCAGCCGGGGCCTTCTTATCTGCTTCCGAACACTGAGGAATGTCCTTGTATGCCTCCCGGCCCCAGCCCTGGCTCCATGCCCAGACAGGCTGAGGAGGGAGAAGTACCTCCAGCCCCCAGCCCTGACTCCATGCCCAGGCAAACGGAGCACCTAGACCCCTCCCCCTCCTCCACAGCATGTGAGCCTGAGGGAGGTCAATTGCCAACAGCTGCAGACTGGAGTGACCCTCGCGTCAGAAGACTTGATAGGCGGCGGCAGCAGAAGGAAGGGAGGGGCAGGCCTGGATAAGTGCTGAGTCATGGAGCCACACCCCATGGCCTATATAAAGGATCTGCTTTCTGGCATTCTCTGAGTCAGGCAAAGTCTAACATATCTTGCTGAAGTCACTTTCTGGTCTCCTGCCTGCCTTGAGAACTTTGCTAGGACTTTGGCAGAGCTGCAGAGGCACGCCTGATTCGGATTTCCCTGACCCGGCCGTCAGCGGAGGAGTGGGACACGACAATTGTCTAGTCTTCACCTCTTCCTCCTCTCTCTCTCTGTCTCTCTCAAGGCCATTCCCGCAGACCATTACAAAGTGCTAAACCTCGTCAGAGGTTACAAAAATGGGTTTCAAAGCCGAAGGTAGCACCAACCTACATAATAAAACAAACAGCGGAGAAAGTAAGTCACTCGACAGCATTTTCTGCGCCTGTTGCACAAAGGGGTCTTTGGGATTGTTCATGGAATCCGTGTTGACACCAAAAGAGGTGCTCGTGATCACATCCATGCTGTAGGCACCGAAGATTCTGGACAAATGCAAGACACAAGTGGTCAAAAGAAGGAGAAAGAAGGAAGGAGGCCCTCAAATGTCCATCTGCGCATGTCAAACTTTCATGTCTGAAACATTTTCTTTAGGTGATCTGGATCTGCTAGATTTCAGTTTGCTCTTTGATCTAGATTTCCAACATTTGGATCTAGAACATGAACTTTGAGACCTGGGTTTTAAGCTTGATCAGCTTTTTGAGGCACCATGGGACCTACTTCAGCAGAGGTGACTTTCTGTGTGATCATCTTCTAAAATGGGATCTACTGCCAGATTACAGATTACAGATTAACAGAGTTGGAAGGGGCCTTGGAGGTCTTCTAATCCAACCCCCTGCTTTAGGCAGGAAACCCTACACAACTTCAGACAAATGGTTATCCAACACCTTCTTAAAAACTTCCAGTGTTGGAGCATCTACAACTTCTGGAGGCAAGTTGTTCCACTGATTAATTGTTCTCACTATCAGGAAATTTCTCCTTAGTTCTAGGTTGCTTCTCTCCTTGGTTAGTTTCCACCCATTGCTTCTTGTCCTGCCCTCAGGTACTTTGGAGAATAATTTGACTCCCTCTTCTTTGTGGCAGCCCCTGAGATATTGGAAGACTGCTATCATGTCTCCCTTAGTCCTTCTTATCATTAAACTAGACATACCCAGTTCCTGCAACCGTTCTTCATATGTTTTAACCTCCAGTCCCCTAATCATCTTTGTTGCTCTTTTCCACACTCATAGATGATTAAGATCATCTATGGCTTGATCATGGTTTATCTTCAACTAACCTGCTTTTTTTTATGAGCCAGGGTGGCACAGTGGTTAGAGTGCAGTACTGCAGGCTGCATCTGCTGACTGCCGGCTGACTGCAGTTTGGGAGTTCAAATCTCACCAGGCTCAAGGTCGACTCAGCTTTCCGTCCTTCCGAGGTTGGTAAAATAAGGACCCTGATTGTTGGGGCCAAGAATCTGACTCTGTAAACCACTTAGAGAGGGTTGTAAAGCACTGCAAAGCTGTATATAAGTCTACGTGCTATTGCTAGTGCTTTTTGTGAGTCTATTTGCGAGGAGTCCTTGGTGCTTTCTGAGCTTGGTTATTTTCTTGTAGATGTTTCATCACCCAAACCAGGTAACCTCATCCATGTTAGCAATGAAACAGTCACGCTCAGAGAGCACCAAGGACCCCTCATCTCAACCCTGAGCTACAAACATTCTCCTCGACTGTCCATTTGTCTTTGTACCATCCAATTTATCCAAAGCAGACTTCATAGTTTGGGATCTTAGTAGAGGGCAATTCTATAGGATCTCCATTGTCATCTGCTATTTCCTCCTGAGAGGTTCTTCTACATATTTTTGTCGCTATCATGCTCATGTTTCCTCTTTTCCACTTGCGGTCCAGGCAGTTTCCAAACAAAGGACAACCATTCCTCCAGAGATGAACGGGATGCCCGGCCCAGATGGTCAGGCTGTTACTCACTTTTTTTTTTAAGTTTTATTTTTACAATCGTATCAAACAACTAATCCAATGTACAGTTATATACAATTAGTCGGGCTTGCCCAGTCACCACCCCCCTTTTTAACACTCTTCCCTCTTCTACCTTCTTTTACTTTCCAAACCTTCCTCTCCTTCTCTTATCTACTTCCTCTCCTCCCTCCACCCTACACCTTCCTTCCCCTCTTCTACCCCTCTTCCTTCCTCTTCTCCTCTTTCCTACCTCCTACTCTCTCCTCTTTTCTCCCTCCCCACTGTTCTAAAATGGTAACTGGGCAGACCCGACTCTACATTAATTATATTTATACATCTTCAATAATCTCTGTACATTAACCATCACTCCATCTCTACCCTCAACCCCCCCAGTTCCCCTCCCCCTTGCCCCCCACCTCCCACCCCGACTTCCCAGAACAAAATGCAGGGTATCAAAACTAACAATCATAATCCAAAATAATTCCTAAATTATAATCTCTAGTCACTCCACACTTAATCACACTCACTTTTTAACTTCCACCAGTTCGTCTCGATCAGCTTTCTTCTGCAAAACCGCTAATAAATTTTTCGCGTAGTTCTGAATGATGGGAAGCATCTGAGGGAGAATGGAGAAACACAAAATGCAAGTGAGGGAGGAAGAGAGCCTATCGCTTTTTGCCCTACAGCAAAATCAGGGTTTGGGGCACAGCCATAATGCTGTGGTTTTCACACACACACACACACCCATTTTATTCCTCACCTCTTTCAGTTTTCCACTGGTGAAAGTGGGCGAAAGCACCGTCCGAATCCTCTTCCATTGCTCATCTTCTGCTGACGCGATGGATGTCGTTAACTGGCCCCGCGGAAGATAATTCTAAGGGTCACGTTTGAGAGAGAGAGAGAGAAATGGATGCGCATCACACATTTGGGATGAAAAAAGAAACAAACCAGGAGGGTTTTGAACAAGGTTGGGCTGCTGGGGGTTCGCAGGGGTTCAGGTGAACCTCTAGCTAAGATTCTGTGCAGTTCGGAGAACCCCCAAGTCCCACTCCTGGCTGGCCCCGCTCACCCCGCCCCTCCCAGGAGTCCCCACGCAGCCCATTTTGGATGCAGGTAAGTGCAGGGCGTGCACGGAGGTTCAGGGAGGGTGAAAAATGGGCCTACTGGAAGAAATGGGCCCATTTATGGCTTCCAGAGGGCCTCCAGAGGCTGGGGAGGCCTTTTCACCTTCCTGAAGGGTCGAGGAAAACCTCCAGAGCCCAAGGAGGGCAAAAACGCCCCCCTGCCACCACCGTGGTGCAGGAGGCTGACTAGGCCACACCCACCATGGCCACGCCCACCCAGCAATCGGGCAGAGAACAAGATAGCAATAACAATATGTTGTGACCCAGGCCCAAGTAGGTAGCAGAAAACTCAGTCAGTGTAAAAGCAAACAAACTTTATTTGAACAGCTGAGAAGGCCATCACTCTGCTAAACAAATCATTCCCTCAACACTGTCAGACTATTTACTGAATCTGCACTACTATTAATCTTCTCATCGTTCCCATCACCCATCTCCTTCCACTTATGACTGTATGATTATAACTTGTTGCTGGCAATCCTTATGATTTATATTGATATACTGACCATCAATTGTGTTGTAAATGTTGTACCTTAATGAACGTATCTTTTCTTTTATGTACACTGAGAGCATCTGCACCAAGACAAATTCCTTGTGTGTCCAATCACACTTGGCCAATAAAATTCTATTCTATTCTATTACTTCATTCTCAGCATAGTTCAACTAAATTAAAGCAAATTCCTCCCAACACAAATTCCTCTGTCCTATCGCAAACCTTGGTCCAATTAGTTAAACTGCCAAAGGCCTTTCTTGGCAAACGTTCAGAAGACACCGATACAAAAATAAATGCAAGAAGACGAAGCTATCAACGTTGTTTTCCGGCAAAGCCCAAATGTCGTTGCTGGTCTGTTTTAAGCCTTATGGGAGGGGCCAATCATCTCCTGGCCCTACTCCTGAGTCGTCCTTTTTGCTCGAGCTGCTCTTGCCTTCTGGCAGCTCTTCTCATGTGTGCATTAGGAACAGGCTCCTCCTG
Organism: Ahaetulla prasina; assembly: GCF_028640845.1. Taxonomy (NCBI): domain Eukaryota; kingdom Metazoa; phylum Chordata; class Lepidosauria; order Squamata; family Colubridae; genus Ahaetulla; species Ahaetulla prasina. The sequence continues at coordinate 20,704,541 of NC_080552.1, read as the reverse complement.
TTCCACTTCCTGACTACTATCAGTCTCTGGAAGCTCTGTAGTCCACACCTCACTCCCCGATGGCCCTGGCCCCACCTCAGCCTTATCGCTGGCTGACTCCATTGCCAGCTCCACAGGCTGCTGGCGGACCACAACGCAATAGACTTATATACCACTTTATAGTGCTTTACAACCCTCTCTAAGCGGTTTACAGAGTCAGCATCTTGCCCCCAACAATTTGGGTCCTCAAAAATACCGTCTCTTGGGTTGTAATTGCCGCACTCTGATTAGGTCTATAATCAAAGCCTGTTTCTCAACATTGTCAGAATATTTGCAAAGTTGAAACTCACCCCACGATTCAGGAAGGTGGAATGACTTTCTTTTACCAGTACAATTTTAATAATTTCAGGGTCCATTATAGCCAGCATCGGCTGTCGTCCTTCGTAAGTCCTAGAATGAATGGTCAATGGGTTAGTTGAAGTCTGGCAAGAGTTACATATATTCATATACCTGTGTATAATATAAGACCAGGTCTTATATTATTATTATTTTTGCTCCAAAAGATGCATTAGGGTTTATTTTCTAGTTAGGTCTTATTTTGGGGAAAATACGGTACTAATTGCATTCATCTGGCTGATGATCTTAACTGAGGCTTATTTTTGGGGTAGTGCTTACATTACAAGCATCTTGAAAAATCATGCTAGGTCTTATTTTCCAGTTGGGTCTTATTTTCAGGAAAAAAGGGTAGATAGGTCCCACACAAACATCAACCCATTAACCAATTAGCAACACAGCCAACCAATCAGCTTGCAACAGCTAGGCCTGCAATTCAAAAAACATCCCCCCCCCATCAGTATTTATAGAGAAACAGCAGTTAAAATCCACACTTTGCTCACATAAGAACAAAGCCAAAAAAAACTCCAGCCTGAAGATGATGAGTGAGATCTCATCGAAACATTGCCTAAATACTTTCAATCTTACACGGCAAAAGACCCGAACATACCAAAACCTGCATACATATACCCGTGAAAACCTACAAAAACATACATACACACAGGGCCTCTGGTGGCTCAGACTGCTAAGACAGTCTGTTATTAACACAGCTGCTTGCAATTACTGCAGGTTCAAATCCCACCAGGCCCAAGGGTGACTCAGCCTTCCATCCTTTATAAGGTAGGTAAAATGAGGACCCAGATTGTTGGGGGGCAATAAGTTGACTTTGTATATAATATACAAATGGATGAAGACTATTGCTTAACATAGTGTAAGCCGCCCATTGAGTCTTCGGAAAAGGGTGGGATATAAATGCAAATTTAAAAAAAAACACACACACACACACACACACACAATCATCAGTGGTGGGTTGCTACCAGTTTTACCCAGATTGGTGAACTGGTGGCTCCGCTCACCCACGTTGGATGCTTCTCCTAATGCGCAGAAGCTTCTGCGTATCTGCAGAAGCATTGCGCAGAAGCGCGCGAACACACACGAGCAAACCGGTAGTGATGGGTTTTGCAACCCACTACTGATACATATATATATATATATATATATATATATATATATATATATATATATATATATATATATGATTCATGTATGAATCCCCTCATTCATATATCCACGAACGAGGGGAGCAAACACAGAAAGTTTGCCAGTCGAATAAAAAGGAAATCCATACTTACCCCCAAATTTTACCGTATTTTTTAAAACAGTCTATATCAAAATTGGTTCTTCCCTGTAAGAGAAAAAAAAATTAAGAATGAGCGTCAAATTTACTGAATCTGCACTACTATTAATCGTCTCATAGTTCCCATCACCCATCTCTTTCCACTTATGACTGTATGACTATAACTTGTTGCTGGCAATCCTTATGATTTATATTGATATATTGACCATCAATTGTGTTGTAAATGTTGTACCTTGATGAACGTATCTTTTCTTTTATATACACTGAGAGCATATGCACCAAGACAAATTCCTTGTGTGTCCAATCACACTTGGCCAATAAAAAATTCTATTCTATTCTATTCAAAGGTGAAACCACGCTTTGCAGCTGTGAGATCCACTCTCTTGTCAATCATTCCTTGCCATAAAATTCGCCACACAGATCTGCAAACGATTCTAACCACAGAAAATAAGGAATAGCTTACAATTTACTCGAATGAGCGTTAGAAATTACGACGCGCTGAAAAAAGTGTGAACTCTTGTTCACACTTACGACCGTTGCAGCAATCCCCATGGTCACGTGATCAAAATTCAGATGCTTAGCAACTGGCATGTACTTATGACTGCTGCAGCATCCCAGGGGGTCACACAACCCTCTTTTTTTTTTTTTTTTTTTACATTTATATCCCGCCCTTCTCCGAAGACTCAGGGCGGCTTACAGTGTGTAAGGCAATAGTCTCATTCTATTTGTATATTTTTACAAAGTCAACTTATTGCCCCCCCAACAATCTGGGTTCTCATTTTACCTACCTTATAAAGGATGGAAGGCTGAGTCAACCTTGGGCCGGGCTCGAACCTGCAGTAATTGCAGGCTTTGTGTTCTTAATAACAGGCCTTACCAGCCTGAGCTAAACCGGCCTTCTTTTGCGACCTTCTGACAAGCAAAGTGAATGGGGGAAGCCGGATTCGCTTCACAACCGTGTGGATAACTTAACAACTGCAGTGACTCACTTAAGGACTGTGCCAAGAAAGGGCAAAAACTCATTTAACAAATATCTCACTCAGCAACAGAAATTTTGGGGTGAATTGTGGTTGCAAGTTGAATATATACTGCCTGTAAATTCAGAGAGGTTAGGCGGACTGGTGAGTTTTGCAAACAGGGCAGGGTTCGCAAAGCTGAAATAACAACAATATTAAACTATAAAGGCTTTCCAACTTGTTTGCTGAGTCAGTTAGTTAATAGGTTTTCACACCACACCGGTTTCTTGCCGGTTAAAGCCCGTTTCTTGCCAGGCTCCAATATACAAGGAGCTGGGTTAAAGATTCCTTTTTGCTTTACAAGCTAAATTCTCAGCACTTGGCTGGATTAAAACTGGGTGACAGAGAAATCCCAAGGTTCCCTGCCTTGTTTTTGATTCTAAAGTTCATGTCCCCATCGGGGGGGGGGGGGAGAAATACCCAACCTGAGTACATTATCTCAGCATTAATTTTCAAAAGTTTTGTGCTTATTCTCCATAGCATCTGAGGGCAGGACAAGAAATCATGGCCGTTAATGAGTGGTCCAGAGTAAAACTAAGAAGAAATTTCCTGATGGTGAGAACAATTAACCAGTGACATGACTGAATGGAATGGAATGGAATAATGAGACGGGAAGGGGAGGGGAGGGGAGGGGAGGGGAGAGAAGAGAAGAGAAGAGAAGAGAAGAGAAGAGAAGAGAAGAGAAGAGAAGAGAAGAGAAGAGAAGAGAAGAGTTGGAAGGGACCTTGGAGGTCTTCTAGTCCAACCCCCTGCTTAGGCAGGAAGGCCTACACCACTTCAGACAAATGGCTGTCCAGTCTCTTTTTAAAGCCTCCAGTGGTGGAGCACCCTCAACTTGCAGAGGCAAGTCATTCCACTGGTTAATTGTTCTAACTGTCAGGAAATTTCTCCTTAGTTCTAACTTGGTTCTCTCCTTCATTAGTTTCCACCTATTGCTTCTTGTCCTGCCTTCAGGTGCTTTGGAGAAGAGGTTGACCCTCCTCTTCTTTGGGGCAGCCCCTGAGATATTGGAAGACTCTTATCATGTCACCCCTGGTCCTTCTTTCCATTAAACTAGACAGAGCCAATTCCAGCAACCTGTTGTGACCCAAACTCGAGCAGATAGCAACTGTTCTTCATCATGTTTTTAGCCTCTAGTCCCCTAATCCTCTTTGTTGCTCTTCTCTGCACTCTTTCTAGAGTCTCCACATCTTTTTTACATCATGGTGACCAAAACTGGATGCAGTATTCCAAGATATTCCAACTTGCCTTCAAAAGTTGGGAGTGTGCCATCGCTGGAGATTTTCAAGAAAAACAACAACTGGACAGCCATTTGTCCACATTGGTATAGAGTCTCTTTCTTGAGCAGGGGCTTAGGCCAGAAGACCTCCAAGGTCCCTCCCAACCCTATGAGTCTATGTTTGATGTGCCTCCTGCTCAGAGGTAGGTTTCAGGCAGGTTCTGACCAGTTCTGGAGAACCAGTAGTGGAAATTTTGAGTAGTTTGGAGAACCGCTAGTAAAAATTCTTACTGGCCCCACCCCCATTTATTCTCTACCTCTCAAGTCCCAGCTGATCGGGAGGGAATGGGGATTTTGCGGTAACTTTCCCCTGGAGTGGGGAGGGAATGGAGATTTTACAGGATCCTTCCCCTGCCACGCCCACCAAGCCACACCCACAGAACCGGTAGTAAAAAAAATTGAAACCCACCACTGGTCCTGATGCACGAACATGTTTTCTTGAATTTATTATTAACATATTAGAAACCTTAAGCCCCAAATCCCAATTTGCAAGTCCTCTCTTCCCTAACAGATCTTCGAGGATTGAACCCTTCCAGAAGGTTAAGTCTGCCCTTGAACCGGTGCCAATAAAAAAAATAACCCCCAAACTTACATAACGAAACCAGAAGGCGGTACCGATGAATGGGAGAGGCATGGGGCCTGGAATGCCCAACTTCCAGAAAACTCCATAAGGCCAAACACCGTATCTATACAAGGAGAACATAAATTTTTCAGGGTTCTGGAGAGTTCCACAATGGATAGAGAAGTTAGGGGTATTTTTTTAACAGTTTATTTATATATTTTTCACGTTATATACCTAAGTGCCTAGTGAACAGCCTATTGTCTGGATCATTTTATTTATATATCCTGTTTCCCCGAAAATAAGACTCAACCAGAAAATAAATGCTAGCATGATTTTTCAGGATGCTCGTAATATAAGCCCTACCCCCAAAATAAGCCCCAGTTAAGATTGTCATCCAGATAGGTGCATTCAGGACCGTATTTCCCCCAAAATAAGATCCAGCTGGAAAATAAGCCCTAGCATGATTTTTCAGGATGCTTGTAATATCACTCTGCTAAACAAATAATTCCATCAACACTGTCAGACTATTTACTGAATCTGCACTACTATTAATCGTTTCATAGCTCCCATCACCAATCTCTTTCCACTTATGACTGTATGACTATAACTTGTTGCTGGCAATCCTTATGATTTATATTGATATATTGACCATCAATTGTGTTGTAAATGTTGTACCTTGATGAAGGTATCTTTTCTTTTATGTACACTGAGAGCATATGCACCAAGACAAATTCCTTGTGTGTCCAGTCACACTTGGCCAATAAAAATTCTATTCTCTATATAAGCCCTACCCCCAAAATAAGCCCCAGTTAAGATTGTCACCCAGATGGGTGCATTCAGTACCGTATTTCCCCAAAAATAAGATCCAGCTGGAAAATAAGCCCTAGCATGATTTTTCAGGATGCTCGTAATATAAGCCCTACCCCCAAAATAAGCCCTAATGTGTCTCTTGGAGCAAAAATTAATATAAGACCCCGGTTATCGGTTCACCTCCAGATCAGGTGAGCCAGTAGCGGCAATGGCGGGAGGCTCCTGCCACCCGCCTGGACCCTTCTGCGCATGTGCAGAGGTGTCACATATAAGTGTGTGTGTGCCCACGAGCAAACTGGTAGTGATGGGTTTTGAAACCTGACCCTGTCACAGTTGTTAAGTGAATCACAGGGTCGTTGAGTGAATCTGGCTTTCCCCTCCCCCCCCCCGTGGACTTTGGTCAAAATGACAATCTCACAGGATGCTGCAGCTGCCATAAATACGTTGCCAAGCGCTTGAATTTGTGACCATTGTCATAAGTGCGAGGACTGGTCATCAGTGACTTTTTCCAGGGCCGTTCTAACTTCAGACGGCCGCTAAACGAAACGGCTGTAAGTCAAGGACTATCTGTATTTGCATCCGGAATCTTCACGGGTATTAACTGCCCTGGAATGGTGGGATCCTATTGCCAATTTAACCCTCTTTCTCGGGTTTGCTTCCCAGCCAGGAAGGGGGAAACGATCTATTTTAGTTCTGCAAATCTGCAAACGGATCAATGCACCGCTTGAAGCACCGCCTCGGTTTGGCTGCCGATTGAAAAAAAAAGCAAAAATAAAAGTTTGAAAGAAATTCGCTTAGCTGTTTAAAAAATAAAAAACGACAATGCCACCGCTTCGTAAACAGAACACAACGTTGGAACGCGAGAGCTTCCAAAATCTTCGCCAGAGGCAGTCCAACATGCTCGTGTTAACTCAGGAATTAAGCATTTAATCTGGATATATATATGTGTGTGTGTGTGTGTGCGTTTGTGTGTCGGCGCTTGCAACATCTTCCTTCGTGCTTCCTGCCATAATGGCTTTGTAAGGCTCTTTAATAAGCACTGGCCGTTGATAAGCGGGGCGGCGGCTGCTGCTTCTGCAGAAATCTTCAGAGAAAGATAACCTCAAGGTAAAAGCAATCATTTCATAAAGAAAAGGGAGGCCTGGACTTGAAAGAAGCCTTAAAAGCTTGAGAAAAAAAATCATTTTTTTTAAAAAAAAAAGAAAGACAAGTTTTCTTTTAGACCTTCCACCGGCTCAAGGCAAAAAGGGAACGTGGGGAGAAGAGGGGGAAAAAATGCAACTTAAGACATATTTCTTGCTGAGAAATCAGAGCTGAGCTAGCTTTTCTGGCGAGAAATCCTGTCGGTATCCATCCGGGGAAGTTCTGGTGTTTCGGCCTGAGCTTCCTACTGGTTCTTCGTCTTTTCTACTTGATTTTTAGGTAGGTCACACCTGCAAGGTAGAGGGACTCAGCGGTAGGTAGTGGAGGATCTAAAGGATGAAGTTGTGGTCACCAAATATCAAAGGCTTTTTGATATCTACTTGATGGTCTTAGAGTTGAAGACCCTCAAGTAGAATCTGTCAGGCTAGACTCAAGATCCTAACTGACTAGACTCTGCTCAGCTTCCAAGGCCACCGTTGTAAATAAACGTGTTCTCTTTCACAATTCAAATTTTTAAATTCCTTGAGGAACGTTTGAGGAGCCAGTAAGGATGTCAAAGCAGTTGGCTTCTGTAGTCTATCGTCTATAGTTTCACCAACGGTAGATCAAGTCAAGTAGAATATGCAACGGTTGCGTTCTTCTCTTTCCATAGTGAAACGTAGGTGGCAAAATCAGACAAAATCGGGATGTGAAATTTGATTCTAGCTCAACAATAAAACTGTGCAGACAAAACAATCCTACTTCAATCCTGGATAACGTAAAGGTAAAGGTTCCCCTCGCACATATGTGCTGGTCGTTCCCGACTCTAGGGGGCGGTGCTCATCTCCGTTTCTAAGCCGAAGAGCCAGCGCTGTCTGAAGACGTCTCCATGGTCATATGGCCGGCATGACTCAATGCCAAAGGCGCACGGAACACTGTTCTCTTCCCACCAAATGTGGTCCCTATTTTTCTACTTGCATATTTTACCTGCTTCCGAACTGCTAGGTTGGCAGAAGCTGGGACAAGTCACGGGAGCTCACCCCGTTACGTGGCACTAGGGATTTGAACCGCTGAACGACCAACCTTTTGATCGACAAGCTCAGCGTCTTAGCCGCTGAGCCACTGCGTCCCTTAATATTGGATATCTTCAATGAAAGGTAGGAAAGACCACATCAGTTAAGGCGAACCAGTGGCTAAAGTCAGAAGAACTTTGTTCTTGTAACTCAGTAGGCTATCACCCGCAAGATTTTATTTCTTCCTTTATGCTATGGGATGTGAGGAGGACCTCAACAGGAGGACCCAGCACCAACCAAGGCTGAAATTCACGCAGGCAGAGAAAGATGGAACATCATGTTTTACTTACAGCATCAGAAGGCCAATGAATAAACTCAGAAGTGCCCAAGTCTCTATTGAGAAATATGGAAGGTAATCCATCCTGAACTCCTGTGACCTTGGGTTTCTCCTTCTGCTTTGGTGGTTCAAAGGAAAAAGGTTGACAGAAAGTACTACTGGTTCAAATCGTTGAGAATCGCTGCTCCGATTTGCCTTTTCAAGTCAAGAGTATGTGAAATAAACATGAAGGGACTATTTAATTCCTGATGTGCACTAGAGGTGGAGCAAAGTTTCAGGAAAAAGTCACTTGCCCAATCACAGTTCACATAAACCAATGTTAAACTCCAGAGGTGAAAAGGTCTTGAAACTATTTGACCAAGTTAACCTTTGAAAAGTCTTTTTTTTAATGGGAAAAAAAAAGAATAAGACAAACTGGGTTTAAAAATGACATAAATCTGTAAAAACCAACCATGTTATCAAATCCCTTCCAAGCGTCAATAGGAGTTTTATGATTGTCAGAGATCGCAACCAATTGACAAAGCAGAATTACATGAAATGACAGCTGAATATCAACAATGTCAACCGTATCTATAATATACATCAAATGGTGATATTACAAAGCCAGCACCAGGAACTGAGTGGTATTACCTGCCTCTACTACTACATAAACTTGACAATACTGAAGTTAAAAAGGTAAAGGTTCCCCTTGCACATATGTGCTAGTCGTTCTCGACTCTAGGGGGCGGTGCTCATCTCCATTTCTAAGCCGAAGAGCCAGCGCTGTCCGAAGACATCTCCGTGGTCATGTGGCTAACATGACTCAACGCCAAAGGCTCACGGAACGCTGTTACTTTCCCACCGAAGGTGATCCCTATTTTCCTACTTGCATTTTTTACATGCTTTCGAACTGCTAGGTTGGCAGAAGCTGGGACAAGTCATGGGAGCTCACTCCGTTACGCGGCAGTAGGGATTCGAACTGCTGAGCTGACGACCTTTCGATCAACAAACTCAGCGTCTTAGCCTCTGAGCCACCACGTCCCTAATATTGAAGTTACTGAATATAAAATAACGTTTCCAAATTCTGGACCCTCAGTGTAGACAGCCAAGGAGGAGTCCTTGGAGAAACTAGGCAGAAATGTTCAATAACATGGACAGCAACACATTTTAAGCCCCAGAACAAAGCCAACATAAGAAACACATGATGCCCAATTTTGTTGTTCAGACGTATGTGCTTCATTCAAAGAATGAAGAAAGGAATGGAGGCTTGACGGTAAGCAATAATTCTTTATTAACACTCACTGACAAAAAAGAACAAACTAACAGCAAGTAAAAAAGGCAATATTACCGAACTAACACACTTCTCTCTACTTATATAGCAGCAATCAACTCTTGGCCAATGATGGCCGCTCATTTCTCCCGCTGGCTAAGGAGAAACGTCGCAGCCAATAGGCAACGATTCTCTGCTGCCAAGAAGCGGTGTGGCATACGCTGCAGTATGAGAGTTGGTTTCCTGGCCTAGTCCTTTGAAGGTCTATCAATAATAATGGAATTAGTGCCTCGATCCCTTTGTTTGTGACTTATCCTAGCAGGCATAGCTAAACGTCTATGGAGAGTCTCAGTCCTCCAGGTCAGAGTTGCTGCTTTTTCAAGAGGCAACTGGACTTTCTGGTTTTTCTTTGAAGACATTTCGCTTCTCATCCAAGAAGCTTCTTCAGAACTTCTTCTCAAGATCTCTGGAGATTCTCAGTCCTCCAACTCGTGGTTGTCCCAAAGGTGCTACGGGACCGTCTACTGCCAACCTCTATCTCCCACCGTCCGGTGCGCTCCCACAGAGAGGGACTCCTCAGGGTGCCGTCAGCCAAACAGTGCCGACTGGCGGCCCCCAGGGGGAGGGCCTTCTCTGTGGGGGCCCCGACCCTGTGGAACGAACTTCCCCTCGGACTTCGACAACTACCGGACCTTAGGACCTTTCGCCGCGAACTTAAAACTTATTTATTTCGTATGGCTGGACTAGCTTGATTTTTACTTTTAAATTTTAAATTTGATGGGTTTTTAAAGTTTTATAATCTTATGGGGGTGTATGTTATTTTAATATTTGGGCACATTTAAATTAGTTTTTTAAGGGATATTTTAACTATTGTGTATATTTGTATTTTATCTGCCTGTTCACCACCCTGAGTCCTTCGGGAGAAGGGCGGTATACAAATTAAAATATTATTATTATTATTATTATTATTATTATTATTATTATTATTATTATTATTATTATTATTATTATTATTATTATTATTATTATTATTATAGACTGGTAAATTTATTTATCCAAGCGGGACTGGCCTGATTTTTAAATTTTTAAATTTTAAATTTTTTAATTTTAATTTTATTGGGTATTTTATGGTCAATTGGACGGTTTTAATTTCGGCCTTTATTGAGTTTTTTAATTGTTATTTTAGTGTGTATATTAATTGTTTTAATGTAGGCTGTACACCGCCCTGAGTCCTTCGGGAGAAGGGCGGTATAAAAGTTTAATTAAATATAAATATATAAAATATATATAATATAAGACAATCTGTTATTAACAGCAGCTGCTTGCAATTATTGCAGGTTCAAGTCCCACCAGGCCCAAGGTTGACTCAGCCTTCCATCCTTTATAAGGTAGGTAAAATGAGGACCCAGATTGTTGGGGGCAATAAGTTGACTTTGTATATAATATACAAATGGATGAAGACTATTGCTTGACATAAGTGTAAGCCGCCCTGAGTCTTCGGAGAAGGGCGGGATATAAATGCAAATTAAAAAAAGAGAGAGAGAGAACGGAACTTTTTCTTTGAAGACATTTCACTTCTTATACAAGGTTTACCTGATGACACAAATAAACCTCCATTGAGAGCCTCAATGACTCTCTATAAAAGGATGCAGATGACCAGCTCTGTCTGCAAAGAGTATAAATCCTTCCATTCCCCACCATCCCGTCAGAGCTGAAGAAGCTTCTTGGATGAGAAGCGAAACATCGTCAAAGAAAAACAAAGAAAGTCCAGTTGCCTCTTGAAAAAAAGCACCTTTGGGACAACCAGGACCTGGGGGACTGAGAATCTCCATGGACATATATACTGTATGGACATAGAAAATGGCTTTGTGTTTGTGTGTCCTATGACGGTATTCCTGCATACTTTTTTTTTTATTTGCATTTATATCCCACCCTTCTCCGAAGACTCAGGGCGGCTTATACTATGTTAGCAATAGTCTTCATTCTATTTGTATATTTATATACAGAGTCAACTTATTGCCCCCAACAATCTGAGTCCTCATTTTACCTACCTTATAAAGAATGGAAGGCTGAGTCAACATTAATATTTTACATCATGCTATAAATAAACTCTCCTTAGGTGAATAATTAGACATATTGGATTCAGGTTTCTTCTTGTGTTGGAAAATATCTCTGAGTCACGTGCCACGCCATCTTTCTCCAGAGAGGAAATTGTAATATTGGGGTTTTTTTTAAAAGCTATATTTATGGCATCTGGCTAGAAATGGGGACACTGGGAGTTCTAGTCCCGCCTTAGTCATGAAAGCCAGCTGGATGACCTTGGGCCAATCACCAAGAGATGGTGAGTTCTAGTCCCGCCTTAACCATTAAAGTTGACTGGGTGACTTGGGCCAATTGTCACGAGATGGTGAGTTCTAGTCCCACCTTAGCAATGGAAATCAGCTGGATGACGTTGGGCCAATCACCAAGAGATGATGAGTTCTAGTCCCGCCTTAACCATTAAAGTTGACTGGGTGACTTGGGCCAATCACCAAGAGGCAGTGAGGTCTAGTCCCGCCTTAGTCATAAAAGATGACTGGCTGACTTTGGGCCAGTCCCTCTCTCTCAATCCAGCCCACCTCACAGGGTTGTTGTTGTGGGGAAACTAGGATGGGGAGGGAAGTGTGTTGGATATGTTCACCACTTTGTTAATAAAAATAATAAAAGCAGGAAACAAGCAAAATAAATAATGCATTAATTAAAACCAGAGACCGATATTACTCAGGGGGAGAGAGAAAGCGAGAGATTATGAAATGTGAAATGCTCAGCCTGCATTGAAAGAACATTGTGTGCAGTTAACTCTAACAAAACATGCTCATTTGGTCAGTTCCTGGCCCTTTGCCCTTCTTGGATGAGAGTCCTGGATCTCTGCCATCTTCCAGGTAGAAAGTGGGAGGGACAGACTGGGACACAGTCAGCTGCGTTCAGGTGAGTTCCTGCCAAAAGAAAGGTCAAAGAATGATGAGTTAAGAGCTCTGGGTCAGGAAAGTTTGTCTGATGCAAGGTAGAAATTCCTGACTGATTAGGAAAATATCGATCCAACTGGAGGGCATGGAAGAGAGCACCAGCTGATCCTTCTCACTCGTTCAACCAGCAAAGAAATTGAAGTTTTTCTTCCAACATCCCATAGCCCTGTTTAATGGAAAATGGCTGCATCCAGCCAGGCTGAAGTAGGAAGTATCTTTGCTACTGTAAAATCTTGCCTTCTGAGCAGAACAAATTGCTAAATGTCTTTCTTTTTGAGTCTGGTAAAGTAAGCTAATGTCACTTAACATCACTCAGCAATAAATTAAAATAAAGGTCGACTCAGCCTTCCATCCTTCCGAGGTGGGTAAAATGAGGACCCAGATTGTTGGGGGCAAGAGGCTAACTCTGTAAACCGCTTAGAGAGGGCTGTAATAGCACTGTGAAGTGGTGTATAAGTCTAGTATAGCTTGGGAAGGAAGGAAGGAAGGAAGGAAGGAAGGAAGGAAGGAAGGAAGGAAGGAAGGAAGGAAGGAAGGAAGGAAGGAAGGAAGGAAGGAAGAACTGGCTCAAAGTTGACTCAGCCTTCCATCCTTCCAAGGTGGGTAAAATGAAGACCCAGATTGTTGGGGGCAAGAGGCTAACTCTGTAAACCGCTTAGAGAGGGCAGTCAAGCACTGTAAAGCGGTATATAAGTCAAAGTGCTATTGCTAAACTCAATCATTCTCTTTTAACTATCCCATAATCGTTTGCGGGATGAAGTCTGGGCAACTGGTTGGAGCTGAGTATTTACTGGCCAGATGCACTTCCTGTCCCCAATGCGGAGGTTTTTTTTTCTTCAGTAGATATATTCTCAGTGTGCCCAGAGAGAGAAATGTAAATAAATAAATAAACTTCATGAATAATAGAATAACAGAGTTGGAAGGGATTTTGGAGGTCTTCTAGTCCAACTCCCAGATCAAGCAGGAGACCTTAAACCATTTTCAGACAAACGTCTGTCCTATGAAAGATTAAGTTAACAACTTTTAGTGTCTTTTGGGTAATGTTGTTACAGTGAGCTCTGGCACTTAGATCTTTAGAAATGAGTACTCCAAGGTCCTTGACAGAATGAGGGTCATCTATAAGGTCATGTCCATCTAATTTGTCTTTGGAGATTCTCAGTCATCCAGGTCATGGTTGTCCTGAAGGTGCTTTTTCAAGAAGGCAACTCCTTCTCCAGGTGTTGGAACTGTAGACCTATCTATCTTGAAGACCCCAAGAGAGGCACAATCGTTTTGAATAGAAGGAAGAACTTTGTGTGATGGGATGAACTCAAAGAATGAACTGGTAGAAGGTCTTGTTTAGAGATGAAATGAGTTAAGAACATCTGCTTCTGGACAGTAAGTATTTCTACTGAGAATTAGAAATAGTACATAGTTTATTGGCACTTAGATAGATGTTCTGGTGACAGATAGATAACCTGCTAAGTCACCCATGAATAAACATCATCCAACAACTATTTAGCAATCCAATTTTTGTGGGACGACACATCGTCATTCTTTCTCTCTCTTGCCTCCTGTAAATGCGTATAATTTCTAAATTTATATTCCACTATAATATAAAGGCTAACTTTTGTAATATTTGTACATATCTTTGCAGATAAAGTAAAAACACATAATACAGTTTTTCAAAAACACCACCAAATGCAGGAGCTAAAACTGGGATAAAGACAGCTTTGCAGGAAATTTACTTCTTTGTAGATCTGAAATCATAAATGCAGCTAAAAAGATGTTCAAATCTTCTTGAAAAATAGGAGCTTTTTTTTTTAAAGTCAGGTTTCTAAAATTAATTGTACAGAAGCCATTGCTCCAGAATTTGTAAGTGAAGAATAGATAGATAGATAGATAGATAGATAGATAGATAGATAGATAGATAGATAGATAGATAGATAGATAGATAGATAGATAGATAGATTGATTTTATGTTCTTCTTCTGGAACATTTTAGGTAGCAATGGAAGTCAAGAGACATTCAGGGAACACTAAAGAGACACTGAAAGTCAGGGGAAGATCAAAAAAGGCAAGATGGAAGTGACAACAGATACTATATATCCCAGACACCCAATTTAGGATGATACCCAACAGTCTGAAGAGTTTCTAGCAATCTATGTCATGGTTTAGCTAACGGAAGAATTGCACAAAAGAAAATTTATGTATTGGTCCTAGATCTAACAGCTTTTTGAGACATTTTTAAGACAGCTAATAGAATCGGGACCGCTAAGTATCTAGTTATACTTGACAAGTATACAGTAGTTCCTAGATGGTATGTTGGGATGAAAAAATTATGAGTGTAAATAAAAACGTTCCTTCAAAAGCAGAAGAAGGACAAACATCAGGTCTGGAATTATGTCTTCTCCACAGGTTGGAGCAGGGGTCTCCAACCTTGGCAACTTTAAGACTTGTGGACTTCAACTCCCAGAATACCTCAGCCAGCAAAGCTTAAAGTTATCAAGGTTGGAGACCGTTGGGTTGGAGCATCCATGATTCAGCATGGATAAGATGTTCCTTAAAACCAATATCCTCCCTCATAAGTTTTTATGATATCATTATTATTGTGATTGTAGGTATTATTTTTTTCAGACTTCACAAAAGGTTAACAGAGTTCCTTCCAAAATGTTGCAACCAATAAGTGATATTGCTTTCTCGAATATCCTTCCTCTCATGCCGTAGGCATTCTCATCGAGACTGCTACTTGGCATGGTGACAATCCTTTGGCATGTGTGCATAAAGTACACAGATAATAGATATGTAATCTCTTTACCTCTGCCTAGCCTTCATCTAACTTGGCATGCAAAGTTGCGTAGAGTAGTTTTAAGGTCCGGTGAGTCAGTGCCTTTAGTTTTTTCTTGTCAACATGTTTGTGTAGCCATGAAGTTCAGCAAAGTTCAAAAGTGGAGACAAAGGAGCTTCTGAAGCTGCCTGGACATGTGATGTAACTGCCAGCTGTGAGTTCATGCCCCGTGCGAAGTCTACTCTGTACTGAAGCCACCACTGAGGACCACGAAAGGACTTTAGACCCCTGCCTTGAACTTCCAAAATCACTTGAACAAAAAAGTAAAGAACCAGATACTGGGCACCTTGGTTTTAATCTGTCAAATCTCATTCTAGAATAGAATAGAATAGAATAGAATAGAATAGAATAGAATAGAATAGAATAGAATAGAATAGAATAGAATGTTTTTATTGGCCAAGTGTGATTGGACACACAAGGAATTTGTCTTTGGTACATAAGCTCTCAGTGTACATAAAAGAAAAGATACATTCGTCAAGAGTCATAAGGTACAACATTTAATGATAGTCATAAAATACAAATAAGCAATCAGGAAACAATATCAATATCAATATATATCATAAGGATACAAGCAATAAAGTTACAGTCATACAGTTAAAAATGGGAGGAGATGGGTGATGGGAACAATGAAAAGATTAATAGTAGTGCAGACTTAGTGAATAGTTTGACAGTGTTGTGGGAATTAGTTGTTGAGCAGAGTGATGGCGTTCGAGGGAAAAACTGTCCTTGTGTCTAGTTGTTCTGGTGTGCAGTGCTCTATAGCGTCATTTTGAGGATAGGAGTTGAATAGAATAGAATAGAATAGAATTTTATTGGCCAAGTGTGATTGGACACACAAGGAATTTGTCTTGGTGCATATGCTCTCAGTGTATAGGAGTTGAAATAGTTTATGTCCAGGATGTGAGGGGTCTGTAGATATTTTCACAGCCCTCTTTTAGACTCATGAAATGTCATGTTTTTCCTGAGTCAGAAAATCCTGGGATTTGCAATCCAGCACATCCGGGGAATGCCAGCTTGAAGAAGCATTTTAAGTACAAGGGGCGTTCGGTATCGGATGGAGGCAGTAGGCTAATTGTCAACAAGATCTGGAGAACGTGTAGAACTTAAATGTTGTCAAAGGAAGATAGGAAAACACAAACCTGGGATGATATCAAAGCAGGAACCTTCTGAAGGATGGTTATTGCATTTCTTACATTGGTTCTGATCTCATTCATTCATTCATTCATTCAATCAATCAATCAATCAATCAATTTAGATATCACCCAATTTCAGTATGGCTTCTGGAGTTAACAATCAAAAGGAAAAAGGATACATGATTTGAGGGCAGTATTTCTCAACCTTGGCAAAGCAAAGAGTGATGGATCTCAATTCCAAGAATTCCCACTTGGGTGGCTTGGGAAGTCTGGGAGTTGAAGTTCACCCTGCTTCAAGTTGCTGAGGTTGAGAAACTCGGCTCTTGTGGGACATTCAAATAAATAATGCATAACCATCACAGCCATTCATAGGATTTGTTCCCAACACTAATTTGATCCTCAATCAAAACTTGGAGTCTTTGAAATCTTGGGCAATGGATGCTTACTCAGTCTCCAAAATTAAGGAATTGTTTCGATAGGCGTGACATCAAAGAATTCTCGGAAATTAAAATAGGTTTCCTAACATCCTTGTTCAAGTTGTAACATGACGGTTTTCTATTTTAAAAGTCCCTCATGGATTGTACAGATCACCAACTGGGATAAACAGTATGGAAGTCTAATAATGAATAATGATATATTTTAGCTATGTTTGTCTTGAGAAAGCCTCCGTATCAATCTGAGGCAGATGGGATTCTAGGATGTCTATCTGTCTGTCTATCAATCAATCAAAGAAGCTCAACTGAAGAGCGAGGAATTGATTTGTCAGATACGACCGTACCTTGAAAACCCAACATTTCAGAATTTGTACTGCATCTTGGAAGAAAAGGAGCCCATTTTGAGAAAACCTTTCAGGAGATGCTAAATTTGGCAGAGCCAACATCCTCCCCCAGTTTTGGGTGGCGTGATTTGTGAACCGCAGCTGTGAACAATTGCGATCGTCGTTTATGCATGCGAAAGAAGCCAACTGCGGTAAGCTCAACAAACAAATCGTGGCTCACCACAATGTTTAGAAGCAGATCTCCAACTTCCCTTATCACTTGCTCACGGCCGTAAGACGTCCTACGGATGAGAGCAATCTGTTCTCCACAGAGCTGTCAATCAAGATGGTTAGGAAGTAACCGTTTCTAGATTGCTGGTCCGGTCTAGATCCTCTAGGTCTAGGTTCTATAATGAGAAGGTAGCAGTGGGTGAAATCCAATTTTTTTTTTACTACCGTTCTGTGGGCGTGGCTTGGTGGGCATGGTGTGGCTTGGTGGGCGTAGCAGGGGAAGGATACTGCAAAATCTCCATTCCTTCCCCACTCCAGGGGAAGGATATTGCCAAATCCCCATTCCCTCCCCACTGCAGGGGGAAGGATACTGCAAAGTCTCCATTCCCTCCCCACTCCAGGGGAAGGATATTGCAAAATCTCCATTTCTTCCCCACTCCAGGGGAAGGATATTGCAAAATCCCCATTCCCTCCTCACCCCTGGGGGAAGGATACTGCAAAATCTCCATTCCCTCCCCACTTTGGGACCAGCCAGAGTTGGCATTTGCCGGTTCTCTGAACTATTCAAAATTTCCGCTACCGGTTCTCCAGGACCTGTCAGAACCTGCTGGATTTCACTCCGGATGGTAGTTTCTCAACAAATTCAACCTTTTCCAACCTTTTTGCTCCCAGGCCCGGTTCAAAAGGCTTCTACACAAACTCTCGGCTCATTGTAAGGACTCCACAAACTGGTAACGTTTAGAAAACTGAACTCGGCGTTTTACACACGTCTTGTTTAATCTGCTAAAGCGTGGTGATTCCTAAGAGACCCGAGATATTGTTTAAATTGGACATGCACAGTTGGGCTGCCTCTTGTCTCTATAATACATTTTTAATGCTTTTGCGAGGATAAGTCAAAGTTGCATGGAGGGGAAACGCCTTCCTTTTTGATACTCCAGCTTGCCGCGCAAGGACAACGTTGAGTATATTATCCTCGCCTGAGTAACCGTCTCTTATCCCATGCAGAACAGTCCTACCCCTTTGACACTAGTAATTATTCTGCTAGTGATTTTTCGGGGATCTATATTGCTGCCTTTAATGAGGCGCAGATTCTCCGATCTGGTTCCGTTGTAAAGGGAAGTTGGAAATTTTATTTATTCTATTTATATCCTGCCTTTATTTTTTACAAATAAGGCGGTGAACAGATCCAACACACCTTCCTCCTATTTTTCCCACAACAACAACCTTGAGGGGGTTGGGCTGAGAGAGAGACTGACCCAAAGGCACCCAAGCTGGTTTTCATGCCTGAGGCAGGACTAGAACTCACCACCTCTTGGTGATTGACCTAAAATAACCCAATTGGCTTTTATGCCTAAGGTAGAACTAGAAGTCACAGGGATTGGCCCAAAGGCATTCACCTGGCTTTCATGGCTAAGGTGGGACTAGAATTCACAGTCTCCTGGTGATTGGCCTAAAGACACCCAATTAGCTTTTGTTCCTAAGGCGGAACTAGAATTCACCTTCTTCTCGTGATTGGTCCAAAGCCACCCAGCTGGCTTTCATGGCTAAGGCAAGACTAGAACTCACAGTCTCCTGGTGATTGGCCTAAAGTCATCTAACTGGCTTCATCTAAAGTGGGACTAGAACTCACAGTCTCCCAGTTTCTAGCCTGGTGTCTTAACCATTAAACCAAAATGTTGTCTCCATCAAATCACTGGGCTCACTCCTTGATGGGCCCAAAGCAGGGGTGAAATGCTCCCGGTTTGGTCCGGTTCGCCTGAACTGGTAGTAAAAAATGGGGAAAAAAAAAAGTTTCGACGATCAGGTGAGCAATGTCCGATTGTCGGAACTTTTTTTTTTCTTTTTTAGCATTTTTTAAAAGTAAAAGTAAAAATGCTTTTAAAAAGTAAAAAAAAGAGGCTCCGACAATCATAGCTGTGCCACGCGATCGTCAGAGCCTTTTTTTTTTTTACCTTTTGATAGCATTTTTTTTACAACCTATTCGGGCGAATAGATTGTTAAAAAAATGCTTTTAAAAGTAAAAAAAAAAAGACTCCGAAGATCACGTGTCACAGCTGATCACACACACACCTCGCACACTGTCCTACTTACCCCATGCCTCCTTTGGGCATGCACTGTGCGCGCGCACCTCACATTTGTTGCATGCACAGTGTGCATTTAGCGCACGGCACACAGGTTCAGCCAGCGAACCTGTAGTAAACCGATTCAGATTTCACCACCTCACTCAAAGAATGAATAGAATAGAATAGAATTTTATTGGCCAAGTATGATTGGACACACAAGGAATTTGTCTTGGTGCATATGCTCTCAGTGTACATAAAAGAAAAGATACGTTCATCAAGGTACAACATTTACAACACAATTGATGGTCAATATATCAATATAAATCATAAGGATTGCCAGCAAAAAAGTTATAGTCATACAGTCATAAGTGGAAATAGATTGGTGATGGGAACTATGAGAACATTAATAGTAGTGCAGATTCAGTAAATAGTCTGACAGTGTTGAGGGAATTATTTGTTTAGCAGAGTGATGGCCTTCGGGGAAAAACTGTTCTTGTGTCTAGTTGTTCTGGTGTGCAGTGCTCTATAGTGTCGTTTTGAGGGTAGGAGTTGAAACAGTTGACAATGAGTTGACAATGCAGGGCCACAAAAGATCATTTTCAGAGCAACCCAGATGAAGCGCTCTAATGTAGATCAATCCGGGTAACGCTGATCAATCCGGGTAACGCAGCAGTTTGACAAAATGAAGCCGCATTTGCAAAGCCAAGGAAGGAAAGAATAGGATCACGGCTTCTCAAATTACTCTATTTGTGCACTCTCTGAGCTTGGTGGTTTTCTTGCAGATGTTTCCTGGCCCAACTAGGTAACACCATCAGTGCTACAAGAGAATAGGATTTATGGAGAGGAGGAGGAGGACTGTGGGGTTCTTGTGGATGTTTCATGAACCAACTAGGTAACACCATCAGTGCTAGAAGGGAGATGTCAGCCTCCACTCCAATCCTCACATCCTTTTGTACTCTTTATATTCAGTAGTTAGATTGCATGGGGTTTTTATGTGTAATGTAAATAGCTCAGGATTTCAGTTTAAGTAGAGAGGGCCCTTTAAGAGTGTCGTCTGACATAGTTTGAATCAACAGGAATGTTAGAGCGCGGGCTTTCAACAGACATTGCATTCCTGAGATGATTTACAGCCAGAGACCTGCAGAAGAAGATTACCACAGGGGGCCGAGAAGGAGCTGGCATTGGACCAAACCTGCTGACCTCTTGGGGAGAGGAGGGACTAACAATGGGATATGGAATGTTAGCCATATTTTGTCTCAGATTCAACTTTATACTGCTGCAGTCACGATGTATTTAGTAAAAGTACTTTTCTTTATTTGCAAATGAAATCAAGGCGTATTCTTTCCTAAATATAATCAGAGGCAGCCTGACAGGAGGGGAGTTTGTGGAGAATAGGAGGAAGGGGGTCAGGAGGAGGAAGAGGAGGACTATGGGAGTCCTTGGTGCTCTCTGAGCTTGGTTGTTTTCTTGCGAATGTTTCATGACCCAACTAGGTAACATCATCAACGCTAAAAGGAAATGGAGTTTGTGGAGAGGAGGAGGAGTGGGCTTTGCAGAATTAAGAAGGGAGATGTCAGCCTCCACTCCAATCCTCACATCCTTTTGTACTCTTTATATTCAGTAGTTAGATTGCATGGGGTTTTTATGTGTAATGTAAATAGCTCAGGATTTCAGTTTAAGTAGAGAGGGCCCTTTAAGAGTGTCGTCTGACATAGTTTGAATCAACAGGAATGTTAGAGCGCGGGCTTTCAACAGACATTGCATTCCTGAGATGATTTACAGCCAGAGACCTGCAGAAGAAGATTACCACAGGGGGCCGAGAAGGAGCTGGCATTGGACCAAACCTGCTGACCTCTTGGGGAGAGGAGGGACTAACAATGGGATATGGAATGTTAGCCATATTTTGTCTCAGATTCAACTTTATACTGCTGCAGTCACGATGTATTTAGTAAAAGTACTTTTCTTTATTTGCAAATGAAATCAAGGCGTATTCTTTCCTAAATATAATCAGAGGCAGCCTGACAGGAGGGGAGTTTGTGGAGAATAGGAGGAAGGGGGTCAGGAGGAGGAAGAGGAGGACTATGGGAGTCCTTGGTGCTCTCTGAGCTTGGTTGTTTTCTTGCGAATGTTTCATGACCCAACTAGGTAACATCATCAACGCTAAAAGGAAATGGAGTTTGTGGAGAGGAGGAGGAGTGGGCTTTGCAGAATTAAGAAGGGGGAGATGTGGAGAAGACTGAGGGGTCCTTGGTGCTCTCTGAGCTTGCTTGATTTCTTGCGGATGTTTCATGACCCAACTAGGGAACATCATCAAAGCTAGAAGGAAGGGGGTGGTGGTTGGGATTTTCTTGGTGATTCCTCGATTAGGCTGTGGCTTACTCTTTGATTGTATGCCTGAATTGTGTGTTCCTTGGTTGGGGTCTTGTATGATTAAGCGTTGAGTGGGTATTGCCTTTTGTTGCCTCTAGCATTGTGGCAACCTATTACGCTCCTTCACCCTCCCCAGATGTTCTAAAGTTCCCCAGATGTTCTAAAGCTGTGTTTCTTGTTCACAGCAACCTCAAGATGTGTGGACTTCTCCAACTCCCCAAATTCCCCCAGGAAACACTGCTCTGAAAGAGTTCTGGAGACCACAGATTCTGCATTATTAACTAGTCTACTTTATTACCGGTTTTTGAGAATGCAAATTCCCCACCTTAAAAACATACCGGTACCTTTCTATTAAATTGACTCAAGAAGAAGCAGAAGAAAAAATGAAAGAAAATGGGAAAACATCTTTATTTATCTCGTATGTCTATATTTTACACGCTTGCTTGTAGGCAAGGAGGGATGGCTAATTATACAAATGTGCAACAAAATGCAAACCCAGCCATTTAATAATTCGTTAAAACGCCATTAAAATTCATCAGTGGTACAGACTCCTTCTAATGAAAGCTCCCATCCAGATTCTCTGAGGCTGGATGAGATCATCTTTACATATTGATGGATATCAGTGGATATCAGAGAGGCGGAAACAAATCGGTTGATTTTTCTTGGTGAAAAGTTCCAAATATTCTAATGGTGATAAGGGACAATCCGACTCGGGTACATCTGCAGTGTGGATTTTACTAACTGGATTCATGACCGGCTTAATTTAGAGGTCAAAAATCTTCAAAATATCAAGTTATGCAACATCATCACTAACAACAACAACAACAAATATTAACATCTCTTCCACCTATGTCAGGGGTCTCCAACCGTGGCAACTTTAAGCCTGGAGGACTTCAACTCAATGCTGGGAGTTGAAGTCCTCCAGGCTTAAAGTTGCCAAGGTTGGAGTTATGATTTCAACCTTATAAGAGCTACGTAAAGCAAATGGGTCCATCTCTCCAAAGCTATTTTTAGTGACTATTTCAATGGTTTTCTTCCAAGGTTCTACAGATGAAGAAGCCCGAAATTGTTGCATCCACTGCAGGGATGTTTCAGGGCATCGTCGCTATGTTTGGTTCCTCACTTTCTTGGCCGCCTTATCGTGGCACTAACTTCAGAACGATTGGTTTCTCCGGAACTAAGAATGCTTGGTTGCTCATGACCAGAGGAATCTGTGGGAGTGGGGAAGAATGGAGAAAGAAGTTAGCAAACAGGATAACTCAACTTAACTTCCAGGTTCACAAGGTTGAAGGACACCGCAAAAGGTCAACGGGAACCTTTCCAGGTCAAAAACAGAACTGTGGAACACAAACTCATTCCTGCTTGAAGAGTGCATTAGTGTTGTGTCTGCGCCCCCCGAGCCGAGCCTCCTGCCAGAAAGTGACTTGGAAAGTGAGGGAAAAGGGCCATCAGGACTTACCTCGGGAGCACCGGCTTCCCTGGCTCAGCTTTAGGAGCCAGAGGCAGGCCAGGTGGAGGAGATAACGAGGCCTCCATCCCCTGACTCTTTCCCCCCCCCAGGTCACGCCTCCAGACCCGGTTGATGGCAATCAGGCCTGGCTGGACCCTAGGTTTAATAGGCAGGAGAGGCGGGAACAACAGAAGCAAGGGTGGGGCAGGCCTAGGAAGTGCTGAGTCATGGAGCCACACCCCACAGGATATAAAAGCAGCAAGGGCTGCTATACCCCTTTGTGGCAAGGAAATCAACTGCTTAACTAGAGCTGAAGTACTGTTTGTTCCTGGTTGACTCATCGGCAGCAAGAGAGATAACAGAGACACTTGGCAGACGCTTGCTAGTTTGCTGCCAGAAGCTGATAGTTGTCGGCTAATTAAGTCATCGCTCAGACTGAGGCGAGGGGGACAGAACAATTGGAGTCCTCCAAGGTCCCATCCAACTTTGTTATTCCATGATTTGATATCTAACACCTTTGAACAGTTTCGGGGATACTAGACCAAGAAGGCTCAAAGTTGTACAAGATTTCTGCTGAAGGGCTGCTCCTGTAGAAATCTCTAAGGGTCAGTGGCCTTGCACTCCCGCAGGTCTTCCCTCTGCTTGGAAAGCCTATGCTCCTAGTCTTGAGTGAGGTGCTTCTACTAAGCCTCCTTCTCGGTCAGATCCAATTTGAACTGAGCTCTTTTGCTAACTCTTTCTCATGGTGGCTGCTTAGCTCCAACAACTGCTTCCTGTTGGGGTCCTAAGGATCCCGGACAGGGAGAAGAGGAGGGGCTGGCAGGGGAGGGGTGAGTAGAGACCTGCTGGGCGTCCCTCAATGTAAGTGACATTGAGTTGGCCATGCCCACCCAATCACATGACCCACCTAGCCACGCCCACTCAGCCAGTCATTAGGCAGCTCATATTAGTGGTTCGTGGGATGTAAAATTATGAATTTAGCAGTCCCTGAGGTCCCGAAAGGTTAGGGACCCCTGGACTAGAAGACCTTCAAGGCCCCTTCCAACTCCGTTACTCTGTTAACAGATCTAGACCAGCTCCCGCCTTCTCACCGGTGTTTCTTTGCAGACTTTAAAGGAGAAGCGCTGCATAATGACGGCAATAGCGACTTTCATGGTGACCAACGCAAATCTCATTCCGATACAATTCCGGGGTCCAGCTCCGAAGGGAAGATATGTGTAGGGGTCAATGTTTTCTTTGTTTTCTTTGCTGAACCTGGGTGAACAGAGGAAGGAAAGAATGTCCAGAGCTGTAAGAAGGAGCTAGGACAGTGATGGCTAATCTTTTTGGCATCGCGTGCCAGGAGGGGGGGGTTGTGTGTGTGCATGCCCACACCCATAATTCTATGTGCCCTGCCCCAACGCACGCGCACATGACCCCCTCTGCTTCCCTTGCTCTTGGCACGCAATGGCCTGGTAGGATGATTGAGAAGAATTCACAGTAACTGAACAAAAAGAGGTTTTGGTCGGGACAAGGAGTGTGTTGTGCCTCGTTCGCCCCCCTCGCCGCAGCGGGCCCTTCTCATCTCCTGCCAGACATTGATAGTACAGAAGAATGTCCTGGCATGCCTCCAGCCGCCAGTCCTGGCACCATGCCCGGACAGTCCGAGCAAGACGAATGGCCTGACATGCCTCCAGCCCCCAGTCCTGGCACCATGCCCAGTCAAACGGAGCAACTAAATCCCTCCCCCACAGCATGTGAGCCTGAGGAATATGAAGCCAGTCATGAGATGGTATTACCAACAGCTGGAGGCTGGAGAGATCCACGCTTCCGGAGAATGGAGAGGTGACGTCAGCAAAAGGAAGGGAGGGGCAGGCCTGGATAAGTGCTGAGTCATGGAGCCACACCCCATGGCCTATATAAAGGATCTGCTTTCTGGCATTCTCTGAGTCAGGCAAAGTCTAATCTGGATTGCTGAAGTCACACCTTGGATTCCTGCCTGCCCTGAGGACTCTGATAGGACTTTGGCAGAGCTGCAGAGGCACGCTTGATACGGACTTCCCCGACCCGGCCATCAGAGGAGGAGTGGGACACGACAGAGTGGTTTGGGGAGAACAGAACAACAACTGCAAGCATCTGGTTTGTTTGTACCTCTCAGGCCTGAACTCTTCTGGTTCCGGCCAGTATTCGGGGACCCGATGCAGGACGAGGGGTGGGATCATCACCACGGTGCCTTTGGGAATGGTCATCCCGTTGATTTCGACGTCCGTCTTGCAGACTCTTTCAATACGCCCTCCGAGAGGATATACCCTTTGGGTTTCATTCAGTACCATGTCAAGGTACTCCAGTTGCATGATGGCGTCATAGGTAAGAGGTGCCTTGGAGGGATAATTAAAATAATTCACCTTCTTTCATATCCTTTTCTTCCCACAGATTTGAGGCAAAGATCTCCCTTGCCCATTTCCACGTTGACTCAGGGTTGGTCAAAATAGGGTCACAGAGCAGTGGTGGGTTTCAAAAATTTTTACTACCGGTTTTGTGGGTGTGGCTCGGTGGGTGTGGCATGGCTTGGTGGGTGTGGCTTGGCTTGGTGGGCGTGGCTTGGTGGGCGTGGCATGGGAAGTGTAACATCTCCATTCCCTCCCCACTCCAGGGGAAGGATACTGTAAAATCTCCACTCCCAATGACCAACTCAGATTGGATCCTGCAACATTATCCTGGGACACATATATCTGCCTTCTTTTTGTGAATTACAATCACGTCCCACCCAAAGGGTACTTTTTTCAAGAGGCAGCTGGACTTTCTGCTTTTTCTCTGAAGAAGACATTTCACGTCCCATCCAAGAAGCTTCTTCAGCTCTGACTGGATGGTGGATGGATATGATCCAGCCAGAGCTAAAGAAGCTTCTTGGATGAGAAGCGAAACATCTTCAGAGAAAAACCAGAGAGTCCGGCTGCCTCTTGAAGAAAGCACCTTTGGGATCACCAGGACCTGGAGGACTGAGAATCTCCATAGACATATAGCAATCCTCTCACTCCTTACCCAGGGGTGGGCTTCAAAACTTTTAGCAAGGGGTTCTGTGCCCGGTTGCTGGGTGGGTGTGGCCATGGTGGGCGTGGCCTAGTCAGCCTCTTGCACCATGGGGGGGGTGTGTTTTTGCCCTCTCTGGGCTCTGGAGGCTTTCCTTGAGAGGGTGAGGCCCTCTTCCCGAACTTTTGGTAGGCCCGTTTTCATTCTCCCTGAGCCTCTGTGCACGCCCTGCATTTATCTGCACCCAAAACGGGCCAAGTGGGGACTCCTGGGAGGGGAGGGGAGGGGAGGGGAGGGGAAGTGTGGGCAGAGTCAGCCAGGAGTGGGATTTGGGAGTTCTCCAAACTGCATAGAATCTTAGCTAGAGGTTCTCCCGAACCCCCAGCAGCCTACCTTACCTTGTCGGGTAGAACAGTATCTATTTCCTCTTGCAGCTTCCTCTGAACATCTGGGTGAGTAGCTAAGCTGTAGGCCATGTAACCAAGAGAATTACTGGTGGGTTCATATCCAGCAAAAATGAAGATAAACGCCTGGGCTAGAATTTCTTTATCGGTCAGGCCTGCAAAATAGAAATTAAAAAAAAAACGAATTGGGTGATACAGCACAGAAATATTTACTGCGGGCAATCGTTACGACTTCGTACCAAGGATAATAATGCACCTCGCCTCGTATTGTTTTATGTACTTCGAAACACAGCTAAAAGGTGTCAAACTTCCTAGGGCGCCATAGACATTGATCGATGCTGACTTTGTTTTAAAGAGGAAAAAAAAAATCACATATGCTGTCTTTTTTTTTTGTTTGTTTGTTCTTTGAACCATCTGTTTCTTGGAAAAGAACTTCTCGCTCGAGTTCAAGATAGACTTTGGAGGTGCCGTTGATTGAGACTTTCAAGATCTACTAGAGTCCAAAGTTCTTTAAAATGTAGTGCTAAGCTGTGGAAATGAGCATGTGGTCTACCCCAGCGATGGGGTTATCGTGGAGAAAATCTACTACGGGGCTGCTAAAAGTTGATAATGATTTGATGACGCATAATCAGTCAAGTACGTGGACTCAGTGGACGTTGGCCACAGAATTGAGATGGTGGATCTTAAGCAAATCACTTCCAGGGAACCCCATCGTACATTTAACAAAACAACAGAGGTGGAAGGGACCTTGGAGATCTTCTAGTCCAACCCCAAGTGGCTGTTCAGTCTCTTAAAATTTCTTGGCTGTTTATGACCATAAATGACAAGTCAGTTAGCTAGGACTTATCAATCAATAGAAATGCGCCACAAAACTTAGAAAATGTGTAATGCTAAACGGGAAACGTAGGGATGCAGTGGCTCAGCGGCGAAGACGCTGAGCTTGTCGATCGAAAGGTCGGCAGTTCAGTGGTTCGAATCCCTAGTGCCATGTAACGGGGTGAGCTCCCGTTCCTTGTCCCAGCTTCTGCCAACCTAGCAGTTCGAAAGCAGGTAAAAAATGCAAGTAGAAAAATAGGGACCACCTTTGGTGGGAAGGGAACAGCGTTCCGTGCGCCTTTGGCATTGAGTCATGCCGGCCACATGACCACGAAGACGTCTTTGGACAGCGCTGGCTCTTCGGGTTTGAAACGGAGACGAGCACCGCCCCCTAGAGTCGGGAACAACTAGCACACAGGTGCGAGGGGAACCTTTACCTTTACCTTAAACGGGAAATGGAGCAGTATTACCTTTATATGAGTGATCCAGTCCATTGCTTGTAGAGTTTTTGCCATTCTTTACGGAGTCCTTGTTGTTGTTTTGGGAGTCAATCATCATCTGGAGGAAATCCACCCGGCTCTGTGGATCAAATGAACGGACCCATGAAAACCGACAAACCAAGAATGAAACTTGGGCGTCACTAAGCATTAAGGGAAAAAAGATAGGGACAAAATATGGGTAGCCGGTGGTGAATTAACCATTAAGCAGACTAAGCACCAGGCCCAAAGGGTGCACCACAAAGTTGAGAAAGAAAGAAAAAAACCTTCCTTCCTGTAAAAGACTACTTCAGCTTCAATTGCAACAATACAAGAGCAAACAATAGATTCAAACTTAATGTCAACTGCTTCAGACTTGATTGCAGAAAATATGACTTCTGCAACAGAGTTGTTAACGCTTGGAACTCACTACCTGACTCCATAATCTCTACTCAAAACCCCAAAATCTTTAACCAAAAACTGTCTACTATTGACCTCACCCCATTCCTAAGAGGACTATAAGGGGCGTGCATAAGAGCACAAAAGTGCCTACCGTTCCTGTCCTATTGTTCCCTTCATTATAGTATTATATGCATACTTTTACTTATTTTTTTTTAATTTACATTTATATCCCGCCCTTCTCCGAAGACTCAGGGCGGCTTACAGTGTATAAGGCAATAGTCTCATTCTATTTGTATATTTACAAAGTCAACTTATTGCCCCCCCAACAATCTGGGTTCTCATTTTACCTACCTTATAAAGGATGGAAGGCTGAGTCAACCTTGGGCCGGGCTTGAACCTGCAGTAATTGCAGGCTACTGTGTTCTAATAACAGGCTCCTTACAGCCTGAGCTATTACGGCCCTTATACTTTTACTTATATATACTTTTTTCTCTCATGATGGGTTATTGTTTATGTTGATGATTGTGACAAAATGAAAGAAAAAAAAGAAAAAAAAACAATGAAAATTTGTAAAAAATAAAAAGCACCAAGATTTGTCAGTGCTTAGGGCACCAGTGAGCCTTAATCCGCCTCTGTGGGGAGCCCTCAACATAAAACCATTCACTTAGTGACGATTTGAAGTTACAACAGCACTGAAAAAAAGCATGAGTGTTTTTCACACGTGATCAAACTTCAGCCGCTTGGCTATTAGAAGCCTGTTATTAGAACACAGCAGCCTGCAATTACAGCCTGCAATTACAACCATGCACCTCTTCAAGCTAGTGCTTTTCTTTAAGCAAATAGTTTGGAAAGAATAGTGTGCCCCCCCCAAAAAAAACCGCCCCTAAAATAATAATAATAATAAAAAAAGAAATGAACTTTTAGCAGAGGCCATTTCCTCAAAGAGAATTGATAATGGGCCGTGGTAGCTCAGGCTGTAAAGAAGCCTGTTATTAGAACACAGCAGCCTGCAATTACTGCAGGTTCTAGTCTCACCAGGCCCAAGGTTGACTCAGCCTTCCATATAAGATAGGTAAAATGAGGACCCAGATTGTTGGGGGCAATAAAAGTTGACTTTATATATAATGTACAAATGGATGAAGACTATTGCTTGACATAGTGTAAGCCGCCCTGAGTCTTCGGAGAAGGGCGGGATATAAATGTAAATTTAAAAAAAAAAAACTGACTTGCATTTATGACCGGTTGTAGAGCCCCAGGCTCATGTGATCTGGTTTTGTGACTTTCTGACAAGCATGGGGAAGCCGGATTCACTGAACAACCGTGTGACTCACTGAACAACTGCAGTGGTTCACTTAGCCACGATGGCAAAAAAAAAAAAAGGTCGTAAAAACGGGGCAAACCTCGCTTAACAACTCTCTTGCTTTGCAAGGGAAATTTTGGATTCGGTTTTAATCGTAAATCCAGGACTCTCTGTATATGCACAAATCCTTTTTCCTTGGAGAACATTTGCTCAACTGACAGCAAACAGTTTACTTACTAGCACGGATGATGTTCCCTAGTTTGGTAATGAAACATCTGCAAGAAAACCACCAAGCTTAGAGAGCACCAAGGTTCCTTCACTCAGGATTTTCTCACCCGAGACAAAGACTTTCTCCATTAAGCTTCAGTAAAAATCCTGGTGCTTACCCCTTGGCCTTCCTTCAGCCGCGATTCCTTCATTTTTGAAAAAGATTTTGCGAAGAAGTTCAGAGCTTCCTTTGGAAAAGCGGTTAGGTCCAAAGCGTTGAAAATTGGCATGAGTCCTGGGAACATAACTAAAAAAGAAATTCATTGTGAAAAACACCACCACGTCCCTGGAGGAAAACAATATTTTATTATACATTTGTTTCTTTCCTTCGAGTGCCCAAGGTGAGCAACGAATAAACATTAAGAAGATTTATTCAAAAGGCCACACTCTGCAAACGTCAATGGCCGTCAGGCGGGTGTATTAGCAAACCTCTGGATTATGCAAAGATGCGTCCTCTTCTACGGAAATAACATGTAAGGTTGTGTTTCTATCACAGCACGAGAAACTCAAAGCAGCGCCATTATCCCTCGTTAATTGGGAGCAGGCAACTTGCCACCTTAGGTTCATACCTGCTGCTCGGTTTAATTTCTTTTTCAAAAAGCGCCCCGCAAAAGATGAATCCAAGCTGTTCAGAAAAGGGAAAGAGAAACAGCAACAGAGAAAGAGGTGGGCGAACGGGCGGAAAGAGGTCCCATCGATTTTGCCTTCGGTTAGAAATACCCATCCAACAATGAAATTACATTGGACCAAAACTCTAACCTAGGGGTCCTCAAACTACAGCCCGACGAAGCCATTAATTCGGCCCGTGTGGGACCACGAGGCTGTCCCGCCCACATTGCCCCATCTACTTGCCGGCCCCAACCCACCTTCTGGAGGCTGAAGAAGCCAAAACCGGGCACGCGGAGGCCTCGGGAGGCCAAAAATGAACCCATTTTTGGCTTCCCCAGCCTCCAGAGAGAGGGAGAGGGAGAGAGAAAGATACACACACACGCACACACACAACAGAAGACCCTCAAACACACCCCAAGGCAGCCACATCCCTTCACTAACCCGATTTCCACCACCCCCCCACCCCCCAAGGAGCATAACAAATTGAAGTTATCATAGGAACGAAATTGTGTGCACTGTTACCGATAGGTACATATGTGAATAAATCAATATTAGAATTATATGTAGAAAAGGTAATTTGAAATAAGGGAGAGAGAAAGATACACACACACGCACACACACAACAGAAGACCCTCAAACACACCCCAAGGCAGCCACATCCCTTCACTAACCCGATTTCCACCACCCCCCCACCCCCCAAGGAGCATAACAAATTGAAGTTATCATAGGAACGAAATTGTGTGCACTGTTACCGATAGGTACATATGTGAATAAATCAATATTAGAATTATATGTAGAAAAGGTAATTTGAAATAAGGGAGAGAGAAAAAACGGATATGTAACGAAATGTTGACCGGTGAGAAATTGTTGAAAAGAAGAAAATTGTAAAAGATGCTTTTCTGTTTTCAAAAAACCCCCACAAAAACCTGTTTAATATTTTTTTTAAAAAACCAAACAAATCAAAGTTTAATTTTTGCCTGTTGTTTAATGGACTGCTATATTGGCCACGCCCACCCAGTCACGTGACAACCTAGCCATGCCCACCCAGCCAGTACAGCCCCCTCCCCCCAACAGTCTGAGGGACGGTGAATTGGCGCCCCTGTTTTAAACTTTGGGCTATGCACGCAGTCTCAGGTTCAATCACACACAACCTTCCGTGAGTAGATTGCAATCAAGACGGAGCACCTCCTAAGAGAAGAAAGTTTTCCCATCTCTAATCTCAAGCGCAGCAGCAGGTCCGACCAACGGAATGAAACGGAGAGCCGGAATTTCTCTGGAACGAGTTTGGGGGAAGACTTGGCTGGATTCCAGAAAGCAGAACTTACATGCAAGAACGATCCTTGGATCGAAAGCTCTGAATTTGGTGAGCTTCTTGATCTGCTTGACGAAAGGATCTTTGGGATTGTTCATGGAGTTGATGTCTACCCCGAAGGAAGTGCTGGTGACCACGTCCATGCTGTAGGCCCCGAAGACGCTGAGAAGAGAAAGGAGAGTAACAGATGATCCAAGCTGCAGGGGTGCGGTGACAAAGATTTAAGAAACGGCTGCAAAGCCTGACAGAAGATACATCAGAACATGTGTAGCCAACACAAAAAAAAAAAACCCCACAGTTTCCTGATGGGGCCGGTTTGTTAAACATCCATTTCGGCTCTGGGAATCCCACACACATCTGGAGCATGTCAAGTTGAAGAACATAGGCCTGATGTCACCAGCGGCAGCTTTCCAGGGTTCTGGATTGTAGCCTGAGCCAGGATTGAATTGAGACATTCAACGTCCAAGGCCTGTTGTCGCAGTTTGTTTGCTACTTTGGAGGTTGCAATTGGCTTTGTTTTCCAGCTCAAGAGCCCAGGCTCATCCTTCATAGATAATTTGGGCAAAAAATGGTTTCTACCATTTCACAGTTTCCCTATTTCTGATCTTTACAGATATGAAAAGTGTTGAGATAATATAGCTAGACAGAAAGACAGATAGACAGACAGACAAACAGAGAGAGAGGATCGACAGATAGATAGTAGAAAAAAGATAGATAGATAGATAGATAGATAGATAGATAGATAGATAGATAGATAGATAGATAGATAGATAGATATAGACAGACAGATAGAGGATGATGGATGGACAGATAGATGGTAGAAAATAGAGAGAGAGAGAGAAGAGATAGACAGACAGACAGACAGACAGACAGAAGATGATGGATGGACAGATAGATGTAGAAAAATGATGAGAGAGAGGAGAGAGAGATTGGATGGATGGATGGATGGATGGATGGATGGATGGATGGATGGATGGATGGATGGGATAGATAGATAGATAGATAGATAGATAGATAGATAGATGCCAAGACTTACAAAGATAGATAGATAGATAGATAGATAGATAGATAGATAGATAGATAGATAGATAGATAGATAGACAGACAGACACAAATAGGAGAGCGAGAGATACTAAAATATCTGTATTTTGCTGCACAATTCCTCGAGCTCTTCAAATCCCTGGATTTTAATTTGCAACTTTCCCTAGTATAAATATACTTAGCATTTGCAAACAAACCCCATTAATATAATGCCTTTTTCCTACATTGTTTTCATCCACAGAGGCATTTTTGTCCAGATTTGTCCCAAGCGTGTGAAATGTATGGCGACGGTACATGTTTTCAACGCTAGCCACATTTCACTCTGGGTAGCAGTCGGGAAAGGAGAAGCGGTTTTCAAAGACGGCATTACGAAGGCCATCTCTCTCCCACATCCCCACTTGTGCCAGCACTGCATGGTCTTCCTGCTCCAAATAACTTACTCTTTCACGTCTATGGGCTCATCTTTTTCCATTTTCTTCTGAACGTTTTGAATTAAAATCTCCCCGTAGTGTTTAATGATGGGAAACATCTGAAAAAAACAAAACCACGGGTTTTAAACATGAATGGGTGAATCCCTTTCTTAGTTGCTTATGTGCTCCAACAAAGCCGGTGGCCGATTCATAAATAATTACAAACCCAACTGTGATGAAGATAGTGGCAGTCTTTCTTAAGTTTGATTGATGGGTTCCTTAAAATTGATTTTTCTTTCTCGGTGGGGCATTTTAGGGCTGAAATGGACGAAGCGGCTAATCTGGTCCAGAATCGATGTTCTTTGGAGATCTGTTAGGGCTGTTTGTAGAACTAAAATGTCTCTTGAGCTATATGGCCCTCACAGTCCATATTTACTCAATCCGAATAGAGCTGGAAGGGACCTTGGAGGTCTTCTAGTCCAGCCCCTGCTCAAGCAGGAGATCCTAGCCATATCATTTCAGACAAGTGACAGTCTCCTCTTGAAAAACTCCCGGCAACCTCTGAAGCAGTGGTGAAATCCAAATATTTTTACTATCGGTTCTGTGGGCTGGCTTGGTGGGTGTGGCAGGAGAAGGTTACTGCAAAATCTCTATCCCCATCCCACTCTTCTGCAAAATCCCCATTCCTTCCCCAATCCTGGGGGAAGGATACTGCAAAATCTCCATTACCTCCCCATTCTGGGGCCAGCCAGAGGTGGTATTTGCCAGTTCTCCGAACTACTCAAAATTTCCGCTACTGGTTCTCCAGAACCTGTCAGAACCTGCTGGATTTCACCCCTGCTCTGAAGGCAACTTCTGTTCCACTGGTTAATTGTCCTCACTCTTAGGAAGTGTCTCCTTAATTCCAGGTTGCTTCTCTCCTTGATTAGTTTCCATCCATTGTTTCTAATCTTGCCTTTAGGTGCTTTGGAGAACAAGTTGACCCCCCCTCGTCTTTGGGGCAACCCTTCAAATCTTGGAATACTGCTATCCTGTCTCCCCTAGTCCTTCTTTTTCTCTAGACTAGCCAAACCCAAATCCTGTAACTGTTCTTCATACTCCTAAGCAACTCTAGGATCGCCCTGTAAGGTCATCAGATGGTTAGAAGAAAGTGGGGGGAAGACATGTCTCCTAAATAAGCAATGTAGAAATCCCTCTTCCTATGACAGGTGTGGGGCACGCTTTCCAATTTCTGTTGTGGCTCCAGCCCCCGAACCTGGCCCCATGCCCGAAAGTGACTCTGAGAGTGAGGGGGAAGGGCCGGTAAGGCTACCCTCAGGAGCACCGATTCCTTTGGCCCGGCTCCAGGAGCCAGAACCAGGCCAGTTGGAGGACATAATGAGGCCGACATCCCCTGATTCCTCCCTTCCTCAGGCTACGCCTACAGACGCAGCTGATAATCATACTAATCAAGCCTGGACCGACCCGCGCTTCAGAAGATTAGAGAGGCAGTGTCATCAAAGGGAAGGGTGGGGCAGGAGCCCCACCCCACAGGATATATAAAGAGCTTTGGGACTGCTCTCACTTCTATGGGAAGCAAATTAGCTGAACCGTGTCAAAGTGAGCTGAAGTCTTAATCTGTTTGAACTTTTTGGCAGGCAGCTGCGTTTTCTCGGCCAGGACTGATAAGAGCCGTGTAACCACTGACTGTAGGCCAGCTCGTTACTCCAAAGTAAGGACGGAGACAGAACAATTTCCTTTTCTCTACTTTTTCCTTCCTCCCTCCCTCCCTCCCGCCA
This sequence comes from Ahaetulla prasina, assembly GCF_028640845.1. Taxonomy (NCBI): domain Eukaryota; kingdom Metazoa; phylum Chordata; class Lepidosauria; order Squamata; family Colubridae; genus Ahaetulla; species Ahaetulla prasina. The sequence continues at coordinate 20,669,825 of NC_080552.1, read as the reverse complement.
TTCCTTCCTCCCACCTTTTCTTTCTTCTCTTTACTCCTTCCTCCTTCCTTCCTTCCTTCCTTCCTTCTTTAATTCAGCTCTAGCTTTGGGGCAGAAAACGAAGCTTAGCGGAGACAACTTCTTTGAAGAAAGAAGTTGAGAAACTGAATAGAGAAAGTTCTCTGTTCTTTTAAGGTTTCTTTTCTTGTTACCTCTTTCAACTTCCCACTGGTGAAGGTTGGAGAGAGCACAGTGCGAATCCTCTTCCATTGTTCATCTTGGGTCATAGAAACTGCGTTTTTTAAGATGTCTGGAGCAGGGAAAGCCTAGAGATCAGGAAGAAAACATTACACAATAATTTCAAAAACTCAGCCATGTCTGAAGAAACTCTTGGATGCAAAACATCACCAGATACCATGATGGTTATAAATAGTGGTGATAAATTCACCCCTCTTTTGTGGAGGTGAAGGCATCTACCACCTGCTCCCAACTGCGGCCCAACTTAAAACTGATCTAAGCAAAAATCTCAACCCAGACTCAATTTCGCATGTTTCGGAATACGATAGAGAAAAATAAAATCCAAACTTCCTCTTCCTATCTTCTGCTTGAACATATAGCTGTACATTTTGCTATCTGATGGCTCAAGAAGCAAGAGACTTACTCGCCGGTTGGTAAAAGTACTGTAGCATTCTTTCACTAGGACAGCCTTGATAACTGCAGAATCCAATACAGCAATAATAGGTTGACGGCCATCATAAAGTCTGCATTCAGAAGGAAGAAGCACAAACAGATGCTATAAGCATATATATATATATATATATATATATATATATATATATAGTCTCTGAGCTTACAGTGTAGCCTTTTCTACTTGGCCCCTCTTCTCTGAGCTTGTAACATAGCCTTTTCTACTTGGCCCTTCTTCTCTGAGCTTATAGCGTAGCCTTTTCTACTTGGCCTCTTCTTCTCTGAGCTTATAGCATAGCCTTTTCTACTTGGCCCTTCTTCTCTGAGCTTATAACGTAGCCTTTTCTACTTGGCCCTTCTTCTCTGAGCTTATAGCATAGCCTTTTCTACTTGGCCCCTCTTCTCTGAGCTCACATCGTAGCCTTTTCTACTTGGCCCCTCTTCTCTGAGCTCACATCGTAGCCTTTTCTACTTGGCCCCTCTTCTCTGAGCTCACATCGTAGCCTTTTCTACTTGGCCCCTCTTCTCTGAGCTCACATCGTAGCCTTTTCTACTTGGCCCCTCTTCTCTGAGCTCACAGCGTAGCCTTTTCTACTTGGCCCCTCTTCTCTGAGCTTATAGTGTAGCCTTTTCTACTTGGCCCCTCTTCTCTGAGCTCACAGCGTAGCCTTTTCTACTTGGCCCCTCTTCTCTGAGCTCACAGCGTAGCCTTTTCTACTTGGACCCTGCCCCGGTTTGTTGACTGGATCTTCCATCATCCCCATCTAGCATTTCTGAGGAGGATGGGATGTGTAGACTGGTATTGCTGAAGCACCCTGAGTTGGGATTGACTTATTGTCATGGTAGTTGTTGTGACCCAGGTTCCTGGACCCGGACTCCTGGACTCGGATGATTCAGAAAGTAAGGGAGAAGACCTGGCAAGCCCTGCTTCTCTTGAGCCCTTGCCCTCCCTGGCACCCATTCAAAGGGAGGAGAAGGGGCCGGCAAGACCTGATTCTCTGGAGCCTTCTTCTGATTTGGCAACGCCCCAAGAACAGTTTTGGAGTGATGCAAGACTGCGCAGGCGTGACTGGCGTGCGCAGCAGAAGCAGCGTTGGGATAAAGCCAAGTCATAATTGTCATGCAGTGACATCTGCAGAGACTATAAATAGGAGGCGGGACTTCCTGGTTTTTTGTCTTGGACAAAGCAATGAATTTACGTGGGCAAACTGTATCAGTGGAGGGAAGAATATATTCGTGAGTAATTCTGGCCTTATCTATAATTTCCTCGTTATCTCCAGAAACTTGGCAGGCCCGTGGGTAGACGTGGCCAGGACATCTATCTATGTAAATAAAAGGAGAAAAGAAGGCCTCTGACTGACTCTTTGCTGGGAGTATTGGGGGGAGGGAAACAGAACAGTAGTCTTTATGGAGAATCTAAAATGGAATGAGCGATGGTTATATGTTAAAGAAAACTCAAGCAATCAGAAGAGTTCCTAATTGCTGATGGGTTCTCAGCTACACTTTTCTAGATGATGGAGTTGATGGAAATAACTTTTCTTCCCTACAGACAGCCACTTGTACCTATACTCCATTCAGTTGCCCAACTCTCAATAGACTTAACCTAACCAAGAACTCACAGAGGAACCAGGTCAACCTCAGGTCATGTTGAAAAACTAAATTGGGTCATCAAGTTGTGCGGTTGCAACCTAGACAGAGAAGATGACAACATTCTGGCCAAAGGCAAAGGCAAACCACTTACTTCCTATTGTCAAGAAGACACCATGGATGAATATGTCCGTGACATAATCAAGAAAACATTTGACTCACAGGACATTTTTACATTTACTAGTGGGTTACACAACCTTATCCCACCAGACTTGAAATCCTAGGCTTAGAAAACCTGGAACTCCGTCGCCTTCGACAAGACCTAAGTTTAACTCACAGAATCATCTATTGTAATGTCCTTCCTGTTAAAGACTACTTCAGCTTTAATTGCAATAATACAAGTGCAACCAATAGATTTAAACTTAATGTTAACCGCTTTAATCTAGATTGCAGAAAATATGACTTCTGTAACAGAATCATCAGTGCTTGGAATACTTTACCTGACTCTGTGGTCTCTTCCCATAATCCCAAAAGCTTTAACCAAAAACTTTCTACTATTGACCTCACCCCATTCCTAAGAGGACCATAAGGGGCGTGCATAAGCGCACAAACGTGCCTACCGTTCCTGTCCTATTGTTTTTTTCTTTTTCTCCTTCTTAGATATATATGCTTATTCCTCCTAATATTTACTCTTATATATGTTTATACACTATATAATCTTTTCTGTATGATACTTATATATATTGTTGTGACAAAATAAATAAATAAATAAATAAATAAATAAATAAATAAATAAATAAATAAATAAATAAATAAAAATAAACCTCCAATGCAAGCAAGATGATTAGGGGGGCTGGAGGCTAAAACATATGAAGAATGGCTGCTGGAATTGGGTATGTCTAGTTTAATGAAAAGAAGGACTAGGGGAGACAGGATAGCAGTGTCCCAATATCTCAGGGGTTGCCACAAAGAAGAGGGAGTCAAGCTATTCTCCAAAGCACCTGAGGGTAGAACAAGAAGCAACGGATGGAAACTAATCAAGGAGAGAAGCAACCTGGAATTAAGGAGAAATTTTATGACAGTGAGAAAAATCAATCAGTGGAACAACTTGCCTCCAGAAGTTGTGAATGCTCCAACGCTGGAAGTTTTCAAGAAGAGATTAGACAGCCGTTGGTCTGAAATGGTATATAGGGTCTCCTGCTTGAGCAGGGGGTTGGACTGGAAGACCTCTAAGATCCCTTCCAACTCTTGTCGTTCTGTTCTTTCTCACAAATGAAAATAGGGACGTGCCCACCGGAAATTCCTGCCAGAGATCATTTTGTGAGCTCTCCTGCCCTCCCTCTTCACTTTTCATGTCAGAGAAAGCTGTTTACAGTCTGCGCTTAGATCTGCTTACTTTCTAGGAAGAAGAGGTTTCTCTGCGCCTTTCACAGCCAAGAGGATAATCTCCCAGAAAAATCATATTTGAAAAGGGCAACTATTTGCTTTGTTGTCGCACCAGCAACAAAGCATTCTCCTGGCTAGGAGCTTATCAACAAAAAGCCATTGTGTGTAGCTATTGTACAACCGGTCCAGCTTTTCCCCCCCTCGATAGATCTGCGAGGGGATGGATAGCTTTAAAAGATGTCAGAAGGAGCTGTGGAAAATACCCACCAGGGCTCCAAAGAGAAGAGAGAAACATCTGGATTTCTGGTTAATTCTATAATTTGCGACAGCCGTGGTAGCTATGAAAGAGAGAGCCAAGGACCCTTGGATGGCTAGAACTTCGCAGGCATTTCTATAACCTTGTAAATATATGCATAATAAAAGAAAGCTATAACTTCACTCAGGACTATAAACTGCAACCTGTTTAAATAAATATTTTTATCAAGCTGGTGAGAAGCAGAAACGAATTCAGAGTCATCAAACCTGCTGATGAGCATTCAGGGTTGGCTTTGTTTTTATTTTTATTGATTTGTTTCTTCCTTTCCTTCCTTCCCTCCCTCCTTCCTTCCTTCTTTTCTGTCTTTCTGACTTCCTTCCTTCCTTCCTTTCCTTCTTTGTTCTTTGTTCTTTCTTTCTCTTTCTTTCTTTCTGTTTTTCAGTCTTCCTTCCTTCCTTCTTCCCTTCCCATCCCTTCCTACTTCTCTCCCTTTTTGCCTTCCTTCTCCTTCTTTCTCTCCCTTCCTTTCCTTCTCCTTCCCTCCCTCCCCCTTTCTTTCTTTCTTTCTTTCTTTCTTTCTTTCATCCTTTCTTTTTGGGCCACCCCTAGTCTCTGTAGATCTGAGCTGAGAACTAGAAACTTGTAAGAAATAGAGCGCTCACCTCCAGATCTTCCCATATTTATTGAAGCATTCACTGTCAAATTTCATAAATCCCTGGAGAGAAAAAGATTTTAAAGGTTTAGGGGAAAAAATGGATTTTGAGAGTTGAAGTCCACGAGTCATAAAAGGGCCACCGTTCCCCATCCTGATCTACAGGTTGAGTTGGTCCTCTAGATATCTGTCAATACTCACTTTGCGGTAATTCAAAATTGTCCCAAAGAACGGCAATAAGGATGGACCTGGAATCTCCACATTGCTGAGAACGCGAAATGGCCAAACTCCATATCTGGAAAGAGAAAGAAATGCGATTCAAACAAAGCCAGGAGATGTTTGCTGCACTGTGTGTGACTGAGTAGATCATACTCAGTTGGCTACGCGCTGAAGTTTAAAAAATAAAATCGCTGTGAGATTCTTGGTGCTCTCTGAGCTGGGTTGTTTTCTTGCAGACATTTCATGACCCAACTAGGTAACATCATCAGTACTAGAAGGGAGGAGGAGTGGGGAAGGGGGAGGAGGACGATGACTGTTGGGGTCCTTGGTGCTCTCTGAACTTGATGGTTCTCTTCAGGGGTGAAATCCAGCAGGTTCTGAAAGGTTCTGGAGAACCGGTAGCGGAAATTTTGAGTAGTTCGGAGAACCGGTAGTTTTGAGTAGTTCAGGGAACTGGCAAATGCCACCTCTGGCTGGGCCCAGGAGTGGAGTGGAAATGGAGATTTTGCAGTATCCTTCCCCCGGAGTCAGGTGGGAATGGAGACTTTGCAGTATCCTTCCCCTGGAGTTGGGTGGGAATGGAGTTTTTGCAGTATCCTTCCCCTGCCACGCCCACCAAACCACGCCCACAGAACTGGTAATAAAAAAAATTTGATTTCACCACTGGTTCTCTTGTAGACCTTTCATGACCCAACTAGGTAACATCATCAGTGATAGAAGGGAGGAGGAGGAGGAGGAGGAGGAGGAGGAGGAGGAGGAGGAGGAGGAGGAGGAGGAGGGGGACTATTGAGGTCCTTGGTGCTCTCTGAACTTGATGGTTCTCTAGCAGACCTTTCATGACCCAACTAGGTAACATTGTCAGCGCTAGAAGGGAGTGGGGTGTGCTCTCATTTTACGTTCTAGTGGCTTGCCCTGTCAACCCCTCTCCCCTTCTAGCACTGATGATGTTATCTAGTTGGGTCATGAAATATCTGCAAAGAACGCCACCACGCACAGAGAGAGCACCGAAGACCTCACCGTTTAACCTTGAACTTTAAATATTCTCTTCTAAAAAAAAAAAGAAAAGAAATCACTGCTAACTAGCTACGATGACTGGATTCATAAAACCTGCCAATCCCGAACTGTGGAACTGTAGAATATGGGAAGCAGCTCATGGAGTTGATAGATTCAATGGCAACAAAGGGTCAGTCCAATATCTCAGGCCAAAGTTGTGGGACTTGTTCCTTCTAACCATAATAGATGTGTCGTGTCCCACTCCTCCGCTGACGGCTGGGTCCGGGAAATCCGAATCAGGCGTGCCTCTGCAGCTCTGTCCAAAGTCCTAGCAAAGTCCTCAGAGCAGGCAGGAGACCAGTAAGTGACTTCAGCAAGATAAGTTTGACTTTTTGCCTGACTCAGAGACTGCCAGAAAGTAGCTCCTTTATATAGGCCATGGGGTGTGGCACCATGACTCAGCACTCATTAAGGCCTGCCCCTCCCTTCCCTCTGTAGCCTCCGCCTCTCCAATCTTCTGATGCGAGGGTCACACCAATCAGCTGTTCTTGGGAGTAAACCCTCCTCAGGCTCACCTGCTGTGGAGGAGGGGGAGGGGTCTAGCTGCTCCGTTTGCCTGGGCATGGAGTCAGGGCTGGGGCAGGGAGATTCTCCTTCTGCAGTTTGTGTGGGCATGGAGCCAGGACTGGGACCGGGAGGCATACATTCCTCAGTGTGCGGGAGCAGGTAAGAAGGCCCCGGCTGCTCTGAGGGCGGGCAAGACACAACAAGATGAAGCAGAGCCTGATGTCCCACTCCTCCCCCCAAAAAAAAATTCTCTCTCTCTTCTTGCTCTCTTCTTCCTTGCTTCGATGGCTCCCCGTGGGTTGTTTTTTTTTTTCTTTTCTTCCAGGCATGGTGTCAGCCAGGATATAATTGCCGAAGGGAGAATGCAATCATGCCTGATAAAGATGATTAGAAGACTCAACCTCATCATAACCAACGAGCCTCTCAAATAATAAAATGACCGCTTAGTTAAGTGACTTGGAGAGATCGGTGTTAATCAACGGAGCGGCCGTTTTCATTCTCATCCTGCTGCAGGTAAGTCGAAACCTGCTCGACTGAATTCTTCCTCTTATTCCAGAGTTCAAAGGGAAGGAGTCGGTGCGCCCTTCTTCAATTTCATCTGGATAACCTCTTCATGATGTGGTGTAAAACACACGGGGACATTGAACATACAATTGGTACTCAACTGCTTTGAAACTCGTCAGATTTGGTATTCAACTATTTTGATGCAAAAATTTGGTCCCGGTACTCCTCGTTTGTTTAAACAAATGCTAGCAAAACACAAGCTAGAATTTTCCGTGTCAGCTGCCTTGTGACTCATGACATTATTCCTTATGGGAGAAAAAATGCTTGGTACTCATCGTTTTTGATACTCATCACACCTCCCAGAACTAATGAACGATGAATACTAAGGTACCACAGTATCAGAAACTGTATTTTATTGACTTGCATCACATCGGCAGAGATCTAGCTGTCTTCTTGAAATAATTACCTTCCAAAGATTTGCAGCTTTGAACATGAAATGAGGGGCAACACCTCAAACCCATTTCAGGGTTTTCTGTTTAACTGATAAAGGGGAATATTTGACATGAGGGCTCCTTGGCGCTCTCTGAGCTTGCTTGTTTTCTTGCAGACGCTTCATGACCCAACTAGATAACATCATCAGTGCTAGAAGGGAGTGGGGTATGTGAGATGATGGAGGAGGAGGAGGAGGAGGAGGAGGAGGAGGAGGAGGAGGAGGAGGAGGAGGAGGAGGAGGAATAGAAGGATTGTGGGGTCCTTAGTGCTCTCTAAGCTTGCTTGTCTTCTTGCAGATGTTTCATGACCCAACTAGATAACATCATCAGTGCTAGAAGGGAGTGGGGTATGTGAGAGGGAGGAGGAGGAGGAGGAGGAGGAGGAGGAGGAGGAGGAGGAGGAGGAGGAGGAGGAATAGAAGGATTGCGGGGTCCTTAGTGCTCTCTAAGCTTGCTTGTTTTCTTGCAGATGTTTCATGACCCAACTAGATGACATAATCAGTGCTAGTGTTTTCTGTTTAAGAACAGCAAGGTGCAAAAAAAAAAGATAGCTTCTTACTATTCTCAATCACCCAGGTAGAGTTGTTTGGAAGTTGAATTACAGCAACTGGACGTCTGTTCTTTTCCTTCTTCGCTTGAAATATTTCCCTGCTTATCCAAGCAGCTTCTTCCATCTGAACAAATTGGTCAGGAGAACCTCATATATGTTTTCCAGGATGGTCTCGTTCAGGGTTAGGGAAGAAATCAAATCCCCCTCGAAGACCTATACGGGATTCCCCCCAACCTGCTTGCTCAGACGGAAGAAGCTCCTGGGATAAACAGCGAAACATTTCAAACCAACAGGACAAGACAAGAAGTCCAGTTGCCATGACTCGACTTCCAGATGTAGCTACTCCTGGTTGTCAAGGTAGGAGGAGATGAGGTTGGTGTTTGTTGCGATCAAGTGCCACCCACTGAAATCTCCTGCACCCAGCCACCCTTTCTCAGCTTCTAAAAATAACTTAACTGAGATTTATTGATATTTAGCCTGGTAAATGATTCACCAGCTTCTTTTTACAAGCCTGGGCGAGATATTTTATAAGTAACTGAAATATAGATATATAATATAATATAACAACAGAGTTGGAAGGGACCTTGGAGGCCTTCTAGTCCAACCCCCTGCCCAGGCAGGAAACCCTACACCATCTCAGTCAGATGGTTATCCAACATTTTCTTAAAAATTTCCAGTGTTGGAGCATTCACAACTTCTGCAGGCAAGTCGTTCCACTTATTAATTGTTCTAACTGTCAGGAAATTTCTCCTTAGTTCTAAGTTGCTTCTCTCTTGGATTAGTTTCCACCCATTGCTTCTTGTTCTACCCTCAGATGCTTTGGAGAACAGCCCGACTCCCTCTTCTTTGTGGCAGCCCCTGAGATACTGAGATATCTTATCATCGATGTTTAGAAATATCTCATTCGGCTTTGGGGTCCTGGGATTTTCTCTAAGTAGGGTTTTCTTTGAAAACAGCCTGGGAAAATAGGTTAATCCAGTTTCTAACCTTATTCTCAAGGTGAGAAATATATATATTTACATATATATATATAATTTTTATTTATATCATATTAAAAAAGAAATTGGACATAGTGCAACCGTCCTGGCATAGTCTTTGCCATACACACTAAAATATAACATAAATATCTTATCTACTCAGCATACATTGCTAATTATATACACTTACATATTTACATATATTACATCATCTTTCAGTCAACACATCATGGTTCTTTACTGTTCCGACTTCCATTTCTCAAATCCCTCCATTGGTAAAATCTATTCCAACTCTCGTAGTATTCTGTCTCTCCTTTATTTTTTTTAGTTCTAGCGTCAACCTATCACATTCTGCACAGTCTAATATGTTTCTTTATTATTTCCCCAGAAATAATAAATAATTTATTAATAATTTATTAATAATTTATAGAAATAATTTATTATTTCTACAGGTACTGGTATATTCTCATTCTTCCATTGTTGGGCATATTCCATTCTCGCTGCCATGATGATATGCAATATTAAACACGTTGATCCTTTACTGTAACCTTCTGTTATGATTCCTAATGGAAATAGTTCTGGTTTAAACGCCAATCCTTGTCCCATCATTTTTTCCAGCCACATCTGGATCTTTCGCCAATATTCTTTTGCTTTCCTGCACGTCAAGGTCAGGAATATTGTTCACCCTGTTGTGGGTCTGAGAAAGCGACTTAGATGAAACCAGTGGTGGGATTCAAGTAATTTAACAACCGGTTCTCTGCCTTAATGATTTCTTCCAACCACCAGTTCACCAAACTGCTCAGAAAGTTAACAACCGGTTCTCCCGAAGTGGTGCGAACTGGCTGAATCCCACCACTGGATGAAACCCATCCTGAGAATTATTGGCGCGGGAACAAGATTTGAACCGGGAGCTTCAAGTTCTGGAGACGTATCTCTTAATGACTATGTTCAATTAAAACATTCTGGATAGAAGATCATTATTCATTACCACAATCTGAGCTGGGATTCGTAGCTGCCCATTAACGAATAAAAAAATGGGTGCTGGGTGATTTTACTCTTTGTAGACTGGTCACACCCATTCACTCTGTTATGTTAAAATTTTGGGGGACCTTGGTGCTCTCTGAGCTTGGTTTTTATATTTCGTTACCCGAAAAGGTAACATCATCAGCGCTAGAACTTTGCTCAGACGGCGTACCCAACTCTCTTTTAGCACTGATGATGTTGCCTACATGGGTTACGAGACGTCTGCAAGAAAACCACCAAGCTCAGAGGGCACCAAAGACAGTTCAACCTCAAGCTACAAATATTCTATCAACGCTGAAAATCAAGGGCTACCCTTTTCTTGTTCTTTCAGAGCAACGAGGAAAAAGAGCGAAAAGGAAAGGAAAGGTGGAGAACCAACATAGGATACTTACAGCAGAAGAAGTCCCATCAAAAGCACCACCATGAACCAGGTCTCCATGGATAAGGTAGGAAGAAGATCCATTGTGAGTTCTTGGTTCTTGGATCTCCTGGCCGGGTGATTCTTCTAATGAGCTTCAGCTAGAATTCTGTCCTTGAGCGGACAATTCTGGGACAATCTTCTTCTCCCAATTTCTTGGTTATCCTTTGCCAGCCTTGCTATATGCCTGGAGAAGTGAACCTGCCCTGGTGCGACTTTCTGTTATATTTATTTGCAAAAGAGGAGGAGAGCTGGTGCTCCTCCTACTGACACATGATAGGGCTGTGAAGTCAGATGAACTTGCCTGCTTTATTATGAAAGAGCAATTCCGGTCTGGCTTTGTTAGCGAGAACATAATGTACTTCGAAAGTATTATTTTCCTTAACAAAATACACAAACGCATATCAGTGTGTGTTTTGTTAAGTAATCACGGCTGGCTTCAGCTGCACCGCCATTGGGAGCCTGCATCTTTGTGGTTTTGAGGACCACAAAAATGTGGCTTTAGCAGAATGTGAAGCAAGGCTGTTGATTCATGGACTAAAATATTTGTGTATCATTTCTTATATCTATAGACTCAAAGTGAGTTGCGACGAATCCATAAGGGGCGTGCATAAGAGCACAAACGTGCCTACCGTTCCTGTCCTATTGTTCTTTTCATATATATATATATGCTTATACTTCCTTGTTTCTCCCCATATATATGTTTATATATTATATAATCTTTTTGTGTGATGCTTGTGTATATTGTTATGAAAAAATTAAATAAATAAAAATAAATAAATAAAGCAAGCAAGCCAACCCAACCAAGTCAAGTCCAACTTCAAAACATCTCCACTTCTTCTGATGTTAGAGGAAACTGAGACTTTTTTTTTTTTGAATTTATATCCTGCCCTTCTCCGAAGACTCAGGGCGGCTTACACTGTGTCAAGCAATAGTCTTCATCCATTTGTATATTATATACAAAGTCAACTTATTGCCCCCCCCCAACAATCTGGGTCCTCATTTTACCTACCTTATAAAGGATGGAAGGCTGAGTCAACCTTGGGCCTGGTGGGGCTTGAACTTGCAGTAATAGCAAGCAGCTGTGTTAATAACAGACAGACTTAGTCTGCTGAGCCACCAGAGCCACGTTCTCAAGCTGGGGTCACCAATAGTGACCACATCTGTGTTATACATAGCTTTGTGGGTATTGAGCTCCCATGGCATTCTTCTGGCCTGAATTTTCAACTTCCCTGCCTATAACCCAGAGTCCTGAGCTTCCCAAGAACTTCCCAAAGGCAACATGGAAAGGTAAGTTTTCACAAAGTGCCTAAAAAGAAGTTGTTCCTGTAGGAAGGTGCCTCTAAAGAGGAGACCATTCTGCATTTTTTAGCTCAGGGATTGAACTGTGAAGTCCCTGATGCTTTCTGAGCTGGGTGATCTTTTCGTAAACATTTCATAGCCCAAGTAGGGAACATCATCAGTGCTGGAAGAAGTGGGGTTTGCGGAGGAGGAGGAAGCGGAGGAGGAGGAGAAGAGGAGAACTGTGGGGTTCTTGGTGCTCTCTAGCTTTGGTTGTTTTCTTGTAGATGTTTCATGGCCCAGTTAGGGAACATCATCAGGGCTAAAAGCAGGGGGTGAAAGCCAGCAGGTTCTGACAGGTTCTGGAGAACCGGTAGCGGAAAGTTAGAGTAGTTCGGAGAACCAGCAAATACCACCTCTGGCTGGCCCCAGGAGTGGGGAAGGAATGGAGATTTTGCAGTATCCTTCCCCCAGGAGTGGGGAGGGAATGGAGATTTTGAAGTATCCTTCCCCTGGAGTGGGGTGGGAATGGAGATTTTGCAGTATCCTTCCCCTGCCATGCCCACCAAGCCACGCCAACCAAGCCACACTATGCCCACCAAGCCACTCCCACAGAACCGGTAGTAAAAAAAAAAATTGGATTTCACTACTGGCTAGAAGAGAGTGGGGTTTGCAGAGTTGAGGAGGAGGAAGAGGAAGAGGAGGAGGAGGAGGAGGAGAAGAGGAGGATTGTGGGGGTTCTTGGTGCTCTCTAAGCTTGGTTGTTTTCTTGTAGATGTAGAATTATGGCATCTGTCGGAACCTTGAAAGATGTTTCATGGCCCAGTTAGGGAACATCATCAAGGCTAGAAGAGAGTGGGGTTTGCAGAGTGGAAGACAAGGAAGAGGAGAAAGAGGAAGAAGAGGAGGAAGACTGTGGGGTCCTTGGTGTTCTCTGAACTTGAAAGTTCTCTTGTAGACATTTCATGACCCAACTTGGGTCATGACCTCTTCAGCATTACACTGCCAGCGAATTCCATAGATGATAGCAGAACTTTCCTCGGATAACTTAATTTTTAGAGGTACCTTCTAGGATTTGGAGGATGGTACTTGGATGAAATCCTATGGCAAATCTAGACAGCGCACTAAAAAGCAGAGACATCACCCTGCCAACAAAAGTGCGTATAGTCAAAGCTATGGTTTTCCCAGTTGCAATGCATGGCTGTGAAGGTTGGACCATAAGAAAGGCTGAGCGCCAAAGAATTGAGGCCTTTGAACTCTGGTGCTGGAGAAGACTCCTGCGATCCCCTTGGGACTGCAAGGGGGTCCAACCGGTCAGTCCTAGAGGAGATCAACCCTGACTGCTCTTTAGAAGGCCAGATCCTGAAGAGGAAACTCAAATCCTTTGGCCACCTAATGAGAAAGAAGGACTCCCTGGAGAAGAGCCTAATGCTGGGAAAGATTGAGGGCAAAAGAAGAAGGGGACGACAGAGAACGAGGTGGCTTGGAGGGGTTTGAAATGGCTAATGTTGCAGCTGCGGTCTGGCTTCTGGTCCTTGGTCGTGCTTCCTGATCAGTGTGGGTTTGGGTCTGCTTTCTGGGTGGATGTGTGGTGGTGACATCCTGTGTGGACCTCGTGAGTGTGGGTCTGGTGTCATTCCTCGTGTTAGGGACTCGTTTGTCAATAAGGGCGGGTTTCCAAATGGCTGGTAGGCGGGAGGTATCATCTCGTTTGTTCATGCTGTGTGGGCGTTTTTCTATCTCAATGGCTTCTCTGATTATTCTGTTGTTAAAGTGTTCAGTTTTGGCGGTAGTTCTGGTCTTTTTAAAGTCAATATCGTGGGAAATGGAGATTTATGGGGAAGGAGCACAAAACAGGAGCACAAAACTGGAATTAAAAAAAAATTTTCTCTAAGTCAGCATTTAGCCACCCTTCGGGATTGCCTGCGCAAACTTCACTCTCTGCTGCATTTGTTTTAGAGTCTCTTTCCCCCCCCCCATCCTCTGAAAGTTCAGCTTGCTTCAGATCTGTTGACATGCCTGTGATTACATAAGCCTCCGAGAAACGGAGGACTTGCTGCTAACTCAGCATGGAACAAAGAGAAGAGAGATCGCTCACAGGACCAAGGTTTGACTCTTATCGTCCTTGTAATTCCGCCTGGGTCCTTCTGACCCAACTAGATAACATCATCAGTGCTAGAAGGGAATGGGGCAGGGGTAAGCTGCTGGGGGTTCGGGAGAACCTCTAGCTAAGATTCTGTGCTATTCAGAGAACCCCCCAAATCCCACTCCTGGCTGGCCCTGCCCTGCCAACCCCGCCCCTCCCAGGAGTCCCCACACAGCTCGTTTTGGATGCAGTTAAGTGCAGGGCCTGCATGGAGGCTCGGGGAGGGCAAAAAATGGGCCTACCGCAGGGGTGAAATCCACCAGATTCTGACAGGTTCTGGAGAACTGATAGCGGAAATTTTGAGCAGTTTGGAAACTGGCAAATGCCACTTCTGGCTGGCCCCAGAGTGGGGTGGGAATGGAGATTTTGCAATATCTGTTATGGCTCCAGCCCCCGAACCTGGCCCCATGCCCGAAAGTGACTCTGAGAGTGAGGGGGAAGGGCCGGTCAGGCTTACCTCAGGAGCACCGATTCCTTTGGCCCAGCTCCAGGAGCCAGAACCAGGCCAGTCGGAGGACGTAATGAGGCCGACATCCCCTGATTCCTCCCTTCCTCAGGCTATGCCTACAGACGCAGGTGATAATCATACTAATCAAGCCTGGACCGACCCGCGCTTCAGAAGATTAGAGAGGCGGCGTCATCAAAAGGAAGGGTAGGGCAGGAGCCCCACCCCACAGGATATATAAGGAGCTTTGGGACTGCTCTCACTTCTACGGGAAGCAAATTAGCTGAACCGTGTCAAAGTGAGCTGAAGTCTTAATCTGTTTGAACTTTTTGGCAGGCAGCTGCGTTTTCTCGGCCAGGACTGATAGGAGCCGTGTAACCACTGGCTGTAGGCCAGCTCGTTACTCCAAAGTGAGGACGGAGACAGAACAATATCCTTCCCCCAGGAGTGGGGTGGGAGTGGAGATTTTGCAGTACCCTTCCCCTGCCACGCCCACCGAGCCACGCCCACAGAACTAGTAGTCAAAAAATTTGGATTTCTCCACTGGTCTCCAGGAAGTTCGGGAAGGCCGGAAACGGGCTTGTTTCTGCCTCCAGAAGGCCTCCGGAGTCTGGGGAGGCTGTTTCTGCCCTCCCAGAGGCTCAAAGGAAGCCAGAGCCCAGGGAGGGCAAAAACGTCCCCTCCCCCACCATGATGCAAGAGGCTGACTAGGCCACACCCACCATGGCCACACCCACCCTGCAACCAGGCAGAGAGCAAAGCTGGCTGAGGAACTCTGGGAGTTGAAGTCCACAAGTCTTAAAGGGACCAAGGCTGGAGACCCTTGTAATAGCACACATGTTGTACTCTGACAATAAAGGTTTGAGTTTGAATTTGACACTGCGGCAAACATCTATAAATTCTTCCTCTGAAAATAATCAACCATTCATCGATGCTTAACAGCTGAACCTCTACTCAAGGGGAGAAAAGGTTGACGGTGGTAGGTGGGGTAGTAGGTTGAGGGTATTAGGTGGGGGTAGTAGATATGACATCACTGTAGGATCCTTGGTGCTTTTCTAAACTTGGTGGTTTCCTTGCAGATGTTTCATGACCCAACTAGAGAACATCATCAGTGCTAGAAGGGAGTGGGGTTTGCAGAGAGGAAGAGGAGAACTATGGGGTCATTGATGTTCTCTGAGCTTGGTGGTTTTCTTGCAAACGTTTTATGACCTGACTAGATAATATTATCAGTGCTAGACAGGAGGAGGAGGACTGTGGGTTCTCTGAGCTTGGTTGTTACCAACTAGGTAACATCATCAGTGCTAAAGGGAGTGAAGTTTGCTCTCCCTGCCCTCTACTCTACTTACATGGTAAATTCCCTCCCATCTTCCCCTCCGGAATTCCTTCAAGGCATTGTGGGAAATTCAATGAGCATTTTTTTAAATTTGCATTTATATCCCAGGGCGGCTTACACTATGTCAAGCAATAGTCTTCATCCATTTGTATATTATATACAAAGTCAACTTATTGCCCCCAACAATCTGGGTCCTCATTTTACCTACCTTATAAAGAATGGAAGGCTGAGTCAACCTTGGGTCTGGTGGGGCTTGAACCTGCAGTAATTGCAGGCAGCTGCTGTTAATAACAGACTGTCTTACCAGTCTGAGCCACAGAGGCCCTTTCAATTCCCCCCCACACACACACACACACCAAGACCTCAAGGGCCTATGCTATTTTTCTCCGCATCACCTTAAATACACACCTGCCCTGGGAGGTAAAAAAGGAGTTTGAAGCTCATCGGCAAACTTTATTATTATTATTATTTTATTCAAATGTATATAAATGCGATGTATTATTCTACTCTTTCAGTTCCGTTCTCCTGTTTCGTTTTAAGCCACAGAATCTCTAAAAGATTCTATATCCTTCCATATCATTTTGGTTTGTTTTTTTACAGATCCGGCACAATGCCAAATCAAAGTTCCCTGTATCATTTAAACTCTATAACGAGCCAAAAAAAAAAAGAATATTTCTTTTTTCTTTTTTTTGACTTCCTTCTTCCAGGGGTTCTCCCCAATTTCTAATAAATCTGATGTAATTTAATGTAAGCAGAAACATCTTGTATCTGTTGCAATCAAGGCACAAGAAATTGAGCAAATAGATCTACCGGTAAGCTGTAAGACTCCTAGGACTGATTCGTGTATTTATTTTTTATTTTACTTATTTACTTTTATTTTCGTCAACCATGTATTTCATGACAGATACAAATGTAAACATAATTATAAATACAAGAAAAGGATACAAATAAAAGAAAACATTAGGACAGGGATGGGATATTTGCAATATCCTTCCCTCCCCACTCCTGGGGGAAAGATATTGCAAAATCTCCATTCCCACCCTACTCTGGGGCCCGCCAGAGGTGGCATTTGCTGGTTCTCTGAACTGCTCAAAATTTCCACTACCGGTTCTCCAGAACCTGCTGGATTTCACACTTGCCGTTGCTTCTTCTCCTGTCCTCAGGTCTTTTGGAGAATAGGTTGACCCCCTTCTTCTCTGCGACAGCCCCTCAAATATTGGAAATCTAGAAGGTTCTCGGTTCTCAGATTCCATTTATGTTTTTCACAAGGATCCCATCCGCTCCCTCACCCGACCGGTCTTTCCACAAATATTCAGGTATCAAATGGGATCGGAGGAAGAGACTTGGCTGCAGGATTTCATCAGCCAAAGGAGTTCCTGCCCAAGTTTATTTATTGCTGCAAGGCAGGATGGCAGCAATAAATTGGGATTTCAGCAGAAAAGCTCACAACTGACCAATGTCCTTCTTCCTTCCTTCCTTTCTTTTTTTTTTTTTTTCCTTTCTGAATGAAGCAAGAGAGATTATTTTCCACTTTCGATCAGTTGGGCCAGATGCATTGATAGACGTGTTTTCAAGTTCAAGGGAGTTTACAGCTGAGCAAGCCCTCAAAGATCATCCGAGTTTATTGGCAAAGATGATGAAAGGGTTTCTTCGCCTCGTAAACGAGAGCAAACTCCAACATCTGACCCCGTTTTCAGAGAAAACCTCTCTAGCCATCTCCCATTCTAGCTCCAGGTTTTCAAAAAAATAAATAAAAAATACAGATAGTCATTGAATTATAACAGTTCATTTAAGGAACAGTGCAAAGTTACAAGGGCACTAACTAAGCTATTTATATAGAATAGAATTTATTGGCCAAGTGTGATTGGACACACAAGGAATTTGTCTTGGTGCATATGCTCTCAGTGTACATAAAAGAAAAGATACGTTCATCAAGGTACAACATTTACAACACAATTGATGGTCAATATATCAATATAAATCATAAGGATTGCCAGCAACAAATTATAGTCATACAGTCATAAGTGGAAAGAGATTGGTGATGGGAACTATGAAACGATTAATAGTAGTGCAGATTCAGTAAATAGTCTGACAGTGTTGATGGAATTATTTGTTTAGCAGAGTGATGGCCTTCGGGAAAAAACTGTTCGTGTGTCTAGTTGTGTCTAGTTGTTTTCCACCCTTGTGGCCATCGCAACAGCCCCGCAGACACTTGATCAAAATTCAGGCACTTGGCAACTGACTCGTACTTATCACGATTGCAAAGCCCTGGGGTCATGGGTTTCCCCCTTTAATCCAGGGGTGAAATCCAGAAGGTTCTGACAGGTTCTGGAGAACCGGTAGCAGAAATTTTGCGTAGTTTGGAGAAACGATAACGGAAATTTTGCGTAGTTTGGAGAACTGGTAGCAGAAATTTTGAGTAGTTCGGAGAACCGGCAAATACCACCTCTGGCTGGCCCCAGAGTGGGGTGGGAATGAAGATTTTGCAGTATCCTTCCCCCAGGAGTAGAGAGGAAATGGGTATTTTGCAGTTTCATTCCCCTGGAGTGGGGTGGGAATGGGGATTTTGCAGTATCCTTCCCCAGGAGTGGGGTGGGAATGGAGAGTTTTACACGATGAGAAGATTAATAGTAGTGCAGATTTAGTAAATAGTTTGACAGTGTTGAGGGAATTATTTGTTTAGCAGAGTGATGGTGTTTGGGAAAAAACTATCCTTGTGTGTAGTTGTTCTGGTGTGTAGCGTCGTTTTGAGGGTAGGAGTTGAAACAGTTTATGTCCAGGATGTGAGGGGTCTGTAAATATTTTCACGGCCCTCTTCTTGACTCGTGCAGTATACAGGTCCTCCATGGAAGGCGGGTTGGTAGCAATTATTTTTTCTGCCGTTCTAATGATCCTCTGAAGTCCGTGTCTTTCTTGTTGGGTTGCAGAATCAAACCAGACAGTTATAGAGGTGCAGATGACAGACTCAATAAAGGAAGTTGGGATACCTGTTCATTCCTCCCTCCCTTGTACCAAAGTTTGTAAAGATGTGTAAAGTAGAATCACAAGGAGCAGAAAAGAGGTAAAACCTGGCTCTCTCTCCAGGCCTCTAAAGTAGGGGAATAAGCTCTTTAGGATCTTATTCCAACTCTTCTGCATTCCAAAGCAAAGTTTTGGCCAAACCTGCAAGGACTCTAAGAGGCGGGGGAAACACCTTTTTAGGAAATGTGCAGCTGAAAAGTCTATCGAAGGCATACAGTGCCCCCTGCCGGCCAGGCCATAGATTTGCAGGCTCAGGAAAGCACAGGATCGCACTCACCCATTCCACAGAATAGAATAGAATAGAATAGAATAGAATAGAATAGAATAGAATAGAATAGAATAGAATAGAATAGAATAGAATAGAATAGAATAGAATTTTTATTGGACAAGTGTGATTGGACACACAAGGAATTTGTCTTGGTGCATATGCTCTCAGTGTACATAAAAGAAAAGATACCTTCATCAGGGTACAACATTTACAACACAATTGATGGTCAATATATCAATATAAATCATAAGGATTGCCAGCAACAAAGTTATAGTCATACAGTCATAAATGGAAAGAGATGGGTGATGGGAACGATGAGAAGATTAATAGTAGTGCAGATTCAGTAAATAGTTTGACAGTGTTGAGGGAATTATTTGTTTAGCAGAGTGATGGCCTTCGGGAAAAAACTGTTCTTGTGTCTAGTGTGCAGTGCTCTATAGCGTCGTTTTAGTAAACAACTAAGCAACCTCTGGTGGCCTCTGGTGGCTCAGCAGACTAAGTCTGTCTGTTATTAACACAGCTGCTTGCGATTACTGCAAGTTCAAGTCCCACCAGGCCCAAGGTTGACTCAGCCTTCCATCCTTTATAAGGTAGGTAAAATGAGGACCCAGATTGTTGAGGGGGGGGCAATAAGTTGACTTTGTATATAATATACAAATGGATGAAGACTATTGCTAAACACAGTGTAAGTTGCCCTGAGTCTTCGGAGAAGGGCGGGATATAAATTCAAATTAAAAAAAAAAAACCTGGCACCAGTGGAAGACCTGTTGCCACAGACACCCTGAAAATACCGTTTATCTGCCCCAAAACAGCCGTTTCTTTTTCCAAAGCCGTTTGTGTAAGATTTTACATAAAGCACAAAAAATAGAGAGTTCCAAATCACATAGAACAGGGGTCTCCAACCTTGGTCCCTTTAAGACTTGTGGACTTCAACTCCCAGAGCCCCTCAGCCAGCTTTGCTTTGCTGAGGGACTCTGGGAGTTGAAGTCCACAAATCTTAAAGGGACCAAGGTTGGAGACCCCTGACATAGAATATAGAATCGGGTTGGAAGGGACCTTGGAGGTCTTCTAGTCCAACCAGTGCTGGGTTTCAAAACATTTTATTACTGGTTCTATGGGTGTGGCTTGGTGGGCTCCAGGGAAAGGACACTGCAAAATCCCCACTATGGCACACGTGTCGGAAGCGGCACGTGAAACCATCCGCAAAGAATGTGCAGCCTCACTGGCTCCTATTCCGCTTTCCTGTGATCCCACATGCGCCGGTCAGTGGCCGTTATGCACACAGGAGTGGCAAAACCCGGAAAAGCGACATTCCATCGCGCATGCGCAGGCTGGCACCTGAACTTCCAGGTTGATGTCGCGCACATGCGCGATGGCCAGCTGTTTGTTGGGCAGGCGTCCATGCTGGTATCCGGGTGTTTGGGTGCCGGCTCGCGCATGTGCGACAGACCACCGCTCTTCCGGGTATCGGAGTTCCTGCGCATGCGAAGGCCAGCAGGGCCGCACATACCTCACGGGATGGTTTCACATGCCACTTCCGGCATGCAGGCCAGCACACGGTGACGTCAAAGGTTAGCCATCACTCCCCTACAGGTTCGCAAATGTGAGCGTGCGCCACGTACACGTTTGTGCACGTCCTTTGCTCGCAGTAACCTTCCCGTGGAGTGGGGTGGGAATGGGGATTTTGCAGTATCCTTCCCCTGGAATGGGGTGGGAATGGGGATTTTGCAGTATCCTTCCCCTGGAGTGGGGTGGGAATGGGGATTTTGCAGTATCCTTCCCCTAGAGTGGGGAGGGAATGGGGATTTTGCAGTATCCTTCCCCTGGAGTGGGGTGGGAATGGGCATTTTGCAGTATCCTTCCCCTGGAGTGGGGTTGGAATGGGCATTTTGCAGTATCCTTCCCCTGGAGTGGGGAGGGAATGGGGATTTTGCAGTATCCTTCCCCTGGAGTGGGGAGGGAATGGGCATTTTGCAGTATCCTTCCCCTGGAGTGGGGTGGGAATGGGGATTTTGCAGTATCCTTCCCCTGGAGTGGGGAGGGAATGGAGATTTTACAGTATCTTTCCCCTGCCACGCCCACCAAGCCACACCCACAGAACCCGGTAGTAAAAAAAAATTGAAACCCACCACTGGGTGGGTGCTAACTTCCTACTGCCACCTTCTGACAAGCCCAGTCAATGGGGAAGCCAGCTTCACTTAAGAACCACGGCCTCAAAGACATGTCTAAATAGGATGGCGTGGACCTGGGGCGGGGCAGTGGAGGGGCGGTGGGGAATCATGATATCCTCTACCGGTTCGAGTGAACCGGTCTGAACCAGCTGAATCCCAGCTTAGCTCTGGACCCAAATATCATTTCCAGTTTTATTCACACCCCAAATGAAACGCATTAAACTGGGCTCCTTTCTTCCTCCTCTTGAATTTGATGAGGGGGGGGGAGACATGTCTTTTCTTTCTCCTCTAAACCAGATGTTACTTTCATGCCCCAATAACTCTGAAACAGCTGAATGGGTTTTCTTCAAAAAAAAATTGTTTTTGTTTGCCCATTAACATAATGCAACTTTTCTTCTATTTTTTTTCTTTGCACAAGCACACACACACCCAAAAAAAAATACACCTTTGGGCTGAAACCCCGATTTGAATAAGGGTCAGACGAAGGAGAGCGGAGGGAACGTTGCAAAAAAAGTTATTAGCACCCCGTGGAAGGTTTTAAAAAAAAAATATCAAATTAACACCCGGTAGAAGGTGAGAAGTGAAAAGAGGAATGGGATCTCAATGGAACACCTGTTCTCAAAGGTCCCTTTCGGATTTCCAGGTGTTTTGAAAATTGGCTGCAAGCGGTCGGCCCCAAATTTTCAGCACCACTAACTGGGCAAACCAAAACTTACAAAATGGGAAGTTCACCATCCGGATGGCCTCCTGCTGCTAAAGCAGTGGTTCTCAACCTTTATAGTGCTGCGACCCCTTTAATACAATTCCCCATGATGTGGTGACCCCTTTAATACAATTCCCCACGATGTGGCGACCCCAACCATAAAATTATTTTTGTTTTGAATTTATCGTGCCTGAAGCCGTATTGGCTAGCGATCTGAACTGCTTGCGATTGCCTTGAGGACGGAGGCATTAAAGCGAAGACTCCTCCCCTATTAAGTTGATCGCGCCTGAATCCAGATTAGGCTAGTGATTGGGAGTGATTGCAGCTGGCTTGAGAGGGAGACATCAGAGCAAAGATTTCTCTCTTTTTTAATTCATTGTGCCTGAAGCCGAATTTGGCTAGCGATTTGAAGAGCCTGCAGCTGGCTTGTGGAGTCAACCATTGGAGCGCGATTCTTCGACTCGCAAGTATACTTCCCATATTTCCGATGGTCTTAGGCGACCCCTGGCAAATCGTCATTCGACCCCCAACGGGGTCCCAACCCACAGGTTGAGAACCGCTGTGCTAAAGGCAAGAGGGATGGAGGTTGTTGAGATTAGAACACAGAATAACAGAGTTGGAAAGGATCTTCTAGTCCGGTGGTCACCAACCAGTGGTCCGTGGACCACTGGTGGTCCATGAGAAAATTTTGGTGGTCCACAGAAAAATTATTTCCTTTTTTTATATTGCACTAAATACTATTTTTCTTTTTTAAAAAATTCATATTAGAGGTGTACGGGATTTAAAATTATGAATTTAGTGGTCCCTGAGGTCCGAAAGGTTGGTGACCCCTGTTCTAGTTCAAGCCACTCCTTTTGCTCAAGCAGGAGCCCTTATACCAGTGTCAGTGAACCGATCGCACACGTGCCGGAAGCGGCATGTGAAACCATCCCGCGAAGGATGCGTGGCCTCGCTGGCTCGTCTTCCGCGTTCCTGTGATCACACACGCACCACTCAGCTGGCCATTGCGCGTGCAGGGGCAGTGGAACCCGGAAGGGCGGTGTTCCACCACACATGCGCAGGCCGGCACCCAACCTTCCAGGTTGATGTTGTGCATAAGCGCGAAGGCCAGCTGTTTGTTTGGGCACGCTTCCAGGCCGTTATCCAGGTGTTTGGGTGCCGGCTCGCACATGTGCAATGGACTGCCGCTGTTCCGGGTATCGCCACTCCCGCACGCACGAAGGCCAGCGGGGCCGCACATAGCTCGCAGGATGGTTTCGCGTGCCACTTCCAGCACATAGGCTGGCACACGAGAACGTCAAAGGTTCGCCATTTGTCTGGAAAGGTTATACCATTCCAGACAAATGCCTGTCCAATCTCTTCTTGAAAACCTCCAGTGTTGGAACATCCACAACCTCTCAAGGCAAGCCGTTCCACTGATTAATCAATAGAATAGCGGAGTTGGAAGGGACCTTGGAGGTCTTCTAGTCCAACCCCTGGCTCAAGCAGCAGACCTTGTACCACTTGAGACAAGTGACTGTCTCTTCTCTAAATCCTCCAGTGATGGAGCATCCACAACTTCTGGAGGCAAGTTTTTCCACTGGTTAATTGTTCTCACTGTCAGGAAATTTCTCCTTAATTCCAGGTTGCTTCTCTCTTTGATCAGCTTCCACCTATTACTTCTTGTCCTAGCCTCAGATGCTTTAGAGAAAAGAACAGAATAGGAGCTGGAAGGGACCTTGGAGGCCTTCTAGTCCAACCCCTGGCTCAAGCAGGAGACCTTATACTACCTCAATCAAATGGTTGCCCAATCTCTTCTTAAAAACTTCTGGTGATGGAGCATTCAGTCGGTCCGGTCCGGTTTGCCCGAACCGGTAGCAGAAATTGCAGGTGGCCCCACCCACCCACCCTACTTCTATGCCATCTTATTTATTTATTTACAGATCCCTCACATCCAGGATGTTTCAACTCCTACCCTCAAAACAACGCTATAGAGCACTGCACACCAGAACAACAAGACACAAGAAGAGTTTTTTCCCGAAGGCCATCACTCTGCTAAACAAATAATTCCCTCAACACTGTCAAACTATTTACTAAATCTGCACTATTATTAATCTTCTCATCGTTCCCATCACCAATCTCTTTCCACTTATGACTGTTTGACTGTAACTCTGTTGCTGGCAATCCTTATGATTTATATTGATATATTGACCATCATTTGTGTTGTAAATGTTGTACCTTGATGAAAGCATCTTTTCTTTTATGTACACTGAGAGCATATGCACCAAGACAAATTCCTTGTGTGTCCAATCACACTCGGCCAATAACAAATTCTATTCTATTCTATTATTTAGGCATGTTTTTGAGGCCGGGCGCATGGGCAGAAGGTGAGGTTGCCAGCAAAGTCTGTTCACAGAAGGTTGGGCGCACCCACAACTTCTGGAGACAAGCCGTTCCATTGATTCATTGTCTGCGCTGTCAGGAAATTTCTCCTTGGTTCTAGGTTGGATCTAGTTTGTGAGAAGGCACCCAGTGAATGTATCCCTTTGTTCTCCTTGGTAGCACCATTGGAACAAAAACAAAATAATGATGACGGTGTTACGGCCGTTGCCCTTCCCATGTCCCCAGGAATTCGCTGCAGCGCCAGACACCCCCTAAACCTCCCGTTTCCCCCTCCCCTCCCCGCTACTCCTCCATTTCCCAATGCAGGAAAACAACCACAGTAAAAAGTGCATCCAATTTGCAAAGCCTTCCATGCTTCGGAAAATAAATGCCCGAAGTAGATTTGATTGAAAGGACCCAGCCGGTGCTGTTCGGCCCTGAGGGTCTGATGTTTGCCCTGCACATTTTGAAATAAAATACATTCTGATCTTCCTTCGCTCAAAAAGCAGCAAGATCCAGCCGAAGGACCACAGGAAGGAATTAATAATTCAAAGTGGCGGTTGGTTTGCAGGGCATCGTAATGGCTTTCCCCCATCAGCGTCATTCTTATCCAAAGCCGGGGTCAAAAATATAGCGCTGAGGAGTGGAAGCGATGGGTTTTTTTTCCTGCGGTAAAGGAGATGCCACGAGGGCACTGCAGCCAAAGTTTTGACTGCTGGTTTCAAAATCAATATGTATGTTGCTGTCTTCGCTTCTGCACCTGGCTGTGTTTTGTTGATTTTTTTAATTATTTATTTGGTGGTTTTCTTTTTCTTTTTTTTCCCCCACTGCAAATGTGTCATCTAAGGTGCTTTAAAGACTTGTAGACTTCAGCTCCCAGAATTCCTCAGCCAGCGTGTCTTACAACGTGGCCAACTTTGGAGATCCCTGATCATGATTAGGGGACTGGAGGATAAAACATACGAAGAACGGCTGCAGGAATTGGGTATGTCTATTAGTCTAAAGGACGTGGTGGCTCAGTGGCTTAGCTCAGTGGCTAAGACGCTGAGTTTGTCGATCGAAAGGTCGGCAGTTCAGCGGTTCGAATCCCTAGTGTCGCGTCCTGGGGTGAGTTCCCATGAC
Organism: Ahaetulla prasina; assembly: GCF_028640845.1. Classification (NCBI taxonomy): domain Eukaryota; kingdom Metazoa; phylum Chordata; class Lepidosauria; order Squamata; family Colubridae; genus Ahaetulla; species Ahaetulla prasina. The sequence continues at coordinate 20,644,685 of NC_080552.1, read as the reverse complement.
TTGTCCCAGCTTCTGCCAACCTAGCAGTTCGAAAGCAGGTAAAAAATGCAAGTAGAATAATAGGGACCACCTTTGGTGGGAAGGTAACAGCATTCCATGCAGTGATGGGATTCAGCCAGTTCACACCACTTCGGGAGAACCGGTTGTTAACTTTCTGAGCAGTTTGGCAAACAGGTTGTTGGAAGAAATCATTAGGGCAGAGAACCGGTTGTTAAATTACTTGTATCTCACCACTGATTCCATGCACCTTTGGCATTGAGTCATGTCAGCCACATGATCACGGAGACGTCTTCGGACAGCACTGGCTCTTCGGCTTTGAAACGGAGATGAGCACCGCCCCCTAGAGTCGGGAACGACTAGCACATATGTGCGAGGGGAACCTTTACCTTTATAGTCTAATGAAAAGAAGGACCAGGGGAGACATGATAGCAGTTTTCCGATATTAGAAGGGCTCCTACAAAGACGAGGAGGGCAATCTATTTTCCAAAGCACCAAAAGACAAGACAAGAAAAACGGTTGGAAACTAATCAAGGAGAGAACCAACCTAAAACTAAAGAGAAATTTCCTAACAGTGAGAGCAATTAATCAATGGAACAGAAGTTGTCTTCAGAGGTTGTGGGTTCTCCCTCACTGGAGGCTTTCAAGAAGAGTCTGGACAGCCATTTGTCAGAAATGGTGGAGGGTCTGCTTGGACTAGATGACCTCCAAGGTTCCTTCCAACTCTATTATTCTATGTTCTATGAGTTGTTAAAATGGCAAATGCCAGAAGGGAAGAAGTTGGGGGCCAAATGTTGGCAGTCAAACACTCCCTCAAATCAATCAACCAACCAACCAACCAATCAATCAATCCAGATCAGAGGCATATTTGAAGGCTTCCCAAATTATACTGAAGCATCGAAAGCAATCAAACTATAAGGGACTGTTCCAGTGGTGGGTTTCAAATTTTTTTACTATCGGTTCTGTGGTGTGGCTTGGTGGGCGTGGCAGGGGAAGGATACTGTAAAATCTCCATTCCCACCCCACTCCAGGGAAAGGATACTGCAAAATCCCCATTCCCTCCCAATCAGCTGGGACTTGGGAGGCAGAGAATAGATGGGGGGTGGGGCTAGTCAGAATTTTTACTACCGGTTCTCCGAACTACTCAAAATTTCCGCTACCGGTTCGCCAGAACTGGTCAGAACCTGCTGAAACCCACCGACTGTTCCTCCGCCCCGTTGTTTTTTCTGCTTTGTTTTAAGGTGGTTTTTTTTTCCCCCATCTAGGTGAAACATTTAAGCTCTTAAAGACTCTCTTAAGCCGACTTCTGTACATCATTTCCTTGTGTGTCTCACCACAATATGGCAAGCAACTGTGTATCTCGGCCCTTTGAAGGAAGCTAGGTCAGGAAACAGACTCCGCAAACTACTGTAGTTCTACTTTGTAGTTGCAAAGTGTTAGTGCAAAGTGTTAACAATAAAATCTTGACAGCTTGGCTGAGATTGTCTCTATCTTAGCAGAATAACAGAGTTGGATGGAACCCTGGAGGTCTTCTAGTCCAGCCCCCTTCTCAAGTAGGAAACCTTATAACATTTCAGACAAAAGGCTGTCCAATCTTTTTAAAACTTCCAGTGTTGGAGCATTCACAACTTCTGCAGGCAAGTCGTTCCACTGATTGATTGTTCTGACTTTCAGGAAATGTCTCCTTAGTTCTTGGTTGGTTCTGACCTTGATTAGTTTCCATACCAAAGAGAATCAGAGAATCAAGATGGGGAGATCGTGATTGTCTTTCTCACACTCGCTCCAACTGGAGACTCTTGCTTCAAAGCCATCTTCATACTTCTTTTACTCTGCAAAAATGAGATTTGGGGGCTACGGGAAGCCTTGGGACTGCAGCAGTGGTGGGTTTCAAATTTTTTTACTACGGGTTCTGTGGGTGTGGCTTGGTGGGCATGGCAGGGGAAGGATACTGTAAAATCTCCATTCCCACCCCACTCTAGGGGAAGGATACTGTAAAATCTCCATTCCCTCCCCAATCCAGGGGAAGGTTACCGCAAAATCCCCATTGCCTCCCGATCAGCTTGGACTTGGGAGGCAGAGAATAGGTGGGGACGGGGCCAATCAGAGGTGGTATTTACCAGTTTTCCGAACTACTCAAAATTTCCGCTACCGCTTCTCCAGAACTGGTCAGAACCTGCTGAAACCCACCTCTGCTGCAATCCCAAGTCACTGCAGACTGCTTGGTGCAGGATTCTGACAACACTGGGAAGCCAAATCCTAGCACACCTCCTCCCTCGTTCAGACCATGCTGTTTCATCCAAGACAGATGTATAGAGAAGGAGCTGATAGGAGGAGCACAGACAAGTTATAGGCTCCGCTTATTTTGCTGCAATTCAGGTAGCAAAGCGATCAAGATACGATGCAAAAGGAAGTTTTTGTTTTTCAGACGGCTTGCCTCAGAATTCAATGTCGATTAAGGATGAGGGATTGCTCCAAAGGGTCTCCCAAAGAAATCTGAAGCCCAAAACAAAATGCAAACATTTTTTTGACATTTACAACTCAGTGTTCGTTAAGGGGCTTCTGCGTTGTTATTATTTTCTGGGAACGAAATACTATTCGGATTCCATCTGACTGGATGGGAACGCAGGTCACATCTCCCAAACTCTTGGCTATTAGGGCTACCATGTCTGGAGTGGCCACCAGATGGCAGAAGAGACTTACGGAAAAATGGCTTTGTGCTGCCATCCTGTGTGCAGACCAAGCGGTGCAGGTCAATTTCCCACCCTCACCAATTCTAAGAGGCATGACTGCCAACTCACAGAATTCCCCGGCCAGTGGGGGATTCTGGGAGTTGAAGCCCACCCCTCTTAAAGTTGCTGAAGTTGAGAAACACTACAGTAGTCCTAACACGACCCTGAATGGCTCCATCCTTGAAAAATGGCCACAATCCTCTCAACTCAGCTTCCTTGCCTTCCACTGACCTTTATGTCTCATTTCTGCACTAGCTGAGGAACAGATTCCTTCCCAGGTTGCATTTTAAACATATTGGAAATGGGATACCATAGCAATGCTTGAAACTTCTTCAGTCCAAAAAAAGATGAGTCAATTCCGTTTTAAACACAAAAACATACTTCTCGTCATCTGAAGAGAGTCTGTTTTTTAAAAAGTAATTTAGTAAATAAATCTGTTAGCAACAGATGATATTTGCAGCTGGCACAGGGCTGGTAATATGTTTCCTTGTCATTATGGTGCTAATAACTATTTCACAGCTGTTGTAAAAAAAAATACTTCGACTTTTTCGAGCTAGAAGAAATCACAAGATTTGTTCATGAAGATTACCTGCCTTTTTAACACATTTTAATGCAGTTTATTTCGCCTAGTTAGAGTGGAACAGAAGGAAAATCTATTTCTTTGCCTTTTTTCTATTGTTTTGGCTCTTATTGTAAAAATGTTCAGCATCCTTTACAATACTCATTTATAACCATTTATAATATTGTTATAGCAATATTTTATTATAACAATTTCCTACCCCGATATGTTTGCATAAAGCGGGCCAAAAAAAGTAACTGCAGAAAGAAAATTGGCACCAAAAAATAGATTATGCAGCTTTCCAAATTCTAAACACGTTTTTTATATATATAAAAAAAGGTGCTAATATATTCTTGATGAGTGTAAGATTATAAAAATCCAAGCTGTAAAAGTCAAGGAAGTGTTATTTTCAGATTCCAGACTTAGTTCATTCACACAAACAGAAAACTGGATTTTTCTCCAGAGACGTTGTTTTTTCTATTTTTTCTCCATGTAAAAATACATCCATCCTCATGTGTACATTTTTACAAAAATGTTTTTATGGAAACAAAACACATCTAAAGTTTGTAAACTCCGTGTGTGTGTGTGTTTTCACTCTAGGTCCGGCCAAAATGTTTTTTAAAGTTTATCTAATGTTTGGCAAATATCTTGGAATAATGTGGCTTGGGACAGAAATGATAATCACCATCATTCAAATGTCTTCAATCTGGGATGAAAAAGTAAACTCAGTTCTTCAAGAATTTGACAAGTTTAGAAAGACGATCAAACAATGTTGGAACACTCTTTAAAGCAGCGTTTTTCAACCTTGGTAACTTGAAAAAGGGGGTGTCCCAAAGATGTCTTTTCCAAAACGCAAGTGAACTTTCTTGGCTTTCTCTTTGAAAAAAAGGTTCACTTCTCACCCAAGAATCTTCTTCAATTCTGAACAGAAGAAGCTCCTTGACTGAGAAGCGAAATGTTTTCAAACAGCAAAGAAAAAAACAGGATACAGAGTTGCCTTTTGAAAAAAAAAACCTTATGATTGTTGTTAGTTGCAAAGTCGTGTCCGACCCATTGCAACCCCATGGACAACATTCCTCCAGGCCTTCCTGTCCTCTACCATCCTCTGGAGTCCATTTAAGCTCATGCCGACTGCTTCAGTGACTCCATCCAGCCACCTTGTTCTCTGTCGTCCCCTTCTTCTTTTGCCCTCAATCTTTCCCAGCATTAGGCTCTTCTCCTTATGATTGAGACTCTCCATAAACATTGAGGATGGGTGAACTTCAACTCCCAGAATTCTCCAGCCAGCCATCGGATTGACTAATATTGGTGTGATACACGCCCAGGCACCCTTGCGCTCCCTAACTCACACAATTCGGTTTTTTTCGCCATCTACATGTATACATATACATATATATCCAATATATGTGGGTATATGCATAATTTTGTATTTATTCATTTATTTATGTTGTCATGTTTATGTAGTGTATCTCGGAGGTGGTGAGAGCCGCATGCAACGAAATTTCATTTTAATGTTACGCCGATTAGCATACATTTAAAGTGACAATAAAGTTATTCGATATTCTAAAGCTGTCATTTCCCAGCTGGGAAACTGCGGTATTCTTTTGTTAAATTGCCCCCTAAACTTTTTAACTTTTCTTTTTTTTTTAAAAAAAGTTTTATTTTATTTTATAGACAAACAAACATATAATACATAATCAATCATTCAGTGTATCATCCGAGTACATCTTTTGTGTCTTTTTACTCCTCCAATATTTATCATTTCTTAATATTTTCATTTCATTTATTGCAACATTCCTCCCACATTTCTTACTTTACTATTACTATATTTATCTATCTTCTTTCTCCTTTCTTCTTCACTTATTTCACTCATTGCCCTAGATATCTCTCCTCTAACCAATGGTAAAATTGTCCCCATATCTTAAAGTGTTCCGATTCCTCTCTTTCTTTAATTGTCAAAGTCAATCTATTCATTTCTGCCCAATCCAATATTTTCCTAATTACTTCTCCCTCTGTAGGGATTTTCTGTTTTCCATCTTTGGGCAAATGCTATCCTCGCTGCCGTTATGACATGTATAATCAAATATATATTTTCTTTACTAAATTTCTTTGGTAGGAAACCCAATAGGAAGAGTTCAGGTTTTAAATCCATATGTTGTTGTATCATTTTTTTCTAACCATGTTTTAATTTTAATCCAATAATTTCTCACTTCTGGACACGTCCACCACCTACGATACTACTTAACTTTTTTTCTTTTGCAGCGTGAAACCACGTTGAAAACAAGGAGTTTCTGGAGAAGTTACATCTAGTGATAGTGTTGTACCTTGATGAAGGTATCTTTTCTTTTATGTACACTGAGAGGGTATTGTAATGTATTTGAATTTTAGGAGGGAAATTTGGGCAGGAAAATGCACGTTGCTGATTGGCTGATGCCTGAGCCAAAATACTATTTAAAGAGGGGTTTTTGCCTGTTGGCTTTTGCTGGGATCACAATAAACCAAAGAGCTGTTGTCACTTGTATCGTCTCCTGCCTCTTCATTGCCCGAACGTAACAGGTATGCACCAAGACAAATTCCTTGTGTGTCCAATTACAATTGGCCAATAAAAAATTCTATTCTATTCTATTCTATTCTATTCTATTCTATTAATGTGAAGACACAAAAGGGAGAGGTGTGCCACGGGAGTGTGGGAAAGAACCCTCATCCCTTCCCCCCACTTTAAATCAGTGCTTTTCAAAAGTTGGCCACTTTTCAGATGTTTGGACTTCAACTCCCAGAATTCTTACAACCGCCAAGTTTACTCTACATTTAAAAGGGGGCGTGTAGAGAAGGGGGAGGGGGCGCCACCAGGGCCAACCGCAAGGTCTCTCCGGCGCCACGTGGCTTGCACGACTATCTCTCACGCCCACTGTGCATGCCCGGAGGAGCCCCCCACCACCACCCGTTCCCGATTGTCAAGGGCCAAGTGACACTTTGCGCTCCCGTCCGCCTTTGCAATTGCGCGCTGCTTCCTTGCGCGCTGCCCTGATGCAAAACTCAAAGCCGGTCCGGGTTGCGCTTTGCCTGGCCCGGCCAAGGACGGATTGAAAACAAGGCAATTTGCCAAATAGCAAAGCGGGCTCGACTTGGCTTAGCACGCTAAAGGGGGTTGCATTCCCACGACCTGTCTCCGGGACTGCGGAGCAGATGCTATAAAAGTCCGCCTGGACCAGACTTTCGGCAAAGCCAAGGCGGCGTGCGCTCGAGTCAAAAGAGCGTCGTGTGAAAGGCGGCCCAAGCGGCTACTTCGAAAGGCCAGGCTTCCCTCTCCTTGCCAGAGGGTTGCATAACGGCCTTTCCTTCCCCTCCCAAGCGGGCTGCCACGACCGGGCCCAACCCGGACTGACGTCGCCTCGCCTCCACCCATCGCTACATCCGTGCCAACCTCCCTTTGCGCCAGCCAGTTCAGTTTCTGTTCCCTCCGATCTGCTTTCTGTCTCTCTCCCCCACACCCACCCGAGATCAAAGGCGGGCCAGAAGCCCCCGCGGGGGGAGCAAAAATCTCCCCCCGCGCCACACACACTCTCCCCAGGCTAGGCGGACCTCAACCCCCATGGTCCCCAGCCCAGCAAACTCCAGCAACGCTTCCCCCAACCCTTGAAAGCCGAGCCCCCCCCCCCGAGAGAGCCCCTCCCGTGCCCTCCGTGGAAAGGGACAACGCCCCCTCCTCGCCCCTGCTGAGCCGCGGGACGCGAGTGGCCGCTTCCCTGGGGTGCGGTGGGGGAGGCAGCCAGCTAGCCAGCCCTGCCTAGCCCGATCGTGTTTGTTTTGCCCGGCCACGCGGTCGCCTCCCCTCCCTTCCTTCTTCCTTCCTTCCCACCCCACCCAACCCCACCCACCCCCTGCACCCTCCTTCCGGGTCACATACACACACACAAGACCCGCATACACAAGACCCTCCCCTTCCCCACCGTTCTCCCCCCACCCGCAACCAGCCGGGACCACCCCTCTCCAAGCCCCAGCCCTCTCTCCAAAGCGCCCTCCCTCTCTCCAAGCGCCAGCCCCCCTCCCCAAGCGCGGGGAGGGGTCCGCGGAGGCGCCTGCCAGCTGGCCCGACCCCGCCTCTAGCCGACCCCCCCGTCGACCCCCGCCCCCGGGCCGCCCCCTCCCCGCCAGCCCGTGCGCAACGACGTCCCCCCTCCCCTCTCCACCCTCGCCAGCTGTAGCCAAGCAGGGCGCAACAGCAGCGGCGGCGGCGGCGGCTGCAACGGCAGCGGGGCGGCTCCCGCTCCGGCCGCGGCTCCGCCCCGGAGGCCGGCGGGGGTGTCGGCTGGCTGGCTGGCTCGCACGCTGGCTGGCTGGCTGGCGGGGAACATCATGGCTGAAGTCGGCGAGGACGGGCGCGGCGGCGGGGCCGGAGCCTTGGTGGCGCTGCGCTCGGCGCCCTGCAGCCCCGCCGCGCCCCAGCCGCTGCCTCCGCCGTTGCTGCTGCCGCTCGTCCCCGCGGCGGCGGCTGCTGCCGCTGCTGCTGCTGCTTCTTCCTCCTCCTCCTCTTCCTCCGGCGGGGCGCCGCTGGCTCGGCTGCAGGGCCGCGACTTCGAGTTCCTGATGCGCCAGGCGGCGGTCAGCATCGGGCGCAACTCCTCGCAGGGCGCGGTGGACGTGCACATGGGCCACTCCAGCTTCATCTCCCGCCGCCACCTGGAGCTGGCCTTCCGCGCCCCCCACTTCTTCCTCCGCTGCCTCGGCAAGAACGGCGTCTTCGTCGACGGAGCCTTCCAGCGGCGGGGAGGGCCGCCCCTCCAGCTGCCCCCGCAGTAAGTGACCCCCGCCGGGACCGGAGGAGGAAGAGGAGCGGATGGGGATGGGGATGCGGGGGGGCGCCCGCCGCGGGCCGGGTTGGAGATGCAGCTGGGAGCGCAAGGGGGGGGAGAAAGAGGAGGAGGCGCGAGGGGGCGGTTCAAGGGAGGAGAGGAAGCCCCGCTGTGAAGGGAGGGAGAGAGAGGGGCCGACACGTGTCGGGGCAGGAACCGGAGGGTTTGTTGACAAAACCTCGTTTGAGCGCACCGGAGAGTCGTGGTCTCTGGGGGGCGGGAGCTGGGGGGCAGAACGAGCAGAGCCCCCCCAAAAAAACGCGCGTCGGCACCCCGGGAAGAGCTGGGTGGGAGGGGGGTGCAGGAGGTTAAGGTCATGGGAAGGGGACATTTGCAAAGACAAGCTGGAGAGGAGGGGGAGAACCCGTCCCCCCCCCAGGAAAAGTCTGGGGATGGTGGTCCTTTTGGGGAGAGAAGAGGGGGTGCCTTTCCCACGGTTGAGTTGGGAGGGGTGTCTGGTCAGGAAAGGCAGGCCTACCTTGCAGGGAGTGTTTTGAGTTTTTTTCTGAAAGTTATTCTTCACCCAAAGGCACCGGAGAGAGGCTTCTCTAAAGAGCTGGGATCCGACTGTGGGGTTCACAAAATCCACTGGACCCCCGCTTAAGGGAGCAGCGTGCACCCCAAAAGTGGGGGTTGGGCGGAGGTATGCAAACACTTGAACCGTGGAATGGCTGGGTGGATAGATTCACCCAACAGGCTCTATTCGGTGGCAACTTGTCAGAAGGGACCTGCTGTGGCTTTTTCTGCTGGTTCAGCAGGGTGAGTGAGCCCCCCAAATGGGGGTCTCTTTTAAAAAGGCGTGGAGGGGGGGGGGAAGGCTTTGACAGTGGGGGTGGAGCGCACAAGCAGAGATTATTTGGAAGGTGGTTAAATGATAGGTATCCTGGCCTAGGAACCAGCTTAGAAAAAGGGAAGAAATTAAGAGGAGGGATCTTTTTGAGGAGTGGGGGAGCTTTGAAGGACTGGAGAAACTCCCCCCTCCAACTCTCCACTCCCCATCACTGGGAACCCTTCATTTTCTCAGGGTCATTCCTCCTACCAGTCATTGCTTAATTAATTATCCGGATAAATCGTAGCCTGGGAAGGCCATCATGATGAGCCGAGGGCTCCACGTTTTCTTCTTCCTTCACCCCACCATCTCAAAAGGGGGAGGGGTCTATTTAGAAAGAAAGAGGAAGAAGGTGGGGAGTCCAGACAAACCCCTCCCCTCCCCCAAGATGGAAATCCTGCTTTAGGGTCCTTAGGCAAGGGCACCAGGTCCCTCTCTTGACTATCTGAATTAAGCAGTGTGGAAATTACACAGATTTGAGGGGGGGATCCGGGCAGGGAGCTAAGCAGCTTAATGAATAAACAGCCAGCCCGGCCAAAAAGCAAACAAATCTACAATTCGGCTTTGTGCGAGGTGTGAAGGCAACCAGTGGTGTTTCCAGAATGGGGGGGGGGAGCGGGGGGCTGAGGGTGTGTGTGGAAATCCCTGATAGCTGAATTTAACCCGGCTCTACATTGCTCCTTAGGGCCACGGGAATGTGTGAATTGTGAGTGCTTTTGAGAGTCAGATTAAACTCAGATGTAATACAGAATCCCGATGCCTTGCTTCCTTTTCTCTCCTCTGTTGTTTCGCCACCCCAGGCCCTCCCTGGTTGTGAAAACAAAAACAAAAACCAACGCAAAGCATGTGGTGTTTTGCTTGTTCTCTTGTTATAGTCCTTTGGGCCCCACTCCGTATAAATTTTCTTGGCAAAGTTGTCGGAAGTGGTTTGCCTGAGTTTTCCGGCAGTTTTAATCTAGTACCTTCACTGCTATGGTACGCCAGGGAGATTTGGGGAAAAAGGGACAAGAAAACACAAGACAACACAACTGCACATGTTGGGAGAACCCTTTGTTGATATTTCAATCGTTATCGTGCAAAACTTTTGGAGTAATCTTGGATATTTTTTGCTGTTTATGTTTATAAGATAGTTTGGAAAGTGCTTCACACTAAACCAGGTTTATTTTCTAGACAACCTTGGCAATTTTAAAGACTTGTGGACTTCAGCTCCCAGAATTCTTAGCTGGGAAATTCTGGGAATTGAAGTCCATAAGTCGTAAAATTGCCACGGTTGCACATCCCTTGACTAAAAAGCACGTTTGAAGGCCAGAAGGATGAGACAATATTTCTTTTCTAGGCAAGAGGTGTCCAACCCTGGCAAATTTTAAGACCTGTGGACTTCAACACCCAGAATTCCCCAACCAGCCAACATGGCTGGCTGGGGAATTCTGGGAGTTGAAGTCCACAGGTTTTTAAACACCCCTCTGTTCTAAGCAGAAGGTAACTTGGTTGCGGGGATGAGCAGTTCTAGTCTGCTAAATCTGAATCTCAACCAAAGAAAAGAAAAGAAAAGGGGTATTTCAGAGCAGAACAACCGGAATTTCGAAAAGCTTTAGTGTGGGTGGTCCCGAGAGCTAATTATGACCGAGAGCTAATTATGACAGTGTAATAGAGGAACTAATAAATGAAGGAGTGTTTGAAGGAGGGGAAGTATTTAAAGTGACGATTGTAAAAAAACGAGATGCCTCAACTTTTGCAGTCGAGGAAGAATTCCAAGCAAGTGAGGCAGTGGTGGGTTTCAAATTTTTTTACTACCGGTTCTGTGGGCATGGCATGGCTTGGTCGGCGTGGCAGGAGAAGGATACTGCAAAATCCCCATTCCCTCCTGATCAGCTGGGACTTGGGAGGCAGAGACTAGATGGGGAAGGGGACAGTCAGAGGTGGTATTTACTGGTTCTCCAAACTATCTTTTATTTTATTTTATCACAATAGTATACACAAACATCATCATAAATAAAATCAACACATCATGAAAGAAAAATATATATATATATATATATATATATATATATATATATATATATATGTATGTAAAAGTATGCAACAGCTATGTTAATTTGATATAATGAAGGGAACAATAGGACAGGAACGGTAGGCACTTTTGTGCTCTTATGCACGCCCCTCATAGCCCTCTTAGGAATGGGGTGAGGTCAATAGTAGACAGTAAGCTACTCAACATTTCTGCTACCGGTTCTCCAGAACTGGTCAGAACCTGCTGAAACCCACCTCTGAAGCAAGGGGAGAAAATACTTTAAATTTTAGGAGGGGGAAAAACAGGATTCCAATAAAGGAGAATATTTGTAGCTCGGGGTTGAAATATGTGTGTGTGGGGGGTCCTTGGTTCTCTCTGAGCTTGCTGGTTTTCTTGCAGATGTTTCATGACCGCTAACAGAATGCTTTTAGCGTGAATGTTGATGTTCCTTCTAAAGGAAATAGAAAGCCATCAAAACAATGTGTAAAATTGGAGTTGTTATTCTGGAAAGTTTGGGCCTGAAAATGGAATCCTTGGGATAATAAAAGAAGAGGCCCTTAGTTAGGGCACAAAATGGATTTCAAACATTTGGCTCTGCTCTTCTGCCATCTCATGGGCTGGCTGGGGAATTCTGGGAGTTGAAGTCCACATCTCTTAAAAGCTGCCATAGTTGAGAAACTCTGGCTTAGAGATAAATGCAAACAAAATAAAAATAAAATAAAAATAAAGCCAGTCCTTGTCCTTAGGCTACAGAAATGGGGTGAAAAGGACTTTTTAAAAAGCACAAAGTGCATTCCTGAAAGTGACAGGTGATGAGGGGATGACGAAGATGAGGGTGATGAAGATGAAGGTGAAATTCTAAGTCTCCCTATTCTTTCCTGGGAATTTTTTTTTTCCTGTTGCATGAACCTAACCCGGTGCAGTTTGGCCAATAAACCAAGATGAATGAATTGGAACAAGGAGTTGTGTGAACACACATCATCTACCTGGTAAATTAAAACAACAATAGGGTGAGAAAGTGAATAGAAAGTGAATATAAATAGCAATAGCAATAGCATAGGATAGGATAGGATAGCATAGGATAGGATAGGATAGAGCACTGCACATCAGAACAACTAGACACAAGAACAGTTTTTTCCCCCCGAACGCCATCACTCTGCTAAACAACTAATTCCCTCAACACTGTCAAACTATTTACTAAGTCTGCCCTACTATTAATCTTTTCATCATTCCTATCACCCATCTCCTCCCACTTATGACTGTATGACTGTAACCTTGTGGCTGGTATCCATACAATGTATATTGACTGTTTCCTAGTATGATTCAATTGCTTATTTGTACCCTATGACTATCATTAAGTGTTGTACCTTATGATTCTTGATGAATGTATCTTTTCTTTTATGTACACTGAGAGCGTATGCACCAAAGACAATTCCTTGTGTGTCCCATCACACTTGGCCAATAAAAAAATTATTCTATTCTATTCTATTCTATTCTATTCTATTCTATTCTATTCTATTCTATTCTATCTTGTACAATGATGAAGAGAACCACATACATACATACATACATACATACATACATACATACATACATACATATATATATATATATATATATATATATATATATATTAGCAGAGAGTTTTCTGCTAAAATAATCTGTTTGGAAATTCCTTGAGGGGTTTTGGTTTGTAGGAATGGAAAAAAGAGTTTCCCAGCCTGATAAGGCACAAGCAGCTGGATCCCATAAATACATTTTGGGCAGATAAAAGTGAAATTGAAAAAAAACAAAACTTCTTGACTGATTTAGGGTGAATCAACCATGTGATGGAGGCAGTATTGCTCCTTAAGGTATTAACAGAGATAAACACGTCTGTTCACATGAGTGGCTGCAGAAAAATGAGCCTTGCTTGGCTTGTTCATTGGCAGACCATGGTTTATGGCTCAGCATGGATGAGTACACTATCAAATGGAGGGGGTGAGTTGATGGACTAAGGATTAAGCAAACTATGGTTTGGTGAAATGTGTCAGCCCAGCCTGTTGACTTCCTTTTGGGTATCTTTGAGAGTTCCGGATAGTTGTAGCCTCCACATTGTGTGTCACGGTGGCTCAGTGTGTTTTCAAGCTCAATTTCGGGGAAACCTGGAGGGGGTGTGCCTGTATTTTGTGTGTCACAAACGTGTGTGCTTTGGAAACAGAGAAAGGAAGCCGTGATCCCCAAGAGTTTGCTAACCTTTCTCCCTCCTAAGATAATTTTCCAAGGGATGATTGCTATTTTTGCAAAGTTGCAATATAAACAGGAGTTTGGGCCGGCTTCATCTTCCCAATAACGTGTACAATTTTTACCTGGAATTATTGGAGTTGCTAACCAGGAGACGAGATCTTCCCCATTGGTTGTAAGATAAATTCATTTCTCTTTACTTTTTGCATCATTTTTGCAAATTGAATTTATCGTTACATAGCCCAGAGGCACTTCAGTCTGATCGGCAGTATAAAAATCTGCTAAATAAAATAAAAACAAACATTGAAAGAATAAGCAGAAAATGGGCCAGACACAAATGTGGTGGGCAGATGGAGAAATTTGCCAAATAAATAACAAAAATAAACACTGAAAGAACAGGGAGAAGGTGGCCCAGATACACCCAGTATGAAAATTTGCTAAATAAATAGAGTAAAAATGTGGAGACAGTAGGCAGAAGATAATCTAGACACTCACAACTCTAGTGGGCAATGTAAAAATTTGATAAATAGATAAAACAGAATAGAATATTCTATATTGGCCAGCTGTGATTGGACACACAAGGAATTTATCTCCCAATGTACATACAAGCAACAAAGTAATAAATAAAACAAAACACACGTAAAAAAAACACATTTATGGTAAAAGAAGAAAGAAAGAAAATAAACACGGAAAGAATAGGCAGTGAAGTGTGATAGGCGGCATAGAAATATTTTAAATACATAAAATAAAAATAAATGTGGAAAGAATAGGCAGAAGATGAGTTAAATACACACAACTTGTAGTGGGCAGTGTAGAAATTTGGTAAATGGATAAAATAGAATAAAATAGAATATTCTTTATTGGCCAGCTGTGATTGGACACACAAGGAATTTATCTCCCAGTGTACATACAACCAGCAAAGTAATAAATAAAACACACTTGTACAAAAAATACATTTATGGCAAAACAAACAAACAAACAAACAAACATGGAAAGAATAGGCGCTGAAGTGTGATAGGTGGCGTAGAAATATTTTTCTGTGGGAAGAATTGTGGTGGACAGTGTAGAAATTTGGTAAATAGATAAAATACTGTGTTTCCCTGAAAATAAGACCCTGTCTTATATTTTTTTGAACCCTGAAATAGGCACTTGGCCTTATTGCCATGGCTCAAAAGCCCATATGGTCTTCTTTTACCATAAATGTGTTCTTTTACAAGTGTGTTTTGTTTTATTTGTTACTTTGTTGCTGGGAGATAAATTCCTTGTGTTTCCAATCACAACTGGCCAATAAAGAATATTCTATTTTATTCTATTTTATCCATTTACCAAATTTCTACACTGCCCACTACAAGTTGTATGTATTTAACTCATCTTCTGCCTATTCTTTCCACATTTATTTTTATTTTATGTATTCAAAATATTTCTATGCCGCCTTATTTTCTTTCTTCTTTTACCATAAATGTGTTTTTTTACAAGTGTGTTTTGTTTTATTTATTACTTTGTTGCTTGTATGTACACTGGGAGATAAATTCCTTGTATGTCCAATCACAGCTGGCCAATAAAGAATATTCTATTCTGTTTTATCTATGATCAGGCGATGTCTTATTTGGGAGGAAACAGGGTAGAATATTTTTTATTGGGTAGCTGTGATTGGACACACGAGGAATTTGTCACCGGTGCAGAAGCTCTCAGTGTACATACAAGCAACAAAGTAATACATAAACCAAAACACACTTGTAAAAAAAAATACATTTATGGTAAAAACAAATAAATAGAATAGAATAGAATAGAATAGAATAGAATAGAATAGAATTTATTGGCCAAGTGCGATTGGACACACAAGGACACACCAATCTTGGTGCATATGCTCTCAGTGTACATAAAAAAAAAGAAAAAAATTACCTTCATCAAAGGTACAACATTTACAACACTAATGATGGTCATAGGTTGCAATTTAACCCTTAGTGATAGCAACAAAAAGTTACAGTCATACAGTCGTAAGTGGAAAGAGATTGGTGATGAAAACGATGAGAAAATTAATAGTAGTGTGGATTTAGTAAATAGTAGATTTAGTAGAAATAGTAGATTTAGTAAACACGGAAAGCATAGGCAAAAAAAAATAGGCACCTTTTCAGACTTGAAACCTACAGTCCGGCTGGCTTTATGTCACCAGCTTTCAAATGAATCTTCGCTCTGTTATATTTTTATTTTTTTAAAAAATAAAATAAACAAAAGTTACATAACTGCAAGCTGTTTTCTTGCGTTTGGGTATTGGGTGAGCCGTCTCTGTGCTCCTGGCTTTCCCCCCCCCCCACAAGCCAATCTGAGTTTGGAAATGTTTTTGTTGAGAGGGGAGGGGGGGGCCCGGAAATCTGGGACTCTTTATCAGGGCAATTAATTTCTCCTTGTAAAACATGGCTGACTTTTTTTTTCCCCCTTCCTGCTTTGCAAGAGCCCATGGCGTCCGTGCCCCCTCAATTAACTTCCTCTCTCTCTCTCTCTCTCTGCTAAAGTTGCAACCGGTGCCAAATTAAGAGGCTGGGAAAGCTGACTTGTCTTTGCATGATTGATTGATTTTTAAAAGTGCCCGAGCAACAACATTCTCTTTCCAAGCGCTTGTAAACCGTGTTTTCCACACCTGGGTAAATTATGCAAGATTGGATTTAAAAAGTATACTTTCCCCCCCCCCCATCCCCTTTGGGTAAGCGACACACAAAACCCATCATCCATCGCAAGAAGGACATGAAAAGTATAAAGAGCTTTTTGATAAGGTTTCTAAGGGGAAAAGTTTGGGAAGCCCTGCCTTTCATTTTATTTTAATTTGCCACGAAAGTTGAAAAAGCAACGCCTTTTCGTTTTAAATTGGCAAAGAAGTTTTAAAAAGTTGCAAAGAAATTTTGAGTTGCAAAGAAATTTTTGGAAAGCAAGGATGCCCTTTATCTTATTTTAACTTGCAAAGGCATTTTTGAAAAAGCAACGCCTTTTATTTTCTTCTTTTACCATAAATGTGTTCTTTTACAAGTGTGTTTTGTTTTATTTGTTACTTTGTTGCTGGGAGATAAATTCCTTGTGTTTCCAATCACAACTGGCCAATAAAGAATATTCTATTTTATTCTATTTTATCCATTTACCAAATTTCTACACTGCCCACTACAAGTTGTATGTATTTAACTCATCTCTGCCTATTCTTTCCACATTTATTTTTATTTTATGTATTCAAAATATTTCTATGCCGCCTTATTTTCTTTCTTCTTTTACCATAAATGTGTTTTTTTACAAGTGTGTTTTGTTTTATTTATTACTTTGTTGCTTGTATGTACACTGGGGGATAAAATCCTTGTGTTTCAATCACAGCTGGCCAATAAAGAATATTCTATTCTGTTTTATCTATGATCAGGCGATGTCTTATTTGGGAGGAAACAGGGTAGAATATTTTTTATTGGGTAGCTGTGATTGGACACACGAGGAATTTGTCACCGGTGCAGAAGCTCTCAGTGTACATACAAGCAACAAAGTAATACATAAACCAAAACACACTTGTAAAAAAAAATACATTTATGGTAAAAACAAATAAATAGAATAGAATAGAATAGAATAGAATAGAATAGAATAGAATTTATTGGCCAAGTGCGATTGGACACACAAGGACACACCAATCTTGGTGCATATGCTCTCAGTGTACATAAAAAAAAAGAAAAAAATTACCTTCATCAAAGGTACAACATTTACAACACTAATGATGGTCATAGGTTGCAATTTAACCCTTAGTGATAGCAACAAAAAGTTACAGTCATACAGTCGTAAGTGGAAAGAGATTGGTGATGAAAACGATGAGAAAATTAATAGTAGTGTGGATTTAGTAAATAGTAGATTTAGTAGAAATAGTAGATTTAGTAAACACGGAAAGCATAGGCAAAAAAAAATAGGCACCTTTTCAGACATGAAACCTACAGTCCGGCTGGCTTTATGTCACCAGCTTTCAAATGAATCTTCGTTTGTTATATTTTTATTTTTAAAAAATAAAATAAACAAAAGTTACATAACTGCAAGCTGTTTTCTTGCGTTTGGGTATTGGGTGAGCCGTCTCTGTGCTCCTGGCTTTCCCCCCCCCCCACAAGCCAATCTGGGTTTGGAAATGTTTTTGTTGAGAGGGGGGGGCCCGGAAATCTGGGACTCTTTATCAGGGCAATTAATTTCTCCTTGTAAAACATGGCTGACTTTTTTCCCCTTCCTGCTTTGCAAGAGCCCATGGCGTCCGTGCCCCCTCAATTAACTTCCTCTCTCTCTCTCTGCTAAAGTTGCAACCGGTGCCAAATTAAGAGGCTGGGAAAGCTGACTTGTCTTTGCATGATTGATTGATTTTTAAAAGTGCCCGAGCAACAACATTCTCTTTCCAAGCGCTTGTAAACCGTGTTTTCCACACCTGGGTAAATTATGCAAGATTGGATTTAAAAAGTATACTTTCCCCCCCCCCCAAACCCCTTTGGGTAAGCGACACACAAAACCCATCATCCATCGCAAGAAGGACATGAAAAGTATAAAGAGCTTTTTGATAAGGTTTCTAAGGGGAAAAGTTTGGGAAGCCCTGCCTTTCATTTTATTTTAATTTGCCACGAAAGTTGAAAAAGCAACGCCTTTTCGTTTTAAATTGGCAAAGAAGTTTTAAAAAGTTGCAAAGAAATTTTGAGTTGCAAAGAAATTTTTGGAAAGCAAGGATGCCCTTTATCTTATTTTAACTTGCAAAAGGCATTTTTTTGAAAAGCAACGCCTTTTATTTCAAGTGGCAAAGACATTTTTAAAAAGCAGTGCTAAGCCTTTATTTGGTTTCCTGATTTCTCGGCTGCGGATAATAATTCTGCCGAAGGAAGGGAGGTGGGGGGGGAGAGATTGGCTTTCTCATTTGCTTGTTTATGATCAGGGTAAATAAACCCCAGGACTCCTCCCTTTCCAGTTTTGTAAAGCTGATGATGCAATATTTCCTACCCCCTTCTTCTTGCTTGCTTGCTTTCCCCCCCCCTTCCCCTTAAATGGAATTTGCCCTGCGTTTTCTCGCAGGTAAACAGTTCCAGTTTTCCTTGCGTTCAGGCGCTTGCCGCTCGCAACCAGGCCTCAAACTTGTGGCACGTTTTTTGTTTTTTGTTTTTCCTTTCGAGGCCAAACTTGAAACGTGTTGAGCACATGGATATCATTACTTCTGGATATATTTTTATTTATTTATTTGCTTGCAAAACCCTTCCTATATATATATATGTGTGTGTGTGTTTCTGGTCACAAATTCCCCCTGGAGGGGGAAACCCTGCAGGAAAGGAAATTCCGCATGTATGCATGGTTATATAGCTCCGTGGTATATATGTTTCCCCCCCCCCCGCCGCATATGGCTGTGTTTAAAATGCCGTTCCGCAGAAGTTTTAACACGGGAATTTTTGGCAGGAGAGAAAGAAAGAAGCAGCTGAAATATTTTGTCCATTTTGTGTTAGTGTTTCCACCGTCAGGGAAGGAATATCGAGAGAAACTTTATAAATAAGACTCTGTCTAGCAAGGATTTCTTCTTTTTGGGCTACAGCAGGAGTCTCCAAACTTGGGAACTTTAAGCCTGGAGGACTTCAACTCCCAGAATTCCCCAGCCAGCAAATCTGGGAGTTGAAATCCTCCAGGCTTAAAAGTTCCCAAAGTTGGAGACCCCTGGGCTACAGGATCGAAGAATTGAAAAAAAAAACCCCAGGTTTCTTTCTTTCTCAAGGGCAAAATATATACTCTACAGGTAGTCCTCAACTTACGGCCACAATTGAGCCCAAACTTTCTGTTGTTAAAGTGAGACATTTGTTACGGGAGCGTTTTCGCCCCATTTTACGCCCTTTCTAGCCACAGTTGTTAAGTCAATCCCCGCCGTTGATAAGTCAGTAATTTCGGCCGTGAAGTAAATCTGGTTTCCCCCATTGACTTTGCCTGTCGAAAGGTTCCCGGCACCCTGCAACCGTCATAAGTACATGCCAGTTGCCAAGCCTCTGGATTTTGATCACAGGGTCACGGGGATGCTAAAAAGGTCGTCACTCTGAAAAACATTTTTTTACAGTGGCTCTGTGACTTAGAACAGTCACTAAATGTAACTGTTGTTAAGTTGAGGGATATCTGTGTTTACTAGGGCCTAAACTAGGGTTCCATAGGGACGCGGTGGCTCAGGGGCTAGGACGTTGAGCTTGTCGATCGAAAGGTCGGCAGCTCAGCGGTTCGAATCCCTAGTGCTGCTGTGTAACGGGGTGAGCTCCCGTTACTTGTCCCAGCTTCTGCCAACCTAGCAGTTTCGAAAGCACGTAAAAATGCAAGTAGAAAAAATAGGGACCATCTTTGGTGGGAAGGGAACAGCGTTCCGTGCGCCTTTGGCGTCGAGTCATGCCGGCTACATGACCACGGAGACGTCTTCGGACAGCGCTGGCTCTTCAGCTTTGAAACGGAGATGAGCACCGCCCCCTAGAGTCGGCAACGACTAGGGAACCTTTACCTTTTAAACTAGGGTTCGCAGTAGATCTTGGCTTGTTAAAGCAACCCGCCAGCCACGAGTTCAATCAATTGCAACTGTGGCTTAGAGAAGCTTGCAGGAAAAGCGAAATACTGTTAAAGAGGGATCATGCAAGACGAATTCATGACCAGCTTGTGATCAATAAACCAAGTTAATTAATGATCATGCTGGGGGACCCAGAGCAAGAAAACTCACAGAAGTTTTTTTTTATTATCATTATTATTTGGGGCCAATCGCTTGCTCTTTGCCTGGCCTACCTCACAGGGTTGGGGAGGAAAAAAAACTGGAGGAGGAAATAATGCTTGGTCTCTTTTAACTCCTGGAGGAACTCAGATTTTAATTCAGTGAACTCTCTCTTCCATTTGTGCAAGCATTTTTATTTTTACAAATAAACACTTTTGGAAAAATTAATGGGGGTAGTCCTCGACTTACAACCATTCATTTAGGGACTGTTCAGACTTACAACTGGTCCTCGCACTTAACAACCGTTGCAGCATGCCCCATGGTCACGTGATCCTTGGGGGGGGGTCACGTGATCGGCGCTTTGCAATCTCCCCGGCTGGCTACCAACCACAAGCAAATTCCTTGGAGGAAACCAGATTTGCTTAACGGCCCTCTGATTCACTTAACAACCGCAGTGGCTGGCTTAACCAGGCGGCAGAAAGATCACAAAATCGAGCACGTCTGGCTGAACTGAACGGCCTTGCTTAGCAAGGGAAATTCTGGTTCCCGTTCGAAATCGAGGACTACCTGCCTATGAAAATATTTAAAAGTCCCTGTGTTGCTATTGAAGAAATCTCAGCCAATTATCTCCACACCTGCAGAGAGCAGCTATCAAAGGCTAGATCAGCTCCAGAAATATGTTCTTCTAAGGAGACATTTAATCATCCTGGTACGAGTTTAATTATTACCTTGGATTTTCCGGATGGGTTTTTTTTTTGTTTTTTTTTTAGGAAATGCACTTTAAGTCATCTTTTTTTAAATATATAATTTTTTTATTTTATTTAAAAAAAACACAAAACATTCTTATGCAGTGTGTCATCTCTGTGCTACATCATTCCTCATTTATCACACGCAAAATTCCCCATTTTCTTCTTCGCATCTTTCAATAATGATACCTTGTTAACGTCAAATATCATTATTCTCTTCATACATATTACTAACCATTTTCATTTTGTTTATAACTCTTTCTTACTATATTTTCTACTTGTTTTTGGTCTCCTTCATTTCCAAACTCCCCTTTTTATTCTCCAACCATTGATAAAATACTTCCCATATCATATAATACTCAGCTTGCTCTTTCTCTTCAATTGCTTAATGTTAATCTATTCATTTCTGCACATTCTAATATTTTCCTTATAACTCTTTCTTACTATATTTTCTACTTGTTTTTGGTCTCCTTCATTTCCAAACTCCCCTTTTTATTCTCCAACCATTGATAAAATACTTCCCATATCATATAATACTCAGCTTGCTCTTTCTCTTAAATTGCTTAACGTTAATCTATTCATTTCTGCACATTCTAATATTTTCCTGATCACCTTCTCTTCGATCAGAATCTCTCCGCTTTTCCAATGTTGTGCAAATACAATTCTAGCTGCAGGTAATACATGAATAAGTCTCTCTCTCCCTCTCTCTCTCTCTTCCTTCTCGGATGGAGTTGTTATCCTTCCGCTGAGAAAAAAAAACTCTGGGGTTAAGGGTGTTGTGGTGTTTCTATATTCTCCCCTTCTGCTCTGTGTGTGTCGGGAAATATATAAACGCCCTGCCGAGCTTTCTATTTTGCAGCAGCGACATAAATCTCGGTCGGTAGGATTCAGGTTTCACAGCTGTGTTGTCGTCGGAGCTTTTGCAAACAAGCAGAGCGAACTAAAAAAAAAAGAAAGAAGAATAACAAAATGCGAAATTGCTGCAAGCCAAGGCCCTTTTAGTGAAAGCAACTACTTTGGTGCGTGGTTTCCTCGAGAACAGGAAGAAGAAGAAGCAAGCGATGGTGTCTCGAACCCTCTTGATTAAGTTGAGATTCTCGTCCCTGGAGACCGTTCAGACATGGAAACGGTCTTGTTTCCTTGGTGGAGTGAGCGAGGGGTGAGATTCCTCCGTGGGTTGTTCATTTCGCACAACGTCAAGCTGACGTTAATGTTTACCCCAAAGTTTAGATTCGTTTTCTTGCTGCGGGATTTGACTGCCGAGGTCTGAAAGCGAGGCGTCTTGAGATGGGGGCCACAGATGTTTGCAACAAACCAAGATCAAGCCGGGTGATTTCTTGTTTCCAGAGTTAACAACACACACACACGCACGCACCCAAATCTAACGGCAAGCTTTTACGGGTTGGAAGCCACAGAGATTTGCAAAAAAAACAGGATCAAGGCAGGTGATTTCTTGCTTCCAGAGTTAACCACACACACACACACACAATTTAACAGCAAGCTTTTGTGAGTTGGAAGCCACAGACATTTGCAGCAAACCAAGGTCAGGTCCGAAGGGAAGAGGGTACAGAGTGATGTTACATGGTGTCTTGAAAAACTTGTTTCGTTTATTTATTTGGAGAACTGATATAGCCACCTACTCACTCACAGCGGCTCAATTGGTTTACAAACAGTAAAAACACACACACACACACAAAAAGTGATAATAAACAATAATCCACCAATCCACCCACCACAGCGATAGCACACAATTAAACAAGCCATTTCTTCGCACTCTGAGTTCCCCAGGCCCGCTGGCCAAACCACGTCTTTGGAGCCTTCCGGAAGACTGTCAGAGTAGAGGCCGTTCTAATTTCTAGAGGGATGATGTTCCAAAGGGAGGGAGCCACCACGGAGAAGGCCCTTCTTCTGGGTCCCATCAGATCTATCTCCTTAGGGGACAACACCCACAACATTCCTCCCTTACCGCTCTTGTGGGTCGGGTGGATATGACCAGGGTTGAGCTGCTGGGGGTTCTCAGGAGTTCGGGAGAACCTCTAGCTAAGATTCTGTGCAGTTTGGAGAACTCCCAAATCCCATTCTGGGCCGGCCTCGCCCACCCCTCCCCTCCCCGGAGTCCCCACGCAGCCCGTTTTGGATGCAGGTAAGTGCAGAGCGCGTGCAGAGGCTCTGCAAGGGTGGAAAAAAAGACCTCCAGAGAGCCTCCGGAGCCTGGGGAGGCTGTTTTCGCCCTGCCGGAGGCTCGAGGAAAGCCTCTGGAGCCCGGGGAGGGCAAAAATGCTCCCCTCATACTGTGGTGCAGGAGGCCGACTAGGCCACGCCCACCCAGCAACCGGGCAGAGAACCTCTTGTTAAAATTTTTGAAGCCCACTCCTGGTCCCATCAGATGTATCTCCTTAGGGGACGGGACCAGTGGTGGGTTGGTTCGCAAGAAACGAGTAAAATGGGCGGGAAGCTCCACCCACAGACCCAGACTTCATCAGGAAGCTTCTGTGCATGCGCAGAAGTGCACAGGCGCGTGGTCCCGTTACGAACCGGTAGTAAAAATAAGTAGAACCTACCCCTGGATGGGACCCACAGCATTCCTCCCTCGCCACTCTAGTGGATCGGGTGGGTATGACTGGCAAGAGACGGTCCCTCCGATAACCTTGGTCCCAATTTCCATGCTCCTTTCCAATCAGCGTTAGGAATTTTACAAAAATTGAGGCTGCAGCTTGGCTCGGTGTGATACGAGCTCCTTTGATGCTTGGCTTGGAGAGAGGACCGTCTCAAGGTAGAGATGCTCAAAGCAAGCAGATGAACCATCTATGGGGTGTTGTGGCTTTTAATTCTGTGTTGTTTCGATGCTTCATTTGAGTGGGGAAATTGCAGTAAATGAAACCGAAAGTCTCACACAAAAATAGTAAGTACGACTGGCAAGCAGGCTCCACAATAAGTTAAGATTAAGATCCAAAATCTGATAACCTTGGTTTTTTTTAACCACAATTACTTGAATAAAGCATGACTTCCTGATTGCACATAAGCCTGATACCATGACTTCCAAAACACCATAGCTAGATTCACACAGAAAGAAACCATTATTACGCAATGTTTTAACCCTTTGGCTTGGATTTTTAAGCTTGGTCTCTCGCAGTTCTCTTACCAACGTCACTTTAAGCAGGTCTACTCAGAGGAAGCACCAAACTACAGTTACAAATCACACTAAATAGTGATGTGGTTCGTTTTTTGGTTTAGTGTTTCATGCTTTCTTCTACAAACCATAGTTAGAATAACAGTTGGAAGGGACCTTGGAGGTCTTCTAGTCCAACCCCTTACTCAGGCAAACAAATAGTTGTTCAATCTCTTCTTGAAAACCTCCAACTTCTGGAGGCAACTTCCGTTCCACTGATTAATAGTTCTAATTGTCAGGAAATTTCTCTTTAGTTCTAGGTTGCTTCTCTCCTTGATGAGTTTCCACCCATTGTTTCTTGTCCTGCCCTCAGGTGCTTTGGAGAATAGGTTGACCCTCTCTTCTTTGTAGGAGTCCCCCATATATTGGAACCCTGCCATCATGTCACCTTTAGTCCTTCTTTTCATTAAACTAGACAATTCCAGCAACCGTTCTTTACATGTTTTAGCCTCCAGTCCCCGATCATCTTTGTTGCTCTTCTCTGCACTCGTTCTAGAGTCATAGAGGTGTATTCCTCAACATAATAGAGCAGTTACAGATACAGATCAACAGAGACCTTGTAGGTCATCTAGTCCAACCCCCCTCCCCCCCCCCGACCAAGCATTTCTGACCGATGGCAGTCCAGTCTCTTCTTGAAAGCCTCCAGTGTTGAAGCTCCCACAACTTCCGAAGGCAACTTCTATTCCATCGGTTGATTGTTCTCACTGTCAGGAAATTTCTCCATATTTCCAGGTTGAGTCTCTCCTTGATCAGTTTCCATAAGGGGGTTGGACTAGATAGAGCAGGGGTCTCCAACCTTGGCAACTTTAAGACTTGTGGACTTCAACTCCCAGAGTTCCTCAGCCAGCTGGCTGAGGAACTCTGGGAGTTGAAGTCCACAAGTCTTAAAGTTGCCAAGGTTGGAGACCCCTGGACTAGAGGACCAGCTGAGGAACTCTGGGAGTTGAAGTCCACAAGTCTTAAAGTTGCCAAGGTTGGAGACCCCTGAACTAGAGGACCTCTCAGGTCTCTTCCAACTCTGTCATTTTATTCTATTTTTTTTTTCCTCGTACTGAAAACAGCTCAGTTTCTTTTGTGATAATATCTCCCCGTTCTTCTGAGTTAAATCCTTATATTCCGTTCCTTCGGCTTCAAAATGAAGTTCCTGGAACCAGATTAAGAATTACCTTAGCTAAGCCAATTACCTTAGTCATGAACCAGGAAGATGGCAAGGTAAGAATCTGGTTTCTCCCTGAATCATTCTTGGAAGATAATAACACAAATTTTAATCATGCAAAGCAGTGTCTGCATCAAGGCAAGATTTCATCAAAACCGTGAAACAGGTGTTGTGATATAACACCACAACCTACCTCTCCTTGCGGACAGACAGTCCTCGACTTACAACAGTTTGTTTAGTGACCGTTTGAAATTACAACGCCACTGAAAAAAAGTGACTTAGGACCGATTTTCACTCTTACGACTGCTGGCAGGTCACGTGGTCAAAAATTCAGAAGCTTGGCGACGGGTTCATATTTACGACGGTTGCAGGGTCCCCTGATCCTTTTCTGTTTTGTTTTTTTGTTTGTTTGCTTGCTTTGATTTATTTTTTTTATTTTTTAACACACACCCATCAACATGCAATGCATTTTTTCCGAACAGAATATTGGCCGGGTTTCATAGTCATACGACTTTTGATTCTCTCCCAACTACATCTGATATGCTTACATTTAATATTTTTTCTCTCGTTTTTATTTTCCTTCTTTTATTTATATTGTAAATGTAATCTTACCCTTCGCCCTGAATTCTAATCATTTATCAAATTTTCTCTCTCTCTCTCTCTCTCTTTTTTTTTTTATTTTTTGTGACGAGCAAACTCAATGGAGAAGCCAGGTTCACTTAATGGCTGTGGCAAGAAAAGTGGTGAAACGGGGCAAAACAAATTTCTTACAACGGTCTTGCGACATAAATTTTGATACACACACTCCAATGTGGTTTTAAATCAAGGGCAGCAGTGTTATTCATTTACCTTCGCTACCGGTTCGCCAATGAGAGCGCGCGCACCACCTCTGCGCATGCGCAGAGCGTCCGTGATGACGTCCAGGTGGATGGGCAGAGCCTCTCACCGCTGCTACCGGTTCTCCCAAACCGGGTAGAACCAGTAGAATCCCACCACTGATCAAGGATTACCTGCATTCAGGATTCTGTAGCACAGAGAGAGAAATTCTTGGTTTGAGTTCGGTTGTCGGCAGTGGTGGGTTTCAATCGGTATGACCACCAATTCGCTTCGTACACGTGGTTTGCACGCGCTTTGCACTTCATGCAAGCGCATTGATTTTCAGAACAGCTGAGGCACGGCAATCCACTCTGCTGCGCCTATCAGCTGGGTTAAAAACAAACAAATATAGGTAGGCATAGCACAGGGGGCAGGCAGGAGAGTCCAGTTGACGGTCGCAGCAAACCGGTTCGCTGTCAACTCACCATCACCACTGCCGGATCGTCCGAACCGAGGAGAACCGGTAGCAACCCACCACTGGTTGTTGGTCTCGGTTCAGTGGACTTTTTAAGTTTGGAAGAATATGAGTACAGATAGTACAGAGTACAGATAGACCTCGACTTACAACCGTTTTGTATAATGTCCGTTCAAAATTACAACAGCACTAAAAAAACGGGGGGGGGACTTTTCCGCCCCTCTTCCACCGATCTGGAAAACAAAAGTCCTACCATCCTTTTGCGAGAAGAGAAAGCTTCCTTTGCAAAGTCCAGTTCAAACCTTTGGAGACTCAGATGGACCCATTTTCCAGACCGAAAATCGCCCGAGGTTACAAGGGCGCCTTTTGTGGTTTGCAGCGTTCAAAATCTCTTCCTCCCCCTTTCACCGCGGGAAAAAAAAAAACCTCCCATGTCCTGCTTTCTATAAACAGAAGAGCCGGTGTGTACCCAGAAAAAATAGAAAAAGGCTCGCTTGATCTTTTTAAACGGAAATGTTTATTAAAGTTTGTCGAGCGTGACAAAAGGAGAGAGAGAGAGAGAGAGCGGATGCAAAAAAGGCCTTCGATTTTTCCAGCATCGGCTGTGCAATGAAAAGCTTTCTTTAGTTTAGTTTTGTTTTGTTTGTTTTTTTTCAAAAAAAGAAGAAAAAAAGATGAGGGAGGGTGGGCGGGTTTAAGGGCTTTGTTTTTTTTTTTTTTTTTATTCAAAAAGTTTTACAAAAAATTTTTCCCCCCTTTCCCCAACCCTTTCCTTCACAAACCCCTCCCTCCCCTGGCTTCCCGGAACAAACACAAGGTATAGTTAAAATAAAACAAACATATGCTAAAAAATTTTTTCCCAAAACTATTATACCAATTCTCCCTCTCTAGCTCTGACTTCCTCCTGACATAACCAAATCCTTCAAAAAATTTACAATAAACAATAATAAAATATATAAATCAGTAGAACAAATTAATCCTAAAATATTTAAAACCAGCTAAAACGTAAAAATCCAATCCAATTCAGAGAATATCTCCTTATAGCTTCTATAACCATATAACCATATAATTCTTTCGGGACACAAATATTTTTGTCTATTAATATTTTAAAAACCTTGTTTCAAAAATAATACTATTGTCTCTTGCCATTTTTTGGTGCATTAATCTCTGTCTTTCCTTCGTTGCTCCTTTTAAAAGTCAATCACAATATTTCCTAGTAATTCCTTATGTCCAGAAATCCAAAAATTACTGCCGTATATTCCATCAGTCCAAAAGAGAACTCTTGGGAAACATTAAGCTTGTGAGTCTTTTCCATTTGAGGACAATCTCCTGTAGCACAAATTCAGGCAGCTCATCCAAACTATTTAAAGAAAACTTCTTTAGATCACCTTGTTTCTTCACGATCAAATCTTCATATTTATCCACTTTTATTTGTATATCCTCCATTCCATTTTCCGTATAATTGCACTGGTTTATTTGTTCCAAACTCTCATCCAAAACGTCCCCATTTTTATCAATTTGTATTTTGAATAATTAAATACATTCTTTCTGTGTAGTCCTGTATAACGTCCGAACCCATTCTTCTGAAAGAACCTCCATAACAAAATTCCTGCTGAGAATCCTTGTAACGTACTTAAACAGCGTAATATAATCCAACAGTCCACAGTCAAACACAATAAGATAAAATCTCCATTCAGTTTCGATTCAACAGCAAAGCTCCCTTTGATGTATCGCTCTGCTTTCAGTTTCTCTAAAACGAAACTGAAGGGGGGGAGGAAGTCAGAAAATCAAAAATACTTGCAAACCAATAATTGCTCCTCACATTTGTTCCGCCTGCTTTTCGTATCCACAAAAAAAAATCAATTGCTAGCAGAAGTGGACATCTTCCTCTTTTCCTGCTTTTTCAGGAGCGCAGAGAATACTGGAGGTGGGGGAGGGGTAAATAAGGGGATTCACCGTTCAGGACTTTGTATTACAAAAACAAAGCCCCTAGGGGAATCTACCCAATTCCTCCCCCTTGCTCTGTCTCTCTCTTTCAACCAGAGAGAGAAATGAAGCCGGGATCAGTTGTTAAATCTGGCTTTTACGGTATTCAATGCGGAGTGCCATAAATTGGCACCCAGCGAGAAAGATGGCGCCACCCGGAAGCCGGGTTTAAGGGCTTTGTAAGTGTGGATTCCTCGGTGGATCAGGAAGCCTGGCAACCGAAGGAGGGATTTTGAGTCCTGGTAACTAACTGCCTTTAAAGCCTCTTCGCTCTCCAGCCAATGGGAAGGGAGGGGATAAGTGGAAATCCCGCAGGAATTCGGACCCCTTTGTCTGAAATGGTCTAGGGCTGGGGTGTCCAAACTTGTCTCCTTGAAGAGTGGTGGACTTCAACTCCCAGAATTCTCCAGCCAGCATGAGCTATAAATATGAGCAAGTTGCTGGCTGGGGAATTCTGGGAGTTGAAGTCCACCACTCTTCAAGGGGCCAAGTTTGGACATCCCTGGTATAGGGTTTCCTGCCTGTGCAGGGGGTTGGACTAGAGGACCTCTGAGGACCCTTCCAGCGCTGTTATTCTATTCTATTGTTTCTCTTTTGCCCAAAACCAAATGGGTGCCCATTGTCTTGAAACGGTATAGGGCCGTGATGGCGAACCTATGACACGTGTGCTACAAGTGGCACGCGGAGCTGTATCAGTGGGCACGCGAGCTCAGCTCCAGCACGCATGTGTGCATCAGCCAGCTGATTTTTGGGCCTTCTGGGCACACCAGAAGTAGGGAAACAGACTGTTTCCAGCCTCCGGAGGGCCTGTGGGGGGGGTGGGGGGGAAGGCCCGTTTTTTGCTCTCCCCAGGCTCCTAGAAAGGCTCTGGAGCCTGAGGAGAGCAAACAATAGGCCTTCCGGTCCCACGGGAAGTCAGCAAATGGGGCCGTTCTTGGCCTCTGGAGAGTGCAGGAGGGTCCTGTGCGCATGTGAAGGGGGTGGCATAGAAGTATGGTTGTGGGCATGCACACACATGACCCCCCCCCTGTGCTCCCCCCACATTTGGCACGCGGTGGGAAAAAGGTCACCATACCATCACCTGGTATAGGGTTTCCTGCCTGAGAAGAGGGTTTGGACTAGAGGACCTCCGAGGTCCCTTCCAGCTCTGTTACTCAATTCTATTTTTTTCTCTTTTGCACGAAAGCAACTGAGGTGCCCCTCGCACCCCCCCCCCTTTGAGCAGAGAGATACAGGTAATACTCGTTTTACAACCCCCACGGAGGCCAACCTTTCTGTCACTAAGCGAGATCCTAGACTTTCTGGCCACATTTGGCGATAAAAGTCTCATTCTATTTGTATATTTATATACAGAGTCAACTTATTGCCCCCAACAATCTGGGTCCTCATTTTACCTACCTTATAAAGGGTGGAAGGCTGAGTCAACCTCGGGCCTGGTGGGACTAGAACCTGCAGTAATTGCAGGCTGCTGTGTTCTTAATAACAGGCTTTTACTAGCCTGAGCTAATTTTGAATTTTGATCGCCTGAGCATGGGGATGCTGTGCTTAAGTGCGGGAAAGGGTCGCACGTCGCTTGTTTTAGTGCCGCCGTACCTTCGAACAGTCACTAAGCAAACGGTGTAAATTGAGGATTCCTGCACACCTCTGATCTCTCCCTTACATTGACCGGCACGGTTCGTTTTGGTCTAGAGCTAGTCCTTGACTTATGACCGTTGCTTAGTGACTGCCTCAAAGCCACAAACTTTCTGCCCCCTTCGTATTGGCTCTTCTTATTCCCGCAGGACGCCATAGAAAAAATATCTCATATTTTTTTGACATCATGGCCCGATTGGGTATATCAGAGCAAAAAAAAAAAGAAGAAGAAGAAGAATTTCCCAGGTCATTTTTTTCTTCGAGTCTTCAGAGGCTTTTCACACTCCAGCGGAACAAAATGCAACCCAAAACCCAGTTCATAAAAGTAGCTTAATGGCAAAATCTCCCGGGAAGACTCATTGTGTTAGCATCTTTGCTGGATACACCAGACTAGTTTAATTGTTATGTAAATTACACTTGCTACACCATCAACTTTCTTCTTAATGGGCCATTCATCACTGCAAAGTTTTCTCTCAAGGAGCCAGCTGCTCTTCCTCACAAGTCTTCCCCCCTAAAAAAAAAAAATCACATTTAAAATAGACAGACAGACAGACAGACAGAGAGAGATGGAGAGAGAGAGATGAGAGAGAGAGAGAGAGAGATGGAAGGATGGAGAGGAAGAAAGGGGGAGAGAGATAGGAGAAAGAGAGAGAGATACAGAGATACAGATATAAATTATATATATATACATAGAGAGATTAGAGAGAGAGACTGTAGACAGACAGACAAACGGAGGACAGATATCATGTGGTTTTTGTCCTTTGTTTTTGTCCTCAGCTTCTCTGTGTATTATGGATGGATAGATGGATGGATGGATGGAGAGAGAGAGAGAGAGAGAGAGAGAGAGAGAGATACAGATATATAGAGATTAGAGAGAGACTGTAGTTAGATAGATAGATAGATAGATAGATAGATAGATAGATAGATAGATAGATAGATAGATAGATAGATATGATATATGTTTTTGTTCTTCATTTTTGTCCTCAGTGTCTCTGTGTGTTATGGATGGATGGATGGCTAGATAGCTGGAGGGAGGGAGGGAGGGAGAGATACTAGAGAGAGAGAGATACAGAGATACAGATATAAATTTTATATATATATATATATATATATTTAGAGAGAGAGAGAGAGAGAGAGAGATTAGAGAGAGAGAGAGAGAGACTGTAGATAGACAGATAGATAGATATTGTATGTGTTTTTGTCCTTTGTTTTTGTCCTCAGTTTCTCTGTGTGTTATGGATAGATAGATGGATGGATGGAGAGAGGGAGAGAGATACCAGAGAGAGAGAGAGATACAGAGATACAGATAGAGATTATATATAGATAGAGATTAGAGACAGAGACTGTAGGTAGGTAGGTAGGTAGGTAGGTAGGTAGGTAGGTAGGTAGGTAGGTAGGTAGGTAGATAGATAGATATAAAGATAGATGATAGATAATAATAATAATAATAATAATAATAATAATAATAATAATAATAATATTTTAATTTGTATACCGCCCTTCTCCCGAAGGACTCAGGGCGGTGAACAGGCAGATAAAATATACATACATACAATAATTAAAACATCCCTTAAAAAACTAATTTAAATGCCCAAAATATTAAAACGTATTCCCATAAAATCCCAGAATTTTAAAACCCATCCAATAAAATAAGAATCAGGCTAGTCCAGCCATACGGAATAAATAAGTTTTAAGTTCATGCGAAAGGTCCTAAGGTCAGGTAATTGTCAAGTCCGAGGGAAGTTCGTTCCATTAGGTGAGCCCCACAGAGAAGGCCCTCCTGGGGCCGCCAGTCGACACTGTTTGGCTGACGGCACCCTGAGGAGTCCCTCTGTGGGAACGCACCGGACGATGGGAGATAGAGGCCGGCAGTAGACGGTCCCGTAGATAGCCCGGTCCTAAGCCATGGAGCGCTTTAAAGGTGGTAACCAATACCTTGAAGCACACCCGGAAAACAACAGGTAGCCAGTGCAGTCTGCGCAGGATAGGTGTTATGTGGGAGCTCCGAGACGCTCCCTCAATAACCACAAGAGCTGGTTCTGAACTAGCTGAAGTCTCCGGGTGCTCTTCAAGGGGAGCCCCATGTAGAGAGCATTGCAGTAGTCCAGGCGAGAGGAGTCCAGGAGATAGATAGATAGACAGACAGAGATAGATATAAAGATAGATAGATAGATTAGATAGATAGATATAAAGATAGCTATAAAGATAGATAGATGGATGGATGGATGGATGGATGGATGGATGGATGGATGGATGGATGGATGGATGGATGGAGTGACTGACCCGGATCCAAATTAGTGTTAGAAAAATCTCACATTCACAAGCTTAGTCTGCTGGTCCAGGCCGGGTTGCCAGGGGGAATCACGTAACTCCGGGACACTTCAAACGTCATAAATATGAGCCGGTTGGCAAGAATTTTGATCACATGTCCGCGGGGATTCTGCAGCGGTCCTCAGTGTGGAAAAAAAACGGCCCTAAGTCACTTTTCTCCGTGCCACTGTAAGCGGAAGAACATGACCCTAGCCTACTGCAACGGTCATAAATACGAGTCGGTGGCCAAGCATGTGGATTATGATCACATGACTACGGGGGATGCTGCAGGGGCCATAATAATTGTGAAAAACTTTTTCACCTTTTTTTTTCTTCTTCAGTGCCGTTGAAGAAATTTCGGTCACTAAATGAACTGTTGTAAGTCGGGGACTACCGGCTAGCAAAGAAGCTGAAATTTTGCTAGGGGCTAAACGTCATTGAAAGAATCTAGAGAAGGGAATAAAATCACTCATGATTCATCCCATTCTCCCCTCTGTTTAAAGTCTGTTTATTATTAATCATTGTTCAAACAGCCGAGTTGAGATTTATTGACACAGGAAGGTTGAGAGGAGGGCACGGAAGGCGGCAGCCAAGCCCGACACGCCGTTCCCTTCTCAGGCTTTGGCCAAATAGCAGGTTCGGGGAGTCCTCGACTTATGGTCACAATGGAGCCCAAGGTTTCCATTGCTAAGCGAGACAATTTGTTGAGTGAGTTTGGCCCGGGTTTGCTACCTTTCCTGCTGCGGTTGTGAAGTCGTTAAATTAGCAACACGGTTGTTAAGTGAATGACTTTGCTTGTCAGAAGGTGGCACAAGGGGGATCACGTGACCCTGGGACAGTGCAACCGTCTTCAATACAAGTCAGTGGCCAAGTGTTTGAATTTTGATCACATGACCATGGGAAATGCTACAACGGCTCTAAGTGTGGGTGGGTGGGGGGAAGTCATAAGTCTCAGCGCCCTTGGAACTTGGAACGGTCACTAAGTGAATGGTTGTAAGTTGAGGGCTACCTTTATGGTCTTAGAAAAGTTTTTGGTGCTTCCCGAACTTGGTGGTTGGCTGCAGACATTTCATTACCCAAGTAGGTTATGTCATCAGGGCAAGGTGACTTTGTGAAGAGCTAGAAAACTTTGTGTGGTTACTATTAAAGGAGAATGAGGAGGGAGGGAGGGAGGAAGGAGAAAATGGGTTGAATGGGAGGGAGAGAAGGAAGGAAGGAGAAAATAGGTTGAATGGATGGGAGGAAGGAGGGAGGAGAGAAGGAAGGAAGGAGAAAATAGGTTGAATGGATGGGAGGGAGGGAAGGGAGGGAGGGAGAAAAGAAATAGGTTGAAAGGAAGGAAGGAAGGAAGGAAGGAAGGAAGGAAGGAAGGAAGGAGAAAATAGGTTGAATGAATGGGAGGGAGGGAAGGGAGGAAGGAAAGAAATAGGTTGGAAGGAAAGAAGGAAGGAAGGAAGAAGGAGAAAATAGGTTGAATGGATGGGAGGGAGGGAAGGGAGGAAGGAAAGAAATAGGTTGGAAGGAAGGAAGGAATGAAGGAAGGAAGGAGAAAATAGGTTGAATGGATGGGAGGGAGGGAAGGGAGGGAGGAAAGAAATAGGTTGGAAGGAAGGAAGGAAGGAAGGAAGGAGAAAATAGGTTGAATGGATGGGAGGGAGGGAAGGGAGGGAGGAAGGAAAGAAATAGGTTGGAAGGAAGGAAGGAAGGAAGGAGAAAATAGGTTGAATGAATGGAAGGGAGGAAGGAAAGAAATAGGTTGGAAGGAAGGAATTAAGGAGAAAATAGGTTGAATGGATAGATGGGAGGGAAAGGAGGGAGGGAGGAAAGAAATAGGGAAGGAAGGAAGGAAGGAAGGAGAAAATAGGTTGAATAGATGGGAGGGAGGGAAGGGAGGAAGGAAAGAAATAGGTTGGAAGGAAGGAATTAAGGAGAAAATAGGTTGAATGGATAGATGGGAGGGAAAGGAGGGAGGGAGGAAAGAAATAGGGAAGGAAGGAAGGAAGGAAGGAAGGAAGGAAGGAAGGAGAAAATAGGTTGAATGGAAGGGAGGGAAGGAAGGAGGGACAAGATCCTTGGTGCTCTCTGAGCTTGATGGTTTTCGCGCAGATATTTCATCACCCGAATAGGTAACACCATCAGTGCTAATAAGGAGTCATGTTTTGCTCTCCGTTTATGTCCTGAATGAAATGAAATGCAAGCCATATTTTGAAACCAGACACAACCACGCAAGGTTTTTCCCTTCTGGTTTCCTTGAGTTGCCATTGATGGAAAGGACTCCAAGCTGCTGCCAAATTGCAACTGGACGGAGCCGTGGTGAGCTTTGTTGAATCATCTGCTTGGAATGCAAATATTCCCACCTCTAGTGTCCTCCGTCGGATTGAAACGCTCCTCGCTGCCGTTGGCTGCTGGGAACTGTGAGTTGAATAGGAGTCAAATCTTCTCAACCGCATGAAGTTCGGTGAGGAAGGTGGAGTTGAGGGGCCCCATCCTCATTCCCCCACCAAAAAAAAACCCTCTTTGAAATCTGATGTGGAGATTGTCCCATAACAGGACAATCTTCTCAACTGCATGCAGTTCAGTGAAGAAGGTAGAGTTGAGGTGCACCATCCTCATTTTCTCCCCCCACAAACTCCCCCTCCCCTTTGAAATCTGGAGCGGAGGTTTTGTCCCAGAACAAGACTCTGTTGAGCAAATTTGGCACCTCCTAAAAGTTGCGCCCCGAGGGCAGAATTAGAGCTTAGTGAGCAGATATTCCCGAAGAAGAGGCGTCAACTTTGTGTGATCTTTTAGTACGTTGCTGAGGACATCTGAGGAACCACCCAGTCAACGGTTGGACTGCTTTGTGGTTTGTCGGATTTATTTTGGGTATCTGGGGGTGGAAGCAGGTTTGGGCTGGTTCTTCAAATAGATCTTGTTGTGGACTTTGGTGTCACCAGGAAAGTTCTGAAGAAGGTATCTTCTTCCTGTTCCTATCTTTGGGTTAGGGTTAGGACTCCTGCGAGTCCCTTGGACTACAAGGCGCTCCAACCGGTCAGTCCTAGAGGAGGTCAACCCTGACTGCTCTTTAGAAGGCCAGATCCTGAAGAGGAAACTCTAATACTTTGGCCACCTAATGAGAAGGAAGGACTCCCTGGAGAAGAGCCTAATGCTGGGAATGATGGAGGGCAAAAGAAGAAGGGGACGACAGAGAATGAGGTGGCTGGATGGAGTCACTGAAGCAACTGGCATGAGCTTAAATGGATTACAGGGGATGGTAGAGGACAGGAAGGCCTGGAGGAAAATTGTCCATGGGGTCGCGATGGGTCGGACATGACTTCGCAACTAACAACAACAATCCTTTGGTTTTATGGACTGGGCATTAATCGTGGCAAGTTTGTGGTGTGTAAGATATGAGATCCCAAGGGAGGAGCATGGGAGATTGATCAAAAAGTCAATTAAGAGTTGAAACACTAAAATGGGCAGGAAGAGATGATGGATAGATACAGCAGGAGTCTCCAACCTTGATCCCTTTAAGACTTGTGGACTTCAACTCCCAGAGTTCCTCAGCAAAGCTGGCTGAGGAACTCTGGGAGTTGACGTCCACAAGTCTTAAAGGGATCAAAGTTGGAGACCCCTGAGATAAAGGGTACCTCTTAATATAGGGATTTGTCTTACTAAAGATAAGAAAACAGAGCTAGAAATTAGAGACTGGGGAAATGTTATGATGTCTACTGTCACATGATATAAGATACTACAATTACTATGTATATGTAAATGTTAGAAGTTGAAAGACTACTTCTCCGTATACGTAGAGTAAAGGGTAAGAGATGATGGGTAGATACAGAATGTTACTTAATATGGGAATTCTTGTATTAGGGGTTAAAAAAAATGAGGTAGTAGAAAGTAGAAATTGGGGAAACACTACTATGCAGACGGCTACAAAATACAATAGTGGTCAAAATTGTGGATACCTTTTGGGAAAAGTGTATTTTCTAAAACTAATAACACCACTTTTTGGGGGAGTAAAATTATATATCAATGGAAAGATAACAAGTATGTAATGCAATAACTTTTATGAAGGATTTGCTATTAGAATAGCAAGTACAGTACAAAGAAGAAAAGGGAAACACATAGAAAAAACGAGATATACCAAAATGATCACGTCAGTTAATACTTTGTTGGGTAACCTTTAGCATGAATTACGGCCTTACAACGTCTTCCTACAGAGTGAACCAAGTCTTTGAGTTCTGCAGCTGTTATAATGTGAAACCAAGATTGATTGAATAATGGCTTCTATAAACTGGGTTTTATTGCTGGGTCACTTCTGACTAAACAAGTTTCTTTCATCGGAAAATCCATAGAGTTTCAATTGGGTGAAGGTCTGAGCTATTCCCAGGTCGTTCCAGCAGTGGAATAGGATTATCTTGAAACTCACCCCATAAAGTGGTGTCATTAGCCATCAAACCTCAAAAATACACTTTTCCCAAAAGGTTTCCACAATTTTGGCCATACTGTATAATATAAATACAATGTATTTGTAAGTTTTAGAAGTTGAAAGATTACTATCATGTAAACCTAAACAATATTTTTTTTTTGAAAAAGTTTTACAAAAAAAAGAGATTTTTCAACCATTATTCCCCCCCCCTTCCCCCCTCTCCCTCCCCCCCCCACTTCCCAGAGCAAAATACAGGGTATTATATCTAACAATCACAAGCTACAAATACACTAATAAACCATAAACTCTCATCTCCCCTTTGAAACCTTAACTCCCCTTGCACATATAGAAAAATAAATTAATACAGTACGGTTCCTACAATCATTCATAAATTATTTGATACTTTTTAGTCTGATATTTGTTTTGAATATAATCAATCCACCTTCTCCATTCCAATATGTATCTTTCTTGTGAATAGTCTTTCAAATACGCTGAAATTTTTGCCATTTCTGCTAAGTTCGATACTTTAAGTGTCCATTCTTCAATTGTAACGTTTTGGATAAAAATTTGGTGGATTATGCAGAATATCTTGAAAAAGAAGATAAAGTTTACACCACAGTTATTTTTATTGGGTATAATTACAGATTGCACAGTAATAGAGACTAAATTGATTTTAAATTTAATATCAGCAGTGAGACTATTGGTTGCGCAATATTGGAAGAAGACTTGCCTAAACGGTATTATTATTGTTATTAGTATTGTGTATAAAGTAAAATTGACAGTACATACAGTGTACTGAGTATTCAGTAAGCACTCATATAAACTAAAGAAAAAAACCATAAATAAAATTAAAAAAAAAAAAAAGATCACTATTTCCTCCTGGGAACGGGGGAGGGGTGGGGGTGCAACACAATCCTTACATTCCTCAAGAGAACAAACAGGTTACCCACGAGTAAAGCAGTTGGGAAACTCTTGACGGGAATGCAGAAACAACATCATTTGCACTTTCTCCTTGTCGTCCTCAATTTATGACCACCATTGGGGTCAACATTTTCCATGGTTAAACAAGAAGCTTCTAGGAAAGTCACAAATGGTGATTGTTTGATTATGTGCCAGTTGCCAGGCAACCAGATTTTGGTCACGTGACCGGGGATATTTTTTTTTTTTTGCAACGGTCATAAGTGCGAGGACCTCCACGCTTTTTTTTTTTTCTAGTTCTGTTATAACTTCAAACGGTTGCTAAAACCAATGGTTGTACATCGAGGCCACCTGCAGCCGTGAGGAGAACAAAACAGAGAAAGGGAGAAAGGAAATTGCACATGGTTGGCACGATAAATGAATCTGATTTCCGTGTGTGTGTCCACATATACAAGTCTGCAAGAAAACCATGAAGCTCAGAGAGCACCAAGATTGATTTCCTTCCTTCCTTCCTTCCTTCCTTTCCTTCCTTCCTTCCTTCCTCCCTCCCTCCCGCCAACCTATTTTCTCCTTCCTTCCCCATCCATTCAACCTATTTTCTTCCTTCCTCCCTCCCTTCCTCCCTCTCTCCCTCCCTCCCTTCCTTGCTTCCTTCCTTCCATCCATCCATCCATTCAATCTATTTCTCTCCTTCCTCCCACCCTCCCTCCCATTCAACCTATTTTCTCCTTCTTTCCTTCCTTCCTT
Organism: Ahaetulla prasina; assembly: GCF_028640845.1. Taxonomy (NCBI): domain Eukaryota; kingdom Metazoa; phylum Chordata; class Lepidosauria; order Squamata; family Colubridae; genus Ahaetulla; species Ahaetulla prasina. The sequence goes on along the minus strand of NC_080552.1, from coordinate 20,606,415 downwards.
CCTTCCCTCCTTCCCTTCCATTCAACCTATTTTCTCCTTCCTTCCCCCATCCATTCAACCTATTCCTCCCTCACTCCCTCACTCCCTCCCTTCCATCCATCCATTCATTCAACCTATTTCTTTCCTTCCTCCCTTCCCTCCCTCCCATTCAACCTCTATTTTCTCCTTCCTTCCTTCCTTCCATGCAACCTATTTCTTTCCTTCCATCCACCCAACCTATTTCTTACCTTCCTCCCTTCCCTCCCTCCCATTTCTTGTTATTCCGTTGTTAACTTGGGAGACTCAACCATCCAGGACCCCGAATTGTAGCTTATTTGTCTCGGCCTCCCTCAAGAAGGAAGGAAGAAAGAAACAGCTGAAGTTGTAGAAAAACAAAAGGAGGTCCCCCCCCCTTTTTTTTTCCTTCTTCTTTTTGGAAAGCACAGTCTTTTTTTTTTCCTTTTTAAAACAACGTCTTGTATTTCTTTAACGCCGATGTTCACTTGGGAAGGGAAGAAGGTTGGCCACGCAGCCTTGTTATGACTTGTTCGGTTAAACAATGGGTTGGAATTGGAACGGGTGTCTGTGCAGTCTCTATTTCAGGAAAAGGGGGAGTTGTTAAATATTTTTCTTCCCAGAGTCCAAGGCTGCTAAAACAGAAATTGGCGCGCTGGGAGGGGGTGGGTGGGGTGGAAATGGGGCAGTGAGAAGGAATATATTTCCATAGCCAAATGTGCAACTGGCAGCTTTCTCTAACCTCGTATTTGGCCTTTTAAGCTTCTTTTCCTCTACTTCACGATCGGAGAATGCAGTCTGTCATCAAGTACAGGTAGTCCTCATCTTACGACAACAAGGGAGCCCAAAATGTTTGTTGCTAAGCGAGACAGAGGTGAAGTGAATTTTGCCCCGTTTTACAACCTTGGAATAGAATAGAATAGAATAGAATAGAATAGAATAGAATAGAATAGAATAGAATAGAATAGAATAGAAAATATGGAATGGAATGGAATAGAATTCTTTATTGGCCAAGTGTGATTGGACACACAAGGAATTTGTCTTGGTGCAGATGCTCTCAGTGTACATAAAAGAAGATACATTCATTAAGAATCAATAGAATAGAATAGAATAGAATAGAATAGAATAGAATAGAATAGAATAGAATAGAATAGAATAGAATAGAATAGAAAATATGGAATGGAATGGAATAGAATTCTTTATTGGCCAAGGGTGATTGGACACAGAAGGAATTTGTCTTGGTGCAGATGCTCTCAGTGTACATAAAAGAAGATACATTCATTAAGAATCATTAGAATAGAATAGAATAGAATAGAATAGAATAGAATAGAATAGAATAGAATAGAATAGAATAGAATAGAATAGAATAGAATAGAATAGAATAGAATAGAAAATATGGAATGGAATGGAATAGAATTCTTTATTGGCCAAGTGTGATTGGACACAGAAGGAATTTGTCTTTGGTGCAGATGCTCTCAGTGTACATAAAAGAAGATACATTCATTAAGAATCATTAGAATAGAACAGAACAGAACAGAATAGAATAGAATAGCATTTTTTATTGGCCAAGTGTAATTGGACACACAAGGAATTTGTCTTGGTGCATAGGCTCTCAGTGTACGTAAAATAATCGATGTTGAGTGAATCGGTGCGGTTGTTAAGTTAGTCACAGGGTTGTTGAGTGAATCTGCTTGACTTGACTGGATGATGTTACCTAGTTGGGTCATGAAACGTTTGCAAGGAAGCAACGAAGGACCCCACAGTCCTCCTCCTCCTCTTCTCTTCCATGCCACAAACCCCTTTCTCTTTTAGCACTGAAGATGTTACCTAGTTGGGTCATGAAACGTCTGCAAGGAAGCAACCAAGCTCAGAGACCACCAAGGACCCTATAGACAAACTTCTCTTAATGGGGTGTGTTGTGCTTGTAGCTTAGTATAGTTAGGAAAAACCTCCAGTTTTTCCCAGGACGGGCGAGTTGTTATCTTCTGATCTCTAATCCAGTCTGGATTAGAGACGTTTCTCCAGTCTGGCAGAAGATTTGACCCCAGTATGTATTTTACCTTTTTTTTTTTGTTGGATAATAGCAAGAAACTGTCCTTGTCCTAAAGGCCAGAGGATGTAAAGCATTCCACAAAACAAACTTTTGGATATTCCTCAGTCAGGGTCTCCAAAATTGGGCACTTTAATACTTATGGACTTCAACTCCCAGGTCCCTCAGCCAGGATCTCAACTTGGCCACTTTAATCCTTTTGGACTTCAACTTCAAGGATTCCTCAGCCAGGATCTCCAATCTTGGCATCTTTAAGACTGGTAGACTTCAACTCCCAGGATCCTTCAGCTAGGAATTCTGGGAGTTGAAGTCCACAAGTCATAAAAGTTGCCAAGGATGGAGGAGGCCCCTGCTCTAGAGGCTGAGAGAGGACCACATCTGGCTACATCAGCTGTATTCCACTTGATGCTCTGTTAGATGGGCTAGAAATAAGAGTTTTGGGACTTTTCTTACCTGGGTCACCCAAGCAGGTGGCCTCACCTGATCTGATAGCCTCTGTCCTCTCCTTTTTGGTCCAGGTAGGACATAGCAAGGAGGAACATGGGTGGGCAAAATAGGTCACTGCTAACCCCCTATCTTTGCTGCTGTTTTGATTCGTGATGAAAAGGAGGGGAAGGGGTCCTTTGATCTTGAGTTGGACCTTGAGTTGATCTCTGAGCATCCTTTTGAGCAAAAGAGGGTTAAGGTGGAGGTGGGTCAGAGCAGCCCCCAACTCTCTTATGGTCTCATATTGAGTCTTAATACAAGATTTCACTTCCTTCCTTCCTTCCTTCCTTCCTTCCTTCCTTCTCTCTCTCTCTCCTCCCTTCCTCTCTATCCCTCTGCCTCCTTCTCTTTCTTCCTTCCTCCATCCCTTCCCTTCCTTTCCCCTCTTTTTTCCTTCCTTCCTTCTCTCTCTCCTCCCTCTCTTCCCCTCTGCCTCCTTCCCTTCCTTCCTCCTTCCTTCCACCTTCCTTCCACTCCATTTCTTTCCCTCTTAACCTTCCTTCCTTCCTTTTTCTTACCTGGGTCGCCCAAGCAGGTGGCCTCACCTGATCTGATAGCATCCTTCCTGACCTTTTTTGGTCCAGGTGGGACACAGCAAGGAGGAAATTTTGGATACAAGCAACTGACCGAAACAACCAGCGGCCCGCATATGCAAGTCTTCACAAAAAGAGAATCGCCAAGAGACACACAAAGGCTTATCTTTAGGACCGGTTCCAAGAAAGAGCGAAATCACATCGTGCCTTAAAAGCTGTTTCAATATTTCCCATCCTAGTTGACAAGGGGCAGATCTTAAAACTGACCACGCGCACACACACACACCCTGGCTGTTTGCTAACATGATTGTCCAGCTACAAATTGCGGTCTTAAAAAGCTGGAAGGGACTTTAGCATTTTGGATCATTTCTTCCAGCTAAAAAAGCTTTTAGTGCTTCATTTGAGGCCAGGAACAAATGTCCATTTTTTTTCCCCCCTCCCAAATTGGCCAGAACGTTGCAACCGGAATGCGAAAAATAAACAGCAATTGCATTTCGGTTTTGTTGCCCGTTTTTTTTTCCCCCTTCTTCTTCTTCCCGCGCTGATGAGACAAATCGTCCTTGGAGCTATTAAATGTGTCCAGATGTCTTCTGCCATTATCAAGGCTGCAAATAACTCTGATTTATTCTAAGGGAGGTACGGTGTGATGCTATGATATTAACGCATGTTCAGGAAGCTTCCTGTGGGGAATGAAAGTTTCCTCCGTGTGATTCATTTTGGGTTTAAAAAAAAAAAAAAGTGGACTTTGGGGGAAAAAATTCTTTTTAAACCACAACTAACATCATCCAAAATCAAAAGTGAGTTTCTTTGTGCTTGGGAAGAGCGGCATACTTTATGGAAGTGATGGCTTTTCTTGTCATGTGCCGAAAGCATGCACACCAGTACCCATAATGCAATGCGATCCTATCTGCGTATGCTCATACCCACCCACCTCCCCAGGTTGAAATGAGAAGTCCTTGGTACTCTCTGGGCTTGGTTGTTTTATTGCAAACGTTTCATTACCCAACTAGGTAACATCATCAATGCTAGAAGGAAGTGGGGTTTGGGGAGAGGAGGAGGAGGAGGAGGAGGAGGAGGAGGAGGAAAATAACTGTGGGATCCTTGGTACTCTCTGGGCTTGGTTGTTTTATTGCAAACGTTTCATGACCCAACTAGGTAACATCATCAGTGCTACAAGGGAGTGGAAAAGGTAGCGGAAGAGCAGGATTGTGGAGTCCTTAGTGCTGTCTGAACTTGGTTGTTTTATTGCAGACGTTTCATGACCCACCTAGGGGACATCATCAGTGCTAGGAGGGGCTGAGGTTTGCAAAATTGAGCAGAGTGGGTAGGAGGAGGAGAACCGAGGGGGTCCTTTTTGCTCTCCAAGCGTCACTGTTTTCTTGCAGAGGTTTCATGAACCCAACTAGGTAACATCATCAGTGCACCGGGTGATGTTATCTGGTTTGGGTCATGAAACATCTGCAAGAAAACAACCAAGCTGAAGAGAGCATCAAGGACCACTGGGTTTGAATAGGATAGACAAAAATGCAGGATTGAATAGGGTAGCCAAAAATTTCTCTCCCTGACTTCAGGGGGAGGAAAAAAAAAACCCCATACAATTTACATTCAGGAATTGAGCTGTAAAAACTGCCAACAGTTTTATGATGGAGGGCCGAGAATCTTGGTCTGGGGGGGGGGCTGTATGTCCTTTTTAGAAGACCCCCCCCCGCCCCATGCTTACTAACCGGGCTGATGGCCTAGAGACAACATTGCTGCAACCGTCACGGAAATCCCTCCGTGTAAACACAGCCTTGCAACGCACATATTTCCAAGCAACAGTAATGTTAAGATGTCGGGAGAATTTACAGTTTTGTTGTGATTTATGGAAGCCGTCCTCTTTTACGGGGGCTTGCTTAGAGGTCCCCGAAGCCCAGGGAGCTGTTTGAAAGCGTAGTTGTAAAAACAGAAAGAAACTAGGAGGAAAAAAAGCAAAATATGGAGGCACCATATATTTTTTCCCCCCCAGATCCCTTTCAGGTTTATATATATATATATATTCCTTTTCCTCTCTTTTTTTGCGGTGGTTCCCTTAAGTAAAGAAAAACACTGCAGTTTTTTTATACTTCCTGCTCCCCTTTATTTTTTTAAAAAAAATACTGTTTTTCTTTTGCTTCCGTCCTTCCTTATTTGGGTTTTGCGTGCATTCCCGAGAGCAATATTTGGAGTTTTACTGAAGGGGTTCGCAAAAGAATTGCAGTACGGGTAGTCCTTGATTTACGACGGTCTGTTTAGTGGCCGTTCGAAGATACAACGGCTGTCAGCTTTAAATGCAATGTCATCTAATTCTGGCACACGTTCAACGGCACTGAAAAAAGTGACTTAGGACCGTTTTGTTACACGCGTGACTGTTGCACGCTTGATCAACATTCAGACCAGCGGTGAAATCCACTTACCTTCGCTACCGGTTTGGTAACGGGAGCACGTGGTAGCACACACGCGCTATGCATGCACACACACACCTCTTCTGCACCTGCGCAGAACCTTCTGCGCATGCGCAGATGGTAAAAAAACCAGAACGTAATGACGTCCCGGCGGGTGGCTGAAGCCTCCTGGCGCTACCAGTTCGGCGAGCCAGATAGAACCGGTGGGGGGGGATTTCACCGCTGATTCAGACGCTTGGAAAGCTGACTCGTATTTATGACGATCGCCGTGTCCCGGGGAGTGTGTGTGTGTGTCACATGATCCCACTTTGCGAGCTTCTGACAAGCAAAGTCCACGGGGAAGACAAATTCGCTTAACGGCCGTGTGAGCAACTGAAAAGCTTCAGGGATTAACTTAATCACTGTGTCATTCAAACAGGACCAACTTCATTTAAGGACCGTCTCTGCTTACCAATGGAAATTTGGGGCTCCGTCCTAAATCGAGGACTGCCTATAATAATGGCTAGTTAAAGTCACATTGATGGATGTGTCAGGCTACCGTTTTGGGACCCAGGGGCACATCCAGACCCTCCCAATTCTACATTCATTAAAATCCGTGCCTGATGTTTATACTTGGATTTGCAGTTGTGTCTGTTTTTCTTCCCCCCTCCCCCCCCCCCACCAGGTGTGTTATCCGGTTTCCCAGCACGGTCATCAAAATCCAGTTCACGTCCCTCTACCATAGAGAGGAGGCGAGAGAGGACACGGCATCTCCTCCACTCCGGCCACTCTACCCGCAGATCTCGCCGCTTAAGATCCACATTCCGGAGCCAGATCTGCAGAATATGGTCAGCCCCCTCCCTTCTCCCACTGGCACCATCAGGTAAGCAGCGTGGTTCTCCAGCACAGGTGTGTTGTGAAGGATGGAAGGCTGAGTCAACCTGGAGCCTAGTGAGATTCGAACTGCGAAATTGCAGGCAGGCGGCAGGCAGCAGAAGTAGCCTGCAGTACTGCACTCTAACCACTGCGCCACCACGGCTCTTAATAAAATACGATTTAAAATGAAATTGGACTAAAATACAATAATTTAAGATGTAGATAAAATATGATAAAAGTTATATTTTGGTATCATCCAGTGGTGAAATCTGAACCGGTTTACTACCGGTTTGCTGGCTGCGCATGCAATACAACCCATTCGGCCAAATTGGTTGTAAACATAATGCTTTTAAAAGTAAAAAAAAAAAGGCTCTGAAGATCTCATGGCTCAGCTGTGATCATCAGAGCCTCTTTTTTTTACTTTTTAAAAGCATTTTTTAAAAGAAGTGGCAAGCAGGGAAGCAGGCAACTGGGCATTGGGTGGACGGGGGGCGGGGGGGGGCAGGGATTTTTGCTACCGGTTCTCCAAACCATCCGCCGCTATCGCTACCAGATCGGGCAATCCGGTCCGAACCGGGAGCATTTCATCCCTGCAATCAATCCCACCTATGCCCATGTCAACTGAACCATTTTGCTCAAGTACTGTGCTGTGTTCAGTGTTATTTTCATTTTCTGGCTGCACATAATGTAAGTTGTTTTGATATGAGGATCCCAAAAGGGTCACTCGTTTGGTATGTAGACCGAGGTCCCAGTCTCTCACCCTCTTATACAGGCAACAATCAAATACACCTGTACCAGGTGGGTTCTACTTACCTTTTACTACTGATTCGCAACGGGGCCGCATGCACGCAGTTGCTTCGTGTGTGCTCATACGCTTCTTTTTTTTTATAAAAAAGTTTTATTTTAACATTCATATCCAATAACATATTTAGTGTACCATCATATACAATTAATCGGACTTGCCCAGTCACCACCCCCTTCCTTTAACTCTCTTCCCTTCTCTACCTTCTTCTACTTTCCACGACCATCCTCCCCTTCTCTTATCTACATCCTCTCCTCCTTCCTCCCTACTCCTTTCTTCTCCCTCTTCTATCCCTCTTCCTTCCTTTCCTCTTCCTCCTCTTCTCTTTCCTACCTCGTTCTCTCTTCTCCTTCCTTCCTACCCATCATTCTGAAATGGTAGCCAGGCAGCTCCGATCTTACATTAATTATACATCTTCAATCATCTCTGTACATTAAGCATCAATCCATTTTGATGGTTTTATACCCTATATTCGGTTTTGGGAGGGGGAGTGGGGATGAGGGTAGAAAACGGATGTGCAGAAGCTTCTTGATGACGTTCGGGTCAGTATTTTAATTTAATTTAATTTTAAATTTTAATTTAATTTTAATGTATTAATCTATTTATAATTTTAAATTTTAAGGGTTTATATTGGGTTTGACCGTTTTAGTAAATTTGGCCTGTTAAATATTTCGTTTTAAATGTATTTTAAATCTGGGATTTATGTGTATTTATGTGTTTTATATAAGGCTGTACACCACCCTGAGTCCTTCGGGAGAAGGGCGGTATAAAAATTTAATTAATTAATTAATTAATTAATTAATTAATAAATAAATAAATAAATAAATAAATAAATAAATAAATAAATAAATAAATAAATAAATAAATAAATAAATAGTGGGTGGAGCCTCCCACCGGTTTTTCTGCCGGTTCGTTTGAACCGGTCCAAACCGGGGTCAACCCACCACTGACCTGTACATTGATTGATTGATTATCCCTTGGGCCATATCAAAGTCCAGAGTTCCAGAAACAAATTATTACTAATCGTCATTGTTGTCGTTGTTGTTGTTGTGGGGAAATGAGGAGGAGGAAGGAGTATCAAGTATGTGGCCTCCTTGAGTGATTTATAAAAATAATAATAAAAGGCACGCTGTAAAACAATGACAGCAATGATCGTGGGCCACCTGGGTCAAAGCTCACGCGAAACAGAACTTACAAAGCCACTTGTTCATTTTCTGCCACGCTTTTATTAGAAGCCCTGGGTTGGAACTACGGTGCTGAAGCTGGGAGGGGGGAAGGCAGCGGGTGTCTCTTTTCTTTTTGCGGTGACTTTCTTCAGGAAGCAAATATCACGTGCTCCAAACGGTGATAGGTTTTTGCTCGACACACCCTAGAGCTAATGTTGACAAAGGCAAGCTTGAGCTTGCTGGTCTTGATGGGAAACACGAGTCCTTTCCCAAGCTGGTGGGGAGAAAGAGAGAGAGACCAGAGATCTCCATCGCAGAGACCAAGGGACCTGGGAAGTGTGAAGTCTCCTCTGAACTTGAGATGTTGGAGACCTGCTGGAGCAGGGGTCTCCAACCTTGGCAACTTTAAGACTTGTGGACTTCAACTCCCAGAATCGCAAAGCTGGCTGAGGGATTCTGGGAGTTGAGTCCTAAGTCTTAAAGTTGCCAAGGTTGGAGACCCCTGTGCTAGAGTGCAGGTTTCCAACGTTGAGCACTTTAAGACTTGTGGACTTCAACTCCCAGAATTCCTCAGCCAGGGTCTCCAACCTTAGCAGTTTGAAGACTGGTGGACTTCAGCTCCCAGGATTCCTCAGTCAGGGTCTCCACCCTTGGTGACTTTAAGCCTTGTGGACTTCAGGGTCTCCAACCTTAACAGTTTTAAGACTGGTGGACTTCCAGAATTCCTCAGCCACCGTCTCCAAACTTGGCAACTTTAAGTCTTGTGGACTTCACCTCCCAGGATTCCTCAGTCAGGGTCTCCAATCTTGGCACCTTTAAGACTTGTGGACTTCAATTCCCAGAATCCTTCAGCCAGGAATTCTGAAAGTTGAAGTCCACAAGTCTTAGAAGTCACCAAGGATGGAGGAGGCCCCTGTTCTAGAGGCTGAGAGAGGACCACATCTGGCTGCATCAGCTGTATTCCATTTGATGCTCTGTTAGATGGGCTAGAAATAAGAGTTTTGAGACTTTTCTTACCTGGTCACCCAAGCAGGTGGCCTCACCTGATCTGATAGCCTCCGTCCTCTCCTTTTTGGTCCAGGTGGGACACAGCAAGGAGGAACATGGGTGGGCAAAATAGGTCACTGCTAACCCCCTATCTTTGCTGCTGTTTTGATTCGTGATGAAAAGGAGGGGAGGGGTCCTTTGATCTTGAGTTGGACCTTGAGTTGATCTCTGAGCATCCTTTTGAGCAAAAGAGGGTTAAGGTGGAGGTGGCGCAGAGCAGCCCCCAACACTCTTATGGTCTCATATTGAGTCTTAATTCAAGATTTCACTTCCTTCCTTCTTCTTTCTTCCTTCCTTCCTTCCTTCTCTCCCTCCTCCCTCCCTCTCTATCCCTCCGCCTCCTTCTCTTCCTTCCTTCCCCCATCCCTTCCCTTCCTTTCCCCTCTTTTTTCCTTCCTTCTCTGTCTCCTCCTCTGCCTCCTTCCCTTCCTTCCTCACTCCCTCCACCTTCCTTCCACTCCACTTCCTTCCCTCTTAACCTTCCTTCCTTCCTTCCTTCTCTACCCCTCCACTTCTTTCCTTCTTAGTCCTTCCTTCTTCTCATTTTTATTTTCCTTTCCTCCCCTTCTCCCCCCCCCCCCGCCTTCTGCCGTCCCTCCCAAAGAAGGAGAAGTTTAAGCTTGGACGTTGCCCTCGTTCTATAAGTCACTCAACGCTTTTCAACTTCCGCTGAGCTGGTAACAAAACTCCACAACCTTTCTAAATTAAATGTTTTTAATTGGGGCTTTTTATCATTTTTCTATCAATAGTTTTAAATGGGGTTAGCCAAATTGAATTAGAATTTTTAAAATGTTTTTAATTTTATTTATAAAATTGTTTTTATGTTGGCTGTAAACCGCCCTGAGTCCTTTGGGAGAAGGGCGGTATAAAAATCAAATAAATAAACAAACAAACAAACAAACAGGATGCACAATAACCCCTCCGGTTTTTCTCCTTCCCCTGAACCCTTTGTTCCTCCTCCTGCCCCCTTCTTTTTCTTCTTCCTCCTCCTCCTCCTCCTCCTCCTCCTCCTCCTTTCCATTCCCTTTTAGTTCCTTGGCTGCACTGAGTTGGGACTCCGACAATTGTCTGACCTTAGGACCTTTCGCCGCGAACTTAAAACCTATTTGTTCCTTCTCACTGGACTGGCTTGATTTTTTTAAAATTTTAATTTGATTAATTGGGGTTTTAAATTTTTAGTAATTTATAGGGTGTAACTGTGTTTTAGTTTTGGCCAATTGAATGAGTTTTTTAAGGGTTGTTTTTAATATTGTCTGTTTTCCTGTATTTTAACTGGCTGTTCACCGCCCTGAGTCCTTCGGGAGAAGGGCGGTCTATAAATTAAAATATTATTATTATTATTATTATTATTATTATTATTATTATTATTATTATTATTATTATTATTATTTAGCACTGTAGCGCCCCCCCCCACTGCAAGGGGGAAGCCAGTGCCAAACAGAGCCTCCGTATCCCAAGGCACTCTACCTTAGCGCACCAGACCTTCTGTGTGTACGTTTGTGTATGCCAACCAATGGAGTGTGTGTGGGATGGGAGACCACCACACACACACACACCATTGTTCCAAGGGGCTTGTTTCTCGAGCATGCCACGAGAAAGCAAGGCTTTGCAAGGATTGTTTTTGAGGAATGCCAACCATCCTGTAGCAAGAAGGCGGGGAGAGAGAGAAAAAAGGGGAAAGTTTTTAAGCTTTCTCTCCGGGTTCGTCCCCCTCCTGGCAGTGCTGGGAAGCTGTTCTCATGAGATCAGCTTTTCTCTCCTTCCCTGTCCCCCCCCCCACTCCGCCGCCACCCTCCCCTCCCCATCCCATCCCACCCCTTTTGGCACCATTCGCTTACCTAATTTGGTGCGCCCTTGCCCTGCGTCTTCCTGATTGGTTCCCGGGAAAGTTTTCCAGCAAAGATCTTTTCCTTTTTGGAAACCAGAGGCCGCGCCTCCCTCTTTCCCTTGTTGGCAGACAACTGTTGTGGTGGTGGTGGTGGTTGTTATTATTCCTTTTTTTTTTTCCTTTCCTCATTTGTTTGTTTGGCTTAAGCTAAGCGGCAGCATTTGCCAGAAGACGATAGACAAGGCTAGTCAAATCAAAGTTTGTTAGGCCCTGCTCTGTTTCTCATCACTGGGCTCTTGCAAATCGTTTCCTCCCTCCCACTCCCCGTAACTTTCTTTTAGAAAACGCTGGGAAGTTGTCTTCTTCTTTTGTCTTGTTTTTTCCTAAGGACACCATCCTCATCGCCTTGGTTTCCAAGGAAACACAGTTTAAATTAATTCCCTTGTAGGAAAGCCAATCTGCGCCACGACGAAATGTGTACAAAAGTTTTGCAATTCTTTGTGAGGTTTTGTTCCAGGGAATTTTTTTTTTTAATCCAGACTGGGACTGGAGAACATCAAATCTATCTAATGGAGATGATGGATAGATACATAATACTTCTTTTTTTTTAATATGAGGATTGTTGCACTAGGGGTTAGAAATAGGAGGTAGAAAGTAGAAATTGGGAAAACATCACGGATGTATCACACTGCCTCAAAATACAATACATTATAACTACAATGTACGTGTAAATCTCAGACGTTGAAAGATTATTATTATGTATATCTAAACAGAGTATTTTGTATTGTTAGTATTTTGTATAAAGTAAATTGACACAGATAATGTACTTTTCGCTAAATACTTATATATGGTAAAGAAGAAAAATAACACCATAAATAAAATTATATTTTTAAAAAGATCTATCTAATGGAGGTTCTCAGTGCAGAGCCAACCCTACAGTGGTGGCCAAAATTGTAGAAACCTTTTGGGGGAAAAGTGTATTTTTGAGGTTTGATGGCTAATAACACCATATATATATATTTTTGGAGTTTCAAGGTAATCCTATTCTGCTGCTGGAATGGCCTGGGAATAGCCCAGACCTTAACCCCATTGAAAACCTATGGATTTTCCAACTAAAGAAACTTGTTAGTCAGAAACGACCCAGCAATAAAACCCAGTTAATAGAAACAATCATTCAGTCAATCTTGGTTTCACATTGTAACAGCTGCAGACTAAAAGACTTGGTTCACTCCATGGGAAGACATTGTAAGGCCATAATTCATGCTAAAGGTTACCCAACTAAGGATTAACTGACATGGTGACAATTTTTGTATATATCTCGTTTTTTTCTACGTGTTTCTCTTTTCTTCTTTATACTGTCACTGCTATTCTAGTAGCAAATCCTTCATAAAAGTTATTGCATTACATTCTTGATTCAATTATCTTGCCATTGATACATAATTTTATGGCACTGCTCCCCCCAAAAAAAGTGGTTTTATTAGCTAGTTTTAGAAAATACATCTTTTCCCAAAAGGTTTTGGCCACCTTTTGTAAGGTGGAAATGGCAGATTGTGTCCCATCTCAGAGAGTGATGGGTTCAAATTACGCCCAACCTTCCCGGACAGGAATTTTGCATTTTTCATTCATTTCCTTTTCTTGTTTTCTCTCCTCCTTTCCAACACTGTATGGATAATCCTCAATTGGCAACAGTTCGTTTAGTGTCCGTTCAAATTTAACAATGAAAAAAGTGACCTAGGGCCATTTTTCACACTTAACAACCATTGCAGCCTCCAAAGGATCCCCGTGGTCAAAATTCAGAAGGTTGGCGACTGACTCATATTTACAACGGTCGCCGTGTCCCGGGGCCCCGAGATCTCCTTTTATGACCTTCTGACAAGTAAAGTCAATGGGGAAGCTGGATTCACTTAACAACCGTATTAAGAACGGCAGTGACTCGCTTAAGAACGGCGACGAGAAAGGTCATAAAATGGAACAAAACTCACTGAACGAATGCCTCGCTTAGCAAACATAAATTTTTGGGCTCATTTGGGACGATTAGTTGAGGTCTTCCTATATTCTAAATTTAGAAATAGATTCAGTCTGACGTTTCTACTCTTTAAAGGTCATTTAAAATCGAAAGTATGATGGTGGAGAGGGTTTTTTTTTTTTTTTTTTTCTTTAGGGGCAAATTTTTTTTATTTTCCATAATAATTCCCACAATTTGACCAGTGTACAATACAATCACTTATCCAACAATCGATCCTATACTCAAATTATACTCAGTCAGGGCTGCTCGACCCGCCACTCCCTCCCTTAATCCTTTCTTCCCTTCTCATCCTTCTTCGACTTTCCCCACCATCCTTCTCCTCGCTTTCCTACTTCCCTGCCTCTTCCCCACTTCTCACTACCATCCTTTCTAACCCTCTATCTTCTCCTTCTTCTCCTCCTCCTATCCTTTCTTCTCCCTCCCTTCTTTCCTACCTACCCACCTGCCTACCTACTTTCTTCCTTCTTTACTCCTCTTTCCTTACCCTTTCTCTTCGGGAGTGTTTGCCGAGCAGTCCCGACATTACACCATTCCAACTTGTTTAATTCTACCATTATTCCTGTACAATGGCAAACCAATCAATTTATAGTCTTCCCCCTTCCCCCCTCCATTTCCCCTCCCTCCCCCCCCCGAGCCTCCCCAGAACAGAATACAGGGTATTGTAACTAACAAACATACCGTATATACTCGAGTATAAGCCGAGTTTTTCAGCACGTTTTTTGTGCTGAAAAACGTCCCCTCGGCTTATACTCGGGTCTATACGGCTTATACTCGAGTTTTTTTTTTTTTTTAAGCCCCTCGGCTTATACTCGAGTATATACGGCTTATACTCGAGTTTTTTTTTTTTCTTTTTTTCACATTTTACCGGACGGCGCGGGGAAGCCCTGCCGGTGCAGTGAGAGGGCGGGGCGGGGGAGCCGCCAGCCTTCTCAGCTGAGGGAGGGAGGGTTTCCCCAACCGGTAGGTGCCTCATTTCCCACCCTCGGCTTATACTCGAGTCCCCAGTTTACCCCAGTTTTTGGGGTAAAATTGGGGACCTCGGCTTATACTCGGATCGGCTTATATTCGAGTATATACGGTAATCTAAAATATAACATAAAACATATTCCATTTCACACCATCACACTATCAATTCCCTTCTTTCTTAAACTAATACATAGCAATTCCTAACTTCACTCAAAAACAAATTGATATTTTTTAATCTGATACTTATTTTGAATATAATCAATCCACTTCCGAGAGGGGTTTTTTTTATTAGAATTATGCCCTGTTTAATAAAAGCTACCAACTTCAGCAGTTTCAACTCATTGACGTGGAAAAAGAAGCTGTTGCTTTTAAAAGTGTTTTTTTTCCCCTCCTTCCTTCCTCCTCATTCTTCCTCTTCTTCCAACCACCCCTCTGGGGTTTCTCCCCCCCACTTAAGCCCTTTGCTTAAATCTTAAATTGCTGTTTCCCCCACGTTAATGGCTAGGCAATAATATATATTTTTTTCTCCAGTTCCTTGAGCAAGTTGGCTTTGTACAGGCTAAGCAATGGTGGGATTCCGCCAGCTGGCAACCGAGAACCGGTTGTTAACTTTCTGAGCAGTTTAGCAAACTGGTTGTTGGAAAAAAATCACTAGGGCAGAGAACTGGTTGTTAAATTACTTGAATCCCCCCACTGAGGCTAAGCCTTTGCTTTGAATTTGGATTTGACGAACGACAGGAATATATATAGTTAAAAAAAGAAAGCAAAGTTGATGTGTGGATATTTTGTGTTTTGTTTACTTCTTTGCAGAACACACAGGGGAGGGAAACAGCGCTTGGCTGGGTGTAAAATGCCAGTAGAAACATCCTGCAGTGAGCTCATGCTTTGTCTGCAAACTGCCAAAATAGGGGAGGGGGGGGGAACGGTGACAAGCCAAGATTTTTACAGAAAAAAATATAAAGTAGGAACGTTGGGGTGTACGGCTTCAGAGGCAGGGTGTTAATAAGGCCTTCGAGGTTTTAAAAAGAAACAAAAAACAAAACTTGAAATGCAAGTTGGTGGATTTCTTCCTGTTTTTTTGCCCAGGGAGCTTGTTTTACCTTTGTGAGCAAACCCAAAAGCTTAGGATAGGTTTGCAAACCTTTTAAAGCTGCAGGTTTTAAACGTTTCATGTTTTTAACCACAGTCTTTGGTTTTTTTAAAAAAAATAATAATAACAATAAAGAAGAAAAACAGTTCAGTTAGGAACAGATTAAGATAAAAATAACTTACAAAAAAAAGTGGGGGGTGAAAATTGTGTGCCAAAAAGAAAGCTGACGCTATTAGAAATAAATTAAAGATATACATACATACATACATTTTCCTTGTAGTGAACTTTTGTTTGTAAGTGAAGATGTTGTTTGCTCCTACATAAACTTGCCTGTGTTTTCAAAATGGTCTCTTGCAGACTTTATCTTGTGCCCTCAATAAAAGATTTCTTAGTGGTAAGGGAAGGGCAAAGGTTCCCCTCGCACATATGTGTTAGTCGTTCCCGACTCTAGGGGGCAGGTGCTCATCTTTAAAGCGCTCCATGGCATAGGGCCGGGTTATTTACGGGACCGCCTACTGCGACCAGATACCTCTCACCGACCCGTGCGCTCTCACAGAGAGGGACTCCTCAGGGTGCCATCAGCTAGGCAGTGTCGTTTGGCGACGCCCAGGGGAAGGGCCTTCTCTGTGGGGGCTCCCACCCTCTGGAACGAACTCCCCCCAGGACTCCGTCAACTTCCTGACCTTCGAACCTTCCGTCGCGAGCTTAAGACACATTTATTCATCTGTGCAGGACTGGCTTAGATTTTTAAATTTAGAGGGGTTTTAAATTGATTTTAATATTTTATATTTTATATTTATATTTCTATTTTTAATAATTCGGGCGCTAGAATAAGTTTTTTAAGGATTATTTTAATTTGTATATTGATATTGATGTTTTATATGCCTGTGAACCGCCCTGAGTCCTTTGGGAGATAGGGCGGTATATAAATTCGAATAATAAATAATAAATAAATAAATAAATCTCCGTTTCAAAGCCGAAGAGCCAGCGCTGTCCGAAGACGTCTCCATGGTCATGTGGCCGGCATGACTCAATGCCAAAGGCGCACGGAACACTGTTCCCTTCCCACCAAAGGTGGTCCCTATTTTTCTACTTGCATTTTTTTTATGTGCTTTCGAACTGCTAGGTTGGCAGAAGCTGGGACAAGTCACGGGAGCTCACCCCGTTATGCGGCACTAGGGATTCAAACTGCTGAACTGCCGACCTTTCGATCGACAAGCTCAAAATCATCTTAGTCACTGAGCCACTGAGCCTTTCTTAGTGGTAGCCCCCTCTCCAAAAAATTAATAATTTCTTCTCTCTTTCAACTCCTAATTAGACTTCTGGAGTGGACAATTTTCAGTTTTGTGAAGTTTTTTTCCACCCGTTCTGATTCTTACGTAACTCTGTCAACATCAAAAATGTGGGAGTTTTCTCAAGGTGGGGGAAAGAAATGCCTGGAAAAACTGGGAATCAGTAATAATTGTGATATTTTTTTTTGCAGCTCCCCACAGTGATCTCTGTTGATTTTGTTATTTGAAAAACATAAAATGCTTTATGTAAACTCCTTAGCATGCTCATAAAATCACCCCGTTTGGTATATTTATTAAATGTAAACATGTAGTTTAACCAGACAGAAGAAAGCAGCCATCCTTACGATCATAAAATAGAGCAGTATTTTCTGGCCTTCAGCTGTTCGTATTTTTAGAGAGGGGGGGGGAAAACTGGAATAGTCAGGGAAAAATAAACGTCATGATATGAAGGTTTGGCTGTTGGGCATATTGCGTTCAGTCTTAATTCCTGCTTCCGAGATTCCATTCTTAGGTTTCTGAATCTGAAAAACTTCGATTGGACTGATCGAAATCACTGGTTCAGATGTTCCCCTTCTTGCTAGAAAACCTGTGATTTTCTGTTGCTGAAACCAAACAAAACGCTTTCTAGAGCATGCCTTACAAGTCCTTTTATGTGGCATTTGTGTCTCTAAATAGCTGGCAAGCCACAGACGGCAAGTACAAAGCCGTACAATTGTGTTTTTTTTCAAAAAAATAAATAAACAGAAATGATCAATCTTGCAACACAATCTACCAATCTGTTCATGCAATCGGACACTCATAAATAGGATAAATGATTAAAAAAAAACACAGCCCCGTTTCTCACCACACAAATATTCATCGTGAATGTGGATATCTTTATCACCCTGATGGCTTGAAGCAGTGTGGACTTCAGCTCCCAGAATTCCCCAGCCCCAGCAGGTTGCTGAGGAATCCTGGGAGTTGGAAATCCAAACAGACTGACCGGGGAACTCTGGAGGCTTTATCTAGCTATCTTATCTATCCAGAAACCAGCCATTGAGCAAGGGTTGAAGTCCACCCGTGTTGACTGGGGAATTTTGGGGTTGAAGTCCACATGTCCAAGTTGCTAAGGCCGAGAAGCCCTGATTGAAATTCAGAGCTTTTTAATCCAATGAATAAAAGGAGCAGATGACAAGCCTAAGGCAGATTTGATCTCTGACGTGAATTGAGGTCCGGTCCAGTTAATACTTGGATGGCAGGTCATTCCAGGAATCTTGGGCTCTTGGTCAAACCAGGACATTGATCAACCATCTCCAACCCAACATTGGTAAATAATTTCCATGACTCCTATGAGTTACAGATGGACTCAATCATCCAGACTCCAGTCCACCTTAACCGACAAGATTTCTTAAATTTGTCACACCTTAGCTTAGGTGGGCCTGCGTTCCTCTATCTCCCACCACCTTTTGAGGAACCATTAATGCAACAACGGTGGTCCTGTTGTTTGAATTCAGCATCTCCAAAACCTCTGTCTCTCCCCACCCACCTTTACCTACAGCCCTCCAACCGATAAAATCAAGGTACAAAATTGGACGTCCAGAAAAACAAAACCAGGCACCAGGAAAGGATGAATAAGAGGGCACTTAACTGCTTTCTGCAAGCTGTAGGAAGCTACCTAGAAAGCTGGCAGCAGCCTCAGGTTTCATAAGTCACGTCTTGCAGAACGAACATCTGGCAGGTTGTGAGGTAACTCCTTTGGTGGGGCACAAACGACCACGTCGTTTTTTTCCTTCCAAGAAGTTCTCGTGATCCCATTCAAGAAATGCCTCAGGGGAAAAAAATAAGGCAACTCTACTTCATACTAAGACATGAGCAAGTTTTTTTTCCCTCACCTTTTTTCGAGCCTGACTTTACCTCTTCCTTAAGGGATTCAGTGGCTAAGACGCTGAGCTCGTCGATCGAAAGGTCGGCAGTTCAGCGGTTCGAATCCCTAGTGCCGCGTAACGGGGTGAGCTCCCGTTACTTGTCCCAGCTTCTGCCAACCTAGCACTTCGAAAGCACATAAAAAATGCAAGTAGAAAAATAGGGACCACCTTTGGGGGGAAGGTAACATCATTCCGTGCGCCTTTGGCATTGAGTCATGCCAGCCACATGATCACAGAGACCTCTTCGGACAGCGCTGGCTCTTCGGCTTTGAAACGGAGATGAGCAACCCCTCCCACCCTAGAGTCGGGAACGATTAGCACCTATGTGCGAGGGGAACTTTTAGCTTTTACCTCTTTCTTAAAAGAGACCAAATTTGAATTTATGACCATTTTTAACTATGGTTGTTAAGCAAGTCATCATAGCCATTGAGGAAATCATGTGGTCTTAAACTGGTGAGCTGCTGGCCAAGTACCCAAAGTACTGTTAAGGGTAATCTGGGTTCACAACCAAGGTTGTGGACTGTTGAGCAGAGCACCCTACGCATGAAAACGACTGAGACTGGTTGTATACAATAACAGTCACTTGCAGACAAACTGGGGTTTGATATTCCTTTACTTTTAGGGAAAAGGCGAAGTCATAGTCCAAAAACAATTCCACATATAAAGTCAGTCAGTCAGGGATGTTACAAATATCAAGTCTTCTTACCAAACGTAGACCGGCACAACAAACAATGTCTTCTTTCAGTTCGGCAAAACAC
This sequence comes from Ahaetulla prasina, assembly GCF_028640845.1. Taxonomy (NCBI): domain Eukaryota; kingdom Metazoa; phylum Chordata; class Lepidosauria; order Squamata; family Colubridae; genus Ahaetulla; species Ahaetulla prasina. Next base: position 20,587,198 of record NC_080552.1, on the reverse strand, counting down.
AGTTCAATTCACAACAGTCAATATCTTGAGGAATCAGTAACTGGCCATGATCAAGCAACGATCATAAAGCTCAAATATACAGTTGCAGCATGTCATTAGGTTACAATGCTGTAGCGTCCCTGTAGATTCCCCACAAGCCATAATTTAGTAGTCCGTTTATACATTGGCTACAGAGCTCAACCAATCAGGATGCTTGCAATGATGCAGCACAGCCTTAAAGCAATATTAGGCCTTTCTACAAACATACATAGTTAGTTTATATATTGCCTGGCCAACTAGTTAGGCAAATAACCATTTCCTGACAGTACCGCTTTGTGGTGTGGTGTGACAGTCATAACTTCAAGGACAAATCGTAAGTAATTTTTTCTGGAGTCCATTGTAACTTGGAACAGTGCCTAAGTGTACGGTTGTAAGTTGAGGACTACCTGGCTGACATGGAGTTTCTTCTCTGGTATTTTTGTGGTTGGATCTGTGCTTTTGAGACAAGGGCATTCTTTGGTCTCCACAGATGGGATGGCGTAGTTGTTTCTGCCCACTCTGTTGGGTTATACAAGATGTGTGAAGATCTTCTGTTACTCATAACAGGGAGCTAAATCCAGAGCTCCCTTAATTGGGAACAGACATCTTTTAGGGAAGACGCCCAGCACTGGTATGGTTTAAAAATGCTTCATATTGCTAAGGCCCGCTGAGATCCTTCACCATTCAGAAGTCCAGTTGACTCAACTTCCAGAAAACTCTTTTATCAGGGTGGCTGACAATCTTCATCCACATTTCACCATTCGGGGGTTGCATTTTGCACCCGCCAGCTGGGGAATTCTGGGAGTTGAAGTCCAACTATCTAGTGACAAAGTTGGAGAAACACTAGGCCAGGGGTGTCATACTCAAGGCCTGGGGGCCAGATCCAGCCTGCGTGGTGCTTAGATCTGGCCCGCGGCCCTCCCAAGCTCCATTTTTGCTGGCAGAGGTTTGCAAGAGGCCGTCCCAGCCAAAAACGGAGCTCTGCATCGGAGGCTGAGGTGGGGCCAGGGCCATCTGGGAGTGATGTGCAGACTCCAGAGCTTCCAGAGGCTGATAGTAGTGAGGCAGAGGAACAGGAGGAGCCTGTTCCTAATGCACGCATGAGAAGAGCTACCAGAAGGCAAGAGCAGCTCAAGGAAAGAGGCCGACTCGGGAGTAGGGCTAAGAGATGATTGGCCCCTCCCATAAGGCTTAAAAGACCAGCAGTGGCATTTGGGCTCTTTGCCGGAAAACAACGTTTATAGCTTTGTCTTCTTGCATTTATTTTGTATCGGTGTCTTCTGGACGTTTGCCAAGAAAGGCCTTTGGCAGTTTGCCTAATTGGACCAAGGTTGGTGATAGGACTGAGGAATTTGTGTTGGGAGGAATTTGCTTTAATTTAGTTGAACTACACTGAGAATGAAGTAATTCTCAGCTGTTCTAATAAAGAAATTGGGCCTGGGTCACAACAACTATAGAGAGAGGTCAGAGGTTCTCTAATACAGTATATCTCAACTTTGGCAACTTTAAGATGAGTGGACTTCAACTCCCAGAATTCCCCAGCCAGCATGGAGAATTGGCAAAGATTTTTCATTATTATTATTATTATTTTATTTACACAAAATGACAGTATACACAGCAAACGAGATAATTGTGCTGGATTTCGTAGCACAGATCACTAGTCAAACACTTCCCAAGCGTTTAGGACTGTGTGATGTATCGTTGAATTATGCAAGCAGATCCCAAGAAGGTGGCCTTCTGCACCTGACCAATGGTGATCTTGTCACCATTATTATTATTATTATTATTATTATTATTATTATTATTATTATTATTATTATCATCATTATCATTATCATCATCATCACCTATTCACATAGTTTGTACTTTCTTCAACTTCTTGTATATGCTTTAGATTGGGGTCTCCAACCTTGGCAAACTTTTAAAACCGGTGGACTTCAACTCCCGGAATTCCGTAGTCTGCGTGGGAGTTGACGTCCTCCCATCTTAAAGTTGCTAAAGTTGAAAAACACGCTTAGACTTAAATTTATATTGTCACTTCGAATGTACACTAATTGGCATACATTAAAATGAAATTTCCAGGAAATGCCCAGGAAAATTCTAACTGGCTAGGGAATCCTGGGAGTTGTAGTCTACCCGTCTTACAGTAGTGGCCAAAATTGTGGGAAAAGTATATTTTCTAAAACTAGCTAATACCATTTTTTTGGGGGGGGAGTAGTACCATAAAATTATATATCAATGGAAAGATAATTTAATCAAGAATGTAATGCAATAACTTTTATGAAGGATTTGCTATTAGAATAGCAGTTACAGTATAAAAAAGAAAAGTGAAACACATAGAAAAAACCAAGATATACAAAAATTGTCACCATGTCAGTTAATCCTTAGTTGGGTAACTTTTAGCATGAATTACAGCCTTACAACCTCTTCTCATGGAGTGAACCAAGTTTTTTAGTTCTGCAACTGTTCTAATGTGAAACCAAGATTGAATGATTGCTTCTATTAACTGGGTTTTAGTGCTGGATCACTTCTGACTAACAAGTTTCTTTAGTTGGAAAATCCATAGATTTTCAATGGGGTGAAGGTCTGGGCTATTCCCAAGCCATTCCAGCAGTGGAATATCATTATCTTGAATCTCCCCCCCCCCCAAAAAAAAAGTGGTGTTATTAGCCATCAAACCTCAAAAATACACTTTCCCCAAAAGGTTTCCACAATTTTGGCCACTACTGTAAAGTCGCCAAGGTTGAAAAACACTGTTAGCCCATGAAGAAAAGACTCAGATCTGCATAAAATCTTGGTAGCTGTGGGGACCAAGGCCAAAGTAGTGATTACCAAACACAATTTATTAAAACAGCTGAGAATGAATTCATTCTCAGCCTAGTCAAAACAAATTCTTCATAAACAGTCCTTTGGCCTTATCACCATCCTTTGTTGTATTTGGCAACCTGCCAGAGGCTTTTCTTGACAAACCCCCCATAAAGTTCAAGAGATGCTGACAAGAAGCAATGGAATCAATGTTGCTTTTCCACAAAGAACCCAACGGCTCGCTGCTGCTCTTTTAAGCCTTATGGGAGGGGCCAATCATCTCCTGGCCTTACTCCTGAGTCGTCCTTTTTGCTTTTGCTGCTCTTCGCATGCGTGCACTAGGAACAGGCTCCTCCTGTTCCTCTGCCCCTCTGCTGTCCGCCTCTGGAGGCTCCGGAGTCCGCACATCACTCCCAGATGGCCCTGGCCCCATCTCTGCTCCAACACAGAGCCCTCGTCCGGGCCTTCCCCTGACTCCAGGACTGGCCCATTGTCCTCCCCAGCCTCCTCATTGTCCGACTCCACTGTCAGATCCTCAGGCTGCTGGCAGACCACAACAGTAGCCGCTGTCGCCATGCTGCTTTTCAAACGGCAAGGTGTGTGTTGCGTTGAAGGCAATGCAGCCACAATGGGTCAGAGACGCCATCCTGAGCAGATCCTGACTTGGCTACAGCACGGAAGGCTTCAGACAGTCTATCCAGGGAAACCTTTCTGGGTGTGGCTGTCTGTATCTGCTCCACACATTTTGAGGTTCTGGGGCAACGTTTTTGAAGCTCTAATGAAAGGTGTGCACCAAACTGACCAAGCCTGTTCCTTACACAACATGTCACTTTCAAAAAATACACACAGAGAGACATATATACAAATAGGTGCAGCCTTAGTTCCCTTGGCTGCGTGCCTATCAAAAATTCAGGGCCTCTCCTTTTGAGGGAGGGTTCACCGGCTTATTTTAGATGAACCCCCCTCTTTTTAGAAAAATTAAAAAAACCTGAGAGTAGAAAAGGTTGCAGCTTTGAGAAGAGCCTTTTCCCTATATTGGTCTCCTTTTTCCCTGGAGTTTTTATACTCTGCTCGGTATCCTTTTGCAAACCGTTCCATGAACCTCCTTCTTGGTTTAAGTTTGTGTACCGGGTACCCCATTACAGATAATGCTCAACTTTCAAACCACCAGAATTTCCGTTGCTAAGCGAGGCACTTACTAAGTGAGTTAGATCTTGATTTACATGAAGGAATGTCTGCAGGAAGCGGTTAATCGAAGAAGTCAAGATGATGGATTTCATTAGCTTGACACCCTCTTGACTTTTTTTTTTTGCCAACCCATGGAGGTGACCCTTGAGGGCCACACAGTATGGGCTTTGTAATACTTGCGGTATGTTTTTTGTGAGCCCGCATGCAAAATTGCCCCATTATGGTCTGGCTTCTTGAAAGACAGTCTCCCTCGGATCAAATTTGACCAAGATTGTTGGCCTTGCTTGCTTTTTAATCCTCCTACAACATGTTTTCCTGAAAGAGCCAGGAGCTTAAGCAGCCATTACTTATTCTTTTTTTTTTCCTATGTTGTTCTTTGGCAATGTGTGTTTTCTTCTAGATTTGCAGTTGTGAGTGCCCTCTTGTGGCCCTTATCCCTGGCAATACTCTTTTTTTTTTATCGGCAAGAAATTGAAATATACAAAATTCAAAGACTGGAACTTGACAACTTTGGCTGCTTCTCCTAAATGTAGGCCTGCATTTTCTAAGCCAGAGTGTTGGCAAGTTGTGGATTTTCATCTTTGTAACCCAAGGATGTCCATCCTTGGAAACTTTCAGACTTGCGGACTTCAACTCCCAGAATCTCCCAACCAGTCCACAAATCTTACAAGTTGCCAAGGTTGGATATCTCTGGGTTACAAAAATAAACATCCACAAGCTTTAAAAGTTGCGACAGTTGGACACCTGTATGCTAAGCTTTGGCTGATTGGTTTGCATCCACCCTGTCTTGTTGCGTTCACACAACACACAACACCACAAACAGTAGTTTGTAAAGCCAACCTAAGCCAAACCTTAAGAAGCCAACATTATGGGATAACGCAACAGGTGAACCCACTCGGTTGGAGATCCCGTTGTGAACCAACAAACTGTTTTTGACCTATCTGAAAAGATCTACTCAGTTGAACTGATTAAACATTGTCCTGTTACGCCCCAGCTTTGGTTGAATCATTAACTTCTGGCGAACAATAAAGATAATTATCAACAGATCTAAACTCCGCTACAAATTTGTAAGGTTAATTATGCAACGGTGAGAGTTTAACGTTTTGAAAATCCATAGATCACAATTTATTATGGGCCAACCCTGAGGAAGAACGACCGAGCTCCTGCATTGATCAAAAACCATTGTGTGAAGCCAGACCGTGGTAGTTTGTTCAACAAACTGGGATTAAGCAAACCAGAGTTTAGGATACAAACAAGCAATACTGTACTGAGATAATCTTAGAGGCGGTTCCCCCCCACCCCCGGCCAGTTTTGGCAGCTAATAGATATATTTGGCTTTTAATAGGTAAGCAGTTACATTTGGATCCAAATTCACATGGAAAATTGACATTGTGATATAATAAGCAAAGCTTATGAATGCAGGGATGATAAAAAACGGGAACACTTGATTCAAACAGGGTGAATTACTTAAATCGGTTGATCTAGGATGATGGTTTGAACGACAAATGGTCTTCTGAATGCGATTTAGCTTTTAACACCAGATGTACATTTGAAACAGGTGCCGATGCTTTTTATTTTAAAATTTACATTAATCCCCAACAACAACAAAAAATTCTTCCTTTTTCTCACGATTACCGGTTCTTCCCCTGTTGACGTTGGCTGTCGTTTGTGTTCAGCTATTAAAATTATTATTTTTTAAAAAAATACATATTTAAAAGGTGTGATTTTCCCAGTGTGTTCTCAGAAGGGACCATTGAGTTGTAATGTTTATTGTGAAAACACAAAATATACCTTTGCGAGGTAGGGTCATCTGTTTACCGTCGGCAATGAGTTAAACATCAACCCCAAGCGAAATCATATGTTGCTTCTGTTAACTTCTGCCAACTTTTTGGAAATAAGCCTCCAGTGTACTAGTAAAAGGCAAAATGTAGTTTTTATGGTGGCCCCAAAATAGCACAACCTTGTTGATGGAACAGAGGCTGGCAAATTACTTTAACGGAACTGAGATGCAGCTTTCAGAAACGGTCAAGAAACAGCAGGGGAAAAAAACAACAACTAGCAAATCTCAGAATGGAATGGGAGTTAGAAGGGACCTTGGAGGTCTTCTAGTCCAACCCCCTGCTCAGGCAGGAAACCCTACACCACACTTCAGACAAATGGTTATCCAATCATCTTCTTAAAAACTTCCAGTGTTGGAGCATTCACAACTTCTGGAGGCAAGTTGTTCCACTGATCAATTGTTCTCACTTTCAGGAAATTTCTCCTTAGTTCTAGGTTGCTTCTCTCCTTGATTAGTTTCCAGTCATTTCAGTGGTGGGTTCGCCCCGGATCGGCTCCGCCTACCCACCCGGACGTCTCTGCGCATGTGCAGAAGCGTTGTGTGCGCCCACAAGCAAACCAGTAGCGAATGAAATTGAAACCCACTGCTGATCCATTTCCATCCATTAGGGATGGGCAAACTCCATCGATCCAGAAAAGGAACATTCTAGAACCTTGTGCAGAAGGAAAAGGGAGTATTTTCACCATTTCCTTTCAGTTTTGCAGTGGTATCTGGAAATTTACCTTCCAAACTGGAAACTGTTTAATGTTAAGGATAAAACATGCGCCCATGTCAGGCTGAAATTCTTAGAAATCCTCTCATAAATGGGAAGGAAACCAGAAGAGAAGGCTTCTTCGTAGACTTCTGATATTAGATTTGAAGGAAGTGGACCTGAGGTCAAATCATTACAAAGGTCTAAGCTTTTAGCAGGTTGGTCTTAGTTTCTCTTTCAGGTTGAATTTGTTGTTTAGCCTAACGAACTAACATGACGGTAATTCAGTATAAAAACAGAAGACCTCGCTAGAAATAATCTAGTTGAGTAAACTTCTGGAGAACCACAGGTTCCTTATCTGCAGTTTTGTCCACGTACCTTGCGGTTTTAATCTTGTTTTGGACGGAGGGGTGTGTTAACCGTCTTGTGGAGAGCCCTTCAGCAAAGAAGTCCGTCAACAATTTTTAGGCGAAATTCTTAAAAAGGCGAAATTTCTTAAAAGATGCTCTCGTCCTACTTCTCTCATTCGGGTTGATGGTTGATGGGTTTGGCCGCTGGGTTGATCGTTTATTTTATTTATTTTTGACTGTTTTTAGCTTGTTATGGGGTATTTAGCTGTTGGGCTTGGCAGCCCAAAGTCACAGGTTTGTGAGATGATGTTGTTGTTGTTAGTTGCAAAGTCATGTCCGACCCATCGCAACTCCATGGACAACATTCCTCCAGGCCTTCCTGTCCTCTACCATCCCCCCCAGTCCATTGAAGCTCATGCCGACTGCTTCAGTGACTCCATCCAGCCACCTCATTCTCTGCCGTCCCCTTCTTCTTTTACTCTCAATCGTTCCCAGCATTCGGCTCTTCTCCAGGGAGTCCTTCCTTCTCATTATGTGGCCAAAGTATTTGAGTTTCCGCATTGGCATCAGGAAGGGCATCCGGCTAGTAAACATTCCGCTAGCTCCATTCAGTTGCCCAGACACCACCCCTCAAGGGATTATGGGGCCGTTAAACGAAGATGATGACTAGCAGAGTTAACAACCCTAACAACTCTCTCTTTCCTCCCTGCAGTGTCCCTAATTCCTGCCCGGCTAGTCCTCGAGGTGCTGGTTCCTCAGGTTATCGCTTTACCCACAACGTTACCTCTGACCTCCAACTGGCTGCCGAATACGCAGCAAAAGCTACTTTGGAGCAGCAGACGGACGCCTCCGGTGGAGACAGCCCAAAGGTTGGAAGTCCCTTTTTCCCCTCTATCAATTGTGCAAAAGCTGGGTCAGTGGTCGGGAGGGTAAGGGGTATTTAGATAACCAAAGCAGAGAGGTGACCTGGAGAAAGCTTGGGTAGGTGGGATCTGGTCTTCTTCTTTTTCTTGTTCCCCAGTAGTGTTGTGACCTAGACCCAAGTAGTTATTACCAGACACAATCAGTCCTAAACAAACGTATTTTATTAGAACAGCTGAGAATTACTTCATTCTCAGCTTAGTCCAAATTAAGTCCAAAATGAAGTCCTTCTGCCTTATCACAAACCTTTGTCTTCTTTGGCACCCTGCCAAAGGATTTTCTTGGCAAAAACCCCATGAAGTTCAGAAACAGGAGACAAGAAACAATTGTAGCAATGTTGCTTTCCTACAAAGAACCCAAGAGTCATTGCTGCTCTTTTAAGCCTTATGGGAGGGGCCAATCATCTCCTGGCCTTACTCCCAAGTCGTCCTTTTTGCTTCAGCTGCTCTTGCCTGCTGGCAGCTCTGCACATGCGTGCACTAGTAACAGGCTCCTCCTGTTCCTCTGCCTCTCTGCTGTCCGCCTCTGGAGGCTCCAGAGTCCGCACATCACTCCCAGATGGCCCTGGCCCCATCTCTGCCTCCGACACAGAGCCCTCGTCCAGGCCTTCCCCTGACTCCAGGACTGGCCCATTGTCCTCCACAGCCTCCTCACTGTCTGACTCCGCTGCCAGCTCTACAGGCTGCTGGCGGACCACAACAAGTAGGAGCTGTAGAAAAGATGAGGGAAGGAGGGCGAGAGGACCAGCTATCCTATCTTCTGCTATCCCACCTTGTCCTCTACTACAGTAGTGGCCAAAATTGTGGAAACCTTTTGGAAAAAGTGTATTTTCTAAACCTAGCTAATAGCACCCCCCTTTTTTTTTATTGGAGTAGTGCCATAAAATTATATAGCAATGGAAAGATAATTTAATCAAGAATGTAATGCAATAACTTTTATGAAGGATTTGCTATTAGAATAGCAGGTACAGCATAAAGAAGAAAAGTGAAACACGCAGAAAAAACCGAGATATACAAAAATTTTCACCATGTCGGTTAATACTTGGGTAACCTTTAGCATGAATTACGGCCTTACAACGTCTTCCCATGGAGTGAGCCAAGTCTTTTAGTTCTGCAGCTGTTCTTATGTGAAACCAAGATTGAAGGATTGCTGGGTTTTATTGCTGGGTTGCTTCTAACTAACAAGTTTCTTTACTTGGCTCCATAGATTTTCAATTGGGTGAAGGTCTGGGTTATTCCCAGGCCATTCCAGCAGTGGTATAGGATTATCTTAAAACTCAAAAAAAAAGGGGGGTGTTATTAGCCATCAAACCTCAAAAATACACTTTTCCCCCCAAAAGGTTTCCACAATTTTGGCCATTACTGTACCAAGTTGACCGTCGCCAACAAGAGCAGAGTTCCCATCACCCAATGCCTCTTTATCCTCCATATTTTATGGTGGTCAAAGGGAGAAGCAGGAACTTCAAGGAGTGAGACCCACAATTGTGGCAGGAACAGGCAGAAAAGCAACCCTCTTCCCTTTCTCCAACCCATTCTCAATTGCGCCAGCCTGACTCCAAAATCGTTTGGCGTTCAGAAGGTTGAACTTCCATATCCCTGTTATTGTCATGGCATTTAAATCGGCCTTCTCCAACCTGGCCCCCTTCGCACACGTTTCCAGCTCAGCGTGGCGAAGCCTCAAAGCCCCGTTGGATCTGAGCCCGGAAACGCTTCCCCTTAACGTCCGAAGCTGGCCTCACTCTGACAGACTCGTGAGAAATAAATTTCAAAGCAAGATTGCTCGAGCGGTCTGTAGCGGCGCGTGGATCAATAATCTATTTTGTCTGGTATGACACGGTGCTCCCGGGGTTTAGCTAGCAACTCCAAAAGACCATTCAGATTATTGCAATTGGTTTTTTTTGGTTTTTTTTTTAAAAAGGTCTTTGCAAAACACAGCAGCAGTAAGGGAGGTTAATGGCAGGCTTTTTAACCGGCCTTTGGCTATTGGGACGTGCGTTTGAGGCTAAGAATTTAAAGTGGGCTTGCAGTTCGAAAAAGCGGACACTTTCACCAGAAAAATGGGTCTTCTCTTTTATTTTTATTTTATTTATTCTCCAAAGCACCTGAGGACAGGACAAGACGCAATGGATGGAAACTGATCAAGGAGAGAAGCAACCTAGAACTCAGGAGAAATTTCCTGACAGAGAAATTAATCAATGGAACAACTTGCCTCCAGAAGTTGTGAATGCTCCAACACTGGAAGTTATTTAAAGAAGAGATTGGACAACCATTTGTCTGAAGTGTGGTGTAGGGTTAACCTTTTGGCCATTGCTGCCAGGAAGGGAGGGCGGGGGGGGGGGTTGTGCGCATGGCCACACCCATAATTCTATGCGCCCCGCACATGTGCGTGTGACCCCCCCCTCCCCCTCTCCTGGCACGAGATGGCCTGGGAAGCTCATTTTTCTCTCTCACCTGGCTCCAGAGCCTCTCTGTGAGTCTGGGGAGGGTGAAAACGGTCTTTCCCACCCTCCCTCGGAGGCCCAAAAACTGCCCATTTCCCAACTTATGGTTGGACAGGAAGTGATTTTTTTTTGCTGGCCCCAGCCTCCAGAGACTCATAGAGAGGCTCTAGAGCCAGGTGAGAGAGAGAAAAACGGGCCTTCCCCACTACCACCCAGGCCCTCCGGAGGCAGGAAACAGCCTGTTTCCCTACTTCTGGTGGGCCCAGAAGGCTCGAAAATCAGCTGGCTGGAGCTGAGCTCACATGCCCACTGATATGGCTATGCGTGCCACCTGTCTAGGATCTAGGGTTTCCTGCCTGAGCAGGGGGTTGGACTAGAAGACCTCCGAGGTCCCTTCCAACTCTTGTTATTCTAAATTCTAAATCCTCAGTCCTTCCTTTACCTTGAAAAACAACTGTTTAGTTGCCTCCAATCTTGTTAGACATGCTCGGCCCTAAATAATTAATGTTCTGCGAAGCTGCTAAAACGTCCCTTGGTGTCTTTCTGGTCCACAGGATGAGTCCAAGCCACCGTATTCCTACGCCCAGCTCATTGTTCAAGCTATCTCGTCAGCTCAGGACAAGCAACTAACACTAAGTGGCATCTATGCTCACATTACGAAGCATTATCCGTATTACAGGACAGCGGATAAAGGTTGGCAGGTAAGTTTCCTTGTTGCTGCTGTTGTTTTTCTTTTGAAGACGTTTCGCTTCTCATCCAAGAAGCTTCTTCAGCTCTGACAGGATAGTGGGGAATGGAAAACGGGCAGAGTCGGCCTGCAATATTCTAATCATTGCGCCACCATTGCAAGGAAGGAGGGAGGGAGGAGAAAAGGGAGGGAAAGAAAGAAAAAAAGAAAGAAAGAAAGAAAGAAAGAAAGAAAGAAAGAAAGAAAGAAAGAAAGAAAGAAAGAAAGAAAGAAAGAAAGAAAGAAAGGGAAGGGAAAAAGCAATAGCACTCGTAGTGCTCCACAGCCCTCTCTAAGTGGTTTACAGAGTCAGCCTCTTGCCCCCAACAATCTGGGTCCTCATTTTAACCGACCTCAGAAGGATGGAAGGCTGAGTCAACCTTGAGCCAATCAGGATCGAACTCCTGGCAGTGGGCAGAGTCAGCCTGCAATATTCTAATCATTGCGCCACCATTGGAAGGAAGGAAGGATGGATGGATGGATGGATGGAAGGAAGGAAGGAAGGAAAGGAAATGAAGGAAGGAAGGAAGGAATGAGAAAATGGAGGGAGAGAAAGAAAGAAAAGGGGGGAAAAAGCAATAGCACTTAGCCCCCAACAGTCTGGGTCCTCATTTTACCCGCCTCGGAAGGATGGAAGGCTGAGTCAACCTTGAGCCTGGTGAGATTTGAACTGCCAAATTGCAGGCAGCCGGCAGTCAGCAGAAGTAGCCTGCAGTACTGCACTCTGACCACTGCGCCACCACAACTAAATCTTGGCTAACCCGTTTTCCTCCTGCAGAATTCCATTCGGCACAACCTGTCCTTGAACCGATACTTTATTAAAGTCCCCCGTTCCCAAGAAGAGCCGGGAAAAGGCTCTTTTTGGCGGATAGACCCTCCCTCGGAAGGCAAGCTAGTGGAGCAGGCATTCCGAAAACGGAGGCAGAGGGGGGTGTCCTGCTTCCGAACCCCGTTTGGACCTCTCTCTTCCCGGTAAGTTCAATGTAACTGTCAGGGTTCCAAGAAACACCCCCAACAAAATAAGGCTCTGAGGCTTGAGGTTCCTCAAAGTTCCAATTTATTTGAGATGTCATGTTGGCACAGCTGGGAAAACTGAAAGCTTCCAGGTTTTCCACACCCAGTTGACAGTTCACAGCCCTGCCCTACACCCACAAGTTCATCACATTGTCCAATCAACTCTTCACACTCAATTGGATACAATCTTCAGGCAGTCTCCATCAGACGCTGGATGTCCTTGAATATGGAATGTTGTTATGACTAACTTTCTACCGCTCCAACAGCAACCCCCTCCCAACTTCCCCAGCTAAAAGATGCGGCAGTTAAGAAGCAAAAAGAAAATTGCCTTCCAAAACTGACAGTAACAGCCAAAACTGATGCTCACCACTGCCTAACTTTAGAAAAATTGGCCAAGAGGATAATTCATTTATTTTCTTTTTTAAAATTTAAAGTTAAAAAATAAGTTAAAAATAGAAACTTAGACCGAACAATAGAAGCAACAATTAGTTCCAGTTTTCTGTCTGAAGCCAAATTTGGGGCAAAACTCTCCAATATTGGAGGAAAAGGGAGCTTGCTAAGTTTTGCTCAGTTGAGAAAAAGTGAGGTTGGTAAATTGTAAGATGGGCTGCTGAGGACTAGCTTAGTAAAAAAAAATTAAAGAGATGGGGATGAATACAGGCAAGCCTCGACTTAACGGCCACAATTGAGCCCAGAATCACTAAATGAATTCTTGTAAGTCGAGGACTTACCTGTGCAACAAATACACTGAAGTCGTAAAGAGCTCTGGCTTTGGTTTCTTACTTTTCTCTGTTTCTCTTCCAGGAGCGCGCCCGCCTCCCCTACTCATCCCGGCCTGCTTTCTCCCCACACGAGTGGCCTACAGACTCCAGAGTGTGTGTCAAGAGAAGGGTCTCCGATTCCTCATGACCACGACTTTGGTTCCAAGCTTGCTTCTGTCCCCGAGTATCGATATTCACAAAGTGCTCCTGGTAAGGGTGCTGCGGTCAGACCTCCCAGCACTTAAACCCAGGGGTGGGCTTCAAAAATTTTGGCAAGGGGTTCGCTGCCCAGTTGCTAGGTGGGTGTGGACATGGTGGGCGTGGCCTAGACGGCCTCCTGCACCACAGCAGGGCCGGGGGGGCCCTTTTTGCCCTTCCCAGGCTCCGGAGGTTTTTCTCGAGCCTCCGGGAAGGTGAAAATGGGCTCCCCAGGCTCTGGAGGCCCTCCGGAGACTGGAAACAGCCCTGTTTCCAGCCTTCCAAACTTCTAGTAGGCTGTTGTGTCTTGCCCGCTCTCACCGCAGCCGGGGCCTTCTTATCTGCTTCCGAATGCTGAGGAATGTCCTAGTATGCCTCCCGGCCCCAGCCCTGGCTCCATGCCCAGACAGGAGGAAACACCTCCCGGCCCCAGCCCTGGCTCCATGCCCAGGCAAACGGAGCAACTAGACCCCCTCCCCCTCCCCCACAGCATGTGAGCCTGAGGGAAGTCAATTACCAACAGCTGCCGACTGGAGTGACCCTCGCTTCAGAAGAATTGATAGGCGGCGGCGTCAGAAGGAAGGGAGGGGCAGGCCTGGATAAGTGCTGAGTCATGGAGCCACACCCCATGGCCTATATAAAGGACCTGCTTTCTGGCATTCTCTGAGTCAGGCAAAGTCTAAACATATCTTGCTGAAGTCACTTTCTGGTCTCCTGCCTGCCCTGAGGACTTTGCTAGGACTTTGGCAGAGCTGCAGAGGCACGCCTGATTCAGATTTCCCTGACCCGGCCGTCAGCGGAGGAGTGGGACACGACATCGGCCCGTTTTTGCCCTCCATGCGCCGCCCTGCACTTATTTCCATCCAAAACGGGGATGCAGTGTGGCGACTCCTGAGAGGGGAGAGGGGCCAGCCGGGAGTGGGATTTGGGGGTTCTCCGAACTGCACAGATTCTTAGCTAGAGGTTCTGCCAAACCCCTGCGAACCCCCAGCAGCCCACCTCTTCTTAAACCTCTAACTATTTAGAAACGATCCTTGCCTCCATTTGTTGAGTAAAGTATAGTTTTATTCAAAGTCGTGTGTGTTGCGATAATGCACAGCCAGAACTGAGAATCACATGCCAAAAGTTAAGGGACTGCCTTATATCACAGAATACACACACACACACAAAATGACCAATCAGGCTCAAACAATATATTTTCAGAACAGTAGGTTATTATGCAGCTGCTTTCTTCTCCCAGCTGGGTGACCTTGAAGCAGCATCTCAGGAAGACACAGAAGTTACTTTCGCTTTCCCCCCCCAAGCATTCCCCTCCCATACACTTTCCCCAAAGTTCATAGCAGATTGTCACCGCATGGTAGTGAAGCACACAAACAAGCGTAAAATGGCAGCTGGCAGCCTCCGGTGGAGCGGTGGGCTCTATCCAGAGTTTCTGCCATCCTGTTAGTCTCCGGGATGTGGGTTCAAGATAGCAAACAAACATTAGGAATATCAGGTGAAAATTACCCCAAAAGAATATCATGAGCAAGGGAGTGTCCTGGCTTTTTCACATGGACAATGTTGAAAATTGTCAACTTTGGAGAAACTGGTCCTTGGTTTCTAGTGGAGTGTTGTTCTCGAAATTTGTGTAACTATTCGGGAATGCTGGATTTGAATCTGCTGTTCTAGCCAGTGATGAGTCTCTTCTTCTTCTTCCCTCCCTCCCTCTTCCTCTTCTCCTTCCTTGTTCCATCCCTTTGATCCTTCCTCCCTCCCTCCCTTCCTTTTTCCTCTTCCTCTCTTTTTCTTCCTCCTTCCTTTCCTCCCCCTCGGTCTCTTTTTCAGGATCCCCCGTAAGTGCCCAGCCGGTGATCATGGCTGTTCCTCCCAGGCCTTCTGCGCTGGTGGCCAAACCAGTCGCTTACCTGCCCGCCTCCATCATGACCTCTCAGCAGCCTTCGGGTCATGCAGTTCACGTGGTTCAGCAGGCCCCCACTGTTACAATGGTCCGAGTTGTGACAACTTCGGCAAACTCAGCAAATGGCTACATCTTGACCAACCAGGGCCCAGCAGGGAGCACCCATGACGCAGCAGGGGCCGTCCTGGACTTGGCTGGTAAGCCTCGGGGTAGTATCTTCTCCCCCAGAATGTCCCCCAAATGGCAAATATCTAGTCTTGCCTTAGCTATGAAAGCCAGCTGGGTGACTTTGGGGCACTCACCAGGCAACGGTGAGTTCTAGTCTCACCTTAGTCATGAAAGCCAACTTTTTTTTTTATTTGCATTTATATCCCACCCTTCTCCGAAGACTCAGGGCGGCTTACACTGTGTTAAGCAATAGTCATCATCCATTTGTATATTATATACAAAGTCAACTTTTATTGCCCCCAACAATCTGGGTCCCCATTTTACCTACCTTATAAAGGATGGAAGGCTGAGTCAACCTTGGGCCTGGTGGGACTTGAACCTGCAGTAATTGCAAGCAGCTGCTGTTAATAACAGACTGTCTTAGCAGTCTGAGCCACCAGAGGCCCTTGGTGACCTTAGGCCAATCATCAGGTGACGGTGAATTTTAGTCCTGCCTTACTCATGAAAACCAGCTAGCTGACTTTGGGCCAATCACCAGGCGACGGTGAGTTCTAGTCCCACCTTAGTCATGAAAACCAGCTAGCTGACTTTGGGCCAATCACCAGGCGACGGTGAGTTCTAGTCCCACCTTAGTCATGAAAACCAGCTAGCTGACTTTGGGCCAATCACCAGGTGACAGTGAGTTCTAGTCCCACCTTAGTAAATGAAAGCCCACTGGCTGACTTTGGGCCAATCACCTTCTCTCTCAACCCAACCAACCTCACAGGGTTGTTGTTGTTGTGGGGAAAATAGAGGAAGGAAGGTGTGTTGGATATGTTTGCTGCCTTGAGTTAAATTTGTCAAAATAATAAAGGCAGGATACAAATCAATCACTCAATAAAATCTCTCTTCTCTCACTGTAGGGTTGGATGAGAAGCCCACCATCGCCTTTGCTGCCATACCGACTGCCAGTCGTGTCATCCAGACAGTGGCCAGCCAAATGGGTCAGGGCATCCCCGGACAGACGGTCACCATCCTGCAGCCGGCCACTCCCATGGCCCTCGGACAGCACCAGTTACCTGTCCGCACGGTGACCCAAAACGGAAAGCATGCCATTCCCACAAACAGCTTAAGCAGTGGGACTTACGGTATACATAACGTTTCTCCTTCATTCTCCCAGGGTTTGTGTCAGGGGTGAAATGCTCCCGGTTCGGACCGGATCGCCCGATCCAGTAGCGATGGCAGCGGGTGGTTCGGAGAACTGGTAGCAAAACTCCCTGCCCCCCCCCCCATGCCCAGCTGAGCCGCGCGATCATCAGAGGAGTTGTTTTTTTTTTACTTTTAAAAGCATTTTTCCTTCTGCCGAAAAAAATGCTTTTAAAAGTAAAAAAAAAAAGCCTCTGATGATCGTGCGGCTCAGCTGGGATCGTCAGAGCTCTTTAAAAGCTTTTTTTCCTCTGGCGATCCCAGCTGAGTTGCCTGATCATCAGAACCCCTTAAAAGCATGTTTTCTACAAGCTCTTGGCCGAAGAGGCTGTAGAAAAAATGCTATTAAAAGTAAAAAAAAATAGTTGGCCACACCCACCCAGTCACATTATCACCGCCACCTCCACCAAGCCACGCCCAATGAACCGGTAGTAACAAAATTTACATTTCACCCTTAGTTTGTGTGCCTTTAGAGTCTTTCTCCAAAGCAAGCTTGCTCTGCCTCATAAAATAAAATAAAATGAATTTTTTTTTTGGGGGGGGGGTCACCGCGGTCACATGACTGCGGGACGTCACAAGCAGATATAAATGCAGGCTGCCTGAAATGCAGTCACATGATCGCAGAGACAGGGTAGCCATCTGTTGTGGCCCGCCAGCAACCAGCAGAGCTGGCAGCAGATTCGGACAGTGAGGAGGTTGGGGAGGAACCTGGGCCAGTCCTGGAGTCTGGGGAAGGCTCTGATGAGGGCTCTGCGTCGGAGGCAGAGAGGGGGCCAGGGCCGTCTGAGAGTTATCAGCTGCCTTCGGAGTCAGACATCAGTGAGGCAGATGAACAGCTGGATCCTGTTCCCAGTGTGCGCATGCGCAGAGTTGCCAGACGAATGGAACAGCTAAAGAACAAGGGTCGACTAGGGAGTAAGGCCACAGGTGGATGATGAAGGGCCCCTCCCAGAGGGAATAAAAGAGGAGCAAAAGGGGAGTGGAGTTAGCAGGAGACAATTAGTTCATTCCTGCATTCTTGCCAAATATTGCGGGTGTCTGAAAGATATCGTGCCTGGCCACTCTCCAAGCCTGATCGAGGTCAGTAATTGTGAACTATCTTGAAAAACTGTGGGAGAGGAAAGACTTTGCCGGAGAGGAATTCACCATAAATATAATAAAAGGGGTTTATCGGGACGAGGACTGGGCTTCGTGCTGCTGGGGAAGCCCAGGTCAGAACACCATCAGTCGGATATGACTGAACGGGAAATCTTTACCTTCCATCCGAATAGACGCTGTGAGCTTTTCTAAAATCCTTTCTCTCTCTCTCTCTCTCGTTTTTCTTCCCCCAACTCCAGCCCTCTCCAACCCCTTGCAAGTACTGGCAGCTCAAGCTAGTTCCTCCACCCCCGTGGTCATCAGCCAGACAAGAGAAGCTGGGGTGAAAGATCCCGATGAGCTTTTGAGAGAACCCGATATCAAACGACCCCGAATCGAAGACCCCAGAGTGGTTGCGGCTTTGCAAACGGGTGTCATCACCTCCACAGCCCCTTCGGGACAATCCGCTGGAGAATGAGGCCACGAGAAGTTCAGAAAGGCACCCGAGGCGCCAAGGGAGAAAAATCTCTCTTTTTTTTTTCCCCCACCCCTAGCAGAAATCTTTTCTTTCTGCAGCTATTAACACCTGGATCATTTCAGTGGTTGTTGATTTTTTTTTTCTCCCTTGTTTTTTTTTTTTTAATCTCCTTTTGAACATTTGGAAGGACGGGCCAGCGTTTGTCAAGATTGTCAAGGTGCCAAATGAATTGGGCAAAAAATTTCCATCTTTCTGGACCCAAGGAATGAATTTCCGCCTGTTTTTCACTTCAGAGATATCCTCTTTCTTTCTTTCTTTCTTTCTTTCTTTTTCTTTCTTTCTTTCTTTCTTTCTTTCGAAATTTAAAAAAAGAGACACAGACCATTTTGATTGTTTGGGATATTTCTCTATCCCTCCTCGCCTTTCTTAATTTTCATCCCTTCCCTGTTTTTTCCTTTTACGCATGGTAGTTTATGTGCGAGCGTACTAAAAATGCAGGACAGAGGCACGAACTTCAAGATGGGGACGTCTGACCTCAAAAACAGGTTTATTAATTTTCTTTTCCCCCCCCACTCTCCGAGGAAGAGAAGCGCACCCCTTTTGTATCTCAGAACTCCAACTTATGAAAAATTATTTGCAGAAAAAAAAAAGAAAAAGAAAGAAAAAATTACTTGCAAAGCAATATCATACTTCGGTAACTGCCACCTAAAACGGCAGATATGAGTTTTGTGTTTCCTTTCTATTGCCTACCTGCAAACTAATTCACCTTCTGACGATGGGGAGTCACGCCCCTATCCAAAATCTCGATCCCAGAGCACAGTAAAATTAGTTTATCCCAGTTAGATGGCTTCCCAATGAATTCGAAGCCTAAACTTCCCAGAATTCTTAGCCTACTGGACAGATGGGGGGTGGGAGTCTGGGAATCGCAGTCACAGCCTACCTCACTGGGATGGCTGACCTATACAGCACTTGGCCACACAGGTGCCTTTTTGGAGAAAGAGATAAAAGGTTATTTCAATCATGGTCTGTTGAATGAAAACAGCCAATTGTGATTAAAAAAAAGGTCCGAAATTTGTGGATCTTTACAAGAATTGTCACGCCTGCAGGCTTGTAAGACAACCACGTGGGTTCCTTAATTTCATTCCTGTTGATTTTTGACAGAGAAGGAATAGAATTATTTTTTTTAACATTTTTAACCTTTAAGGACAGTTCCCCGGAGCACTCTTGTTATGTTACGGTCCGAGCGTTGGACTTTCGCCTAGAGAGACCAGGTTTAAAAAGCATGAAACTCCCTGGGTAAACCTTGGACCAGCCGTTGTTTTGTTTCAGCCTAAACCTACCTCACAGGGTTGTTGTGAGGACAAAGGGGAGGGGTGAGGAGAGCTATGTATGCCACCTTGAGCTTGGAGGAAAGGCAGAATAAAAAAAAAACCGTAATAAATCAGTAACCATCAACGTGTCAGGTCACACAATCCCTTTGTCTCACTTCAAAGCGTAGGATTTTTTTGTGTGTGCGCGCGCGATGAACAAGATAGAAAGATCCATTTTCGTCTGGTAAGTTTTGCAAGCTGGTAATCCTAGCAGAGATCTCTTTAATGGCAGGTTTGGGGCTGCCCCAGATAAGGACGGATGCAAAATTGAAGGTGGAATGGAACAGAATCCACTTCACAGGTGAAACGGAACACGAGTTCAGAGGATTCCAGTAAGACAAAATTAAATCAAAAGAGTTGTTAATATTTAAAGAATGCAGGCTTTCCTTCTTTCATCTGACTTCAGCAGCCTTTTGATGAACGTCATGGAAGAAAAGAAGTAATGGAAAAAGGTTTTAATTTCTGTGGGTTGCTGTCTTTGCAATTTTCCTGAAGCACTTAAAACTCGCCCGTAAGTTGCTTTGCGTTTTCCCTTTGCAAATAATCATAACCCTGAAGCTGTTTGCTCCCAAAATTCCTTTTCTCCAGAAGACTGACTGCTTCTGCGCCTCCTGTGTGATTTTTTTCCAAGGGTTAGCATTAACAGATTAACAGAGTTGGAAGGGACCTTGTAGGTCATCTAGTCCAACCCTCCCCAATGGTCCTACTTACACCATTTCTGTCAGATGGCAGTCCAGTCTCTTGAAAGCTTCCGGTGATGAAGCTCCCACAACTTCGGAAGGCGACTTCTGTTCCACTCGGTGGTGGTTCTCACTATCAGAAAAATTCTCCTTAATGGGTGGGAGATCATGGAGGACCGTACCCCAGTTCACTTTTGGTAAATCAGAAGCTCTTCCGAGCAAGCAACTTTTCTTGATTTTTTTTTTCCTTATTTCAGGCTGTAAGTCACGCCAAGCAAAGATGCAGGAACAAGTCACGTTGCAAAGAGTGTGATGGGGTTTAATTTACAAGTGGACCATTAGCCATTTCTCTCTGATCCTTTGGTTTCTTTCCAGCTGCCAATGGGACTTTGCAGAGGCCCAAATGCAGATTAAAAGTGGGGCAAGGCTTCAGTCTCTGGGTAGTGTCCCCTGACTTGACTTAGGTTGATCTTCCTTCCTGCAAACACTTCCTGCTGGTGAAGAGATGATGAGAAACATCTATGGAGATTCTCCATCATCCAGGTCATGGTTGTCCCAAAGGTGCTTTTTCCAAAAGAAATAGAATAGAATAACAGAGTAGGAAGAGACCTTGGCAGTTCTCTAATCCAACCCCCTGCTCAGGCAGGAGACCCTAGCCTAGACCATTTCAAACAAATGGTTGTCCAATCTCTTCTTAAAAACCTCCCGTGTTGGAGCACCCAGGCCGGCCGTTCAACTGATTCAATTGTTCTCCCTTTCAGGAAATTTGTCCTTAGTTCGAGATTGCTTCTCTCCTTGCTTAGTTTCCATCCGTTGCTTCTTGTCCTGCCCTCGGGTGCTTTGGAGAATAGCTTGACTCCTTCTTCTTTGTGGCAACCCCCCTGGACTTTCTTGAGTTGTTGTTGTTGTTGTTTTCTTTGAAAATGTTTCGCTTCTCACCCAAGAAGCTTCTTCAGTCCAGAAGAAGAACCAAAGAAGCTTCTTGGATGAGAAACCACACCTTTTGGGAAAAAACACCGATGAGAAAGGAAGTCCAAAACAATTGAGTCCAGCTGTAACCGGAAGCTGTGAGAAAAAGCAGAGGAGCACCTACAGTTTATAGTACAAGCCATAAGATGGGGAGAGGGAACTTGAGACCTCCATCCATGCCCCCAAAGCTCCATCTTTGACCGAACTTCCCACAAACTGGGGACGTTTCCCTACTACACAGAGCTGGGAGATAACTAATGGTTGTGTGAAGTGTAAAATTGTCTGTCTGTCTATCGAAAAATGCAATTCCTTCCAACCCCCAACCCCCCAAAAAAACTCCACATTTCTGCACATGTCACCCATAAAGTACTAAGGACAGACGCCAGCCATCACAAAATTGAGAAGACTGATGTTTCATCGTAACACCAACGATGGATAAATCTAGAGATGTTTCGCACAGACTTTTGTGCTCAAGATCGTGTTTTGGTCTTTCTTCCCTGATCTTGGGAGATCCTAGTTTCCTTTAACCAGGGTTTGTTGAATAGGCAGATCCAGCTGGGTTGGAGATGCTTCTGGAAAGGGTCAAGTTTGTGCTGGTTCTTTTCTTTTCGAAAGCCCTCGTGAACTGATTTCATGTCAGCGCAAGATCTTATTTCGATAATCTTTGTTTACTTACTTTGGCTTTTGAAGCCGGGCAAGAGGCGTGTGTGCTGGTGTCATTTTGGCTTTTCTTCGAACAGTTGAAACTAGGATCAACTCCAGACCTGACAACATTTGTAAAACCCATTTTAAAGCAGATATTTGGAATCTCTGCATACAAGGGAGCTATTTTCTGAGAGTAAATATTTTTTCTCCAAATGTCGACAGCAAGGTTCTTTTGTACCTTAGAATATATTTTGTTCGTTGATTCACCGTCACATAAATCACAGAAAGGTTAACTTTCTGCCCCCCCCCTTTTTTTTTTTTCTTCATGTCTGCATTTTAACATTTTCATTTACAGGTCGTTTATCACTGCTTAATATGTTTGCAGACTCCTGCCGTGCAGGTGATAACCCAGTTTTCATTTTTAATTGCCAAATGCCCTGGGTCTGAGTTCTTGAATTAATGACACAGTCAATTTCAACCAAAATGTAAATTGTCTCTTGCTCTGATGCTCAAAAGAATAATGTGTTTGTGTAACGGAGTATTTACCCGGGCTGAATTTCTGTCATCTTAAAAAGTATAGCAAAAGGATTGACCCAGAAACAGTACTGGCACTTCCCAACCTGCTTGTACAAGCATTTCCTCCCCCCTCTTGATTTCCATATCAAAAACACGACGTTTTAATAATGTCAAGGCAGAAAACTGACAGGTGACGGCTTGCTGACCTGAATTTGCATCGAGTTGTCAAAACAAACTTTTGAGTTTATCGCAAGTGAGAGCCAAGTTGCGTTGAATTTAATTCGCCTTTCTTGGCTTCCTGAGCTGAAAAAAACTAAGCATTGCTGCAACCTCCATGATAGAAGTTGTAGGAGAGTACAGATAGTCCTTCTTACGACCACAGTGGAGTCCCAAATTTCTTGTTAAGCGAGACCGTTGTTAAAGTGAGCTTTGCCCCATTTTACGACCGACCTTTGCCACTGTTAAGTGAACCAGTGCAGTTGTTTAGTAATACAATTGTTAAGTGAATCTGACTTCCCTGGCTTGTCACAAAAGGGGATCGCGTGACCCCGGGACATTGCAACTGTCATAAATGTGAGTCACATGCCCAGCGTCTAATTTTGATCACCTGAGCACTTGTGCAATGGTCATAAGTATGAAAAACGGTCAAAAGTCACTTTTTTTTTTCAGTGCTGTTGTAACTTTGAACGGTCACTAAATGAACTGTTGTAGGACAGCCGAGGACTACCTATAACATTAATTACAAAAGATTTACACGCAGGTAAAAATGAATTAGCGGGCATGGAAAAATGGGCAGGATTTGATGGGTGTTAGCTAGTTTCATTCTATGAGTTTTTATTAATTGTTCCACTAGCTGGGTAGTTAAATTATTGACTGAATTGGGATATTTGCACAAAGCGTTGGGATAATTTGCTTGACTTTAACCAAGCACGTGAATGTCCTCATAGTTTACAAAACCAGCGTGCTCTTATTTTTGTATGGCACTTCATATTTGTCCTTTTTAAAAATGTTTCTGTTGGGTTATCTGCGTTCCAAGACGTAGGTGGACAACCAGACAAAAGCCAAATTTGATTTAACTGACCTTGAAATGTAACTAAAATTAACTTCAATTAAATACAGTTAATGTAATTGCCGCCTGCTGTGTTAACAATTTCCTTCTTTCAAGCTTGCGAGGGATAAACCGGGAATAAGCAGTGGTGTGTTCCCAAGACTTGGGGGGAGGGGGCAGAGACAGTTTTAGGAGGCCGATTTCCATATGCCTGGCTTGTACTAACTACATTGTGTGAATCCCATACTTTGCCATTTGTTCGGCTAACCATGGTTAAAACTAATATCTCAGGGGTTGCCACAAAGAAGAAGGAGTCAAGCTATTCTCCAAAGCACCTGAGGGTAGAACAAGAAGCAATGGGTGAAAACTAATCAAGGAGAGAAGCAATCTAGAACTAAGGAAAACTTTCCTGACAGAACAATTAATAAGTAGAACAACTTGCCTGCAGAAGTTGTGAATGCTCCAACACTGGAAATTTTTAAGAAAATATTGGATAACCATCTGACTGAGATGGTGTAGGGTTTCCTGCCTGGGCAGGGGGTTGGACTAGAAGGCCTCCAAGGTCCCTTCCAACTCTGTTATATTATATTATATATTATATTATAATTACAGGAGTGTATATAAAGCAGATCCTGATCTCGGTATCACAGTGGATGTGATAAAATTCAAGGAAGAGATCCATTGCTATCAGCTTGATAGGGGGAAAAGCAATTTAAAAACATAATAAGAACAGAATTGCCAACTTGGGAAACGAATAAGAAATAATTATTTAAAAGTGGATACAGTTAGTGGAAAGGAGAGCCCTTTAGGGTAGTGTCAGATCCTTCAACCTGCCCATTTTCAGCAAAATTGGTGAATAATAATTAAATTTATATGCCACCCGACTTCGACTAAGAACTAAGTTGATCTTCGCCAAGTCAATTTGTAGCAGATATTCTGAGACAGGCAATATTTATGCAATTCCATTTACTACGTTGTCAGAACAAGATTCTTTTGAATAAATAGCAAGGTCTCAAATCATTCTGAAATAGGTTTTTTTTTTTAAAAAGGAAAAAGCAGACCAGATTTTTTAGACATCCTTCTGCCTGGGCTCTTGATGTACTGTACTGGGAGGAATTTCTGTGTGGTGGGGAGAAAAACCCAGCAGTAAATTATATGCGGTGTCAAGTCACTTCCAAAACAGCCCCATCTCTGGAAAAACATGCTTTGCATTTATACTACCATATAAATTCCTGGAAGAAGGGTTGAAAAGAAGCAGGACCAAAATATTCATGGGGGGGGGGGAAATAGCCCAATATATCTCTTGGTAAGAAGTATTAGTTGTTGTTGTTTTTTAAAGAATCAATTTTCCCAGCATTTTTTTTTTAATTCCAGTTGTACAATGGAAAAATACTTCCAGTGATCTTTCATGCTTGGTCACAAACATTGAACCAGTGTCAAGGGTTCCCATGATTTCAACATTCAGGAAAAGGGAGTGGCAGCAGAACTGATAGAATCCATCTGGTTTGGAGACAGCCTCTCCTTGAACTGAATTCAGCGGTTCATTTACTGTTAGTCCTTGACTTACGACCACCATTGAGCCCAAAATTTCTGTTGCTAAGTGAAGTGAATCTTGCCCTATTTTACGACCTTTCTTGCCACGGTTGTTAAGTTAATCCCTGCAGTGGTTAAGTTAGCAAAAATAATAAATCTGTGGACATCAGTCTAAATTTCAACTGTTAGATGCCAGAGAGGAAATTGAACAAATGGGCAAATACATTTTTTAGACTGTTATCCTGGGTTCACTTTTACCAGGGAGTAACACTACTGAGTATGTTTTTCTGAATATTATACTTAGTACTCGCATTATTTTTACCTAATGTTAGATATTAGATGCAATATGACTACAATAACCCTAACTCCACCTCAAGGTAGCTCAGGAACTAAGATTGTGCCTTAGCTGACTTTTCCACTTGATGTTCAAATTGAGAGCACAATTGTTTCAAAAAATAAAAGGAAAAAATACAAAAGATTAAAACCAAATCAAATGTAAAACCAAAGGGTCAGTTCGTGTCCAAAAACAAGGTGCTTTTCTACTGTTTACAGGAACATGGGTTACACTGATTTTAAATGTAGCGTAGGGAGGCAATAAAATGTTTTGAGCTGGCATGTCATTTGGATTACGAGCCACCCATCAGCCGAATGAACTGTGTGTCGCCCCAGAAGAAGCGGTCCTGTTTGAAGCTCGCTGCATTCAGAAGGTTAATTAAAACGACTGGTTGGATGAGAAAGAAAAATAGCTGAACAGAGCTAGGCTAAAACCATTGACAAGCCTTTAAAAAAGCAATTTACTGTAAGCAACTCCTGCAGAAGAGGCAATGAGGATCATCTACAGAAAGCAAAATAGTTGGAAGTTAAACTTTAATATTCATTATTTTAAGCTAGGTGCAGAATAGAATAACAGAGTTGGAAGGGACCTCGGAGGCAGTGGTGAAATCCAATTTTTTTTACTACCGGTTCTGTGGACGTGGCTTGGTAGGCATGGCAATGGAAGGATATTGCAAAATCTCCATTCCCACGCCACTCTGGGATCAGCCAGAGGTGGTATTTGCCAGGTCTCCAAACTGCTCAAAATTTCTGCTACCTGCTGGATTTCATCCCTGCTCGGAGGTCTTCTAGTCTAATCCCCTGCTCAGGCAGGAAACCCTATATCAGGTAATTATAGCGCATTATTGTTAAATTTCAGATTTCAAACATGAAGCTGGGCTTGTTCAATGCGGTAGGATAAAATAATGGTAGGTCGTCTAGCAGTGAGTGAATCCTGTAAATATAGTGTGTTCTCTTTCATACAGTGATTAATTTTGATCTGAAAGTTGCAAGGAGCTATTTACCCGTTCAGTGGAGGAAAGCATTTGTTCCTTCCCATTTGATCCTCATCCACTGAGATGGCAAGTTGGTCTTTTAAGTGAAACTGCCACTAAGTGAAACCACAGTGATGTTTATAAGGTGTTTTTATTTGTATTTTTATGGGTTTTTTTTATTAACTGTTATAACTTTTATTAACCTTTCCTCTTGGTGGTCTGACTGTATTAGAAATGTGATTGATCATGTTTTTGTTTCCTGGTTGCTTATTTGTACCTTATGACTATCATTAAGTGTTGTATCTTAGAATTCTTAATGAACGTATCTTTTCTTTTATGTACACAGAAGAGCGTATGCACCAGAGACAAATTCCTTGTGTGTCCAATTACACTTGGCCAATAAAGAATTATTTATTTATTTATTTATTTTGTCACAATAGTATACGCAAACATTGATATGAAACAACAACACATCATAAAACAAAAACATATATATAAGCAAAAGTATGCAACAACTGTATTAATTTGATATAATGAAAGGGAACAATAGGACAGGAACGGTAGGCAGTTTTGTGCTCTTATGCACGCCCCTTATGTTCTATTCTAATTGATCACACCTATCTTAAAATGGCTATGGTTGAGAAACCCTGGCATAGACAAAAGATGTCTCAGGGTCTCTCTATCCGGCAGTCCTTAAATGCATCTGGACTAGAATTCCCAAAACACCCAGATTGCTGGTCCACTTCTCAAGGCTGCCAGTCTGGGAAACATTAACATAGCATAACATAACATAACATAACATAACATAACATAACATAACATAACATAACATAACATAACATAACATGGGAGTTGGAAGGGACCTTGGAGGTCTTATAGTCCAACCCCCTGCCCAGGCAGGAAACCCTACACCATTTCAGACAAATGGTTATCCAACATTTTCTTAAAAATTTCCACTGTTGGAGCCTTCACAACTTCTGCAGGCAAGTTTTTTTTTATTTCTTTTTGTCATATACACAAACAATTGTCTTAGATAAAACAACATATTTTGAAGAAAATATATATATATATGTAAAAAAATGCATCAACTATATCAATTTGATATAATGAAGGGAACAATAGGACAGTTCATTGTTGTTCATTGCAAGAATCCTGCTGCAAGAATCCTGCAACTTCTTGTTCCTTGCCTGCTCCAGCCCACTTCCAATCCCTCCTTTTCTTCCTCTTCCTCCTCTTCATGTGCCTCTTGTTCAGCTTATTCCAGCGTCCTATCTACCTCCACCTCCTCCTCCTCCCCGCCTTTTCTCTCTCCCCTCTTTTCTCTTCTTCCATTTCTCCCTCCCTATTCCTGGGGCAAAGCGGCGCCCAAACAAACACCCGGAACGTTGCGAGCGGGAACCTCGCGCTCAACCCGGGCGGGTTTTAGAGAAGGACCCGCGCGCATGCGCAGACCCGCCTTTGCCCGGGCTTGCAAAAAAATTGCATGGGGGGGGGGTGGAGTTGTTTTGGGGTGTGTTGTTTTTTATGGGTCGGGTCTTGATTCCTTCCTCCTCCCGAGTAAACCCGGTTCTGGGGCGGGATGTGCTCGGCGGGGACGGGAAGCTTGCTGCGGCAGGCCAGGTAGGAGGAAGGAGAGAGGAAGGTTTGCCTAAACCAGCTTTCCCACCCGCTCGCTGGCAGCCGGCCAATCATCCTGGCTTGTGCAGGCCGCCCTGGCCGGCTGAGCGTTGTCAGGCCGCCCTCCTGGAGCACCCCGGGGTCCCCACCAGCTTCTGCCCAAGGAGCTCAGCCCCCTTTGCTCAGGGAGGAGGATCCGTGGATTCCCCTTCTGAGCTGGGTTGGTTTTCTTTTGCAGACGTTTCGTGACCCAACTAGGTGACATCATCAGTGTTAGGAGGGTTTCTGGAGAGGAGGAGGAGGAATAAGTATTATGGGGTGCTTCTTGGTGCTTTCTGAGCTGGGTTGTTTCCTTGCATTTCATGACCCAACTTGGTAACTTCCATCAGTGATAGGAGGGAGCTGGGTTTGCAGTGTGGAGGAGGAAGAGAAGGAGGAGGATTATGGGGTCCTTGGTGCTTTCTGAGCTGGGTTGGTTTTCTTGCAGACGTTTCGTGACCCAACTAGGTGACATTATCAGTGTTAGGAGGGTTTCTGGAGAGGAGGAGGAGGAATAGGATTATGGGGCCCTCCTTGGTGCTTTCTGAGCTGGGTTGCTTTCTTGCAGATGTTTCATGACCCAACTAGATAACATCATCAGTGCTAGAAGGGTTTCTGGAAACGAGGAAGAATAGGATTATGGAGTCCTTGGTGGTTTCTGAGCTGGGTTGCTTTCTTGCAGACATTTCATGACCCAACTGGGTGACATCATCAGTGCTAAGTGGGTTTCTGGAGAGGAGGAGGAATAGGATTATGGGGTCCTCCTTGGTGTTCTCTAAGCTTGGTTGTTTCCTTGCATTTCATGATCCAACTAGGTAACTTCATTAGTGATAGGAGGGAGCTGAGTTTGCAATGTGGAGGAGGAAGATAAGGAGGAGGATTATGGGGTCCTTGGTGCTTTCTGAGCAGGGTTGCTTTCTTGCAGATATTTCATGACCCAACTAGGTGACGTCATCAGTGCTAGGAGGATTTCTGGAGGAGGAGGAATAGGATTATGGAGTGGAGGAGGAGGAATAGGATTATGGGGCCCTCCTTGGTGTTCTCTGAGCTGGGTTGTTTCCTTGCATTTCATGACCCAACTTGGTAACTTCATCAGTGCTAGAAGGAGAGGGATTGGAGTGGAGGAGGAGGAGGAGGAGGAGGAGGATTATGGGGTCCTTGGTGCTTTCTGAGCTGGGTTGTTTCCTTGCAGATGTTTCATGACCCAACTAGGTGACGTCATCAGTGCTAGGAGGATTTCTGGAGAGGAGGAGGAGGAATAGGATTATGGGGCTCTCCTTGGTGCTTTCTGAGCTGGATTGCTTTCTTGCATTTCATGACCCAGCTAGGTAAACTTCCATCAGTGATAGGAGGGAGCTGGGTTTGCAATGTGGAGGAGGAGGAGGAGGAGGAGTATTGGATCCTTGGTGCTTTCTGAGCTGGGTTGCTTTCTTGCAGACGTTTCATGACCCAACTAGGTGACATTATCAGTGGTAGGAGGGTTTCTGGAGAGGAGGAGGAGGAATAGGATTATGGGGCCCTCCTTGGTGCTTTGTGAGCTGGGTTGTTTCCTTGCAAACATTTCATGATCCAACTAGGTGACGTCATCAGTTTTAGGAGGATTTCTGGAGAGGAGGAGGAGGAATAAGTATTATGGGGTGCTTCTTGGTGCTTTCTGAGCTGGGTTGTTTCCTTGCATTTCATGACCCAACTTGGTAACTTCCATCAGTGATAGGAGGGAGCTGGGTTTGCAGTGTGGAGGAGGAAGAGGAGGAAGATAAGGAGGAGGATTATGGGGTCCTTGGTGCTTTCTGAGCAGGGTTGCTTCCTTGCAGACGTTTCATGACCCAACTAGGTGACGTCATCAGCCATCAGGGATTGCGGAGTGGAGGAGGAGTGGGAGGAGGAAGAGGGGAGAAGGAGAAGGTCTGTGGGTCCTTGGTGCTTTCTGAGCTGGGTTGGTTTTCTTGCAGACGTTTCATGACCCAACTAGGTGACGTCATCAGCGCTAGGAGGGTTTGTGGAGAGGAGGAGGAGGAATAGGATTATGGGGCCCTCCTTGGTGTTCTCTGAGCTGGGTTGTTTCCTTGCATTTCATGACCCAACTAGGTAACTTCCATCAGTGATAGGAGGGAGCTGGGTTTGCAGTGTGGAGGAGGAAGATAAGGAGGAGGATTATGGGGTCCTTGGTGCTTTCTGAGCAGGGTTGCTTTCTTGCAGATGTTTCGTGACCCAACTAGGTGACATTATCAGTGTTAGGAGGGTTTCTGGAGAGGAGGAGGAGGAATAGGATTATGGGGCCCTCCTTGGTGCTTTCTGAGCTGGGTTGCTTTCTTGCAGATGTTTCATGACCCAACTAGATAACATCATCAGTGCTAGAAGGGTTTCTGGAAACGAGGAAGAATAGGATTATGGAGTCCTTGGTGGTTTCTGAGCTGGGTTGCTTTCTTGCAGACATTTCATGACCCAACTGGGTGACATCATCAGTGCTAAGTGGGTTTCTGGAGAGGAGGAGGAATAGGATTATGGGGTCCTCCTTGGTGTTCTCTAAGCTTGGTTGTTTCCTTGCATTTCATGATCCAACTAGGTAACTTCATTAGTGATAGGAGGGAGCTGAGTTTGCAATGTGGAGGAGGAAGATAAGGAGGAGGATTATGGGGTCCTTGGTGCTTTCTGAGCAGGGTTGCTTTCTTGCAGATATTTCATGACCCAACTAGGTGACGTCATCAGTGCTAGGAGGGTTTCTGGAGAGGAGGAGGAATAGGATTATGGGGCCCTCCTTGGTGTTCTCTGAGCTGGGTTGTTTCCTTGCATTTCATGACCCAACTTGGTAACTTCATCAGTGCTAGAAGGGAGAGGGGATTGCGGAGTGGAGGAGGAAGAGGGGAGAAGGAGAAGGTCTATGGGTCCTTGGTGCTTTCTGAGCTGGGTTGCTTCCTTGCAGATGTTTCATGACCCAACTAGGTGACGTCATCAGTGCTAGGAGGATTTCTGGAGAGGAGGAGGAGGAATAGGATTATGGGGCTCTCCTTGGTGCTTTCTGAGCTGGATTGCTTTCTTGCATTTCATGACCCAGCTAGGTAAACTTCCATCAGTGATAGGAGGGAGCTGGGTTTGCAATGTGGAGGAGGAGGAGGAGGAGGAGTATTGGATCCTTGGTGCTTTCTGAGCTGGGTTGCTTTCTTGCAGACGTTTCATGACCCAACTAGGTGACATTATCAGTGGTAGGAGGGTTTCTGGAGAGGAGGAGGAGGAATAGGATTATGGGGCCCTCCTTGGTGCTTTGTGAGCTGGGTTGTTTCCTTGCAAACATTTCATGATCCAACTAGGTGACGTCATCAGTTTTAGGAGGATTTCTGGAGAGGAGGAGGAGGAATAAGTATTATGGGGTGCTTCTTGGTGCTTTCTGAGCTGGGTTGTTTCCTTGCATTTCATGACCCAACTTGGTAACTTCCATCAGTGATAGGAGGGAGCTGGGTTTGCAGTGTGGAGGAGGAAGAGGAGGAAGATAAGGAGGAGGATTATGGGGTCCTTGGTGCTTTCTGAGCAGGGTTGCTTCCTTGCAGACGTTTCATGACCCAACTAGGTGACGTCATCAGCCATCAGGGATTGCGGAGTGGAGGAGGAGTGGGAGGAGGAAGAGGGGAGAAGGAGAAGGTCTGTGGGTCCTTGGTGCTTTCTGAGCTGGGTTGGTTTTCTTGCAGACGTTTCATGACCCAACTAGGTGACGTCATCAGCGCTAGGAGGGTTTGTGGAGAGGAGGAGGAGGAATAGGATTATGGGGCCCTCCTTGGTGTTCTCTGAGCTGGGTTGTTTCCTTGCATTTCATGACCCAACTAGGTAACTTCCATCAGTGATAGGAGGGAGCTGGGTTTGCAGTGTGGAGGAGGAAGATAAGGAGGAGGATTATGGGGTCCTTGGTGCTTTCTGAGCAGGGTTGCTTTCTTGCAGATGTTTCGTGACCCAGCTAGGTGACATCATCAGTGCTAGGAGGCTTTCTGGAGAGGAGGAGGAATAGGATTATGGGGTTCTCCTTGGAGCTTTCTGAGCTGGGTTGCTTTCTTGCATTTCATAACCCAACTTGGTAACTTCCATCAGTGATAGGAGGGAAAAGGGTTTGCAATGTGGAGGAGGAAGAGGAGGAAGAGAAGGAGGAGGATTATGGGGTCCTTGGTGCTTTTTGAGCAGGGTTGCTTTCTTGCAGATGTTTCATGACCCAACTAGGTGACGTCATCAGTGCTAGGAGGGTTTCTGGAGAGGAGGAGGAGGAATAGGATTATGAGGTTCTCCTTGGTGCTTTCTGAGCTGGGTTGCTTTCTTGCATTTCATAACCCAACTTGGTAACTTCCATCAGTGATAGGAGGGAGCTGGGTTTGCAATGTGGAGGAGGAGGAGGAGGAGCATTGGATCCTTGGTGCTTTCTGAGCTGGGTTGCTTTCTTGCAGATGTTTCATGACCCAACTAGATAACATCATCAGTGCTAGAAGGGTTTCTGGAAACGAGGAAGAATAGGATTATGGAGTCCTTGGTGGTTTCTGAGCTGGGTTGCTTTCTTGCAGACGTTTCATGACCCAACTAGGTGACATCATCAGTGCTAGGTGGGTTTCTGGAGAGGAGGAGGAATAGGATTATGGGGTCCTCCTTGGTGTTCTCTAAGCTTAGTTGTTTCCTTGCATTTCATGACCCAACTAGGTAACTTCATTAGTGATAGAAGGGAGCTGAGTTTGCAATGTGGAGGAGGAAGGGGAGGAGGAGTATTGGATCCTTGGTGCTTTTTGAGCTGGGTTGTTTTCTCGGAGACATTTCATGACCCAACTAAGTGACATCATCAGTGCTAGAAAGGAGGGGTCTTGCAAAGAAGAGAAGGAAGAAGGGGAGGAGAAGGGGGAGACAACAGGAGGAAGGTTGTGGGGTCCTTGATGCTCTCTGAGCTTGGTGGTTTTCTTGCAGATGTTTCATCATAACCCATCTAGGTGACATCATCAGTGCTCGAAGGGAGGGGATTTGCAGAGGGGAGGGAGGAGGATTATGGGGTCCTTGGTGCCCTTTAAGCTTGCCTATTTTCTTTCAACTACATAATGTCATGAATGTTAGAAGGGAGACAGAGAATAAAGGCCACTCCCTTATTGCACTGATGATGTTACCTAGCTGGGTCATGAAACATCTGCAAGAAAAACAACCAAGCTCAGAGAGCACCAGGGACCCCTCATTTCAACCCTGAGCTACACGTTTTCTCCTTTATTGTTCATTGTTCAATTTCTGGCTTGGCACCCACATCCAAACATAAGCTGAGTTTGCCTAGATGGCTAAGCCTGGCAACCCCCAGCCATGGTCAGCCTCCAAGTTAGGACAGGGGTGGCTGCTTTCCCAGCACGTTCAGTGGGGACCCGGCCCTCACATGGCAGGTTTTGCCAGCAAGAAAATGCCTGTTTTGTGGGGCAAATAGGGTTGTTTAATATTAAAAAAAAATGCTGTGCAAACCCAGAATTTTAAGCTGAGAAATGGCCCCGTGGAGGCCACTATTCTGGAAGGACTGGGTGAGATGGGCCTTAGCTTCATAGCAACGAGATGGGCAGCAAACAAATCTAATAAATAAACTAATTAAAAGTAAAGAAACTAATAAATTATTAATAAATTAACTGAAAGGTTGCAAGATGGCCTTTTGATGTTTCTAGCCATTGGGTGGCAGCCATGGATGTTACCCATTTCATCCTCCAATGAGGGAGAACAGCCGTTTGAAAATAATTCCCATTATAATGTTTGTCTCTCGTTGTGTTTCTCTGTTCGGCTTCCTGTGCTGGTGCCGGGTTGCTGGGATAACTTCCTGGTTTCTATAGTTATAATATTTGTGCTAGGGGAATGTGTGCGTGTGTGTGCGCACTCACGCTTTTGAGTCAACATTGATTGCATGCGACTGCCTGGACAAGTCCCTGCAGTTTTCTTGGCAAGATTTTCAGAAATAATTAGGCCTTTTTCTCCTTCCTAGGAGAAGGTACATCATGCTTGTAAGTTGAGGACTACCAATAATTGGGTGTTTGACCCAAATTGACTTTGAATTGTATCAAATACGGCATTTCTTAACTTGTCAATTCCTCTTTCCTGTTAGAGACATCCAGGATGATGAATTTAAAAAATTCACTTCTCGGATCTCAAGCTTCCTCCAAAATCAAGACTTTGGAAATGAAACGGTTGATTCCTTGCGAAGGCTATTTCTTATTGTCTCGACCACCAAATACAGTCGGAAGTGAGTGAGAAACAGCACCACCTATAACACGTATTTTACTTTGTGGAATTTATTTTCCTAATCAGATTTGCTGATTGATAATATCTACCCAACATTCTTTTTTTTAAATAAATAAATAAATGAATTAAGATAGGCATCTGAAATTGGAAATCTGTGATTGAGAACAATGGGGGGGGTGGTCAGGAATCTAGAAAATAAAATGAAAGTAGTCGTTAGATTCAGATTTGCTTTTTATTCTGGAAGATTTTTTTTTATGGGGAAACGTCAAGTAGATGGCACATTGTTCAGGCATTTCTGTTACTTTAAACGTCCTCTTTTTGTTCCTTTCGATGACTTTTCTTGTAGATTGGAGGACAAACTTGTTCAGCTTCTGCAAACAACCCTGTACCTACCAAAGTCTCCTAAGCAAATCCAGATACTTTGCAGTGCCATATTGAGAGAGGTATCGTTTTGCAATGATTTATCTCTGCCTTGGGATAAGTTCCGGGACACCAGGCTCTTGAGTTTAACTTTCTCCATTGTGCAATCCCAAGTAAGCCAGGATTATTATTATTATTATTATTATTATTATTATTATTATTATTATTATTATTATTATTATTATTATTATTATTATTATTATCTTGTATTCATTAAACATGAAACTCAGTCAACTGAACATTTAAAAATGTATCATAAATACCATTGAGTGGTACTAATGGTTGATAGGGGTTGCTGCCAGTGTCCTAGGTATCAACCAAGTACCTTCTCAAGATGTACCATGTTCTGAGTAGTGCAGTTTTTTGCAGTTCTTTTGGTGTTATTGCAGGAAGCTTCCATTTCTTGATGTATTTTATAAAATTTTT
The DNA here is from genome assembly GCF_028640845.1 of Ahaetulla prasina. Taxonomy (NCBI): domain Eukaryota; kingdom Metazoa; phylum Chordata; class Lepidosauria; order Squamata; family Colubridae; genus Ahaetulla; species Ahaetulla prasina. The sequence continues at coordinate 20,552,648 of NC_080552.1, read as the reverse complement.
GGACATGGTACCAAGTGCCTCAGTGGCAGTGGGTATCACTGTTGCACGCTTTACCCATAATTGCGTAGTTTTGATGGCCAGGTCGTGATATTTCATGATTTTTTTTCCCCCAGTTCTTTTTCTTCAACTCCGGCGTCTCCTGGTACCGCAATGTCAATAAATTGTACACTTCGGCCCTCGACAACCATGATATCTGATGACAATCTGTCTGTATTCAAAAGAATAATTATTAGAATAATTAGAATAATTATAGATTATTATTATTATTTTCCAGTTTACTTTTTTTTTTAATTGATTCTATCTGAGTGGTCACTAGGAATCAAAAACCAGCACATAATCAACTCTGCTCCAGTTATCCACTAGCCCTTTCAGTCCTATCGTAGGTAATCAAACAGTAGCAAAACACAGGGGCCTCTGGTGGCTCAGACTGCTAATGCAGTCTGTTATTAACAGCAGCTGCTTGCAATTACTGCAGGTTCTAGTCCCACCAGGCCCAAGGTTGACTCAGCCTTCCATCCTTTATAAGGTAGGTAAAATGAGGACCCAGATTGTTGGGGGCAATAAGTTGACTTTGTATATAAATATACAAATGGATGAAGACTATTGATTGACATAGTGTAAGCTGCCCTGAGTCTTCGGAGAAGGGCGGGATATAAATGCAAATAAAAATAAATAAATAATTAAAAAAAACCAGCCGAACAATAATATTGCATAGTAAAATATGGCCGTTTCCTTTTTCTTTCCTTTCTTATTTTTTGAAAAGCTGGTTTTGCAATTGTTTTGCATTTGACCTTTGCCCCCTACCTCACCCCCCCCCCCTTTAGATGTTGGACATGATAAACGCAGATGTGGAATGAATGTTTTTAATGCTTTCTCTAAGCTCCCCCGTGTGGTGAAAATGGATATTTTTCAAATTCTGGAAACCCATTAAAAAAAACCCGCTCAAAGAGCCTCTTTTTTTTTGCATTGGGGTTCTTAATTGGCACGCGAATCCCTAAGATACCTCTCCGGAATTCAGATAGCGTTCTGGATTGACCCGATTTAATTCTACTGTCGGATATCCAATCATTGCTTTATCCAAAGTGCAATCAGAAGGCAACTGTTGAAGAAATGGGGCAGCAGGTGGTGAAAATTCTGGAAGGCAGACTGCCTGAAGACCAGAGCGCACGTCCTCTTCTCCCCATGCTGTCGAAGGTCATTGGTTCTGCACCGCAGAGCCTGAACGAAGGTGAATATATCTGAATCCTAAAATTGTCAGGCAACTTCTCAACCCCTGTCAGTCAGGCTTTTGTTGAGAATAGAATAGAATAGAATAGAATAGAATAGAATAGAATAGAATAGAATAGAATAGAATAGAATAGAATAGAATAGAATAGAATTTTATTGGCCAAGTGTGATTGGACACACAAGGAATTTGTCTTCCTGCATATGCTCTCAGTGTACATAAAAGAAAAGATACCTTCATCAAGGTACAACATTTACAACACAATTGATGGTCAATATATCAATATAAATCATAAGGATTGCCAGCAACAAAGTTACAGTCATGCAGTCATAAGTGGAAAGAGATGGGTGATGGGAACGATGAGAAGATTAATAGTAGTGCAGATTCAGTAAATAGTTTGGCAGTGTTGATGGAATTATTTGTTTAGCAGAGTGATGGCCTTCGGGGAAAAACTGTTCTTGTGTCTAGATCAACGTCCCAGGCAAGTGGCTGCTTGCCTGGGACGCTTGGACTAAGAATTGCCTGATTCAAAAAAAAAACAACACACCATTAAGAGTTGTAAATACCATCTGCAGCCTCTTTAGTAGCGTCTTTCTTTTGGGTTCCTAGACCAGATCAACCTGATCAGCAAAAGGATGGTTGATTGGCTCAGGTACGCCAGCCTTCAGCAAGGAGCGACCCCGGCAACAGGTGGCTTTTTCAACCCAAGAGGAAAACAGGTATTCGACCCACATTTTATGACCTCAGGACTTCAACTCCCAGGATTCCTGAGCCAACATGGCTGGCTTAGGAATTCTGGGAGTTGAAGTCCACCAGGGTTAAAGTTATGAAGTTTGGGTAGATGGGTGACTTTGCTACCATTCAAGTTACAGAACCCCTGCTATAAACTGGCGCGTGCAGCCATTTTTCCATGACTTAGAGCAGGGGTTGGCAACTATTGCAAGTTTTAAGACCTTCAACTCCCAGAATTCCTGAGCCATGTGCCCCCCCCCCTTTTTTTTTTTTTTGTCAGCTCTGAAACCATTTTGGAAATCTTCAGGGCTGCCACAGCAAGACCGGTTGCAGCTGTGAGAACATGAGGGGGGGGAGATAGAGATAACTGGGGGGAAATTGTAGCCAAAATAACATGCTTTCCCATGGGAGCCAAGGACATCCCCACTAGGTGGTTGGAAGGCATGGACCAAAGGCAGCCGGAGGAGGACTCTAACCTGATTGGACCACGTGATGGATGTGTGACCTTGGGGTTTCTTACTTTGAAGAAACTCCAGGCCTCAGAGTTTTGATTTCGTTGGGTCTGTTACTTGGAGCCCTTACACAAGTGGCACACGTAGCCATATCAGTGGGCACGCAAGCTCAGTATGCGCGCGCCGGCCAGCTGATTTTCAGGCCTTCTGGGCCGACCAGAAGTAGGGAAACAGGCTGTTTCCTGCCTATGGAGGGCCTCTGGGGGTGGTGGGGAAGGCCCGTTTTTCTCTCTCACCTGGCTCCAGAGCCTCTCTAGGAGTCTGGGGAGGGCGAAAACAGCCTCCCCCCACCTGCCCGGGAGGTCCTCTGGAGGCCAAAAACGGCCCGTTTGCCAACTTTCGGTCCCACTGGGAACATCAAAAAACGGGCCTTCCGGTCCCACCGGAAGTTGGCAAACAGGCCGTTTTCGACCTCCAGAGGACCTCCGGTGTGTGTGTGTGTCTGTGTGTGTTGGGAAGGCCATTTTTGCCCTCCCCAGACTCCTAGAAAGGCTCTGGAGCCAGGTGAGAGAGAAAAACGGGCCTACCGAGCCATCGCATGCTAGGAGTGGGGGGTGGGGAATGTGAGGGGGAGACGCATCACGGGGGCGGGGCACATAGAATTATGAATGTAGGCACGCACGCACACGAGACCCCCACCCCCACCCCACTCCTGGCACACAATGGCAAACGGGTTAGCCATCCCTGCTTTAGGGCCTCACCCCTCGATTGCCACGCCTGGCTGGAATTGGGTAACCCCCTTGATAAATCGTTGGAACTCCTCACAATTAAACCTGTCCCTGCCTTTTTGTCGCTCCCCCAAATTCTACCATTTACTCTGCCTTTTGTCTTTCTCCCAGCCTGGCCCCATCACCGAGGTGGACGGTACGGTGGCCACCGATTTTTTCACCGTGCTGTCTGTGGGCCAGAATTACACAGAGGACCAGTGGCTCAACGTGCAGGCTTTCTCCATGCTGAGGAAGTGGCTCTTGTGCTACAGGAGTGACACAACCAGCAATCCAAATTCAGGTGAGGGTTTTTCTTCGGGGAAGAGAAATGGGAATTTCCAAATCCATGGAAGCATTTGGGCCTTCCTGTCAAAGAGGCTGGCTGGCAAAAATAATCTGGGAATTGAAAGATTATCTTAAAAACACCGGATTTTTTTAAGGTGAGACTGGACGTGAGGTAAAACGTTAAACAGTGATGATATTTATGTAGTTACTTATCAAGCACTTCTAAATCAGGGGTCTACAACCTTGGTCCCTTTAAGACTTGTGGACTTCAACTCCCAGAGTTCCTCAGCCAGCTTTGCTGGCTGAGGGACTCTGGGAGTTGAAGTCCACAAGTCTTAAAGGGACCAAGGTTGGAGTCCCCTGCTCTAAATGATATTAAAGTAACCAAAATATCTTTACAATCGCGAAGGCGTGTCACAACTTTTGAGCATCCTTCATGTTTGGACATTGAAAGTTGAAAAATATGACGCCACCTTACCTGGACAGCCACTTGTCTGGCATGGTCTAGGGTTTTCTGCTTGAGCACGGGCTTGGACTAGAAGACCTCCAAGGTCCCTTCCAATTCTGGTACTCTATTGTCGTACTAATCTTGTTGTCAGGGTTCCAAGTAATAGCCAGCAAAACTCCAAGGCAGGTAGATTCCTCAAAGAATAGCTTTATTGGATATATCATATTGGCACAGATCTGGTGAAAACCGATTCTGAAGGTTCCCGCGGTTTTCACCTCATCAAAAGTTTCCCACTTTCTCAAAACATTCAGCCACATTGTCCAATCACGGCTCCGTTCTGGTTGCCTGGTGACATCACTCCTCCTTCCTTTGAACAGGTGCGAGAATGTCCTTGGTTCTCAAGAGAAAGTATTTTGTTTCAGCTACAAAGTCATTAAAAGTTTTCCACTTTCTCAAAAACAATCAGTCACATTGTCCAATCACAGCTCCGTTCTGGTTGCCTGGTGACATCACTCCTCCTTCCTTTGAACAGGTGCGAGAATGTCCTTGGTTCTCAAGAGAAAGTATTTTGCTTTAGCTACAACTATCTCAAATCCCTCTCTTGTCCCTTCCCTACCCTTCAGCTCCAGTGTGGCAACACTGAAGCTCCAAGACGGCTTCGGTCAGGTCAGCTTCAGGGTTGACCCTTGTCCTGCCTCGCCTTGTCCTCTTCCCTTACAGACGACAAGTCGGAGGTGGATGGTTCCCTCGTGTCGATGGTCTCCGTCACATCTACCTCAAGTCGCCTCCTTTCTCCAAGGGAACGTCTGAGAGAAAAGGCCTTTGAGTACTGCCAGCGTCTTCTGGAGCAGAGCAACCGCCGTGAGTGTAGCCCTTGTCCTAGGGAGGCAGATATTGGGTACAGGTAGTCCTCGACTTATAACAGTTCGTTTAGTGACCGTTCAGAGTTACTCACCTACTGTGCTTGTTTATGGTTCATCGCACAAAAATATCAGGCAGGACTTGATCCTGGAGTTCTTCCAGCCTGGAGTCTGAACACAGTTCATTTTGGGTTTTTTACTCTTCAGGAGCTCTGAAGAAAGCAGACGGGGAGCTACAAAAAGCCGTAAGTATCGCAGAGGAATGGGACTAGGTCAGGGGTCTGCAACCTTCAACACTCAAAGAGCCATTTGGACCCATTTCCCACAGAAAAGAAAACACCGGGAGCCACAAAACCCTTCCCCATGCCTGGCTATTTCTTGAGCGGCCACAAAACTAGCCTGTGTAGTTGAATTAAACGTTCTCTTTTCTTCCGAAACTTTTCTTTTCTTGGATTTATCCATGGTTGGCCTACCGGGGGTTGAAAAGCTCAATTAATCACGCGCTGGCAGGTGTCGCACATTGGAAGTTGTGACGCATATTGTGAGTGACAGGGAGCTGCAACAGACGGGTAAAAGAGCCACATGTGGCTCCAGAGCCACAGGTGGCCGGACTAGGGTTTAGCACAGGGGTGTCAAACACAAGGCCCGCTATGAGGTCGGATCCAGCCTGCAAGGCTGTCCTGAAAAATGTAAGGGGCCGTCCTGCATCACTTCAGCCCAGTCTACCCACGATTGGACACCACAATGTAAAAAAAAAAATGTTGAGACTCTAGAAAGAGTGCAGAGAAGAGCAACAAAGAGGATTCAGGGAATGGAGGCTAAAACGTATGAAGAACAGTTGCAGGAACTGGGTATGTCTAGTTTAATGAAAAGAAGGACTAGGGGAGACATGAGAGCAGTCTTCCAATATCTCAGGGGCTGCCACAAAGAAGAGGGAGTCAAGCTATTCTCCAAAGCACCTGAGGGCAGAACAAGAAGCAATGGGTGGAAACTAATCAAGGAGAGAAGCAACTTAGAACTAAGGAGAAATTTCCTGACAGTGAGAACAATCAATAAGTGGAACGACTTGCCTGCAGAAGTTGTGAATTCTCCAACACTGGAAGTTTTTAAGAAGAGGTTGGATAACCATTTGTCTGAATTACTGTAGGGTTTCCTGCCTAAGCAGGGGGTTGGACTAGAAGACCTCAAAGGTCCCTTCCAACTCTGTTATTCTATTCTATACCCAATGCAAAGAGACATGGGGCCAGCATTGCTTCAGCCTGGTCTACCCAATGCGAAGGGGAAACGCGCCAGCAGTTTGGGAAGTGCCGTCGAGCTGACCACACCCACCCAGTCAGCCACGCCCAGTCAGTGGCGTCAAACACGCCCACCCAGTCGGCCACACCCACCCCGAGGTCAACCACAGCCCTGACGCGGCCCTCAATGAAATTGAATTTGACACCCCTGGTTTAGCAGGAACCAAGGACTGGACAAGACAGGGACTTTTGTTCTCTTTTTTTCCCCTCCAGTGTCTCATCGAAGCGGTCACCATTATGGACATCATCTGCCAGCAAGACTCTTCTTACGTTTACCGCTCCCTCTCCTGCCTGAAAAACCTCCACGGACGGATCAGCGGGGATCCTTCTTGCGCCCGTGTGCTGATTCCCATCGCCCAGTTTTTCCTAAATCACAGTGAGTCAGGAAGGTTGGATGCTGCATTTAAGGACTTCTTTTTAAATCTTTTTTTAAAAAAAAATTTTGACCCCTTTTTTTGTAGTGGTTCAGTTCTTGGAACAGGGTTTCAAACGACCACATGTGATTTTAACGCTTTGCCAGGTGGGCGGGGCAGAGCGTGTTCTGCAAAGAAGAGGGGGTGACTTTCAGGTCACCCATGCCTGGCATCGGCCTTGGCAAGGGATTGTGTGGGTCACTTTCAATCAGGATAGAGCTAGAAAGGGACCTTGGAGGTCTTCTAGTCCAGGGGTCTCCAACTTTTGAAACTTTAAGCCTGGAGGACTTCAACTCCCAGAGTTCCTCAGCCAGAAAAGCTAGCTGAGAAATTCTGGGAGTTGAAGTCCACAAGTCTTAAGGTTGCCAAGATTGGAGACCCCTGCTCTGCAGCACTGCTCACCAGAACATCTAGACACAAGAACAGTTTTCCCCGATTGCCATCACTCTGCTAAACAAATAATTCCCTCAACACTGTCAAACTGTTCACTAAGTCTGCACTACTATTAATCTTCTCATCATTCCCATCACCCATCTCTTTCCACTTATGACTGCATGACTAACTTTGTTGCTTGTATCCTTACGATTTATATTGATATTGTTTCCTAATTGCTTATTTGTGCCCTATGACTGTCATTAAGTGTTGTACCTTAGGATTCTTGACGAATGTATCTTGTCTTTTTATGTACACTGAGAGCGTCTGCACCAAAGACAAATTCCTTGTGTGTCCAATCACACTTGGCCAATAAAAAATTCTATTCTATTCTATTCCATTCCTCTCCTCTCCTCTCCTCTATTCTATTCTGTTTTCTCTTCCCTTCCCTTCCCTTCCCTTCCCTTCTATTCTATTCCATTCCATTCCATTCCATTCCATTCCTCTCTCCTCTCTCTCCTCTATTCTATTCTGTTTTCTTCCTTCCTTCCTTCCTCCTTCCTTCCCTTCCTTCCTCCTTCTATTCTATTCCATTCCATTCCTCTCCTCTCCTCTCCTCTCCTCTATTCTATTCTGTTTTCTCTTCCTTCCCTTCCTCCTCCCTCCTATTCTATTCTATTCTATTCTATTCTATTCCTCTCCTCTCCTCCTCTCCTCTATTCTATTCCATTCCTCTCCTCTCTCTCCTCTCCTCTCCTCCCTCCCTTTACTACTCTCCTCTCTCCTCCCTTCCTTCCCTTCCCTTTACTCCTCTCCTCTCTCTCTTCTATTCTGTTTTCTCTTCCTTCCCTTCCTTCCCTTCCTTCTATTCCATTCCATTCCATTCCATTCCATTCCTCTCCTCTCCTCTCCTCTCCTCTATTCTATTCTGTTTTCTCTTCCCTTCCCTTCCCTTCCCTTCCCTTCCCTTCCCTTCCCTCCCCTTCTATTCTATTCTATTCCATTCCATTCCTCTCCTCTCCTCTCCTCTCCTCTCCTCTATTCTATTCTGTTTTCTCTTCCCTTCCCTTCCCTCCCCTCCCCTCCTATTCTATTCTATTCTATTCTATTCCCCTCCTCTCCTCTCCTCTCTTCTATTCTGTTTTCCCTTCCCTTTCCTTCCCTTCTCTCCTCTCCTCTCCTCCCCTCCCCTTTACTACTCTCCTCTCTTCTCTCCTCCCTTCCCCTTCCCTTTACTCCTCTCCTCTCCTCTATTCTATTCTGTTTTCTCTTCCCTTCCCTTCCCTTCCCTTCCCTCCCCTTCTATTCTATTCTAAACGATTTCTTCGCCAACCAGGTGAGACAGCAGCTGTGGACTCCGAAGCCGTTTATCGCCATCTCTTCACCAAAGTTCCTGCTCAGCTCTTCCACAACCTCATGCTGGCTTACGAGTTTCTCCAGTTCTGCCGGCAGAACGTTGGACTCTTCACCGAGAATCTCGGCATCTTCCGACAGAGCACCCCAAACCTATTCAAGGTACCAGACCCTGGACTCTTTCGTCCTTCTGACCTCCATGTAAGAGTATCTGCAGGAGGCATTTGCCAGTTTTCATACACATACACACACATATCCTGTGGGCGCCTTTGCCACCTTCTAAGGTCCCGTAACTTCCACATTTCTGCAAGAATACCACCTGGTATTCGCCAACTCCCCGATCTCCGCGACTTTCCGACGCGAGCTGAAAACATGGTTGTTTCATCGCGCAGGACTGCCTGATAGTTTTAATTGGGAATTTTAAACCGGTTTTAAGGAGTAGCCTAAATTTAAATATTTCATTTCAAATTATTTTAATGTTTGTATATTGTTTTTTATATGGTTGTAAACCGCCCTGAGTCCTTTGGGAGAAGGGCGGTCTAGAAATTTAAATAAATAAATAAATACATACATACATACATACCCCAGAAACATTGTCAAAAAAAAAGAAAGAAAGAAAAATTAAAATCTGGCAGTATGGTTTACTTTGATTTTGGCCTGGGGAACACCCTTAAACATGAGCTTTTAAGAGTCTTAACTGAGTTTTTAAAAACCTTCCAAACTCGAGGAGAAACAGTAGCTATAAATATGTGGGGGACAGAGAATTTCCTTTGGGGAATTCCCTTCTCTGTCTCTCTGGATCCACTCTGCTTTCTTCTCAGAACCTAGATCTCTTGAGATCTTCCAGGAAATGGATCCCATCCATGGCTGTTCTTCTTGCTTCCCTTTGCAGTTCCTGGCTTGGAACAGCCCAGCCCTGATCGTTGATTACACAGACCTTTTACCAGCCCTGCTCAGTCCGGAGAATGCCTTGGAGATGTTCCACTTGCTACTTGACCTTCCGTGTTTGACTGCTGCACTGGACACCCAGCTGAGGTATCTTGGATGTCGCCCATCTGCTCAAGCAGAAGACAAATAACTACTACTAATAATAATAATAACAGAGTTGGAAGGGACCTTGGAGGTCTTCTAGTCCAACCCCCTGCTTAGACAGGAAACCCTACACCACTTCAGACAAATGGATATCCAACATCTTCTTAAAAACTTCCACTGTTGGAGCATTCACAACTTCTGGAGGCAAGCGGTTCCACTGATGAATTATTCTGACTGTCAGGAAATTCCTCCTTAGTTCTAAGTTGCTTCTCTCCTTGATTAGTTTCCACCCATTGCTTCTCCTCCTGCCTTCAGGTGCTTTGGAGAATAGGTTGACTGCCTCTTTGGGGCAGCCACTGAGATATTGCAGGACTAGCTTGAACATAGTTTTAAACCAGGGTTTTGAATTGGGGGTTTTAAACAGGGTTTTAATTGTATTTAAAAAAATTTAGGCCATTAATCAAATCAGGTTTTTATATAGTTTTTAATTTGTATTATATGTATTTTGTCTTTTACTGGCTGTGAACCGCCCTGAGTCCTTCGGGAGAAGGACGGTATACAAATATAATAATAATAATAATAATAATAATAATAATAATAATAATAATAATAATAATAATAATAATAATAATAATAATAATAATAATATTGAAACACTGCTATCATGTCTCCCCTAGTCCTTCTTTTCATCAAACTAGACATACCCAATTCCTTCAACCGTTCTTCATATGACTTCTCCCTAGGTCTGTCTTGACCCCGCTATCCGAGAGATCCACCATAGATCCGGCTTCAAAACCTGTTACCTGCCTGGAGGCCTTCCGCCACCCTCAATACCGGGGCCTCTTCCATTATCTCCTGAGGGTTGAGTCTACTCCAGGTGACCCTGGCAGGTAATCGTCCAGATTGAGCCTTTTTAAAAATTCAATGGGGCTAGTTTACACGGCCTTGTGTGGTGAATTGTGGCTTGCGTTGTTTGATTGTCCGCAGGCTGACTCCTCTCCGGCAGCTCTTGGGATCCTTAGCCAGTCACCCTCGGGTTGGGCAATGTGCCAACAGCGTCCCAGTCTTGCTGCAGCTCTTCTTCAGGTTGGTGTCCAAGGTAAGTTCCCCATCACCACACGGTCCAAGACGATTACCGCTGGGATGTGTTGAGGCAACTACACTCAAGGCTACTGCATTCACAATTTAAAAAAAAAATGCAGCATAACAGTTGGAAGGGACCTTGGAGGTCTTCTAGTCCAACCCCTTGCTCAAGCAGGAGACCCTGTACCATTTCAGACAAATGGTCGTCCAGTGTCTTCTTAAAAGCCTCCAGTGATGGAGCACCCACGACTTCTGGAGGCAAGCTCTTCCATCCATCCTTCCTTCCTTCCTTCCTTCTGTTGTGCCTCACTCGCCCCCCTCTCAGCAGCCGGGCCCCTCTCATCTCCTGTTATCTCAGCCAGAGACAGATAATGAAGACGAATGGCCTGGCATGCCTCCAGCCCCCAGTCCTGGCACCATGCCCGGACAAACTGAGCAAATAAACCCCTCCCCCACAGCATGTGAACATGAGGAGTATGAAGTCAGTCACGAGCTGGAATTGCCGGCAGCTGGAGGGTGGAGGGATCCCCGCTTCCGGAGAATGGAGAGGCGACGTCAGCAAAAGGAAGGGAGGGGCAGGCCTGGATAAGTGCTGAGTCATGGAGCCACACCCCATGGCCTATATAAAGGATCTGCTTTCTGGCATTCCTTGAGTCAGGCAAAGTCTCATCTGGTTACTGAAGTCACGCCTTGGATTCCTGCCTGCTCTGAGAACTCTGACAGGACTTTGGCAAAGCTGCAGAGGCTTTATGGCCATGCTTGATACGGACTTCCCCGACCCGGCCGTCAGAGGAGGAGTGGGACATGACACCTTCCTTCCTTCTTTCATTCCTTTCTTCCTCTCATACATCCACCCTCCTACCTTCCTTCCTCCCACCCTCCCTCCCTCCCTCTGTCCATCTATCTGTCTATCTTATTTATCCCAGAATCATAGAATCTTGGGGCTGGATGGGACTGTGGAAGTCTTCTAGCCCAACCTACAGTTCAAACAGGAGACCCTCTACCATTTCAGACAAATGGTCATCCAGTGCAGGGGTCCCCAATTTTGGTCCCTTTAAGGTTTGTGGACTTCAACTCCCAGAGTCCCTCAGCCAGCTTTGCTGGGAGTTGAAGTCCACAAGCCTTAAAGGGACCAAGGTTGGAGACCCCTGGTCCAGTGTCTTCTTAAAAGCCTCCAGCGATGGAGCACCCACAACTTCAGGAGGCAAGCAGTTCCACTGATTAATTGTTCCCATTGGAAGGCTGAAGCGATCCCTACAGATGAAAATGCGATTAAGAAAATACTAGAATGCGCAGAAACGAATAGATTAACACTTGCAATTAAAGGAAAGGAAGAACCTGATTGCTATAATATATGGGACCTATTTTACCGGTAGTTGGAGAATAGATATGAAAGCAATGTATTATAAAGTTTAAATAAGTTAAGAAGAGAAATGTTACAACAATAGATACGTTAAGTAGTCAGCGTTAGTATTAAAATAAGAGTGGATATAAATAATGAATATGGTGGTGAGATTTAACTGTTATGACACTAACGACATACCTGTCGTACCCAGATGACACACTGTTTAATAAATGATAAAATGTTTGTATCAAAAGAAAATAAAACGTAAAAAAATAATAATAATAATTGATCTCAGCGACAGGAATTTTCTCCTTAATCCTAGGTTTGTTCTTTTCTTGATCATTTTCCACCCATTGCTTCTTGTCCTGCCCTCAGGCGCTTTGGAGAATAGCTTGAGCCCCTCTCCTCTGTGACAGCCCCTCAGATTTGGAAAACTGCTATCATGTCACGCCCTACTCCTTCTCTTCATTAAACTGGGCCAGTGATGGCTAAGTTTTCTGTCGTCGCGTGCCAAAAACGCACGTGCACAACAGTGGTGGGTTTCAAATGTTTTTACTACTGGTTCTGTGGGCATATGACCCTATGACCATCATTTGTGTTGTAAATGTTGTACCTTGATGAAGGCATCTTTTCTTTTGTGTACACTGAGAGCATATGCACCAAGACAAATTCCTTGTGTGTCCAATCACACTTGGCCAATAAAATTCTATTCTATTCTATTCTATTCTATTCTATTCTATTCTATTCTATTCTAAAAACCTGGGTTTTCCCAGCCGGATCTCCATGCTACAGTGGCTTTCGGGATCCTGCACAGCAGTGGTGTGATTAAATTTTTTTTACTACCGGTGCTGTGGGCATGGCTTGGTGGGCGTGGCATGGCTTGGGGGCTGTGGCTTGGTGGGCATGGAAGGGGAAGGGGAAGAATACTGCAAAATCTCCATTCCCACTCCACTCCAGGGGAAGGATACTGTAAAATCTCCATTCCCACCCCACTCCAGAGGAAAGATATTACAAAATCTCCATTCCCCGCTCCAGGGGAAGGATACTGCAAAATCCCCATTTCCTCCTGATCAGCTAGGACTCAGGAGGCAGAGAATAGATCAGGGCGGGGCCAGTCAGAGGTGGTATTTACCGGTTCTCCGAACTACTCAAAATTTCTACTACCGGTTCTCCAGAACTGGTCAGAACCTGCTGAAACCCACCTCTGGTGCACACCCATAACGCAAGGGTAACCGGAGAAAACGTTCGCTAAAACGTGCTGCAGTCATGACCGAGGCAATAAAACAAAATAATAACAGCCTGCTTCTTCTGAACTTCTTCTCCAGTTTGCAGATGAAACTCTTGCGAAGAAACTGACCTTGGCAGCCCTGGAGAGGAGTGATCAGCTATACGAGATCCCTGGGTTCAAGGCCAAGGTATTCAGGTGAGGAGAGGTTTTTCTAAATCCGGAGAGAGAGAGCCGGGAGCTTTAGATGGATCAGCCGATGGTAACTTCTCCTGCAAACCTCTTCAGCAACTGGAGTTGATTCTGGTCCTCTGCTTGAACCTTGGTTTGGGGTTGTCCTTCCATCCTTCCTTTCCTCCTTCCTTCCTTGCCATGGCGGCGCAATGATTAGAATATTTCAGGCTAACTCTGCCCACTGCCAGGAGTTCGATCCTGACCAGCTCAGGGTTGACTCAGTCTTCCATCCTTCTGAGGTGGGTAAAAACAAAACCCAGATTGTTGGGGGCAAGAGGCTGACTCTGTAAACTGCTTAGAGTGGGCTGTAAAAGCACTGTGAAGCGGTATATAAGTCTGGTATAGCTTGGGAAGGAAGGAAGGAAGGAAGGAATAGTGGTGCAGTTGTTACAATGCTGTATTGCAGGCTAACTCTGCCCACTGCCAGGAGTTCGATCCTGACCAGCTCAGGGTTGACTCAGCCTTCCATCCTTCTGAGGTGGGTAAAAACGAAGACCCAGATTGTTGGGGGCAAGAGGCTGACTCTGTAAACTGCTTAGAGTGGGCTGTAAAAGCACTGTGAAGCGGTATATAAGTCTGGTATAGCTTGGGAAGGAAGGAAGGAAGGAAGGAAGGAAGGAAGGAAGGAAGGAAGGAAGGAAGGAAGGAAGGAAGGAAGGAATAGTGGTGCAGTTGTTACAATGCTGTATTGCAGGCTAACTCTGCCCACTGCCAGGAGTTCGATCCTGACCAGCTCAGGGTTGACTCAGCCTTCCATCCTTCTGAGGTGGGTAAAAACGAAGACCCAGATTGTTGGGGGCAAGAGGCTGACTCTGTAAACTGCTTAGAGTGGGCTGTAAAAGCACTGTGAAGCGGTATATAAGTCTGGTATAGCTTGGGAAGGAAGGAAGGAAGGAAGGAAGGAATAGTGGTGCAGTTGTTACAATGCAGTATTGCAGACTAACTCTGTCCACTGCCAGGAGTTCGATCCTGACCGGCTCAAGGCTGACTCAGCCTTCCATCCTTCTGAGGTGGGTAAAATGAGGACCCAAAATTGTTGGGGGGCAACAGACCGACTCTGTAAACCGCTTAGAGAGGGCTGCCAAGCGCCGGGAAGCGGTATATAAATCTTAAGTGCTAGTGCTAGCCTCGTTTTCTCAGAGTCTCTCTTCACCCGGCAGAGTGATGAGTTCCCAGCTACAAATCTTGTGCAAGCAGCACCCGTCCTTGGTGGTGGAGCTGTCCAAACCACTTCTGGAGTTTTCGGGAACGGTGTCCAATATTCAGGCCAAGGAGGACCTCTTCATTCACGTGGTAAGGAGATACCTGCATGACTCCTCCTCCCCCACAATCATCCTCTGGCCCTTTTCCATCAAGAAACCTAAAGTCAATTCTTGAATTCAGTGATTGGCTAGACCAGGGGTCTCCAACCTTGGTCCCTTTAAGACTTGTGGACTTCAACTCCCAGAGTGCCTCAGCCAGCAAAGCTTGGAGGTCATCTAGTCCAGGGGTCTCCAACCTTGGTCCCTTTAAGACTTGTGGACTTCAACTCCCAGAGTGCCTCAGCCAGCAAAGCTTGGAGGTCATCTAGTCCAGGGGTCTCCAACCTTGGTCCCTTTAAGACTTGTGGACTTCAACTCCCAGAGTCCCTCAGCCAGCAAAGCTGGCTGAGGAACTCTGGGAGTTGAAGTCCACAAGTCTTAAAGGGACCAAGGTTGGAGAACCCAGGCCTAGACTACATGTTCCTCTCTGTCAGTCGTGCCACTGGGAGAGGCGGCGCTAAAGATTATTTCCCACTGATACTGTCCTGTCCCCCTCCCCCTCCGACGACTGGGTCTAGGAAGTCCGCATCAAGCGTGGCCACGAAGCCTCTGCAGCTTTGCCAAATTCCTTTCAGATTTCTCAGGGCAGGCAGGAATCCAAGTTGTGACTTCAGCAAACCAGATGAGATTTTGCTTGACTCAAAGTTGCTTGACTCAAGCTGGTCCTTTATATAGGCTGTGGGGTGTGGCTCCATGACTCAGCACTTATCCAGGCCTGCCCCTCCCTTCCTTCCAGCACTTATCCAGGCCTGCCCCTCCCTGACATTGCCTCTCAGATCTCCAGAAGCGGGGATCCGTCCACTGTGAATTCTCTTCCTCTGGATCTGCTGCCGGTAATTCCAGCACGTGGCTGGCTCCCTGCTCACACGCTGTAGGAGTGAGGTTTGTTTGTTCATTCCTGACATTCTGTCCGGGCATGGGGCCAGGGCTGGGGGCTGGAGGCATGCCAGGCCATTCCTCTTCATTATCAGACACTGAATCTGATAGCAGGCCCGGGAGGCGACAGGAGGGGCCGGCTGAGGAGAGGAGGGAGGACGAGGCATAACAGATACCCTACTGAGATGGTCCATGGAACAGTTGCGATTCGGCCACAGCTAGTCAACCCAATGAGTACAGGCTGTCGTTGACTTACGACCACAATAGACCAAACCCCCCAAACATTTCTGTTGCTCAGCAAGACGCGCTAAGGGAGTTTTGTCCCATTTCACAATCTTTCTTGTCCCGGCTGTTAAGTGAATCGCTGCAGTTGTTAAGTTAGTCGCACAGTTGCGAAGCGGCTTTGTTGTGCCTCGTCTTCCCTCTCCTCAGCCCTCTCCTCAGCCGGGCCCCTCCTGCCTCCTCCCGGGCCTGCTATCAGATTCAGATTCAGAGTCTGATAATATAGAGGAACGGCCTGGCATGCCTCCAGCCCCCAGCCCTGGCACCATGCCCGAACAGAATGTCAGGAATGAACAAACAAACCTCACTCCTACAGCGTGTGAGCAGGGAGCCAGCCACGTGCTGGAATTACCGGCAGCAGATCCAGAGGAAGAGAACCCACAGTGGGAGGATCCCCGCTTCCGGAGATCTGAGAGGCGACGTCAGCAGAAGGAAGGGAGGGGCAGGCCTGGATAAATGCTGAGTCATGGAGCCACACCCCATGGCCTATATAAAGGATCTGCTTTTTGGCATTCCTTGAGTCAAGCAAAGTCTCATCTGGTTTGCTGAAGTCACAACTTGGATTCCTGCCTGCCCTGAGAAATCTGAAAGGAATTTGGCAAAGCTGCAGAGGCTTCGTGGCCACGTTT
Source organism: Ahaetulla prasina (assembly GCF_028640845.1). Lineage (NCBI taxonomy): Eukaryota > Metazoa > Chordata > Lepidosauria > Squamata > Colubridae > Ahaetulla > Ahaetulla prasina. The sequence continues at coordinate 20,536,439 of NC_080552.1, read as the reverse complement.
GATACGGACTTCCTAGACCCGGTCGTCGGAAGGGGAGGGAGACATGACAGGCTTCCCCTGCTTGTCAAAAGGTCACAAAAGAGGAGCGCACGACCCAGGGCCGTCATAAATATGAGTCCATCATAAATATTTATGACCCTCATAAATACGAGTCTGTTGCCAAGCGTCTGGATTTTGATCACAGGAACATAGGGATGCCACAACGGCCGTTAAGTGTGAAAAGGGGGGGTGTCATAACGCACTTTTTTTTCTGTTGTAACATCAAATGGTCATTAAACAGAGCGTTGTAAAGTCAAGGATGACCTGTCGTTGCCCTTTGAGTGTTGAGAGGTCTTCGTTGGTAATGTCTTCTTCTAGGTCTGGGCCATTGGCGAATACGCATCGGTGACGCACGATAAACGTTGCACGGTGGAGCAGATCAACACCTTCTTCGACGTTCTGGAAGCCATGCTCTTCGAGATCACCCAGCTGCGACCTTCAGCCAACACCCCCAAGTACTCCCCTCGTGTGATCACCGTCCTCATGACCGCATTGACCAAGCTAGCATCTCGCAGCCAGGATCTGATCCCCAGGTTGGAATGGTTCCCTGATCAGTCTCTTTCCCCCCACCCTCTTATTGGTTTGCAGGGTGGGAGCTCTGGATCTGTGGACACCTGTTGGTGCTCTCTGAACGTGGGTTGTTTCTTTGCAGACGTCTTATTACCCAGCTAGGTAACATCTTCAGCACTAGAGAGTATAGGGTTTGTTCTCTTATTTGTATGCGGTAGCTCGCCCTGTTAGGGTTGGCAGGGATATGGTTATCTCTTGGGTAGTTCCTTGATACAGGTATGGTTTTCTGCTCAATTTGTTTGTCTGGTGTTAATCCCTGCTTATCTCGGGGTTGGCAGTTGGAGAGGATGTGTTCTGGTGTTTTGGGTTCCACCCACCACATCCGCCACCAACGCTGGCAGGACAAACCATTGTATATAAACATGGCGCAAACCCCACAGTCACACTGATGATGTTACCTAGTTGGCTAATGAAACGTCTACAGGAAAACAATCAAGCTCAGAGAGCACCAAGGACCCCACAATCCTTCTATTATTTCTCTTCCTCCTCCTCCTCCTCTATGCAAACTCCACTCTCTTGTAGCACTGATGATGTTACCTAGTTGGGTCATGAAACGTCTGCAAGAAAACAACCAAGCTCAGAGAGCACCAGGGACCCCACAGCTGTTTTCCTCCTTCTCCTCCAGTTGTTAAGTGAATCTGAATTCCCTGACTTTGCTTGTCAAGAAAGTCATAAAAGGGGATCACATTACCCTGGGACACTCACTGCAACCGTCATAAGTATGAGACAGTTGCCAAGCGTCTGAATTTTGGGCACACGACCACGGGGATGCTCTGAGGGTTGTTCAGTGCGCAAAAACTGCCCCAAGCCACTTTTCCCAGCGATGTCGTAACTTCAAAACGGTCCTCCAGTGAATTGTTGTAAGTTGAGAACTACCTGCATTGGTTCTGATCAACCTTTGCTGCCTCTTCCGACTGACTTTTATTTATTATTTTATTTTGGCTTCTGCGCTGCAGAGTTTCCCTGTTTCTATCGAAGATGAAGCTCTTCATCCAGAGCCCGGCTGTTTCCTCCGTCTACTGCGCTGAAGAAGCCGAGGCCATCCTCACCCGGGCGATGGAGCTGATGAACTTACTGAAAATGCCCAGCGTGGCTCAGTTCGTGCTAAGACCATCCTCCGAGGACTTAAGCCACCAGGAGACCCACATCCCTTTGCTGCTGGCCATGAAGATGACCAGCCAACTTTTGGAAGGAGGAACCGGCTCCGTTCCTGGATGACGAAGCCCCTCCAGACCAACCTAAGGTTGCTTCCTGGAGATGGTGGTGAAGAACATCCCTGGTGCCTTCTGCATTTCTGAGGACTTTTTGAGGTCCCACCTTCACCGTTTCCTAGCACGCCGGGGTGTCTCTACCATGGATGGCAAACGTTCATTAGAACATCTCGCACCTTGGTTTATTAAAAGCATTCATGGTCTGCGTGTCCTCTTCTAGTTGAGTTCAGCAAACTTAAGTGTCTTTCATGGATCGGTGACCTTGGGAAGGAGCTCCGGCTTCATCGTGAGCGCTCCATCACTGGATGTTTTTAAGAAGAGACTAGGCAGTCACTTGTCTGAAGTAGTATAGGTCCATGATGGCGACTCTATAGCATGCAGGTGCCACAGGTGACATAATATAATAATAATAACAACAACAACAACAAGAGTTGTTGTGAATTCAGAAGCATTCAGAAGTTGTGAATGCTCCAACACTGGAAATTTTTAAGAAAATGTTGGATAACCATCTGACTGAGATGGTGTAGGGTTTCCTGCCTGGGCAGGGGGTTGGACTAGAAGGCCTCCAAGGTCCCTTCCAACTCTGATGTTATGTTATGTTATGTTAAAGAGTTGGAAGGGACCTTGGAGGTCTTCTAGTCCAACCCCCTGCCCAGGCAGGAAACCCTACACCATTTCAGACAAATGGTTATCCACATGCGGAGCCATTTCTGCAGGCACGCGAGCTGTTGCCCTAGATCAGCTCCACTGCGCCTGTGTGTACGCCTCCCACCTGGCCAGGTGATTTTCGGGTCTCTGCCACGCATGCGGGAGGCACGCACACATGCCCATGCTGCCCCTCCCCTCCCAGGAGTCTCTATGCGGCCCGTTTTGGATGCCAGGTAAGTACAGGGAGGCTCTAAGGGTGAAAAACGGGCCTACCAGAAGTCCGGAAAAGGCCTCCAAATGGCCAGGGGAGGCTGTTTTCGCCTTCCCCAGGCTCCAGGAAAGCTTCCGGAGCCTGGGGAGGGTGACTAACAGGCCTACCGGAAGTAGGCTGCTGGCAAACCACAATATTCTCCTCCCCCTTACACGGGTTTTGAAGCACAGACTTGAACACAAGGATCCATTTTGTTCTTATTTTACTTCATCCCGTTCTTCAGAAGGAAGCACTTTGAAACCACCCACTGAAAGTCCTTTGCAACGTTAGAATTATATACATTTCCCCACCCACCCTCAAAATGCAGAGCAGATTAAGAAATAATGAAACGAGAAGGCGGCTGCCCTTTTAATTCTTCCAAGCCAAAAAATTCAGATTCTCTGGAAAAAAAAACAGACAAGTGGCAGCCTCTATTTCCTTCTTCAGCTTTTAGGAATTGGCTGTGGGATTTGCCTGGACAAAGAGGCATTTAATGGTTTAATGGCAAGAGTCTGCAACGGTCAAGACTTGTGGACTTCAACTCCCAAACTTCCTCAGCCAGCCAGTGTTGCGGCCCACCGGCAGCCTGCGGAGCTGGCAGCAGATTCGTACAGTGAGTAAGCTGGGGAGGGACATGGGCCAGTCCTGGAGTCTGGGGAAGGCTCGGACGAGGGCTCTGGATTGGAGGCAGAGAAGGGGCCATCTGGGAGTTATGTGCTGCCTCCGGAAGCCTCCAGAGTCTGACATCAGCGAGGCAGAGGAACATGGGGAGCCTGTTCCCAGTGTGCATGTGCGCAGAGCTGCCAGAAGGCAAGAACAGTTAAGACAAAAGGGGCAACTCAGGAATAGGGCTTGGAGATGATTGGCCCCTTCCATAAGACATAAAGGAGGAGCAAAGGCCAATGAGCCTTTGTAGGAAGCAACTTTGTTCATGCTGGTTGGTTTAAATTCTGAAGCTCCGTTTTGACTCTGTGCTCTGTGTGGCCTTGCAAAGCTAATTGCCAACTAGGTCTTTGGCAGCGTGTCAAGGGAGATAAAGGTGGGTGCTTATCAGCCTTATCTGAAGGACTGTGGTAGACTTCTCTTGGACTCTTTACAAACTATTTGGGACTCAACTGTGAATAAACAGAATTCACAGCTGTTGAAATAAAAAGGGGTTTTGGGACTAATTGTGTGCTTTTTACCGTCTCAGGAAGCCTAGGTCAGAAGAGTCAGGAATTCTGGGAGTTGAAGTCTACAAGTTGCCAAGTTTGGAGATCCCAAATTGGAATGGAATGAGTAGAGTAGAGTAGAGTAGAATAGAATAGAATAGAATAGGAATTAAGAACTAAGAACTTTAGAATGGAATGGAATAGGAATAGAATAGAGCTGGAAAGGTCCTTGAAGGTCTTCTAGTCCAGCCCCCTACTCAAGCAGGTTAATTAATTAATGGCCCTACTTCTGCTGTTCCTCAGCTGGTCTTTAGAAACTATGGTTTCTATTATAGAGTCCTGTGCTTATGAGCAAGTTTACGATCAATCGGTTGATTCTACCGATCGTGTCTTTTATCTCTTTTTTGTCAGTATCACCAGATCTGTGAGGGGATGGGATCTGTGGTTCAGGAACGGTGGAAGAGCCACAGTAGATCCTGCCGAATGTTTCTTGTTGGAGATCAATAGGAGAGAGAAGACGGTTGGTTGCAGGCCTACAAAGAACTTGGCCATTAGCATGGAGCAAAACCACCCTTGGCTTGGCTGAAGGACGAAGAAAGGACTGGATAGGAAAAAATACCCAGCCAATTTGGAGGGTCGCCCAATACCATTTTAGCCCATCGTCCACATCCGTGTGTCTTTTTTTTTTTCACGCTATTAAGTGCAGATGAACCTTTTAAGCTAGAAGAGCAGATTAATTTGATGTCTTGAGAAGGATCCCTCAGCCAATTCTGGCTTCCTTCACTCCCCACCTATCAGATCACGCGTTAAGGTGTTATATTCTTCCGGTGTTCCCCAACCTATCCTCCCCAGCTGCTTGAGATGGATCGCCAGGCCCCCAGGCAACGTTGATCTCCTGATCTTGAAAATTTTGGCCCCTTAAAAGAAGCTTCTGGGCACAAGCACCGCGGCTGAGCAACGCTGACCGTTTTCAATGCCGCGATTTTAATTTTCTACTTTTCTACTGCAGTCCTTGGCAAACAGCCCAGAAAATAGTGGGTAGCTAAGCGATTAAAAATCCACTTTATTTCAGGAATTATTTTTTTTCTGCAGCGTTGCTAACTGGCCGCAAAGCCTGCCTGTCTTTTTTTGTCGGGTAGGAAGCTCTGCCCCGGCCTCCCTTATCGGATTGTAAAGGGACTCAGCAAACCAGCAGGGGGCAGTACGGCCTTGCCAAAAGCGGCAGCTGGCAAGATTGTTGGTTTTGGCATCCATAGATGGTTGGAAGAGCTGAGCAATGCTCTTGGCTGTTGTTGGTCCTCAGCAATTCGAACCATCTGAGGCTCCTAAGAGGAAAATACTTGAATTTGAATCTAGTCATACTTGAGTGTTATCCCCTGCCTGGGCGCTGGCCGTTGGGACTTTTAGACCCTGGTGGAAGCTCATAAATGAGTTCTATCTGAGAAGTCCCCAAATGGGATGAGCCGATCGATACAGGACATTTAGAAGGCAGCCTTCTGGTTCTGTACAGATTATTTTCCTGCATGTTGTGTCTCTGGACAGCCACTAGAGGGCAGCAGAGATTTACTGTTGTTTGTCTATATCTGCTGCTCTCTAGTGGTGATCTCGATTACGGCAGCCCAGATTTTCTGTCTACCACGTAGAGCCATGGTGGCGCAGTGGTGAGATTGCAAGTATTGCAGGCTAATTCTGCTGACTGCCAGCAGTTCGATCCTCACTGGCTCACGGTTCACTCAGCCTTCCGTCCTTCTGAGGTCAGTAAAATGAATGTTCGGGGCAATAGGCTGACTCCTAAACCGCTTAGAGAGGGCTGTAAAGCACTGTGAAGTGGTATATAAGTCTAAGTGCTCTTGCTATTCCTATCTTTTCTTCCTTCCTTCCTTTCCTTCCCTTTCCTTTCCTTTCCTTCCTTCCTTCCTTCCTTCTTCCTTTCTCTCTCCTTCCTTCCTCTTTTTCTTTCTTTCCTTCTCCTTCCTTTCCTTCCCTTTCCTTTCCTTTCCTTCCTTCCTTCCTTCCTTCTTCCTTTCTCTCTCCTTCCTTCCTCTTTTTCTTTCTTTCCTTCTCCTTCCTTTCCTTCCTTTCTTCTGCCCATCTCAAGTGACTCTGCGTAGCAATGCACATCGTCAGGTACATTCTCAGATATGATAGCCTCACTGGAAAACCCTGTGAGATAGGCTAAGCCAGAGGTCGGCAACCTTAAACACTCAAAGAGCCACAAAGGTCCTAACCGAAAGTACCCGTTCAATTTTGGAGCCGACCAGAAGTCCGGCTCCCCCATCGTAGTCTCCTCTTAGTGCAGCATCCTTTTTCCTCTACCTGCCCTAACCAAAAGCCCTATCAATTGTGGAGCCGAACAGCAACAGGGAGCCGCAGCAGAGGGATGGAAGAGCCACATGCGGCTCCAGAGCCGTGGGTTGCTGACCCCTGGGCTAAGCTAAGAAAGATCAGCAGGAAAGCATCTTCATCGGATCCCCTAATCACAACCCAGAGTTCCCGCCACGTTATTTTTTGAGAGCTGCAACCAGTTAATTGCTTTCGGTTTATCACACAGATGATTCAAAGACAGGAATCCTGTATGCAAATTAGCCGTATTTAAATAGCCCATTCTATTTTTAAGTAGCCCATTTCCCTTAACGTGCATAGCAATGCTCCCTTCTGACTTAACTGGAGGAAGGGAGTGTGTTTATAAAACATCCATTTTTGGTTCCCGGCATGCAATTATTGTTATTTCCCCAAACCTCGTTCAAACGGTCCTAATTGGATTTCCACACCTTAGACAGAGCAGGCAGCTGATTCGAGACCATCCTGAGCTGAATAGAGAGATCATTAAGGGCAAACAGCAGAGTTGAAAGCTTCAGGGCCTATCGAGCCCAGCATGATGGAGACCCCCACCACCTCAATTCTCTACCCTTAAAAAGTCCCGTTCACTTGACCCGTCATTGCAACAAATCCCAGTTGGTCCAGAGAGCGAACCAAGACGTCTGCGATATCTTGGTAAGATCGTGAAGGTCCTTAGCAGGGGCAGGTCCCAAATAACCAGCTTGGAACCCTTGCAAGCTTTCTATTTGAAAAAGGACCGCGTGACCCAGATGGAATTCTCTGCTGCAAAGCTTGTTCTGAATCCCAGGACTTGTGAATTGCTAGAAGATCAACTCTTGAAAAAATGCTTTGTGGTCAGTCCTGGGGCACTCGATGGAAAACCTTGATGGGTCTCAAGAGTTACGATGGTACTGTGCCCTCCCCTTCCCCACACGTACACACAAATGGACCAGTTGCAACTCCAGGCAGCGTTCCGAACTTCCCAGGTGTGTCCTCTGCTGATGGGTCCCACCAAGCTTACTCTGTTACCCTTGGAGCACCTTCAACGGTAGGTGAATGACAGAAGGGGCGCTTTTGGCCAGCTTTTATGGAGAAGGTGAAGAACTATAGCTGATCTTCTTGGCAACTTCCAGATCAGACTTGGCCACCAGAAAGCGCAGCTTCTTCCCGCCAGATCGGATGAGGTCTACGGCGCTGCAAGAAAAGAAAAGAAAAAAAACCCTGAAAAAACAGCTGAAAAGGATACAAACCATGAGCTACTTAATTAATTCACAGATCAACAGAGTTGGAAGGGACCTTGGAGGTCATCTAGTCCAACCCCCCACCCCCACCCAAGCAGGAGACTCCACACCATTTCTGACAGATGGCAGTCCAGTCTCTTCTTGAAAGCCTCCAGGAATGAAGCTCTCACAACTTCCGAAGGCAACTTCTGTTCCATCGGTTGTTTGCTCTCACTGTCAGAAAATTACTCCTTATTTCCAGGTTGAATCTCTCCTGTTTTTACAGATTAACAGTGTTGGAAGGGAGAACGAGCTCCCCCCAGGACTGCGCCAACTTCCTGACCTTCGAACCTTCCGCTGTGAGCTTAAGACACATCTATTTATTTGTGCGGGGCTGGCCTAGGGTTTAGTTTTTAAAAATTAGTTTTAAATGGGGTTTTGTACTATTTTAATCGATATTTTTAAATTTGGCCTAATGTAATATGTTTTTTAAAATGTTGTTTTAACTTGTATTTATTCTTATGTTTTTTATGTTTTTATATCGCTGTAAACCGCCCTGAGTCCTTCGGGAGATAGGGCGGTATAAAAATTTGAATAATAAATAAATAAAATAAAAATAAATAAATAAATTTCACCCCTGGTTCAAACCAACGGTCATGTAGCAAGGACAGATCTGGGATAGTGTGCTCCCAAATTGGATAGCCCCCCCCCCCCAAAGATTTCTGAACTACAATTCGGCCTCTGTGGCTCAGACTGCTAATGCAGTCTGTTATTAACAGCAGCTGCCTGCAATTACTGCAGGTTCTAGTCCCACCAGGCCCAAGGTTGACTCAGCCTTCCATCCTTCATAAGGTAGGTAAAATGAGGACCCAGATTGTTGGGGGCAATAAGTTGAGTTTGTATATAAATATACAAATAGGATGAAGACTATTGCTTGACATAGTGTAAGCCGCCCTGAGTCTTTGGAGAAGGGTGGGATATAAATGCAAATAAATAAAATAAATAATAAGAAGGGGGAAAGAGAGAGGAGGGAGGGAGAAAGAGAGAGGGAAGGGGGGAGGGAGAAAGAGAGAGAGAAGGGGGAGGGAGGAAGAGAGAGGTTGGGAGAGGGAGAAAGAGAGAGAGAGGGAGGGAAGAAGGTTGACTCAGCCTTCCATCCTTTATAAAGTAGGTAAAATGAGGACCCAGATTGTTGGGGGGGCAATAAGTTGACTTTGTATATAAATATACAAATAGGATGAAGACTATTGCTTGACATAGTGTAAGCCGCCCTGAGTCTTTGGAGAAGGGCGGGATATAAATGCAAATAAAAAAAAAAATTCCTAGAACTCTCTGTCCAAAGACATCTCAGAGAAGTCATGGTCACAGATGGGCTTCTTTGTACTGCAAAACCCATCAGCCCCTACCTCTGATAATGAGAGCCAACGAGGCTCGTTCCGTTGACGGCAAGGATGCGGTCCCCAATGGAGAGTCGGCCATCTGCTGCCGCTGGACTGTCTTGGATCAAAGTCCGAATGTAAATCCCGGGAGAACTTAAAGGGGTATGCTACAAGACAGAGAGAAGAGCAGAAAAACATGGGTGACTTCAGGTATAGTAGGTGAAACCACAAACAGAGTAGCTAAGAGAGGTAGAAAAACCTCAGGAGATCATAGTTGAAAAGTTCCAGGTCCTCCATGCTATCTTATTTCCATCCTTTCTTCCTAAAACAGACGTTTTTTTTGGAGTCCTTCCTCAATCCAGATGTCTATGGAGATTCTCAAGTCATCCAGGTCGTGGTTGTCTCAAAGGTGCTTTTTCAAGAGGCATCTGGACTTTCTTGGTATGTCTCTTTCTTGTTAGAAGACCCACACACCCATTTGCACCACTCAGGTGGCTCTGAGGACACAGATAAACCTCCAAGTAGCCTCAACGGCTCTCTCTCTAAAAGGATGCCAAGGACCAGTTCTATCTGCAAGGAGTATAAATCCTTCCATTCCCTACCATCCGGTCAGAGCTGAAGAAACTTCTTGGATGAGAAGCAAAACGTCTTCAAAGAATGTCATAGTTGTCCCAAAGTCCAGACCCAAAGACTCTCTGGAGATCCAAAGTCCAGTTGTCTCTTGGAAAAGCACCTTTGGGTCTTCAAAGAATAACCAGGAAGTCCAGAAAAAAGCACCTTTGGATTCCTTAATCTCCAAGAGCAATGGATTACAACTCCCACTGTAAAATGGTGGTAGGAAGAAGATAAGAATTCTAGTCCTGCACATCTGCAGAGCTGTAGCTCAAGAGAAAGACAATCTAACAAGCAGACGGTGCTGAATTACACCTTGTCTCCATCTTGGGGACCAAGGATGGAAGAGGGAAACATGGAAGCCTATCAACCATGTCTCCTGGAAGCTACTCTTTGTGGTCTTTAATTCTGAAAGAGGGTTTCATACCACATCCCTCAGAAGACCTACTTGTTGTGGTCTGCCAGCAGCCTGCGGAGCTGGCAACAGAGTCGGACAGCGATGAGGCTGAGGAAGAACATGGGCCAGTTCTGGAGGCTGTGGAAGGCCCGGATGGGGGCTCTGCGTAAGAGGCAGAGGTGGGGCCAGGGCCATCGGGGAGTGAGGCGCGGACTCAGGAGCCTCTAGAGGCTGACAGTAGTAAGGCAGAGGAACAGGAGGAGCTTGTTCCTAATGCATGCATGAGAAGAGCTGCCAGAAGGCAAGAGCAGCTCAAACAAAGAGGACGATTCGGGAGTAGGGCCAAGAGATGATTGGCCCCTCCCATAAGGCTTAAAAGACCAGCAATGGCGTTTGGGCTCTTTGTCGGAAAACAACATTGATAGCCTTGCTCTTTGTCTTGCTGCATTAATTTCTTGTCGGCGTCTTCTGCTTTTGACCTTTTGCCAAGAAAAGCCTTTGGCAGTTTGCCTAATTAGACCAAGGTTGGTGATAAGACCGAAGAGTTGTGCTAGGAAGAATCTGCTTTGATTTAGTTTGGACGACGCTGAGAATGAGTTAATTCTCAGCTGTTCTAATAAAGTCTGTTTGTTTGTGAACTGACTGCAGTCTGCTACTACCTACTTGGGCCTGGGTCACAACACTACTCACCAAACCATCAATCAGTCCCATCCCCAGACCGATGGGCCCCTTTTCCAGCTCCACCACGAAGACGTAGCAAAAATCGTCGGTGGCCGAGCTGCGATTCGAAGAAGCCGGAGTGGGAAAGTCGTAGGGCGTGGGAGAAGATCCTGAGGCCAAGGAGCAAAACACACAACCAGATTGTACTTTTATAAACATCACACACTATTGTCAGTTCCTTCTCTTTCCGTCAACCATCCCCTCCCCCCCCCACCATCTGGGTCTGGCTGGATTTCTAACCCGCAAAATCGCTGGGAATTTTGAGATTTGCTCCAACGCACCCACAGGGTTGCAGAGGGTTGTGTAGCTATTCTTGCATTTCTTTTTAACGTCTCCGTCCCCCTTTTTCTACTCAGATGGATCCGGCTGTTTCAGGCGCAATTAGCACAGTGGGATACAGGGTACAAAGGCCCCACCCACCCCGCTTAAAATGGCCCGAAGCGCTAAAGAAACATTAGCCCAGCAATTTTTATAAAAAGCAGCAGGTAATTATCACCATTATAATAATGTCAGAGGTTTGGAAAAAGCATGCCTAAATTAAACCACATTTGCTTGCTCCCTCAAAAGCATAGCATCTTGCCGCATTGCTGGAAAAGCGTTATAAATGCTGGTTGTTTTCTTGCAGGTGTTTCATTATTTAACATCTGATGAGGTTACCTGGTTGGGTCATGAAACATCTGCAAGAAAACCAAGGTCAGAGAGCACCAAGGTTGCCACAGTACTCCTCCTCTCCACAAACCCCACCCCCTTCTAAGACTGATGATGTTACCTAGTTGGGTAATGAAGTGTCTTCAAGAAAACAACCAAACTCCGAGAGCATCAAGGACCCCACAGTCCTTCTCTTCCTCCTCCTGACCCCCTTCCTCTTCCTCCCCCCAAACCCCACTCCCTTCTAGCATTGATGATGTTACCTAGTTGGGTAATGAAACATCTGCAAGAAAACAACCAGCCTCAGAGAGCACCAAGGACCGTTCATTTCAACACTGAGCTACAAATATTATCCTTTATTGACTTCCTTTCAACCGTTTCCTCATCTTGAAGGTCAAACCATCCAACCCTGATTAACGATCTTTCATACCTTCCTGGGTTGTGGTTTTGGTCCCATTGAGTCCGTTTCTCTGAGACTCTGGGATGTCCTTCCCAGGGGTAGTTTCTGGGGACAATTCCAGGCCGATGGAGTCAAAGATCAGAGGTGTGTTAGGCGGGGTCAGCAAACATGAGGAGTCCACAGACACTGTGACTGCCTTGGTCCCATTCTTTCCCTTTGGCCTCTCAGGTTGTTGCTGTTGGAGAGTGTTGGGTAGCTGTGTCTCACAAGTCCCATAATCTGAGATGGATAGGTTGGTACCAGCGACCTTGGAGACGTTCTCCTCCATCTTTGGCTTCTCACCGTTCATCGTCCGCCTGCCATTTGTCCAGTCAAAGGCACTCTCAACTGACCCAATTATTGCCTCAGACTCCGCTGGGGGTGTCACCTGGCAATTGATTGTTTCAGTCTTTAAGAAGAAAGTAGGAAAACAAAGAAAAATATCAGGTTCCGAAAACCAAGAATGACACGTTGAGGTTCTTACGAGCAGTTCCCATTATTGTTCCTCACCAATAGACTGAATCTTGCCAAACCAAAGCAAGTGTTTGCATCAATAAAGGTAGACTCTATATGTAATATAGCATGTAAGAGTAAGCGTGTATAAGAGGTTAAGTGTGTGTATATATTTAGCAAGTAGTAATGTATTTTGAATACATAAGAGACTTGTGTTATACTTTGTATGGCGGAGATATCGCCAAGACGGTTCCGCCATGTACAATTTTTTTTTTAACAATAAAGATTTTAAAAAAAAATTTTTAAAAAAAACACCAGCCGAAACAATGTCCCACGTTTCATCAAGACTATTCAACACCAACAATACTTTCTGAGATTCAGGAATCTGCATTCCACACTGTTCCAATCCAATAAAAGTTTGCATTCACAAAAAATGCTTCTCCACAAAAATAATAATGATGATGATGATACTACTACTACTACTTACTACTACTACTACTACTACTACTACTACTACTAATAATAATAATAATAATAATAATAATAATAATAATAATAATAATAATAATAGATTCTGAGAACCTCTAAGGAGGAACCGCCTTAACTCTCTTCCTCCCAACCAAACTATCTAAACTCCGCTGTGTCTTATCCCTCCTGGGAATCCTGACCTAAAAAATTATTGTTGAAAAGATAATGTTATGTTTCCATCCCACGTTAGGACATTTCTACCAATGTCCCACATTATCCCTCAGCCCAGCTTAACTCAAAGGAAATGACAGTTTTGGTATAAAATTGAAACACACCGTGATGAGGTATGCAAACAAACCAAGCCATGATTTTTGAAATCCATCACGTTTTAAGCAGTGATGAAATCCAAACTTTTTTTACTAGCGGTTCTGTGGGTGTGGCTTGGTGGGTGTGGTGTGGCTTGGTGGCCGTGGCAGGGGAAGGATACTGCAAAATCCCCATTCCCTCCCCACTTCTGGAGGAAGGATATTGCAAAATCCTCATTCCCACCCCACTCTGGGACCAGCCAGTAGTAGTTCTCTGAACTACTTAAGATTTCCGCTACCGGTTCTCCAGAACCTGTTGGATTTCACCTCTGGTTTAAAGGATAGGGGGCTACCTTTGGGGTTTCTGCTTCCAGAGAGTCACTGGAGTGGGGACTTTTGCTTCGTAGGCTCCACAGGAAATGGCGGATGTACAGAAGATGCCGGTAGACGTTGTCATCAAGATGATCGGTCTCCAGGTCCACCTTGAACCCTCCGGTGGGCAGCATGATGGGGGGATGGTTATCAAAAGATTCCAGAACGTCATCTGCAAGAGACACCCCCACCCACCCCCATCCGACCATTTTGTTTCAATCTGTGCTTAAATCTGACGAAGAAGAAGCTTCTTGGATGAGAAGCGAAACATCTTCAAAGAAAAAAAACCAGGAAATCCAGTGGCCTCTTGGAAAAACACCTTTGGTCAACCAGCCCAGCCGCATAAACATCGGAAGCCTCACCTGTCCTCACAGCTGCAAGAGCATCGTTGTTGCTGGGTTGCCAAGCTGGGACACACCCCATGGCAGAGGAAGTCTGGTACTGGGTCAAGATGTGATTGAGCTGTGCTGGGTTCAAGGCAGGAAACTCACTTCTCAAGACGGGCCAGGTCATCTGAGTGAAGTAAGGAAAGCTCAAGTAAGCCCTCCTTTTTAAAAAAAACACTGTTTATTTCTAAGTTGTGTCAGTTGACTGTAACTTTCTTGCTGGTATCCTTACGATTTATATTGATATTGATTGTTTCCTGATTGCTTATTTGTACCCTATGACTATCATTAAGCGTTGTACCTTATGATTCTTGATGAAAGCATCTTTTCTTTCATGTACACTGAGAGCTTATGCACCAAGACAAGTTCCTTGTGTGTCCAATCACACGTGGCCAATAAAAAATTCTATTCTATTCTATTCTATTCTATTCTATTCTATTCTATTCTATTCTATTCTATTCCATTCCATTCCATTCCATTCTATTCCTTTCCATTATTTTCTCTATTCTATTCTATTCTATTCTATTCCATTCCATTCCATTCCATTCCATTCCATTCCATTCCATTCCATTTATTTCTATTCTATTCTATTCTATTCTATTCTATTCTATTCTATTCTATTCTATTCTATTCCATTCCATTCCATTCCATTCCATTCTATTCTATTCCTTTCCATTATTTTCTCTATTCTATTCTATTCTATTCTATTCTATTCTATTCTATTCTATTCTATTCTATTCTATTCCATTCCATTCCATTCCATTCCATTCCATTTATTTCTGTTCTATTCTATTCTATTCTATTCTATTCTATTCTATTCTATTCTATTCTATTCTATTCTATTCTATTCTATTCTATTCCATTCCATTCCATTTATTTCTATTCTATTCTATTCTATTCTATTCTATTATTCTATTCTATTCTATTCTATTCTATTCTATTCCATTCCATTCCATTTATTTCTGTTCTATTCTATTCTATTCTATTCTATTCTATTCTATTCTATTCTATTCTATTCTATTCCTTTCCATTATTTTCTCTATTCTGTTCCATTCCATTCCATTCCATTCCATTCCATTTATTTCTATTCTATTCTGTTCTGTTCTGTTCTGTTCTGTTCTGTTCTATTCTTGGGTTGATCTTAAGGCTAGGTTTTGGAAAAACTTCCTAGAAAGCCCTGCTTCCAACCACAACAAACGCATGAATCTCAAAATCTGCTTTAAAAAATATTTCAGTGTGAATAAAACAGAGACTCACAAAAATGCAAAAAATATAATCCTGTCAGGATTACAGTTTGAACTTTATCCCTCCAATTTCCCACATTTCTACCTGAATGTATCGAGAACTTGTGCACGGAGGACCCGAATTTGAGCCTCAGACATGGTTGTGCATTGTTGAAAAATCAGTTTAGGACATTCCGGCTTGTGGCAAAGCTTCCTTGAGTTCAAAATGGGAGGAGCTATCTCAAGTCCCAGAAATGCCAGGACCGAGTGTTCGGGCCTTCCTCTTTGGGTGTGTTGTGATGCATTGTGTGACAGCACCTGAAGTTCTATCCAGGACCCATCTTGACCAAACAATGAATTCTGGATGGCCTTAAGTGCCAGAAGCCAATGCTGCCTTATGTCAAACGAGCTGGGCTAGGAGGAATAGCATGCCAACCCTTCCTCATTCTAGAACTTCTGGATGTCTATGGTGGCCCTCCACTATCTTCAGCAGCTAGCCATTCCTGGTCATCAGCCGATCCATCCCTTCAAGGTCAAGGTCAGCCCAAACTCACCCTGGTAACTTCTACAGACTCACCTGCAGCAGCTGAGAATTTGGCATGGCTAAGAGGCTGGCCATACTGGAGAGTTTGCTGAAGAACTGGTCTGCTAATGGCCCCAGACCCACGCTCTGGGCCCACTCCATAAGAAGGCGCAAGGTGGCACGTATCCTGACCCCTTTTGACCAGTGGAAACAGCCCAGAGAAGAACCTGGACATGAAAGAGTAAGAACAGGAATGGATCATCCACATCTCGCTGACGTATTTCTCGAGTCCTTCAAGCTTCACAGAAGGAAAAAGAGATCTTTCATCGCAGGTGGCCTGGAGACAGGCAGTGCCCCATGGTTTTATTTTTTTATTGAAAAAGTTTTAACAAACAAAAACATTTTCCCCCTTCCCCCCCCCCCCCCCGCAAACCCCCCTTCACCCCTCCCTTCACACACACACCCCAGCTTCCCGGGTCAATCACAAGGTATTGTTATACATAAACCAAACATAGCATAAAATTTTCCCTTCTAATCCAATTAACCTCATCCAAATCTTTTCATTTTCTAACCCCCCCATTATATAAAATAATACATCCTAATTATTCAAAGGCAATCTGATATCTCTTAATCTGATTTTGTAAATAATCAATCCATTTTTTCCATTCAATTAAATATCTTTCCTGCGTATTGTCTTTCAAAAAGGCTGAGATTTTAGCCATCTCAGCCAAATTAGTAACTTTCAATATCCATTCTTCTATTGTAGGTAACTCTTTTTTCTTCCAATATTGTCCAATCAACAGCCTTGCTGCTGTTATTAAGTTCAAGATCAGTTTAGTCTCAGTCACTGTACAATCCGTTATAATGTGCAGTGCCCCCATGGTTTTATGAGTTCCCCAAGCCAGGATGAACCAACTGTCCCCTGCCTTGGTGCAAAGCCACTCACCTTTTTCCATGAGCTGGTTGAAGAGGAGGGTGTTGGAGAAGAAGAAGAGGTAGGCGAACATCTGGGAGGTGACTTCAGGGTGGACATCGTACTGATGGAGAAGGTCCAGGGCAGCTTGGTAAATCAACACCACTTTGTGGATTTCCTCAGGCAACGGGGGCGAGGAGAGCCAACCGTCCCGGCCTTCGCTTTGGAAGGGATTGCACTCCAACAACGAGGGCAGAGCCACATAGAGGGACTGCGAAAGAGGGACAGAGAGAAGAAGACAAAAAACAAGAAACGGGAAGCGTTGAATTGGATCAGGAGGCTAGACACATGAAGAACGGTTGCAGGAATTGGGTATGGCTGGTCTAAAGAAAAGAAGGACTAGGGGTGACGTGATAGCAAAATTCCAGTATTTGAGGGGCTGCCCCAAAGAAGAGGGGGTAGAACTATTCTCCAAAGCACCAGAAGGCAGGACAAGAAACAATGGATGGAAACTCAAGGAGAGAAGCGACCTGGAATTAAGGAGAACAGTGAGGACAATTAACCAGCGGAACAGCTTGCCACCAGAAGTTGTGGGTGCTCCATCGCTGGAGTTTTGTAAAGAAGAGGAGACTGGACAGCCGCTTGTCCCAAATGGCATAGGGTCTCCTGCTTAAGCAGGGGGTCTGACTAGAAGACCTCCAAGATCCCTTCCAGCTCTATTCTGATTGACAGCACAGCTCAGGTAGATGCCAAGGTGGACCCTGAGGAGACGCCCTTCCTGTGCTCCAGGTGGGCAGAAACTCAGTTTCCTATCTGGGTCTTACCCAAAGTCTCTCTCTCTCTCTCTCTCTCTCTCTCTCTCTCTCTCTCTCTCACATACACACACACACACATCTCCTGATCTTATTTCTTTCTCCAAGGTGGAAAAATACATTTAAGGTTTTTTTTATTATTATTTGCATTTATATCCCGCCCTTCTCCGAAGACTCAGGGCGGCTTACACTATGTCAAGCAATAGTCTTCATCCATTTGTATATTATATACAAAGTCAACTTTTTTATTGCCCCCAACAATCTGGGTCCTCATTTTACCTACCTTATAAAGGATGGAAGGCTGAGTCAACCTTGGGCCTGGTGGGGCTTGAACCTGCAGTAATTGCAAGCAGCTGCTGTTCATAACAGACTGTCTTACCAGTCTCAGCCACCAGAGGCCCCTAAAGGTTGTTGTTGTTGCTGCTGTTACTGTTGTTGTTGTTGTTTTCGTGCAGCAATTGGCTTCTCTCTCCTGCTCTCTCTGCCCCAACTAACATCTGGATTGCAAATTCCTCCGAGAGGCGCCTTTCTCCGTCCCCCCCCCCCTTTCTCTCTCTTTGCATTTCTGCTATGCGGCAAAAATTCTGGTTGGATGGAGGCCCTTTCCAGCGCATCAGAATGTGCTCTCAACTCTGCCCCTTCTCCTCCCCGCCCCACCAGCGGCCTCCCTCAAAAAGAGGAAAGAGGAAGAATCCCCAAACAGAGCAGGCTGTGTGCAAAGGGGAAGAAAGGAGACTTGTCTGAAGGACAGAGTGACGACTTGCCCCGCACCCCCCCAAGAAGGAACTCAACCATTTCAGGGATGGATTCCCAGCCATGGGGCGAGACGGGAGCCTCCCCCAACTTGGAAAGCTTCCCAGATGTTTCTCCTTTCGGCCGAGTCCTTGGTCTTTCTCCCTCCCTTCTTCCCTTCTGGTATACAATAAGTCCCTTTAACAGATTCACGGAGTTGGAAGGGACCTTATAGGCCATCTAGTCCAACCCCCTGCCAAGCAGGAGACCCTACAGAAAGAATCAGTTGGGCTGGACATGAATGGAGTTTTCACTATTGCAGCTTAAACGAGGAAGCCAAAAGAAACTCGCAGGAGTGGGCCAGCGATGTTCTCCAGATGTTCCTGCATCACAATTTCCATCAGCCACAGCCAGCCACAAATAAGAATCCGAGGCCGGGCCCATCATTGCTCCTGGCTCAGCACGCCGTGACTATTCATCCCTTCAAAAGCTTCGGGAGAGAGAATCATGTGACAAGACTGGATTCTTCAAGGCGTATTATGAATTTGTGGCTCTCTCTTCTTTGCCCGTCCTGTGTTTTTAAGACGAAGAGGGCATGAGAGGAAACCATGTTGTGGCCAAGAAAACAGCCCTTCTGTGTCCATTTGGTTACCCCAAATCCCTTGAATAGAATAGAATAGAATTTTTTTTATTGGCCAAGTGTGATTGGACACACAAGGAATTTGTCTTGGTGCATATGCTCTCAGTGTACATAAAAGAAAAGATACGTTCATCAAGATACAACATTTACAACACAATTGATGATCAATATATCAATATAAATCATAAGGATTGCCAGCAACAAGTTACAGTCATACAGTCATAAGTGGAAAGAGATTGGCGATGGGAACTATGAGAAGATTAATAGTAGTGCAGATTCAGTAAATAGTCTGACAGTGTTGATGGAATTATTTGTTTAGCAGAGTGATGGCGTTCGGGGAAAAACTGTTCTTGTGTCTAGTTGTTCTGGTGTGCAGTGTTCTATAGCGTCGTTTTGAGGGTAGGAGTTGAAACAGTTTATGTCCAGGATGCGAGGGGCCTGTAAATATTTTCACGGCCCTCTTCTTGATTCGTGCAGTATACAGGTGCTCAATGGAAGGCAGGTTGGTAGCCATTATTTTTTCTGCAGTTCTAATTATCCTCTGAAGTCTGTGTCTGTCTTGTTGGGTTGCAGAACCGAACCAGACAGTTATAGAGGTGCAAATGACAGACTCAATAATTCCTCTGTAGAGCTGAATCAGCTCTACAGCTGATTCAGCTGTTGAAGGAGAGTCTCTGATTTTTAGAAGCCAAGCGGGTTTTGTTTTTGTTTTTTGCACACGTGTGATGGGACTCTGCTTTCATGAATGGCTGAAATGGGCAAAGATCTCCTTTCTGGAGACTTTCTGGTTCCTCATCAGTCCAGGAGGGGAGCCCCCCCCCCACTTGGAGAAGAGAGCTGTTGGGAAAAGGGACTAATTGTATACCAGAAGGAAAGAAGGGAGGGAGAAAGACCAAGGACTCGGTGAAAGGAGAAACATCTGGGAAGCTTTCCAAGTTGGGGGAGGCTCGCATCAGTGACCGTGAGAGGGATCTTGGAGTCTTAGTGGACTACCAGTTAAATAGGAGCCAGCAGTGTGCAGCGGCAGCCAAAAAAGCCAACGCAATCCTAAATTGCATTAACAGAGGGATACAATCAAGATCACGTGAAGCGCTAATACCATTCTATAAAGCCTTAGTAAGACCACACCTAGAGTACTACATCCAGTTTTGGTCACCACACTATAAAAAAAGAGGTTGAGACTCTAGTGGAATCGCCTTCTACTGTGACTTTGTTGCTTGTATTCTTACGATTTATATTGATCTTGATTGTTTCCTGATTGCTTATTTGTACCCTATGACTTCCCGAATAATTCCCTTCCCACCAAAAGGGGGTCCCTATTTTTCTACCATTTTTGACTTGCTTTCGAACTGCTAGGTTGGCAGAAGCTGGGACAAGTCACGGGAGCTCACCCTGTTACACGGCAGCACTAGGGATTCGAACCGCCGAGCTGCCAACCTTTCGATCTACAAGCTCAGCATCGTAGCCACTAAGCTACCGCATCCCTAACAGTTAACATCAAAAACATCATCAAAAAAGGACAACAAAGAATGTTCTTTCTGCGCCAACTCAGTAAGCTCAAACTGCCCAAGGAGCTGCTGATTCAGTTCTACAGAGGAATTAGTGAGTCTGTCATTTGCACCTCTATAACTGTCTGGTTTGGTTCTGCAACCCAACAAGAAAAACACAGACTTCAGAGGACAATTAGAACTGCAGAAAAAATAATTGCTACCAACCTGCCTTCCATTGAGGACCTGTATACTGCACGAATCAAGAAGAGGGCCGTGAAAATATTTACAGATTCCTCGCATCCTGGACATAAACTGTTTCAACTACTACCCTCAAAACGACGCTATAGAGCACTGCACACCAGAACAACTAGACACAAGAACAGTTTTTCCCCGAAGGCCATCACTCTGCTAAACAAATAATTCCCTCAACACTGTCAAACTATTTACTAAATCTGCAGTACTATTAATCTTCTCATCGTTCCCATCACCATTCTCTTTCCACTTATGACTGTATGACTGTAACTTTGTTGCTGGCAATCCTTATGATTTATATTGATATATTGACCATCAATTGTGTTGTAAATGTTGTACCTTGATGAAGGTATCTTTTCTTTTATGTACACTGAGAGCATATGCACCAAGACAAATTCCTTGTGTGTCCAATCATACTTGGCCAATAAAAATTCTATTCTATTCTATTCTATTCTATTCTATTCTATTCTATAACATAATATACTATAATATATAAATTATATTTATAAAATTTATATATAAATTATAAAAATATACTGCCTTTTTAATATTTCCTAGAATATTTCATTCTTCTAGAAGAGGGGTGGGTGCGAACTTTCTACAGGTTGACATACCTTGGAGATGTAGTAAACACATTGCTGAAAGGTATACATGATCACTTCCTCCAGAACAGTCATGGCTTCTTCACTGGCCGTTATGGTCAAGGAGAAGAGGGATTCCTTAGATCCTGAAAAAGAGAAAAGACACAATCCCTATGTGGAGCTTTTGGAAAGCACTGGCTTTCTGGATCAATCCGGCTCAACTCAGGAATCCATGTTTAGAAGTTTTCTTCCTCCTGACATGTTAGCTTTCTATTTTTGGGAAGCGGGGGATGGAGAGGGATTGGATTGAATCCACAGATTGGAGCTGAATTTTCAGTGGAGTTTCGTTCTCTTCCCTTGACCTTCTTCGCTGTGCTATCAGCATGGGAACTGAGATAGGACGAAAGACATGGAAGGCGTCCAGAACATGGTTTGTTTGCTCTCTTTTCCCCTTTGGGATGAAGCTGGGCAAGGAGGAGGGGGAGAAGGAAAAGCAGGAAAGATTACTCAAGGTCAACCAGCTGAGGAATTGGCCAGTTTTCATCCAACTCAAGGTTCCCTTGCCTTGGGAAATAGTTCTGTTAACTGAGGAGGGATTTCTCTTTCGCTGGACATCCACAAAGGAGAAAAAGATGGATGGGTTTGCCTTGTAGGACCTTTAGTGGTCCAGCTGGTAGCCCATAAAATTGTTCCTTGGACAGCAGAGAGAGTGATCCTCGATCATTTTGTCCAGCTCTATTTAATCCCAACAGATCTCCAGTTGGGTTGCAATTCACGAAACCAAGAGAGACAAAGTATCTCCAATATCACCCACCTGTGGCCCTTGATGGCTAAGGAAGTGGGGTTCAGGAATATTTGAAGGGCCCCCCAGCTTTCCCAACCCCGAGAAATGGCACTGGATGAAAGTCAAGTCCTACTTGACATTCCAACCGAATCAACATTTCAAAGAAGCTCCTATCGACACCTCAACTCTAGGAATGGACATCATCCCACCCATTTACCTTTGATGTCCAGCTCTTCTTCCATGTTCTGGATGTAAACGGGGGATTTCTGCTGAATGAAGTACAGGATTTCGATGGAGTTGGACATCCAGAAGACCACGTGCTGAAGGTCGGGGAGAAGGTCTGAGATGGTAAAGAGGGAAAGCGACGCTGGATCCTGGCTGGCAAAACAGACCAAGAATTAAAAGAAGTCTTAAGATGGCTAGGAGAGCTTTCCCAGTCCTGCCAAGATGTGCTGAGAGAAGCAGCTGCCCAGATTTCTCATGTAGTTCTATTTTTGAGGGTTGTGTTCCTAGCACTTCTGGAAGGCTGTAGGTTGCGAAGGGTGAGAATTACCTCGCCTTTCCCCCTATTTCAATCCCCAGTAGGATTTTCGCCTCCCTGAAGCCAAGGACAACCCTGCTGAAAATGCATTCAGTCTTCAGATTAATGGATTGACCATCTTGGCTTCCCACGAAAAGCAGCGAGTCTATTTGTGGATCTCGCTGGAAGAGAGCCTGCCCTCTCCTGATCCAGATGTAGTAAGATCTGTGCTGCCACGCAGCCTGCAGGACCAGTTCACCTGCCCCCAATGGAGCCAGGATGAAGAATCTGAAAGAGTGGACCATCCAGACAGCAAAGATGGGGAATATTCTGTGACAGTTCCCCAGTCGCTCTAGCAATTCCTCACTTCGGAGGGAAAGAAGGAAGGAAGGAAGGAAGGAAGGAAGGAAGGAAGGAAGGAAGGAAGGAAGGAAGGAAGGAAGGAGGGGATTCTGATGCTTCCTGCCAGATCCCCACAAGGAAATTCAGTGGGGCAGCCAGAAGTTGCTCCTGCTTCATTCCTTTTTTACCCACTCATGGTCTTTCTAGTAAGGTAAGGAAATATCTCTAAAATATTAATCCAATGGGGCATGTTATATTATAACCCAGGTGTTCTGTCTCCTTCCCCACTTCAGACCCATGAGCTGGCCTTCAGACAGTGGATTCACGGCTCTTATCAGTCCTGGCAGAGAAATCGCAGCTGCCTGCCAAAGTTCAAACAAATGACTCACGCAGAAAGATTTTCAGCTCTTTTTGAAACGGATCAGCTAAACTTTGCTTCCCGTGGAGTGAGAGTAGTCCCAAAGCTCCTTATATATCCTGTGGGGTGGGGATCCTGCCCCACCCTTCCTTTTGATGACGCCGCCTCTCTAATCTTCTGAAGCGCGGGTCAAGCCAAGCTTGATTATTATTATCAGCTGGGTCTGAAGGCGTAGCCTGGGGAAGGGAGGAATAAGGGGATGATGGCCTCATTACGTCCTCCGACTGGTCTGGTTCTAGCTCCTGGAGCCGAGCCAAAGGAATCGGTGCTCCTGAGGTAAGCCTTACCGGCCCTTCCCCCTCACTCTTTGAGTCACTTTCGGGCATGGGGCCAGGTTCAGGGGCTGGAGTCACAACACCAGGGGTGAAATGCTACCGGTTTGGACTGGTTCGGAGAACTGGTAGCTGTGGCAGCACGAGGCTCCGCCCATCCGCCCGGATGTCGTTACTTCTTGGTTTTAACCAGGAAGTAACCCATTTTTTAGCATGTGCAGAGGGTCGAAACGTGCACATGGTGCATGTGCGTGCATGAGCAAAGTGAGTGCAAGCAGAGCACGCACTTCCAAAACCGGTAGGGAAGGTAAGTAGATTTCACCCCTGGTATAACCTCTAGTAAAACAACACCATAATTTAGACTAATGAACTTCAAAGCTGAGTAGAGACTTGAACATGGGTCTCCCCGACAAAAATATTTCCCTTTGCTTATCCCTACACGGCACTAATGTTCCTTTTTTTAATTTTATTTTAATTTTATTTTTTGCTGGCTCAGAGTCATCTCATTTTAAAGCGTGCCTCCTTTTTCTCACGCCTGCTGCGTTCAATTAGTTTCCCCCACTTCCCCATCAGATTATCGGTCTTTTTACTCAGAGAGGATTGAAAATGTGGGACATAAAATGGGCTTATTTCTCCATTTCAGCGGGATCTGCCAAAATGACAGCCCCTCACCCAAACCCTTCACTTATCCGATAAGATTGCTCCAATTATCTCAAGGAAGACTGAAAACTCTGGATTTACATTTTCATGGGTTTCCCCCCCCCACCCAGTTAGATTTCTTTTTTCTCCTTCAAATACTGCCATCGTAACTCAACTCTTTCTGCGTGCAGGAGTCTCTTCAAAGCCTTTTGATCTTTGCGGAAGATATTTTGGGGTCCTGCTATCAAATTCTTGGGGACAGGACAGTGGGAAAAAAAAAGATAAGGATGTTTGGTAATCTGGTATGTGGGCGCCTGCTACTCAAACAAGATAAAGGACCCATGCGTGCAAGGAACACAGCCTGACACCAGTTGCAATTCGCTGAAATATATCACTGTCTCTTTCGTGTGTCGCCTGTTGGAAGCAACAAAAAATAACCAACCTACATTTTGCTCCCAGGGAGTGCAAATTCTGCAGGATTTGTTAATCAATAATACTTAGGCAAAGTTGTAATGCATGACAAGGTTCTCTAGGAGTACTAAAATACATCCTAATGGGTTAGGCACCACCAGGAGAGAGTGAATTCTAGTTCCGCCTTAGGCACGAAAGCCAGCTGGGTGACTTTGGGCCAATCACCAGGAGACGGTGAGTTCTAGTTCTGCCTTAGGCATGAAAGTCAACTAGGTGACTTTGGGCCAATCACCAGGAGACTGTGAGTTCTAGTTCTGCCTTAGGCATGAAAGTCAACTAAGTGACTTTGGGCCAATCACCAGGAGATGGTGAGTTCTAGCTCTGCCTTAGGCATGAAAAGCAGTTGGGTGAGTTTGGGCCAATCACCAGGAGACGGTGAGTTCTAGTTCTGCCTTAGGCATGAAAGTCAACTAAGTGACTTTGGGCCAATCACCAGGAGATGGTGAGTTCTAGCTCTGCCTTAGGCATGAAAAGCAGTTGGGTGACTTTGGGCCAATCACCAGGAGACGGTGAGTTCTAGTTCTGCCTTAGGCATGAAAGTCAACTAAGTGACTTTGGGCCAATCACCAGGAGACGGTGAGTTCTAGCTCTGCCTTAGGCATGAAAACCAGATGGGTGAAATGCTACCGGTTCGCACCGGTTCGGGCAAACACATGCGTGCACGCACATGTTTGCCACGCACTGCGCTTGTACGCAGCGTGCATTTGATGAGCACTGCACATGTAGAGCAGTGAACCAGTGGCAATCCGTGGAGGATTTCACCCCTGGGTCAAAGTGCACCTACTCGCTTTAAAAGGAATTACCAAATTCTGGTGCTACCACAGAGAAGGCCCCATTTTGTCCCAACACCAACAAAAGATTTTTGGGTGGAAAGATTTTCCTGGATTCAGATTCTGAAGAGATTGTGGCCTTAACCCTTGCGTGAGAGGTGAACTATTTTTGAAAGAAACATGAATACAGGAAACTTACTGTAAGGATTGTTTTTCCGCAAGTTCGTTAGTTTTCTCCTAGAACCGGAAAACACATCGAAACAATTTTTTTTTAAAAAAAAATCAAAATACATGCCAGTGATCTAAAGAAATACAGCAATGGATAAAACTACCTGTGATCTCCAGATTCTGCGTTGCGCGGATAACCAAAACAGCACCGTTTATGTGCAAGAATTAATGTTCTTTTCAAGATTTCTAGCTGCTTGAACCGCAGGGTCCACTTCTGGTGGCCGTTATGAGGATAACCAAGGATTTCATTTACATTTTTTTCCACAAAGACCGACCCAACCAATTCACATTACCTAAATGAGGAAATGTGGCCATCAAAATGTAAATTCCATTCTGTGCCTACGCTTCTTTTAACATTGGCGTACGGGAGGGCCCTGCCACAGCATTTCAAACCTCAAAACGGTTCGGAATTCAAAATGCTTCAAGTTTGAAGGGAGCGTTGGGCATTCCAGAGTCGTTGCTTTGATCAGCCTGAAAATGTTTTGATCTAAAAAAAACACCACCATTTTGAATTCAAAAGCCGACGTGCCCACCATAATTTTGCATTCGACGGCTTTTTTTTTCCTTGATAAAACGGCAAAACTGATAAACGGTGCATATTTTGAGAACAGAACGCCCACAATCAAGTCTTACTGTGCCATGAGTACAAAAATGAGGACCTCGGTGTGATCTGTGTAATCTACATTTTCTGAAGAAGAAGAAAAAAGGCATTCAGATACCAGGAGAAATTTCCTGACAGTTAGAACAATTAACCAGCGGAACGACTTGCCTCCAGAAGTTGTGAATGCTCGAACACTGGAAGTTTTAAAGAAGAGGTTGGATAACCATTTGTCTGAAGTGGTGTAGGGTTTCCTGCCTAAGCAGGGGGTTGGACTAGAAGACCTCCAAGGTCCCTTCCAACTCTTGTGATTCTATTTTATTCTACCATGCGAATTTGGACATGGAGAAGAGGGGAAAGGAACCAAGAAGATCGGAGAAATAACCAACAGAAGAAAGAATTTGTAGCTCAGGGTTGAATGGAGGGGTCCTTGGTGCTCTCTGAGTTTGGTTGTTTTCCTGCAGATGTTTCATTACCCAACTGGGCAACATCTTCAGTGTAAGGGAGTGTGGATTTACCTCTCTCTTTATGTACAAGTCATTTGCCTTGCTGGTACTGGTGGGAATTAAATAGCAGTAAACAATGCCCCAATCAAGGAACTATCAGCTCAGACAAATGAACAGTAAATAACAGCCCTATCAGAGAACGACCAAGAAGGCTCCCATCAACACTGACTGAGCGAGCCATTTCTATATAAACAGAGCAAACCCAACCTCCTTCTAGCACTGATGAAGTTACCTAGTTGGGTCATGAAACGTCTCCAAGGAAACCATACAAGTTTAGAAACCACCAAGGACCCATAGACCTTCTCCTTCTCTCCTCTTCCTCCTCCTCCTCCAAACCCCTCTCCCTTCTAGCACTGATGGTGATCCTGAAACATCTGCAAGAAAACAGCCAAATTCTGGTGCTACCACAGAGAAGGCCCCGTTTTGTCCCGACGCCAACAAAATATTTTTGTGGTGGAAAGATTTTTCCCAAAGCTCTTGATTCAACACCAAGGGCCCCCTCAGACGAGAGCAGGAGTGAAAACAGAACGAAACCAACCAGGACTAAAGATGTCCCACCACCAAACCCTAAATCGCCAATCCACTCCCATTTCCTCCTTTTATAACAAACGTACTACTGACCCACACGCTCTTCTGAACCATCTTCGTCGCCTTGAGGAGCAGCTGCCCAAAGTCTCCCAGCCTAAAATGGGTGGCCGAGTGCTGGATGCAGAGACACAACAAAAAGGCCGGTGCCAACTTGTGGTCGTCTCCTGTGGGTTCGATGAGAGTCATGATCCTTCTTAGCAAGAGATCTTCGTTGGCCTGGTCAAACTCCAGTTGCAGCTTCCTCCGGCCGCTCTTCCGGCTGGAGGAGGACTGGACCTCCTGCTTTTTGGAAGAGGCGGCCTTGTCTTTGAAATGGGCGCCACACAACTTGCAGGTGCTGGAAGACGGCTCGGGTTCAGAAGCCCGGCGCATGGCTTTGAGCTTCGCCAGCGTCTGGGTCGGCAGCAGCTGAGTTTTGAGAGGGTCCTTGTAGAGAAACAGGTAGGACAGGCCGAGGGAGATGAGGTCGCCGTGACGGAGCATCACCGTCTTGCCCACCTCGGAGAAGTTGATGGAGACGTTGGCACCCGGGATGGGTTCTATGATGAGCTTCTCTTCACAGCGGTGGTGAGAACGGGTGGGCAACTTCACCCGCCGGATGGAGCAGTGGAGAGGAAGGATGTCCGGCGCCGAAAGGCTAATGCTTGGCTTGCTGGCTTGAGTCCTTTGGCCAACCGTGTGTTGCTCGCGGTTCAAGAGGTACACTAGCCTGTCCTACAGAGCCCAACACACAAGCAGTTAGAAAGAAAGGGCTGAGCTCGGGGCCAACCAGGGGTGAAATGTTCCCGGTTCGGACCAGATCACCTGATCCTATAGCGATGGCGGCGGGTAGTTTGGAGAACCAGTAGCAAAAATCCCTCCCCCCCCCACATGCCCAGCTGAGCCTCGCAATCGTCAGAGCCTTTTTTTTTTACTTTTAAAAGCATTTTTTCTTCAGCCGAAAAAATGCTTTTTAAAAGTTAAAAAAAAAAGCCTCTGATGATCGCGCGGCTCAGCTGGGATCGTCAGAGCCTTTTTTTACTTTTAAAGCATTTTTCTTCAGCCGAAAATGCTTTTAAAAGTAAAAAAAAGCCTCTGACGATCAGGCAACTCAGCTGGGATCGTCAGAGCCTTTTTTTAACCTTTTAAAAGCATTTTTTTACAACCTCTTGGCCAAGAGGCTGTAAAAATGCTTTTAAAAACTCCTCTAACGATCCCACCTGCGTTCCCTGATCATCAGAGGCTTTTGTTTCTTTTAAAGGCAAAAAAAAAATGCTTTTAAAAGAAAAGAAAAGCCTCTGACGATCAGGCAACTCAGCTGGGATCATCGGAGACTTAAAAGCATTTTTTACAGCTTCTTCGGCCAAAGAGGTGGTAGAAAAAATGCTTTTAAAAGAAAAGAAAAGCCTCTGACGATCAGGCAACTCAGCTGGGATCGTCAGAGACTTAAAAGCATTTTTTACAGCTTCTTCGGCCAAAGAGGTTGTAGAAAAAATGCTTTTAAAAGTTAAAAAATAGTTGGCCACGCCCACCCAGTCACATTACCCCCCCACAAGCCACGCCCACAGAACCGGTAGTAGCAAATTTTGCATTTCACCACTAGGGTCAACCTGTCCTGACTGGAAGTGGGGGGACTCTCATGCCAGGTTTGGGGGGTGGGGGACTTCTCTTTCACAGCCCAACAAGAGGGTCTACCAAAAGCAACGTAGAATTTTCCTCCTCCATTCAGATGGAAGATTCTCATGCTGGGATGGTGGACATGTCCCAGGGTTGGGTAGGAGGGGATGCTGGCCGAGAAGGGAGGCGATGGCAAAGTTATGGATCTAGAGAAGAGCAGGATGGGAAAGGGAGCCTGGCAGGGAGACATGGAAACTGTAGTTCTACTCTTCTGGAATAGGACATGGCAACTGGGATAGACATGGTAACAAGGTTAGCCAATGTAGAGGCATAGCAACTAAGTCAACCAATGAGGTCTGTTTGGGAGCTGAAACAGCTTGGAGCTTGGGCATGGCTTAGGTTGATATGTATAAGTTGTGTGCTCCTATTATTGTCCTTCCTTCTGTTAACTGTGCTTCTGTGCTTCTGATTCTGAGAACTGCTCTTGGTATTGTATACGGTATATGTCTCATGTCATATTATGTATATGAAGAAGTTTCTTATATTTAGTGAATCCTGCTGCAGGCATTTATCTTTTGTGTGCTTTCTGGGTGTGATTTCTGCAACAAACGCTGACAGAATCATGGCTGTGGCTTTCCAACACACAGGCATGGCTTTCCAAGGCACCTGGAGGGTGACTGGGGATAATGGGAAGTGCAATCCAAGGCATCTAGCAGGGGGACAACTTGAAAAAGGCTGCCTCAGGTGAGGGGGGACACTTACATGTTGCTGGCTGTATCCCTGCAAGAGCAGCAGATGTGGGGACTGATAGAGCGAGAGTCTCAAGGTGTTGCCTACATTCGGCTCTTCAAGGGCAGCCGCCGCCCGCCCGTCCGGTACCCCCTCCATGCATCGGAGGGTCTCCGGCAACGTGGAGTAGTGCCGCCGAAGCGGCCCCTCCTCTTTCTGGTCCTTCGGTGGGCCTGCTTGGCTAAGGCTGGTCTCACTGACGGTGCGCCTGAGCCTGGGGGGCGAAGTATGACAAGCCATCAAGAGAGTCATGGTGCCTTTGGTCCGGTTGCGCTGGAGCTTCCGAGCCTGGGCGTTAATTCCTGGAGGTGAAGGAGAAGAAGATTGGCAGGTAAAGCCCATCTAACTGTTGTGTCTGCGCCCCCCGAGGCAGGCCCCCTGCCAGAAAGTGACTTGGAAAGTGAGGGGGAAGGGCCATCAGGACTTACCTCGGGAGCACCAGCTTCCCTGGCTCAGCTCCAGGAGCCAGAGGCAGGCCAGGTGGAGGAGATAACGAGGCCTCTGTCACCTGACTCTTTCCCCCCCAGGCCACGCCTCCAGACCCAGCTGATGGCAATCAGGCCTGGCTGGACCCTAGGTTTCGTAGGCAGGAAAGACGGGAACAACAGAAGCAGGGGTGGGGCAGGCCTAGGAAGTGCTGAGTCATGGAGCCACACCCCACAGGATATAAAAGCAGCAACGGCTGCTATGCCTCTTCGTAGCAGGCAAATCAACTGCTTAACTAGAGCTGAAGTACTGTTTGTTCCTGGGTGACTCATCGGCATCAAGGGAGTTAACAGAGTCACTTGGCAGAGTCAGCCAGCAAAGCTTGAGGAACTCTGGGAGTTGAAGTCCACAAGTCTTAAAGGGACCAAGGTTGGAGACCCCTGATCTAGTCCAATCCCCTGCTCATGCAGGAGACCTGTACTAGGGATTCGAACTGAACGAACTGCCGACCTTTCAATCGACAAGCTCAGCATCTTAGCCACTGAGCCACCCTGTCCAGTTTTATATATACATTGCTCCCAGAAGCACGAAGCTGAAGCCTGAAGATGACGAATGAGACTTCGTCGAAACATCACAAAGACACTCCCAATTTTACGTGGGAGAAAACCCGAATAACCAAAGACCTATATATATATTTGTTTTCTGAGGTTTTCGCGGGTGTTTGTATGTAGGTCTTTGGTTATTCGGGTTTTCTCCCGCGTAAAAGTGGCTAAGACACTGAGCTTGTTGATTGAAAGGTCGGCAGTTCGGGCGGTTCGAATCCCTAGTACAGGTCTCCTGCATGAGCAGGGGATTGGACTAGATCAGGGGTCTCCAACCTTGGTCCCTTTAAGACTTGTGGACTTCAACTCCCAGAGTTCCTCAAGCTTTGCTGGCTGAGGGACTCTGGGAGTTGAAGTCCACAAGTCTTAAAGGGACCAAGGTTGGAGACCCCTGGACTAGATGACCTCCAAGGTCCCTTCCAACTCAGTTACTGTTAGTTCAGCAGTTCGAATCCCTAGAGCCACATAACGGAGTGAGCTCCCATGACTTGTCCCAGCTTCTGCCAACCTAGCAGTTCGAAAGCACATAAAAAATGCAAGTAGAAAAATAGGGACCACCTTTGGTGGGAAGGTAGCATCGTTCCGTGCGCCTTTGGCATTGAGTCATCCCAGCCACATGACCACGGAGACGTCTTTGGACAGCGCTGGCTCTTTGGCTTTGAAACAGAGATGAGCACCGCCCCCCTAGAGTCAGAAACGACTAGCACATACGTGCAAGGGCTAACTTGGCCCCTTGTGTGACCTCTTGTAAATGGCGGCATTTCAGTGAAATGCAGATTTTTGGGGGAGTTTTTTTAACTAGGAAATACGCATTTGGAAGAATAATAACAATAATATAAAGTTTGGGATGGCGGGTGAGGATAAGGAGGGGACCACTTATCCATCATCGGAATCCCGCCGGCCGGGATAAAGATGTTTCCCTAATTCTGCTCTCGGTGTTGGCCTCCCTCCCAAGCCATGCAGCAGAACGAGAGCCAAAAATATATTCCAAGAGAGATTAGAGACGCACACAAACAGAGAGAGAGAGGGAGAGAGAAGAGAGACACACCCACCCACCCACCCACCCAAAAGACCATCTGGCTGGGCCATGTAAATGACATGCCTTTCTCTTCTTCCCCCCTCCTTCTCCTCCGTCAGCCTTTTCCAGATTCTCTTCTGCTCTCTCTTTCCTCTGACCCACGCAAACACACAAATCCAATTTCACATCTTGTGCAGCAACCTTTCCCAGCTGCCTTCCGTGCTGCGGGGGGTGGGGGGAGGATTAAGAAAACGGGAAAGTATCTTTCCTCCCTTACTTGCCCCTTCCCTCCCTTCCTCCTCCCCCCCCCACTCCCCAAATCCCTGGAAATAAACTGGAGGTGGGAATGCAGAGGACAGATCTGTTCTTCCCCCTGTCTGGACCAAGGAAGGTTGAAGAGCTTCAACGTCTTACCGTCTTACCGCAAAGTTGAACCAAGGGCTTCCCAGGCGCTCGGTCTCCCCTTGGCTTTGAAGCCAAGCTCATTTGCCAGCACAACTGGCCGGTTGACAAGGATTTGCCAGCTGCAGTGGTGGGGACTCTGCGCATTAGCTGCAGAGGTACGGAACAATTAACTTCCCCTCCACCGTCTCTCCGAGAGACCAAGAGAAATAGAGAGATGTCTCTCTGTGTGTGTGTTTGTCTCTCTCTACCCTAAGCTTGTAAATGCAAGCACAGATTTAGAATAGACTAGAGCTGGAAAGGGACCTCGGAGGTCTTCTAGTCCAACCCCTTGCTCAAGCAGGAGACCCTACAGCATTTCAGACAAATGGCTGTCCAAGCTCTTCTTAAAAGCCGCCAGTGATGAAGCACTCACAACTTCTGGAGGCAACTTCTGTTCCACGGGTTAATTGTCCCCACTGACAGGAAGTTTCTCCTTAATTCCAGGTTGCTTCTCTCTTCGATGAGTTTCCATCCATGGTTTCTTGTCCTGCCTTCTGGTGCTTTGGAGGACAGGCTTACACGCCCCCCCCCTCTTCTTTGGGGCAGCCCCTCTCCTCATTTAAGAAGTCCGATATGCCTCATGCAAAACTAGAGTTAGCATTGCTCCCTCTCTTTCCTCTGACCCACGCAAACACACAAATCCAATTTCACATCTTGTGCAGCAACCTTTCCCAGCTGCCTTCCGCGCTGCGGGGGTGGGGGGAGGATTAAGAAAACGGGAAAGTATCTTTCCTCCCTTACTTGCCCCTTCCCTCCCTCCCTCCCTCCTCCCCTCCCACTCCCCAAATCCCTGGAAATAAACTGGAGGTGGGAATGCAGAGGACAGATCTGTTCTTCCCCCTGTCTGGACCAAGGAAGGTTGAAGAGCTTCAACGTCTTACCCGTCTTACCGCAAAGTTGAACCAAGGGCTTCCCAGGCGCTCGGTCTCCCCTTGGCTTTGAAGCCAAGCTCATTTGCAAGCACACCTGGCCGGTTGACAAGGATTTGCCAGCTGCAGTGGTGGGGACTCTGCGCATTAGCTGCAGAGGTACGGAACAATTAACTTCCCCTCCACCGTCTCTCCGAGAGACCAAGAGAAAGAGAGAGACGTCTCTCTGTGTGTGTGTTTGTCTCTCTCTACCCTAAGCTTGTAAATGCAAGCACAGATTTAGAATAGACTAGAGCTGGAAAGGGACCTCGGAGGTCTTCTAGTCCAACCCCTTGCTCAAGCAGGAGACCCTACAGCATTTCAGACAAATGGCTGTCCAAGCTCTTCTTAAAAGCCTCCAGTGATGGAGCACTCACAACTTCTGGAGGCAACTTCTGTTCCACGGGTTAATTGTCCCCACTGACAGGAAGTTTCTCCTTAATTCCAGGTTGCTTCTCTCTTTGATGAGTTTCCATCCATGGTTTCTTGTCCTGCCTTCTGGTGCTTTGGAGGACAGGCTTACATGCCCCCCCCCTCTTCTTTGGGGCAGCCCCTCTCCTCATTTAAGAAGTCCGATATGCCTCATGCAAAACTAGAGTAGCATTGCTCCCTCTCTTTCTCCCCGTGAAACACTCCTATCTCTGACATCTTTGCTCTTCAACCATCGAAGGAACCGATAAAGGAAGACCACCGAAGGAATGTCGTTGCTAAACAGAAGCAATGTTTGAGCAGGCTGGGTGGGACTCTTGAAAAAGGTAGCCCCAAAAGAGTTTGGGGTGTGGGAGATACAACTATGCCAACCTCAAAAATGATAGCATCGTAGAGTTCTACCTGAACTCTGGTGACAGAATGATAGAATCGTAGAGTTCTACCTGAACTCTGGTGACAGAATGATAGAATCATAGAGTTCTATCTGAACTCTGGTGACAGAATGATAGAATCATAGAGTTGGAAGGAAGCTTGGTGGTCCAATCTTCTGCCCAAGGCAGGAGTCCTTATACCTTTCCAGACAAAATGGTTGTGCAATCTTTTCTCGAGAACCTTCAGCGATGGAGCACATACCTTACGTGTGGGGGAACCCACAAATTCATTTGGACCCACAAATGCAACGACTGGATTTGCCTCCATCCTCCATTCTCTGCCCAGTAGGACGGCTGGTCCTGGTTGAACCCTTGTCCTGTCTTCTATCCATAGTTTCGCCTTTCTCCTTGAGGTGGGACACCGGTTTCCACGACAACTTTACGTTATTTCCCCCAGACTAGATTTCTCAAGTTTTTCCTCACGATCCCAGAGTGGGTGATTTTAAAAAAACAAAACAAAACTCTGCAGTCCTTGGAGAGAAGCCAAATGTAGAGATGGGACTTTCTCTCCCCACTTGGCTGAAGTATGGAGAAAGAAAGAAAAGGTCCAACTTCTCCAGGGATGAAAGAAGAAAGTCAGGATCAGAAAACTCTCCAAGCCCATTTATAAAGGAAACGGCTTTGAGTCCACCAGGCGATCTACCTTATTTGGTAGAGGAATGGTCTTGCAGTTCTTAAATACATTTTTTTTTGGGTTGTTTGCTTTAAACTCTCTGCTGGGAAACTTAAAAGAAATGATTGGCACAGAGAAGGAGCAGAGAGGCTTACTGGGTTTGTTTATACGGCTCCAGATTAGGCAAAAGAAGGACAAGTAGGGCGAAGTAGTCTACTGCAACAACAAGCAATGGCTTAAACCACAAATGACTGGTAGAAAGGAGGACTTGGCTACCATGCAAGGGGCCGAAATACCCTGCTAAGAAGCAAAACTGAAATGTAGAGAGGAAAACGGGGACATTTGACCCTCAAGGTTGAGATAATGAAGATTATCTTCTTCATTGTCTTCTTCTACCATTTGTCTGAAGTGGTGTAGGGTATCCTGCCTAAGCAGGGGGCTGGACTAGAAGACCTCTAAAGTCCCTTCAAACGCTGCTATTCTCTTCTCTTCTCTTCTCTTCTCTTCTCTTCTCTTCCCTCCTCTCCTCTCCTCTATTCTCTATCCTATCCTATCCTATCCTATCCTATCCTCTATTCTATTCTATTCTATTCTATTCTATTCTATTCTATTCTACCCTATCCTATCCTCTATTCTATCCTATCCTATCCTATCCTATCCTATCCTATCCTATCCTATCCTATCCTATCCTATCCTATCCTATCCTATCCTATCCTATCCTATCCTATCCTATCCTATCCTATCCTATCCTATCCTATCCTCTATTCTATTCTATTCTATTCTATTCTATTCTATTCTGCTCTGCTCTACTCTACTCTACTCTAAAAAGTCGAGAAAGTCCAGTTGCCTCTTGAAAAAAGAGCAACCCTGACCTGGATGACAAAGAATCTCCATAGACCATGGAAGAAGAAGTTCTGAAGAAGTTTCTTGGGTGAGATGCGAAACATCTTCAAGGAAAAACAAGAAAGTCCAGTTGCCTCTTGAAAAAGCACCTTTGGGACAACCATGACCTGGATGGTGGAGAATCTCCATTAGACATCCAAGAAGCTCCTTCAGTCCAATTGACACAAGCTGCTGAAGAACCTTCTTGATCTTGAAGATCTTCAAAGCTTTTCAAGGGAGCAGGAGGGTTGGCTATACATCGTAACACAAGGACAACTTTTTGATTGGGATGGTATAAGATTGCTGCTTTGAGCTAGGAGTTGGACCAGGGGTGGTATTCAGGGGTTCTGGAGAACCGGTAGCGGAAATTTTGAGTAGTTCGGAGAACCAGCAAATACCACCTCTGGCTGGCCCTAGAGTGGGGTGGAATGGAGATTTTGCAATATCCTTCTCCTGGAGTGGGGTGGGAATGGAGATTTTGCAGTATCCTTCTCCTGGAGTGGGGTGGGAATGGAGATTTTGCAGTATTCTTCTCCTGGAGTGGGGTGGGAATGGAGATTGTGCAGTATCCTTCTCCTGGAGTGGGGTGGGAATGGAGATTTTGCAGTATCCTTCCCCTGGAGTGAGGAGGGAACAAGGATTTTGCAATATCCAGGAATGGAGAGGGAATGGGGATTTTGCAATATCTTTCCCCCTGGAGTTGGGAAGGAATGGAGATTTTGCAGTAACCTTCTCCTGCCACACCCACCAAGCCACGCCCACAGAACCGGTAGTAAAAAAAAAATATTAAATACCACCACTGGGTTGGACTAGAAGCACCTCAGACCTAGAAAACCTCGGAGGTCCCTTCCAACCTGAGGATCCCCCGAAGAAAAAAGACTCCCAAGTCAAAATGAAGAGAACGCCTCAACTGAAAAATCAGGAAAACAAAACCCCCAAACTTCAGCATTCTGCCTGTGGCTTCCTCTGTTGAAAAAAAAGAGGCCAACTTTTGATTTCCTTATCTGTCGGAAAGGAACCTTCCGTATTGATTCTGGGCAGCCAGAGCCAAACAAACGCAAAATACAAAAAAAGAAAAGAAAAACAGTGGAGTCTGGTTCGCCCTCCAAAGACGACTGCTAAACCCTCCTGAAATTCCCAGAGCTTTGCTGGAAAAACAAACGCAGGGCATTTTCCCTCCATGTGGCCAAACCTTTTCGATCCCGCTCCCTGTCCTGTCCAGGCCTTTGGGTCTGGATTTCCCTCCCACGCTCCTGCGGCTGATGAGGGACAGATTGACGCTGGGCCTGGGTTTGCAAACGAAAACACCCCGTGCTCTGGGCCTGACGTGACTCCCTCCTGGGCCAAGGTGTGCTGTTCTGCGAAGTTTGACTTGGCCCTAAAGCTGGTCGTATTTCTTGGCAACAGCCAAGCAACTTCTGCTTTCAAGGCCATGGTGTTGCTTGGTTGTAAAGAAGGGGGTCTTCAACCTTGGCAACTTTTAAGACTTGTGGACTTCAGCTCCCAGAATTCCTCAGCCAGCTTTGCTGGCTGAGGGATTCTGGGAGTTGAAGTCCACAAGTCTTAAAAGTTGCCAAGGTTGGAGACCCCTGTTGTAAAGGCTGCATCCTGGGCTTGTGGTTGTTGAGAGACTCGGTTCTTCGAACTCCACTTGGCGAGCAGATGCAACCAAACGGGGCTTTCAGACGGAAACAACTTCAGT
Source organism: Ahaetulla prasina (assembly GCF_028640845.1). Lineage (NCBI taxonomy): Eukaryota > Metazoa > Chordata > Lepidosauria > Squamata > Colubridae > Ahaetulla > Ahaetulla prasina. The sequence continues at coordinate 20,499,710 of NC_080552.1, read as the reverse complement.
GTCAGGGTTCCAATGTATGCCCTAATTAAACCATGAGCCTCCAGCCAAGCTTCAAAAGAAATCCAGTTATTTATTAGGAGCTTCACCTCAGCACGTTCCCAAGTGAAGCCCGCTCTGATCCCATGTAATTTACGGGGCTCCAATCCTGCTCCTGGTTCCCCCCCTCCTCCCAGGATGTGTCATCAATCACATTCGCCAACGGGGTAATTTTGCGGATTGTAGAGATCACTCCCCTCCGGCCACTGTAAGTAACCCTGGGATACAGCCTTGAGAGAGATAAGTCTGGAATGTGCATCTGTCTTTGGCTGCTGTGCGGTTTCATCAGTTTCCCCCCCCCCTTTCCTTTCCTAGCAGCTCAGGGATGCTTTGCGAGTTGACATTCAGACAACCTAAAGAACCACTAGCAAGGGGGTTCTGCTACCCGCTAGACCTTCCTGTCTCTTGCATGCCCAAAGAGTTCTCCCCATTAAAGGAGAATATTTAAAACTCAGGATTGAAATGAGGGATCCTTGGTGCTCTCTGAACTTGGTGGTTTCATTACAGATGTTTCATGACCCAAAACTTAGCAACGGAAATGCTGGCCACAATTGTGGGGGTAAGTCAATTAGGACGGACTTTTGGGCAGGCCAAGATTTCAACCCACGTTTTCTCCCCTCCCACCCACCTAGTCCAAATCCTAATCCATGGGAAGTCCCAGGACCTCACCTCTCTAGCTACAGCTTCCAAAACTTCGTGATGGGTTTAACTATAGGGCCGTGGTGGCTCAGGCTGTAAGATAGCCTGTAAGATAGCCTGCAATTACTGCAGGTTCTAGTCCCACCAGGCCCAAGGTTGACTCAGCCTTCCATCCTTTATAAGGTAGGTAAAATGAGGACCCAGATTGTTGGGGGGGGCAATAAGTTGACTTTGTATATAATATATAAATAGAATGAGACTATTGCCTTACACACTGTAAGCCGCCCTGAGTCTTCGGAGAAGGGCGGGATATAAATGTAAATAAATAAATAAATAAATAAATAAATAATAAAACTAAGTTTACATATTTGGCTGAATAATTCATCTCTGCCAGGTTGGCCCCAGCATAGATCCTTGAATGACCCCACTTCTCTAGGTCTAAGCCAGGGGCCGGCAACCTTAAACACTCAAAGAGCCACAAAGACCCTAACCAGAAGCCCCCATTCAGTTCTGGAGCCAACCGGAAGTCCAGTTCTCCCATCACGGTCTCCTCCTTAGCGCAGCATCCTTTTTCTTCTGCTGACTGGAACTCTGGTTCCCCCACCATAGAGTCTCCTCCTAGCATGGCGTCCTTTTTCCTGTGCCTGTCCTAACCAAAGGCCCTATCAATTGTGGAGCCGGCCAGCAACAGGGAGCCACAGCAGAGGGATGGAAGAGCCACATGCGGCTCCAGAGCTGCAGGTTGCTGACCCCTGGTCTACTAAGCCCTGTGTTGATCTATCCTTCCCATCCCACCCCCCATTGGCAGTTTGCATGCTAAGCTTAAACCCCACAAACCACAAGATCCTGGTTTATGATCTTGTAACTTTAGTGCTGCATTGAGCACCTTCCCAGAAGACCTTCTGTTCCTCACCTGCTGTGATGGTGTCTTTATCCTTGGCCGTCATCTCCTCCACTTCAGACCTCTTCCGAAGCTCAAACCTCCGAGAGAAACCTTCCCGCGGCTTCCAAAGGTCCTGGATCAAAAGTGGTTTCTCGTGGTCCCTCAGGATTCTCAACCCTTCCATCTTCCACTGCTTCTCCGAGCCAGCAAATGTCCCGACCACGTCGCAGAGAACATAATGGCCCACATCTACCCTGCTGAGTCCATACCTCTCAAGAGCTTCTTTCAACAGCTCTTGGGCACTTGAGCTGGCCGTGGCCAAGACGCTCTTGTAGTGAGTGCCCACACAGATGTGACATCCAAAGATCTTGAGGACTCCAGGAGCTGACACCTGGGTGGAGAGTTCGGACGGATCCTCCTTGTTTGCTCCCGAATAACTGGCCACCGAGCTGCGGTCCTTGTAGCTCAGCGTCCGGTACAAGACTTGGGAGAATATCCGACTTTGTCGCTTGAATCGGTTTTTGGAAGGTGGAGACATGGTTGAGGGTGACCTGTAGAACATCGCACAGGAGGGCGTCATGGGTCGTGGCTGGACAGAGAGAAAGCAGAGCCCGTGAATGTGTGGTCAGGAGGCCAAAAACAAGAGACACATGGCTGACAAACAACAAGATGTTCACAGAACCTCCTCAAAAGAACAGCCAACCCTAGGGCACAGGTGCCTTCAAGATCCTACCTTTGGCTAGAGTCCCAGAGTTTGCTAACGTGGTTTTGAGGACGGCCCAAGAAAGACAAGAGGAAGCACGGTGAAGTCACCTAAGGCAAAAGACATTCAAACGTGGCAACTTTGGGATAAACACTGCTCTACCAGCCACCACCCAGATCCCAAATTATCTCCTGCCCACCTTGAACCAGAACCTCTTCTTAATTCGGTGTTTTCTGAGCATTACACAATGCCCTCAATTGTTCTGGCCCCATCCCATGTTGCTTTCACCTAACGTGACAGCAAGTTGAACTTTTGTCCTTGCGAGCCGTTGAACCTGGCAGCCAACCATCTGGAGATCTTATCACAGATCCAGTTATTGCCCGACCTCTACTTTCTTCCATCCCTCTGTAAACAAAAGCCGGATTTGGGGTCAAGAGAAGATCAGTCCTGCTACAGGACTGGAGGCTAAAACATACGAAGAACGGTTGCTGGAACTGGGTATGTCTAGTCTGATGAAAAGAAGGGCTAGGGGATACATGATAGCAGTGTCCCAGTATCTCAGGGGCTGCCACAAAGAAGAGGAAGTCAAGCTATTCTCCAAAGCACCTGAAGGAAAGACAAGAAGCAATGGGTGGAAACTCAACAAGGAGAGAAGCAACCTAGAACTAAGGAGACATTTCCTGACAGTTAAAACTATCAATCAGTGGAACAACTTGCCTCCAGAAGTTGTGGATGCTCCATCACTATTTTTAAGAGGGGACACCCATTTGTCCAGAATAGTATAAGATCTCCTGCTTCAGGGTTGGACAAGATCCCTTCCAACTCTGTTATTCTGCCATTCTGCCACGTATAAAAAATTGTCCCAAACAAATCCGAATAATGTTATTTACTTTACAGAGGAATTATTGAGTCTGTCATCTGCACTTCTATAACTGTCTGGTTTGGCTCTGCAACCCAACAAGACAGACACAGGCTTCAGAGGATAATTAGAACTGCAGAAAAAAAACAATGTCTACCAATCCACGGAGGACCTGTATACTATATGAGTCAAAAAGAGGGTTGTGAAAATATTTACAGTTCCCTCACATCTTAGACATAAACTGTTTCAACTCCTACCCTCAAAACAACACTATAGAGCACTGCACACCAGAACAACTAGACACAAGAACAGTTTCTTCCCTAATGCCATCACTCTGCTAAACACTGTCAAACTATTTACTAAATCTGCACTACTATTAATCTTCTCATCGTTCCCATCACCCATCTCCTTCCACTTATGACTGTATGACTGTAACTTTCTTGCTTGTATCCTTACAATTTATATTGATATTGATCATTTCCTGATTGCTTATTTGTACCCTATGACTATCATTAAGTGTTGTACCGTACGATTCTTGATGAACGTATCTTTTCTTTTATGTACACTGAGAGCGTATGCACCAAAGACAAATTCCTTGTGTGTCCAATCACATTTGGCCAATAAAGAATTCTATTCTATTCTACTTGCATCTCTTATAAACCAACATCTCCAGCCACTTCAATCTTGGATCCGGAATTTGGAACATCTGGATGCAAAATGTTTAACCGCTCCGAGCTCCCCGGCACGCACAAAACGGGTATATCCTTCAGCCTGGCAGGGGGACTAACAGAGCCGCAGGCTGGGCTCTGAATTCTTTCTAAATATATATTGCCTTTTTGTCCTCTGCAAAGAATGTGGAAGATGTTCCCAAGGCCGCATGTGGGTGGGGGGGAGTGAATGAAATCTGTGGGGTATCTGCCATCACTTTTATCAAGCCCCTGCCTTGTGCGAGTCCACGGCTTGTGGGGATGGGCAATTACACACCCAAATCTCTGCTTCTATTTTTAGGAAAAGGGACCCGCCCTGCCTGGTGGCTGAGACAGATTTGAATCCAGGGTGGTTGTTGTTGTTGTTTTTAAAAAAACATTTCCAGCACAACTGATGCATTAAACCTGGGTGGAAAGGCAAGGGATGCAGGGTGGGGGGCAGAGAAAGGAGGGGAAGAAACTTGGTGACTTTGTTACCTCTCAGAATTGGTTCCCACATGCAAACATCGGTCACTTGGAATTCCCACCCTAGAAAACAGGTTCTGCAGAATAATATATATAGCTAAGTCCTCGTCTTACGGCGATCGCTTAGTGATCGTTTGAAGTCACAATAATCCCCCCCCAAAAAAAAACATTTAGAATCCAATTGCAAAGTTACAACATCTGCCTCCTCTCCCCCCGCCCCCCGCCCAGCAAGGTCATGCAACTGCATTTTTATTTCTCGACACAACTGGTCCACAACGGCATCTACGCCCAGCAGATGGGCAGCAAATAAATTTAATTTCTTTTCTTTTTTTTAATTAAAAACGATTCGAAATGATGATATAAATTGTGAAATATAAAATGATTTATGTAGAAGGGATTTATCTAGAGGAAGAAATGGAAATCTAAATGAAATGGAAATGGAATAAGATATTTTTTATTTTAAAAAGATAGAATAGAATAGAATAGAATTCTTTATTGGCCAAGTGTGATTGGACACACAAGGAATTTGTCTTGGTGCATAGGCTCTCAGTGTACATAAAAGAAAAGATACCTTCATCAAGAATTACAGACAGATGATATGGAAAACAAAATTGAAGAAATATATTGTTAAAAGGGTAAAATGATGGATAAGGAAATAAAATATGATAATCTGGTCCACCTTTAGAAAACAATGAATATTCAGAAATAAGTGTGAAATATTAAAATGACTAGGGGAGACATGATAGCAGTGTTCCAATATCTCAGGGGTTGCCACAAAGAAGAGGGAGTCGGGCTGTTCTCCAAAGCACCTGAGGGTAGAACAAGAAGCAATGGGTGGAAACTGATCAAGGAAAGAAGCAACTTAGAACTAAGGAGAAATTTCCTGACAGAACAATTAATAAGTGGAACGACTTGCCTGCAGAAGTCGTGAATGCTCCAACACTGGAAATTTTTAAGAAAATGTTGGATAACCATCTGTCTGAGATGGTGTAGGGTTTCCTGCCTGGGCAGGGGGTTGGACTAGAAGGCCTCCAAGGTCCCTTCCAACTCTGTTGTTGTTACTTGTTACATGTAAATCAAGGGTTTTAACAGAATAAAGAAATAATGAAAAATATAAAGGGAGAAAGAAAAGAATGAAATAAAAGAAGTTTAAGGTTAGGAGGTTAGGGCGGATGGTAATTCTGATTATATATGAAATATAAAATAAAGATGAAAAAGGGAAAAGTAAAAAAGGATAATGGACCTGATTATAATTATTTTGGTCACTCCTTCCCATCTTTTATTCTGTAATTCTTTGACGGAGCATCTTTTTGCATTGTTAACCCTCCTCATTTGCAGATGTCCGTGCCAATAAATCAATCGGCCTATGGGGATTTCATTTGGCAGCCTTCATAATAAACTCCTGACCCCTTCCCCTTATTTTAGCAACAGCCAGTGAAAGTCCATTAAACTTTCACTCTCTTCATGCAACAAAAAAAGCAGACACACACACACACAAAATGAAACGTGGAGGAAGGGGGAGAGGGAGGCACTGTTATTTGGGAGTTGCAATGTGGAAAACGTTATTTCTTTTCCAAAACAGCAGAGGAAGTAGAAAGAGGGAGGGGGGGGAAAAATACGAATTCCAAAGCAAAACTTTTGCCTTTTTGCCAAATTATATATCCTGCCCTTCTTTCGCGGCCAAACTAAGCATTCGGCAACTGGGTGACATCAACTGTTTGTTGTCGCTGAAGGATCCTTGGAAGAAAACAAAATTTCTCCCATTCAAAGGTTTTTCCTAGTCTGACCCCCAGACTAGGGGTCTCCTCCTCCTCCTCCTCCTCCTCCTCCTCCTGTTGCCCCACAGATCCAGAGGTGGGCTGCTAGGGGTTCAATCTGTGCTTAAATCCACATTCTTTCTAGATTATGTGGGGTACAACCAGGGATGGACTGCTGGGGGTTCGCAGGGTTCGGGAGAACCTCTCGCTAAGATTCTGTGCAGTTCAGAGAACCCCCAAATCCCATTCCTGGCTGGGCCCTCCCACCCAGTGGTGGGATTCAGCCCGTTCGCACCACTTCGGGAGAACCGGTTGTTAACTTTCTGAGCAGTTTGGCGAACTGGTTGTCGGAAGAAAGCATTAGGGCAGAGAACCGGTTGTTAAATTATTTGAATCCCACCACTGCTCCCACCTCTCCCCTCCCACCTCTCCCCTCCCAGGAGTCTCTACGGGGCCTGTTTTGGATGCAGGTAAGTGCAGGGCGCACGGGAGAGCGAAAAATGAACCTGCGGGAAGTTTGGGAAGGAAAGAAATGGGTCCGTTTCCAGCCTCCAGAGGGCCTCCAGAGCCTGGGGAGGTTGTTTTCGTCCTCCCGGAGGCTCGAGAAAAGCCTCCGGAGCCCGGGGAGGGCAAAAATGCCCCCCCCCGTCATGGGACAGGAGGCCAGCTAGGCCACACCCACCATGGCCACGCCCACCCAGCAACCGGGCAGAGAAACCCCTTGCTAAAATTTTTGAAGCCCACCCCTGCTGACCCCACTAAAGTAACTGCCAAGGTGACGTCAAAAAAGTCAAAATGGCGGCCCCAATGGTGGAACTGACGCTCCGACAAACATTTAAAAAAAAAAACCCAGTCTGAGCTTCGATGGAAGCTTCGCGGCAGCCATCTTTTTCGACCCTACCTTCTGCAGGTAGTCCTCGACTTACAACGGTCCATTTAGCGACCGTTCGAAGTTACAAGAGCACTGAAAAGAGGGACCGAGGGCCGTTTTTTCACACTTAACCACCGTCGCTTGCATCCCCAGGGTCACGTGATCAAAATTCGGGTGCTTGGCCACTGACTCGTATTTACGACGGTAGCAGTGTCCCATAGGGTCACTTTTGCGACCTTCCAACAAGCAAAGTTAATGCGGAAGCCGGATTCGCTTAACAACCACGTGACTAGGTGAACAACAGCCGTGGTTTGCTTAGCGACGGTGCCAAGGAACATTGTAAAACGGGGGCAAAACTCTGGGGTGCTCGGTTACTGTCTGAGCTTCCTTCTTTTCTTGCAGGCATTTCATTACCCAAACTCACTCGACAAATGTTTCACTTAGCAACAGAAATCTTGGGCTCAATTGTGGTCACAAGTTGAGGACTACCTGTATAGTTACTTTAAGGCTTTTTTTTTTAACGGCACTGACCCTCAATCTGAGAACCAAACACCACCCTTGTTCGGTTAAATGAATCCCGTGGCACAAATGCCTCTGCTCGGTGAGCGTTCCATCTTCTTCTCCTTTCTTTATCTCATCAGAAAGGGCAGAATCCGGAACCATTTGGAAGTTTCCTTCCTAATTTCCATGGCCTGTACTTAAAATTTAAAGCCGGACCGGGGTGAAATCGACTTACCTTTGCTACCAGTTCGGAAGCGCGTGTGTGCCATGCATTTGCTGCACACACACCATCTTCGCATCCAATTTTGGACCCTCTACACATGTGCAAAGCCTTCTGTGCACGCACAGAGGGTCCAAAACAAGTTACTTCCTGGTTAAAACCTGGTTTAAACGACATCCGGGCAGGTGGGCGGAGCCTCATGCTGCCACCGCTACCAGTTCGCCAAACCACATGCCCCTGCCGCTACCAGTTCGCCTGAACAGGAGAGAACCGGTAGCATTTCACCCCTGATCTGGACCATATGCATTTGGGCAGAACCATGTTGGGGAAGTCAAACATTTGCCAACTCCTGAGCAAAGTCCCAGCAACGTTTCTGGCAAAAATTTCTGAATAGAATAGAATAGAATAGAATAGAATAGAATAGAATAGAATAGAATAGAATAGAATAGAATAGAATAGAATAGAATTTTTTTTATTGGCCAAGTGTGATTGGACACACAAGGAATTTGTCTTGGTGCAGATGCTCTCAGTGTACATAAAAGAAAAGATACGTTCATGAAGGTACAACATTTACAACACAATTGATGGTCAATATATCAATATAAATCACAAGGATTGCCAGCAACAAGTTATAGTCATACAGTCATAAATGGAAAGAGATTGGCGATGGGAACTATGAGAAGATTAATAGTAGTGCAGATTCAGTAAATAGTCTGACAGTGTTGAGGGAATGATTTGTTTAGCAGAGTGATGGCCTTCGGGAAAAAACTGTTCTTGTGTCTAGTTGTTCCGGTGTGCAGTGCTCTATAGCGTCGTTTTGAGGGTAGGAGTTGAAACAGTTTATGTCCCGGATGTGAGGGATCTGCAAATATTTTCACGGCCCTCTTCTTGATTCGTGCAGTATACAGGTCCTCCATGGAAAAAAAAAACCTCCTTGGTTTCTGCTGACCAAGCCTGTTCTAAGAGGCTTCAGAGCAGGACAATATTTAAAAAAGAAAAAACGGTTTGTTATGCGCGTGCCATCCAACTGGCTTTCAATGATTTCTCTTCCCACACACACACACCCACACCAAGTGAGCCAAAATTAAGATCTCATGATTCGAATAGCTTAAAACCACAGCAAAGAAATGAAAAAAACGAAAAACAACACAAAAATTATCGAAGGCTGCGGCTGGAATTTTGGCTGCTTCAAAATTCCTGCTGGGCGTAGGAATTCAGTTTCCCCCCCAAGCCAGGCTCGGGCAAATGAGGTGCTCCTTGGCTTCTCAAAAAAGCACCACACAATTACAAAAAAAAAAGAATGCCTTGTGCTTTTATTTCAGCTCTTCCCCCAAACGCCACCGTCTCGGAAGGCTGCTTAAATGAAGATTTTTATTACAGCCATCATGATTAGGCAATTGCATGGAGCGGAGGAAGTGATAATTTTAGAGAACAGAGCAACCGAGATGATTAGGAGACTGGAGGCTAAAACATGCGAAGAAGGGCTGCAGGAATTGGCTGTGTTTAGTTTGATGAAAGGAAGGATTAGGGGTGACGTGATAGCAGTGTTCCAATATTTGAGGGGCTGCCCCAAAGAAGAGGGAGTCAAGCTATTCTCCAAAGCACCTGAAGACAGAGCAAGAAGCAATGGGTGGAAACTAATCAAGGAGAGAAGCAACCTGGAATTAAGGAGAAATTTCCTGACAGTGAGAACAATTAACCAGTGGAACAACTTGCCTCCAGAAGTTGTCAATGCTCCAACACGGGAAGTTTTTAAAAAGAGGTTGGACAACCATTTGTTGTTTTAACCATGGTTAAAACTAATATCTCAGGGGTTGCCATAAAGAAGAAGGAGTCAACCTATCCTCCAAAGCACCTGAGGGCAGGACAAGAAGCAACGGATGGAAACTAATCAAGGAGAGAAGCAACCTGGAATTAAGGTGAAATTTCCTGACAGTGAGAACAATTAACCAGTGGAACAACTTGCCACCAGAAGTTGTGAATGCTCCAACACTGGAAGTTTTTTTAAAAAGTTTTTTATTTTATTTTTTTCAGACAGAGAGACAGAACAAGCATACAATACATATTTTCTGAATAGAGTATTGACAGAGTCAAAATTCATTCAGCTTATTTTCTCCATATTTACTATTTGCACTCCAATTTCTGCCAACTATTCTACCTTCCCCGTTTTGTCTCTCATTTGTATTTTTTATAAAATATGTAATCGATATTACCATCCGTCCTCACCTCCTTCTCTTCACCTATTTCAAACTGTTCTCTTCGTTTCTCTCTTTACCATACATGTTTTTCATAATTTTTTTTAATCTACCGAAATTCTTTACTTTAAAAACAATCATTCAATCATTTACTTCTTCACATTTTAGATAAAGATGATGTCTAATAAATATAAAGAAACATATGCTTAAAAGGGTAAAATAAGGGATAAAATCATAAGATATGGGTCCATCTTTGGGAAAAAAAATGATTATTTGTTTATTTATTTATTTATTTAATCACATTTTATACCGCCCTATCTCCCGAGGGACTCAGGGCGGTTTACAGCCTATTAAAAACACAAAAACACAAATATAAATACAAGATAAAATACTAATTAAAAAACTTATTGAATAAGGCCGAATTTAAAATTATAATTAAAACACTAAAACCCCATTAAAAACTGAATTAAAATTAACATCCTAGCCCAGTCCTGCGCAAATAAATAGATGTGTTTTAAGCTCGCAGCGAAATACTGATACTAAAAAAAAAAAAAAAACACTGGAAGTTTTAAAGAAGAGATTGGACATTTGACTGAAATGGTATAGGGCCATGATTGATTGATTGATTGATTGATTGATTGATTGATTGATTGATTAAATTTATATACCGCCCTTCTCCCGAAAGACTCAGGGCGGTTTAAAGCCAAATAAAACAGAGTTACAAAAATTAAAAACACTTTAAAAATCTAAATTCAAATTAGGCTGAAATGAATAAAACAGTGATAAAACCAAAATAAAAACCCACATTTAAAATACGTTAGGCCAGCCCTGCACGATAAAACAAGAAGGTCTTAAGCTCGCCACCGAAAGGTCCCGAGGTCGGGGAGTTGACGTAACCCTGGAGGCAGCTCATTCCAGAGGGCAGGAGCCCCCACGGAGAAGGCCCTCCCCCTGGGCGTCGCCAATCGACATTATCTGATTGACGGGACCCTGAGGAGGCCCTCCCTATGGGAGCGCACAGGTCGCTGGGAGGCTATTGGTGGCAGCAGGCGGTCCCGTAAATGATGGCGAACCTATGGCACAGATGCCAGAGGTTGGGCGCGCGAGCCGTCGGCCCAGTTCAGCTCTGTTGCATGCACACGCGGCTACTGCTGGCCAGCTGGCCTTCAGGTCTCTGCCATTCATGCGCGGGAGGTGGGGTGTATGCGGGGGGGGCATGCGCACATGTGTGGGGGAGGGACACATGCGGGGGGGCCATGCCTGCATGCGCAGGGGGGCAGGGGCACATCCATGCACAAGGGCATGCAAGGGGCACACACGAATGCGGGGGGGAGGCATTTTGGAGGTTCGGGCACCTGCGGTTTGGCCACTCGATCTGGAAACGGTTAGCCATCAGTGGTATAGGGCTTCTTGCCTGAGCAGGGGATTGGGCTAGAAGACCTCCAAGGTCCCTTCCAGCTGTGTAATTCTGTGAGAGGCTGCTTCCGGTCTTACCCCCTCCCCCCAGGACCAACAAATATTGCCACGTGTCTCAAAAAACTACCAGCTGTATACAAAGCCCAGACACAAAAACACACAACCTGCAAAACCGAGCGTCCAAACCTTCCTTGGCTTCAGAGCCTCTGTTTTTTGAAACTTATTCGTCATCTCCCCAAAACCGAGGAAGGGAAAATTCTCTGCCATAACAATGAGGCTTTGATTTCCAACACACACACACACACACACACACCCCTCCCCAACCCGACCAGCGTCTTGTGTCTCCATGGAGCAGAAATGTCAGAGGTTGAATAATTCCTTCTCTTTCTTCCAGTGGAACGCTAGTCCCCTTGCAAGATAAAAACAAACCCAGATAAATCAAACCAAGGTTCAAAAGAGGGTGGTCACCTGGGAAGGTTTGATTCTAGATCTAGAGGAATGATACCATCCAAGCCCCTCCGCCAGGCCACTTGGCCACAGCTGTCCCGGCGCTCAATTTAGACCTGGTGGAGAGCAGGAAAGTTCTCCTTAAGAGCCTCCCCAGCATTACTAAACTGAGTTGGGTCACCAATGACAACCAGACAAGCTTCTACTTGCCCCTGTATTTATTTATTTATTTATTTTTATTTTTATTTTTTTTTTATTTATTTTATTTTGTATGGGTGGGTGGGTTCATTCCTAGCTGCGGTTTTCACAATGAGTGTCTTGTGCTTCTTCTTGTGTAGGTTATTTGGGGAGAGAAACCCACCCACCCCCAAAAAAACAAAGGGGAATCACATTGGCTTTGATTACTCCCACAAAGAAAAACCGAAACCCCAAACTTCTTTCTTTCGTGTCTCTTTTGTGGCTGTGATCGCATCACAAACTCCTATAGAAACTGTCACAAATAAATAAGAGAGCAAAGCTTACTCCCTTCTATCTCTGATGATGTTACCTAGATGGGTCGTGAAACGTCTGCCAGAAAACAACCCAGCTCAGAGAGCACCAAGGGCCCCACAGTTCTCTTTCTCCTCCTCCTCCTCCTCTTCTTCTTCCCTCTCACATACCCCACTCCCTTCTAGCACTGATGATGTTACCTAGATGGGTCATGAAGCGTCTGCAAGAAAACCACCAAGCTCAGAGAGCACCAAGGATACCACAGTCCTCCTCCTCCTCCTCCTCTCTGCAAATCCCACTCCCTTCTATCACTGATGATGTTACCTAGTTGGGTCATGAAACGTCTGCCAGAAAGCTACTCAGCTCAGAGACCACCAAGGACCCTCGTTTCAACTCTGAGTTAAGGGAGAGAGATTCTCTTCTATTAGCCTTCTGTCAACGCCATCCGAGTCTCCCGCGGAGGTGCTAATCCCTCTAAATCGGCTTTGGAAGGACTTCCAGCCCTTCTTGGACACAGACCTCGGGCATTTCCCCAACACCCGTCGTCCCCCAGTCCCCCCGGTCCCCCGGCGTCTTTTCCTTGAGGACCTGGTACTTGGCTTGACCTCCCCCACGCCCCCCCACCCCCCCACCCCCCCTACGCCATGCGCCCAGCCACTCGCTTCCCTTTGTGCCTTCCCTCTGAGGATGGGGGTGGGGGGAAAGGGGGGGGGAGGGAAGACCCCTTCCATCTCTCCCTGCCTCCCCCTCCCCGTGGCTGAACACCTTTGAGCTGGGATTCCATCTGCCCCAATTGGGGAGGGGGGGACTTTGAGGGCAAAGCGGAGCTTCTCCATCCGTTGCAGAAGAGGGGAGTTGGTGGGGCGAGGAGGGAAAGGACCAGCTTATCATTGCATCCCGTCTTTGGCTCTCTTTCTCCCCCCGCCTCCCCACCCACCACCATCCTTCTACCACCACCACCCCATCTCCCCCTCCCCAAATCCGATTCCAGGGAAACCGACCCCAGCCCAGACTTTACAAGGGGAGGAGCGCTGGCCCCCTCCTCTCTCTCTCTCTCTCTCTCCCCCCATCGGCAAAGTGCGGCAACTTGCCCCTCACCTCCTCCGCCGGGGTCTCCGCCGCCTCCCGGAGGGCATCCTCGCCGCCCGGCCGAGCCCAGCGCAGCCCAACCGAACGAACGAAGAGCTCAGCTGGAGCCGAAGGCGGCTGCTTGCGCCACGTCCTGGTCTAAGCCGGAGCGGAGCAGCGCCGCCTGGTGGCCGACGCGCGCCACGACGCGCCCCGGCAAGCAACGCGTTGGCGGGTGCGCGGACTGGGGTTTTTGGGGTGTTTTTTTGCTGCGCCTTGGATTTCCCCCACTTTACAAAAACCCGCGCCCGCCCGCATCCCCACTCCTTTCCCGGGGCATGGCTTTCTCTCTCTCCTGGATCCCCAACCCAGTGGAGAGAGGGACGGGCAAGTCCCGTTCCGACGTGCGCTGCGAGCTTCGCAACTGTACAAGCGGGGACTGGGAGCAAAGCCCCTGGGGCTGGCTGGTGATTTTGGGGACGGGGGGGGCAGTGGTGGGATTTAAGGTATTTAACAACCGGTTCTCTGCCCTAATGATTTCTTCCAACAACCAGTTTTTGTTTTTTGTTTTTTTACATTTATATCCCGCCCTTCTCCGAAGACTCAGGGCGGCTTGCAGTGTGTAAGGCAATAGTCTCATTCTATTTGTATATTTACAAAGTCAACTTATTGCCCCCCCACAACAATCTGGGTCCTCATTTTACCTACCTTATAAACTAAGGATGGAAGGCTGAGTCAACCTTGGGCCTGGTGGGACTAGAACCTGCAGTAATTGCAGGCAGCTGTGTTTTAATAACAGGCTTCTTACAGCCTGAGCCACACCGTGGCCCTGAGCTGTTTGCCAAACTGCTCAGACAGTTAACAACCGGTTCTCCCAAAGTGGTGCGAACTGGCTGAATCCTACCACTGGAGGGGGGATAGTGATGTTGGGAGGGAGGGAGGCTGGATGTCGGTGGATCCCCGAAAGTCGTTGCACGTCGGTAAGTGCGCATCTCCTTTCTGGCTTCCTTCCCTGTTTTCATCCCGACGAAGGTGCCTTTTCTGCCAAGAGGCAGCTGGACTTGTCTGGGTTTTCTCTGAAGACGTTTCGCTTCTCCTCCAAGAAGCTTCTTCGGCTCTCGGACTGGATGGGGCGGGGGAAGCAGGGGGTGAAATCCAGCAGGGTCTGAGAGGTTCTGGAGAACCGGTAGCGGAAATTTTGAGCAGTTCGGAGAACCGGCAAATGCCACCTCTGGCTGGCCCCAGAGTGGGGAGGGAATGGGGATTTTGCAGTATCCTTCCCCTGCCACGCCCACCAAGCCACGTCCAAAGAATTGGTAGTAAAAAAATTTGGATTTCTTTTCACCACTGGGGAGAAGGGAAGGATTTATACTCCTTGCAGACAGAGCTGGTCATTTGCATCCTTTTTAGAGAGTCCTTGAGGCCACTTGGAGGTTTATCTGTGTCCTCAGGGTCACCTGAGTGGTGCAAATGGGTGCGGAGCCTTCTTGGAACTGCTGCAGATAAACCTCCAAGTGGCCTCACCGACCCTCTAAAAAGGATGCAAATGACCAGCTCCGTCTGCAAGGAATATAAATCCTTCCCTTCCCCGCCATCCAAGTCAGAGCCGAAGAAACTCTTTGGATGAGAAGCGAAACGTCTTCAACAGAAAAAAAACAAGAAAGTCCAGTTGCCTCCTGAAAAAAAGCACCTTTGAGACAACCTGAATGACAGAATCTCCATAAACATCCGGTGTTAATGCTGGCAGCCAATTTAACTCTCTTAACCTGTTTTTGACTTCTTGTTACTCAGCTGTTTGGGGTGGGGGAAAAGCAGCCATCTGGGTCCACTTTGTATTAACCCAGATTTAATTAACCAGGTTAGTATGTTTTGGGGCCCAGGTAAACACACTTCCCAGTTTCCTAAATAGTTTCCACCTACTCTACAAGTAGATATACTTATAGGTACGTTTAACTATGTTTGTTGAGTTAAATAACTCTGGAGATTGTTGTTTTTTTCATATCTGGGTTCTTTCTAGAGACTTTTGAATTTTTCTTTGCTCAACTTTTCTCCAGCTGGTGGGAATCTTGAGTCTTTCCTAGGGGTGGAATTAGACGGGAATCAAGATTATTCTGACCTGATTTCACGTTTGGGGTTGCTTGGAAAGGGAATTGAAACTTTTAAAAGAGGAGAAAAAGCCGAAATGTAGACCTTCCTCTCCAGCAAGCAGCAATAAAACACTCAGTGGTATGTTGTCTCCACCGGCAAAGATTCCAGTCTGGTGATGTCACCCTTTGCTTTTGCTGATAAGGGTCACATCCATACTTAAAGCGGACTCTGAAGCAAAATTTCCCTTTGTGTTCTTCTCTCTGCAATTTATTTTTATTTTTTTGCTGCTGCTGCAAAAAAAAACAACTCTAGATGAGTTGCAACGTATAATTTTTTAAAAATACAAGATAAAAACCACTGGAAAGTACAGGCAGGCCTCAATTTACAAGGGTTTGTTCAAGAGCCGTGGTGGCGCGAAGGTTAGAGTGCAGTACTGCCGGCTACGTCTGCTGATCACCAGCGGCCCACAGTTTGGCAGTTCGAATCTCACCAGGCTCAAGGTTGTCTCAGCCTTCCATCCTTCCGAGGTGGGTAAAATGAGGACCCAGATTGTTGGGGGAGGGGCAAGAGGCTGACTCTGTAATCCACTTAGAGTGGGCTGTAAAAGCACTGTGAAATGATATATAAGTCTGGTATAGCTTGGGAAGGAAGGAAGGAAGGAAGGAAGGAAGGAAGGAAGGACAAGAGGCTGACTCTGTAAACCGCTTAGACTGGGCTGTAAAAGCACTGTGAAATGATATATAAGTCTGGTATAGCTTGGAAAGGAAGGAAGGAAGGAAGGAAGGAAGGAAGGAAGGAAGGAAGGAAGGAAGGAAGGAAGGACTGGCTCAAAGTTGACTCAGCCTTCCATCCTTCCGAGGTGGGTAAAATGAGGACCCAGATTGTTGAGGGCAATAGGCTGACTCTGTAAACCGCTTAGACTGGGCTGTAAAAGCACTGTGAAATGATATATAAGTCTGGTATAGCTTGGGAAGGAAGGAAGGAAGGAAGGAAGGACTGGCTCAAAGTTGACTCAGCCTTCCATCCTTCCAAGGTGGGTAAAAGGAGGACCCAGATTGTTGGGGGAGGGGCAAGAGGCTGACTCTGTAATCCACTTAGAGTGGGCTGTAAAACACTGTAAAGCGGTATATAAGTCTAAGTGCTATTGCCCTCCCTCCCTCCCTTCCTTGCCATGGATAATTAGAATATTTCAGGCTAATTCTGCCCACTGCCAGGAGTTCAATCCTGACCAGCTCAAGGTTGACTCAGCCTTCCATCCTTCCGAGGTTGATCAAATGAGGACCCAGATTGTTGGGGTCAAGAGGCTGACTCTGTAAACCGCTTAGAGAGGGCTGTAAAAGCACCAGTGGACTTCAACTCCCAGAATTTCCCATCCAGTCATCAGAATATGCGCAATGGCTTCCCCTTTAAAAAAGAACAAACATTTGGAACAAATGATATGAATGGCTTGAGACTAGAAATAATGAACAATATATACAGGGGAGAATTTAAAAATGTAAAATATATGTATAACAAATATATCGAAATGTATAAAAGTAGGTTTAGAAAATACAATGTAACCACAGAAAAAGGGACAATGAAGAAAATAAAACGGTAAGAGAGATATGGGGGGAAAGGTATAAAACGGAAAGAAGACCACTAAGAAACATTGGTTAAAAAGAAGTTATATTTATATGCTGTATGTTATGTGTTTGTCATATTGCGTCATCATAAAATATTTTAAATTTTTTTTAAAAAAAACCTCATTAAAATTTTTCCCATTTTCAGGAGCAATAAATACAGACCCAAAGAAGTTATTATTGTTATTTTTATTATTTAAACCTTATTCCACAAGAAATCCCTCTTCGCTAACGTGGTTTTTATTACCACCGCCCTTAAATAATACTGTGTTAAATATAAAATACTTATGTTTAAATAAGAGACAAGTGGTTTAAAATACAGACCTTCTTCAAAAATTCACCGACATTCTTTTAAAATTACAAAGTCATGAAAAGTTAGTACAAAACGCTCGGGCAATTGGTGTCACCCATATTCGTTCCCCTGATGATAAGAGTACAAAACGGTCACAAAAGAAGAAAAATAAAGTCAGAATTAGCCACAAAGCGAGATTTCAAGGAATCCAAGCTGGATTTGGTCGAAGCGTCCATAATGGCTGGCGTCCTTGAGGCTGGGAAGCTAAGCAGGGTCGGGCCTGGTTAAGACTTGGATGGGATTCTGATGGAGAATCCCAGTGCTGAAGGATAGAGTGGAAACTGAAAACCTTACGCTGGAAGAGGGCAGTGCAAATTACTTCCATCAGACGGTCAAGAAAACCACAGGAGGTCACCAGAAGTAAATGATGGAGACACCTTAATCTTCTCCTGAATGGGAAAGCTATCAACCATGAGCATCCAACCTTGGCAACTTTAAGACTTGTGGCCCTCAACTCCTAGAATTCCTCAGCCAGCCAAAGAATTCTGGGAGCTGAAGTCCACAGGTCTTAAAGTTTCCAAGGTTGGACACCACTTGTCTAGAAATGAAATATTGTCTCATCCTTCTGGCCTTCAAATGTGCAACCGTGGCAACTTTACGATCTATGGACTTCAACTCCCAGAATTCCCCAGCCAGCCAAAGAATTCTGGGAATTGAAGTCCACAAGACTTAAAATTCTGGAAGTTGAAATCCACAGGTCTTGAAGTTCTCAAGGTTAGAACCCCCCCTGCTATAAATGACCGACCCAGTTTGTAAACTCACTCTTATTCTCCTTGGGAGGAAGACTTAAATCGTAACTGCCCGCGATTCAGGTATGAGTAATCACTCTTAGGGAGCCAAAATTATACTAAGTGGGCTTAAAAGAAGGACCAACGGCCTTTGAGAACTCTTGAGACAATACCAAAGATCTATTCTATCCATGAAGCATCATGAGGTAGTCGGAATGCTAAGGTGGGTCATACCCTGGACTGTTGCGGAATATTGGGAAGGTTGGTTGATCAGTTTTTGCCTTCTCCCAGCTAGTAAATGTCGACAGAGAGAGAAATCCAGAGCCTACTCAATGCTGACACTGCTAGTTGGGATTTGTGAGGAAGTTTTACACAGAGGGAAATGGGGGAAAGAGGACATAAAGCCACATGGTCTCATCTACCATCTTATCCTGAAGGAAGGTGGTCCCTTCCACCAACTTTCTCCTGAAGGAACATGGTCCATTCCATCTCATCCTGATGGAACATGGTCCCTTCCATCATCCTGAAGGAACATGGTCCATTCCACAGTCTGAAGGAAGGTAGTCCCTTTCACCATCTCCTCATGAAGGAACATGGTCCATTCCATCTCATCCTGATGGAACATGGTCCCTTCCACTACCTCATCTTGAAGAATGTGTCCCTTCCACCATCTCATCCTAAAGGAGCATGGTCCATTCCACAGTCTGACGGAAGGTAGTCCTTTCCACCATCTTCTCCTGAAGGAACATGGTCCCTTGCGCCATCTCATTCTAAAGGAACGTGATCCCGTCTACCTTCTCGCCATTTCTCTTCAGAATGACATGGTCAAAGGGCTTCAAAATTGGTTGGATGCCAACATTTTAAAGTTACACAGATATCCTACATGTTTACCTCCCATTTAATCATCAAGAGATCGTGACCTCATGGAAGTTACGTCAGACAGCAGAGCCATGACAGTTCTACCTCTGCAGTCTGCTTGGAATGGCTTAGAAAGAGGGTCAACTAACTGCATCATAAGAGGTAGAGTAGAAGGCCAGCAGAGGACTTATTTTGGGGGTAGGAGAGAGAATGGAAACACAACCATTGAACCCATGGACCCTTAAAAGTCTCTCCCACCAACCTCTTGAGACGTTTCTTGCTTCGCGATTGACTTCCTGGGCTCTCGAGTTGTAGCAGATGTTTCCAGTGGTTGCTTCCTAACTAAGACCCATCCCTTGTTCCTTTCGGGTCAGAACTTTCATCCAAGAATAGGTGCTGCCACTGTTCTTTTGTAGTTCCACCTTCAAAGTTCTGCGCCTGGGCAAGGAGTCCAGTCTAAAAGCCACCATCCCATTTTGGGTGTCCTGAAGAACATGGAGGAGTAGGACCAACCTTCCAGAAGATACCAAAGAGGGAAGGAAGGACCTCCTCCCTTTGAACCTGTGAGTTGGAATCCTTAAGGCAACTACCTGGAGAGGTGAGATTCGAGAGCATCTGGCCGATAGAGATACCTCCAAATAGCATAGTAATGAGTGCCAGCTCCGAACGCCACAAAGAGATGCCAGATGGCATGGGCAAAGGGGATGCGCCCATCGCTCTTGAAGAAGACTGTACCGAAGCAGTAGAAGATGCCACCAGCCACCAGCTCCACCAGACCTTCCGTGTTGGGCTGCAATAACCAGGATAAGCAGAGGAGGGAGTCAGTGGACTGGTAGAAGAAGACCCAGAATCTGTGACAGTCAAGGGCAGGTAGTCCTCGACTTACAATCACAATGGAGCCCCGAAACGTTCATCGCTAAGCAAGGCCATCGTGGCGTCCCTTTTTTAATGATCTTTTTGGGCCAGCGTTGTTAAATGAATCACGGCCGTTCTTCAGCGAGTCCTATGGTTCTTCAGCAAATCTGGTTTCCCATTGAGTTGGTTTGTCGGAAGCCAGATGGGAAGGTCAGATATGGGGATCTCACGGCCTGGGGGGAAATGCTCCAACTGTCATAAGTTCATGCCAGTTGCCAATCACCTGGATTTTGATCACATGACCAAGAGGACGCGGCAAGGGTAGCAACTGGTCATAAATCAATTTTCCTGTGCCATCGCTGAATGAATGGTTGTAAATCTACAGGATTACCAGCAAATTCCTGAATCGTTCAGGAGGAGAACGATTACCTGGTTACAGGTAATACCTCAACCTATGACTACAATTGAGCCCCCAATTTTTGTTCTTAAGTGAGACATTTGCTAAGTGAGTTTTGCCCCATGTTACGACTTTTCTTGCCTGCAGTTGTTAAAGGGAGTCAGTCACTTGGGGTGAAATGCTCCCGGTTCGGACCGGGTCACACGATCCGGTAGCGATGGCGGCGGGTGGTTTGGAGAACTGGTAGCAAAAATCCCTGCCTCCCCCGCATGCCCAGCTGAGCCGCGCAATCATCAGAGGGTTTTTTGTTTTTTTTTTTACTTTTAAAAGCATTTTTTCTTCGGCCGAAAAAAGGCTTTTAAAAGTTTTTTTTTTAAAAAAAAGCCTCTGATGATCGTGCGGCTCAGCTTGGGATCGTCAGAGGCTTTTAAAAAGCATTTTTTCTACAACCTCTTCGGCCAAAGTGGTTGTTTAAAAAAATGCTTTTAAAAGGCTCCTCTGGTGATCCCAGCTGAGTTGCCTGATTGTCAGAGGGTTTTTTTTTCTTTTAAAGGCAAAAAAAAAAAAAAAGCTTTTAAAAGAAAACCTCGGCGGAAGAGGTTGTAAATCGAGGACTACCTATATGGCGATTGTCACATTCTGCATTTCCAATTGGGTCACTTACCATAGAGAGAATGACCAAAGCAGGAAAAAATCCCATAACCAGATAACAAAACAGCTCCACCAGCTTGTACCTGGGAATCAAAAAAGCCAACCTGAGTTTCAGAAACCTTAATATGGTTTGCAACTCAAGCTAAGCCACGATTGGCTTCCCCTTCCCCTCCCCCATTGCTGAATTAATCCCAGTTTATCTGGATTCACCTCATTCAGGAAGCCATCGAACCTAGTTTCAATTCAATTTATGACTGGAATTCATCATCATTTAACGACCACATAATCCCTTGCATGGGCAACTAGCCATGTGTTTTACTGGCCAGATGCCCTTCCTGACGCCAACGCGGGGTTTTGTTCGGCAGATATATTCTCATTGTGCCCAGAGAGAGAAATATCTGCCTCTACTTAGGATCGAACTCGCAGCCTCCTGATTATGAGGTGAGAGCTCTACCTCTAGGTCACCGCACCGCTCCTAATTTATGACTGGAATTGAGACCCCGGCAATTACAGTCTTGAGTCGTGACGGTCGTAAAGTGGATTCCTAGGCGACCAACCCAATTTTACGACTGCGGGAGAGGGGCAGCCATGGGAACCTCAGACCCGGGATTTAAGTAGCACTTGGGGAATGGGGGCGTCCGTCATAACTTTGAATAGTCGCTAAGCAACCGGTCATAAATAGAGGACTATTCTGTAACAAGATACACTGCTCCTTAAGTGCCATGGATGCATGCAGCTACATACTGTGTTTCCCTGAAAATAAGACCTACCCTGAAAATAAGTCTGGACAGCCTGGGCCCATGAGTTATGGGGCAGGTTTTCCTTCTTTTCATGATCCCCTAACCCGGTTCCTAACTTTGTTCAATAAGCAAACCACCATAAAGTAATTAAAAACAAAAGAAGCGAGCAAAAAGGAAGCTGTTGCCTGTGATATCTTTCGTAGCCACAAGAGGGCGAAATGGACCCATGAAAGCCAGAGCTCCCACTTCCAAGCCAAAACATGACTTTTTCCCTCCAAGGATTCCCACGGTTCGATCTCACGCTCCTCTCACCGTTCGTGGAAGAAGAAGACGTAGAGGGTCCCACCTGAGGCCATGAGCCAGATGATCCAGCGCATGTGGGAGGCCCAAGGGCCCAGCTCCCGCAGGTTGAGCCTGGCAGCACAACGGGGACATCAAGTCACGGAGAGAAGCCACCGGCTAGCAAGGCAGGCGGACCACCGAGATGTACAATTGCACAAAGGATGTTTGCCACACCCTTGGCAGCATTTGGGATTCAACAGCCACCTCTCCCCTCCCGCCCCTGCATCATAAGCCTACTACTTGAAAGACTATGAAGAAATGGCAAAACTAGATTCCCCCCCTCTCCCTCTTGCTCATCTTCTCCCTCCCTTCATCTCCCCCTTTCCCTCTCCCCCTTTTCCTCTCCCTCTTCCCCTCCCTCCCTTTCCCTCGCTCCCCTTTCCCTCTCCCACTTCCCCTCCCTCCCTTTCCCCTCCCTCTCTCCCCTTTCCCTCTCCCTCTTCTCCTCCCTCCCTTTCCCTCTCCCTCTCTCCCCCTCTCTCTCCCCCTCTCCCTCCCTCTCTCCCCTTTCCCTTTCTCTCTTCTCCTCCCTTCCTCTCTCTCCCCTTTCTCTCTCCTTCACTTCCTCCCTCCCTCCCTCTCTCTGTGGACCTAGAAAGCCATTTAGATCAGAGGGTTCCCAACCTTGGCCATTTGAATCCTTGGAGATTGAAACTTCCAGAACTCCTCAGCCAGCTATGCTATATCAGAAGTTGCTATGGAGTTGAAGTCCACAAATTTTAAGGTGGCCAAGGTTGGAGGATCCCTGATTTAGATGAACAAAAGCCGTTGGACAATGGTCCTGCTAAGATGCCACAAGCAGCAGACAGGAGGTTTGTGAGCACTCACCAAGGAGCGTAGGAAGCTGCAATGAAGAAGTAGATCACCATTCTGTCGAACATGTGTAGGCAGTGCTCCACCGTCCTGCGAAATGCACATAGGGAGAAAACGGGGTTTTGTTGACATTTAGCTTCTTTGGTGGCGAGGTTTGGGGGGAGGCAAGATGCTCAGACCAGACCCTTCCCAATTCCTCAGGGAGGGTGTAAAGGAGATGGGTCTAAACCGGGTGGATCAAGCATCTTGATTAGCTTCCTCGGAGGATAAAGTTTTCCTTGCTTCCTTCGGGTGGCTGAAGGAGAATTACCCTATTTTTCGGAGTATCAGACGCTCCGGACTATAAGACGCAACAACCTTTCTTTGGTGAGGAAAAGAGGAAAAAGAAATCTGCCTCTGCCTCCCAGCAGTTTTGCCTCCTTGCAGTAAACAGCAAACAGCCTGCTTTACTTTCATTTTCGTTTTCAGCATAGCTTGATTAGCACAAGAAAAAGAAAATCTGCTCCCAGCAATTTACCTCCTTGCAGCAAGCAGCAGAGCAATAGGCCATGGCAATCCCTGCAGCCTGGAACAGCTGAGAGTCGGGAGGGACCATCGGCTGCTTGTGCTAATCAGGCTGTGCTGAAGCTGAAATGGGCTGTTTCTTCTTGCTGCAAGGAGGTAAATTGCTGGGAGGCAGAGGCCAAAGGGTGGGGGTCAGTGGCTGGGCGGGGCTACATTCTGTGTATAAGACGCAACCAAATTTTCACCTCCTTTTAGGGGGTGGAAGGTGCGTCTTATACTCCGAAAAATACAGTACCTTAAGTGCCGTTTCTTCCAGGAGATGGTATGGAACGTGGTGGAGACGATGAAGAGTCCCGACAAGCCGAAGCCATAGATCCAAGCAGAAATGGCCTCCCACTGATTGTCCGAGAGGATGTAGAGAACTGAACTACCAAGGATGCTGGGGACAATCCAGAACTGGGAGAGAAACGGAAAGGAAAGTAGAAGAGAGGTGGAAAGTTCTGAGTAGGAGGTTGGAGGAGATGGGCATCATGGATTCGGGCGTTGGACAACTGACTTTTGGCACTGGACAGCTCACAAGGACCCTGGACAGCTCACAAGGGCACTGGGGACACCCAACTCAACGGTCTTGTTCAAAGGAGAATATTTGTAGCTCAGGATCGAACTGTTGCTTGTTTTCTTGTAGACGTTTCATGACCCAACTAGGTAACATCAGTTTTGCTTGAAGGGAGACAGAGAACTCCCTTCTAGCATTGATGATGTTACCCAGTTGGGTCATGAAACATCTGCAAGGAAACAACCAAGCTCAGAGAGCACCAAGGACCCCACAGTCCTCCTCCTCCTCTTCCTCCTTCCACCCTGCAAACCCCACTCCCTTCTAGCACTGATGATGTTCCCTAGGTGGGTCACGAAAGGTCTGCAAGAAACCCACCAAGCTCAGAGAGCACCAAGCACCCCTGTCCCATTCCACCAGAATGCTCCCTGGATAAGACCCTGGAGAACTTACCGCATGGGTGGCACAGTTGGCTGCGTGTTCATACTCTGTGGGTTGGTACCGTCGGTTGGGTGGGACCCTGTGATTCATAAACCTTGAATGAGAGACAGAAGCAAGGAGACGCCATCAGCTACCTGCCGTTTGCAAGAGAAGACGACCTCCTGGCCAGAACTCTCTGGCAATGCTTTAATCACAGGGCACGCTTCAAAAATCAATATAATAATTTCATTTTGCAGGGATGTGTCTATGGAGATTCTCAGTCCTCCAGGTCCTGGTTGTCCCAAAGGTGCTTTTTTTCAAGAGGCAACTGGACTTTCTGGTTTTTTGCTTTGAGGACGTTTCACTTCTCATCCAGGAAGCTTCTTCAGCTCTGACTTGGATGGTGGGGAATGGAAGGATTTATGCTTCTTGCAGACAGAGCTCATCGTTTGCATCTTTTTAGAGAGCCATTGAGGCCACCTGGAGATTTATCTGTGTCCTCAGGATCACCTGAGTGGTGTAAACTGCTGCAGATAAACCTCCAAGTGGCCTCAATGACTCTCGAAAAAGATACAAATGACAGAGCTATCTGCAAGGAGTTTCAGTCTTTCCATTCCTCACCATCCAGTCAGAGCTGAAGAAGTTTCTCTGCTGAGAAGTGAAACATCTTTCAAGAAGAAAGCAAATAAGAATAGAATAGAATAGAGTAGAGTAGAGTAGAGTAGAGTAGAGTAGAGTAGAGTAGAGTAGAGTAGAGTAGAGTAGAGTAGAGTAGAGTAGAGTAGAAGAGAAGAGAAGAGAAGAGAAGAGAAGAGAAGAGAAGAGAAGAGAAGAGAATAACAGAGTTGGAACAGACCCTGCTTAGGCAGGGAACCCTACAGCACTTCAGACAAATGGTTGTCCAATCTCTTCTTTAAAACTTCCAGTGTTGGAGAATTCACAACTTCTGGAGGCAACTTTTGTTCCATTGATTCATTGTTCTAACTGTCAGGAAATTTCTCCTTAGTTCTAAGTTGCTTCTCTCCTTGATTAGTTTGAAAGTTCAATTGCCTTTTGGAAAAGCACCTTTGGGACATTTTGCAGGGATACCACAACTACACACACACACACCTACACACCTACACACACACACACACACACACCCCTTCCCCACCATTATCTTTAGCATCCAAGCCATGTCCAGGACGATGGGAACCTTCCTTTGAAGCAGCAGATATCTTTGCCTGCGCGTTGATAATGCCAAACTTTTTTCATTCCTTTGAACAGGCGAGGGATATTCCTTTCTCTCTTTTTAACGGAAGGATGAATTGGTCTCTACTTGGAGGGTCTTGAAACTCCCCCCTCTTCAGGCCTAGAAACTTTCCCATGGAATGCTCCCTCCAAGAGGCAGAAAGAGCCGATGAATTTACGCCCCAGTGAAACTAAACGTCCATTTATTAAAAACAAAAAACAAAAATGTCTCCATCCCAGTTAACAAAGAGACAGTTGGGCTGGAATTGAGGTTGGTTTTCAATTCTTCACCCGCGCAGCGACAAGCCTCTTTGCGCACAAGGCGGCATTATTCCTTGGGAGGGGTTGCCTAGCAACCACCCCGCCCTCCCCTCAATTCCGGTGTCGCCTCTGTGGGGTGGGGAGGGGGACTTTTCTGCAGGTCCTGCACTCAGAGCTGCAGAAGGATGTCAGAGTTTCCAGAGAATCAGATTTATTTATTTATTTATTTTGTCACAACAGTATATATAAGCATAAGCATGAAAGTAACTATATAATATATAAGCATATATATATAAGCATAAGCATGCAATAACTATATTCATTGGATATAATGAAAGAAAACAATAGGACAGGAACGGTAGGCACCCTTGTGCTCTTATGCACGCCCCTTACGGACCTCTTAGGAATGGGGTGAGGTCAATAGTAGACAGTTTTTGGTTAAAGCTTTGGGGATTTTGAGAAGAGACCACAGAGTCAGGTAGTGTGCTCCAAGCATTAACAACTCTGTTACAGAAGTCATATTTTCTGCAATCAAGATTAAAGCGGTTAACATTTATTTATTTATTTATTTATTTATTTATTTATTTATTTATTTATTTATTTATTTATTTATTTATTTATTTATTTATTTATTTATTTAAATTTTTATACCGCCCTTCTCCCGAAGGACTCAGGGCGGTTCACAGCCAGATAAAAACAAAACAACAATACATAAATACAAGATAAAACAATATTTAAAAAACTTATTAAATTTGGCCCAGATTAAAATATATTTAAAACAGTAAAACCCACTAAGTAAAATTAAAAGCCGAATAAAAAGCCTAAAATTCTATGCCAGTCCTAAGTTTAAATCTATTGTTTGCTCTTGTATTGTTGTGATTGAAGCTGAAGTAGTCTTTAACAGGAAGGACATTGCAATAGATGATTCTATGAGTTAAACACAGGTCCTGTCGGAGGCGGCGGAGTTCTAAGTTTTCTAAACCCAAGATTTCAAGTCTGGTGGCATAAGGTATGTTGTTGTATTCAGAGGAGTGGAGAACTCTTCTTGTAAAATATTTCTGGACACGTTCAATTGTTATACAATTTATTAACTGTATCAATTGTTATTGAAACAGGAATAATTTTCAGATTAGTCTCTAAGGGGCGCACGGCAGGAGAGAAAGTTGAACACTTTTCATATGCGTTGCCTCCGACGTATTTTTGGCATCACCTGGCAGGACAAAGTTCCGAATAGCGCAGTCTTGGAACCTGCTGGAATTTCTAGCATGTATACACTATGGAAACAGCGACTTCTACGCTGGCATGGGCATGTCGTGAGAATGGCTGTTGGTCGGATTCCGAAAGATCTCCTGTATAGAGAATTAGGGAAAGCCCCTCAGAGGGAGACCACAGCTGCGATATAAGGATGTTTGCAAGAGGGACCTAAAGGCCCTGAGAATGGACATTAACGATTGGGAAACCTTGGCCTCCGATCGTCCAGCTTGGAGGCTAAAGACGCAGCATGTCCTTCTCCCAATTCGAAGAGACATTCGTTCGGCAGGCTGAGGCAAAGAGGCAGTCCCGGAACTAGCGAAATCTGGAGGGAGGGCAGGGGACAGAATGTATCTGCCCTTGCCACTCTCGAATTGGGCTTTTTAGCCACACTAGATGCTGTTTCCAGAGCATGATACCATAGTCTTTTGAGACTGAAGGATGCCAATGCTCTAAGCGGGGAAGGCAGGTGAGCCCAGTGTTATCCTGGACAGAGCTGGGATAATGCCACCTTGCATCCCCAAAATAGCAAGTAAAGAACAAAGGAGAAAGGTCCTTCTCCTTTCAAACCCTTCCTTCCCTCTCCCCCATCTCAAGTCTACCTCCTACGACAGGTGGTTCTCTCGCAGACGTTTCATGACCCAACTAGGTGACATCATCAGTGCTAGAAGGGAGGAGGGTTAATGAGAGGATGGGGGGCGGGGGAGAG
Source organism: Ahaetulla prasina (assembly GCF_028640845.1). NCBI lineage: Eukaryota > Metazoa > Chordata > Lepidosauria > Squamata > Colubridae > Ahaetulla > Ahaetulla prasina. The sequence continues at coordinate 20,472,083 of NC_080552.1, read as the reverse complement.
GACTGTGAGGGCCTTGGTGCTCTCTGAGTTTTGCTGTTCTCTTGCAGAGATGATGCCACCTAGTTGGGTCAGGAAACATCTGCAAAAATGCAGCCAAGCTCCAAGTACACCAAGGATCCCACAATCCTCTTCCTCCTCCTCTCTCTCCCCGTTCCACAAGCCCCTCTCCCTTCTAGCACTGATGATGTTACCCAGTTGGGTAGTGAAACATCTACAAGGAAACAAACTCAAGAGAGCCTCAAAGAGTCCAACATTCCACCCTGAGCTACAAATATTTTCTTCCGTCGGTACCAAAGTTTACAAATCATAGCTCCCACGTCGGTGTGGCAGGCTCAGCAAAGGACAACCTGGAACAACCGTCTTAACTTGAAACCCAACATTTCTCCAACAGACGAGGTCAGGATGCGTCTCCGGGAAACATCTACCTTCTCCTTCGGGAAGAACCAAATTTTTCAAGGATGCTCACAAGGAACAAAATCAGCAGGTTCTGACAGGTTCTGGAGAACCGGTGGTGGAAATTTTGAATAGTTCGGAGAACTGGCAAATATCACCTCTGGCTGGCCCCAGGAGTGGAGTGGGAATGGGGATTTTGCAATATGTTTTCTCCAGGAGTGGGGAGGGAATGGAGATTTTATAGTATCCTTCCCCAGGAGTGGGGAGGGAATGGGGATTTTATAGTATCCTTCCCCTGGAGTGGGGAGGGGAGGGGGATTTTATAGTATCCTTCCCCTGGAGTGGGGAGGGAATGGGGATTTTGCAGTATCCTTCACCTGGAGTGGGGAGGGAATGGAGATTTTATAGTATCCTTCCCCTGGAGTGGGGAGGGAATGGAGATTTTATAGTATCCTTCCCCTGGAGTGGGGAGGGGATGGGGATTTTATAGTATCCTTCCCCTGGAGTGGAGAGGGAATGGAGATTTTATAGTATCCTTCCCCTGGAGTGGGGAGGGGATGGGGATTTTATAGTATCCTTCCCCTGGAGTGGAGAGGGAATGGAGATTTTATAGTATCCTTCCCCTGGAGTGGGGAGGGAATGGAGATTTTATAGTATCCTTCCCCTGGAGTGGGGAGGGGATGGGGATTTTATAGTATCCTTCCCCTGGAGTGGAGAGGGAATGGGGATTTTATAGTATCCTTCCCCTGGAGTGGGGAGGGGATGGGGATTTTATAGTATCCTTCCCCTGGTGTGGGGAGGGGATGGGGATTTTATAGTATCCTTCCCCAGGAGTGGGGAGGGAATGGAGATTTTGCAGTATCCTTCCCCTGGAGTGGGGAGAGAATGGGGATTTTATAGTATCCTTCCACTGGAGTGGGGAGGGAATGGAGATTTTGCAGTATCCTTCCCCAGGAGTGGGGAGTGAATGGGGAATTTGCAGTCTCCTTCCCCTGCCACCCACACCACGCCCACCGAGCCACGCCCACAAAACCAGTAGTAAAAAAAAAAAATTGAGTTCCACCACTGAACAAAATGCATCAGATCGCTTCCAAAGCAAGCAAACCCCATCTTAACTGGACTCGGCTCCCTTCAGCTTCTAAGCTTCTAGGATCCCAAGATGGATTTGCATCCTCCCTGCCAATTCAGTAACAACTGTAAAGCCTTTCCACATTGCAAAGATAACTCCACCCCACCCCATCTCCCACCTCCCACTCCACACACACAACCCCAGCATCACAATTACGTCACATTGGTCCTCATCTTCCTGGGATTCGCGACTCATTTCTGGGTTTCTCACAACCCCGTTGAGCGCTGGTCTTCTTTTGGTGCCATGTCTCAGGGCCACAGAGAGATGGCAAGACGACAGCCTTGCGCCCTCCGTTTTCTGGACAACCCCCCCCAAAAAAAACAACAACAAAGACCTAATTGTCTTAGGAAATGAAAAGGGCGCTTAAAACCCCGGTCACTCACTTTCTCTTCCGCTTTTTCGCCCATTGTTCACTGTGAGTCAGAAAGAAAGGCCTTCTACTGAATGCCAACCAGCCAGCCTGCCTAGTTTTCCTCTTCTGAACATTGAAATTCATTCAGGAACATACGGTCCCTTGGCAAGGCACCCAGACTCTGCCTGAGAAGCCGGCTTACCTTGGCAGGATCCCACAGATTGAGAAGAATAGAATAGAATAGAATAGAATAGAATAGAATAGAATAGAATAGAATAGAATAGAATAGAATAGAATAGAATAGAATGCAAAATAAAATGAAATGGAATGGAATAGAATAGAAGACCTAAGTTTAACTCACAGAATCATCTATTGTAATGTCCTTCCTGTTAAAGACTACTTCAGCTTTAATTGCAATAATACTAGAGCAACTAATAGATTTAAACTAAATGTCAACCGCTTTAATCTAGACTGCAGAAAATATGACTTCTGTAACAGAATCATCAGTGCTTGGAATACTTTACCTGACTCTGTGGTCTCTTCCCATAATCCTAAAAGCTTTAACCAAAAACTTTCTACTATTGACCTCACCCCATTCCTAAGAGGACCATAAGGGGCATGCATAAGCGCACAAACGTGCCTACCGTTCCTGTCCTATTGTTTTTCTTTTCTTCTTCCTATATATATATATATGCTTATACCTCCTAATATTTACTCATATATGTGTTTATATGCTATATAATCTTTTTGTATGATACCTACATATATTGTTGTGACAAAATAAATAAATAAATAAATAAATAAATAAATAAATAAATAAATAAATAAATAAATAAATAAATAAATAAATGGAATGGAATGAAATGGAATGGAACGGAACGGAACGGAACGGAACGGAACGGAACGGAACAGAACAGAATAGAATTCCTTATTGGCCAACTGTGATTGGAAACATAAGGAATTTGTCTTTGGTATATATGCTCTCAGTGTACATAAGGAGAATAAAATACATTCATTGAGATTAAAAAAGGATGCAACACTTAGTGATAGAACAGAATAGAATAGAATAGAATAGAATAGAATAGAATTTGATTGGACACACAAGGAATTTGTCTTGGTGATAATGATAGTCAAGGTTACTAATAAGCTATCAAATCGTACTAGGAAACAAGTAAAAACAATATATATTGAAAGATACAAGCAACATGGTTATAGTCATAAGTGGGAAGAGATAGATACTAGTAAGGAAGAGAAGAAGAATAGTAATACAGTCTTAGTGAATAGTTTGGCAGTGTTGAGGGAATTATTTGTTTAGCATAGTGAAGGCGTTTGGGAAAAAAACTGTTCTTGTGTCTAGTTGTTCTGATGTGCAATGCTCTATAGCGTCGTTTTGAGGGTAGGAGTTGAAACAGTTTATGTCCAGGATGTGAGGGGTCTGTAGATATTTTCACGGCCCTCTTCTTGATTCGTGCAGTATATAGGTCCTCAACGGAAGGCAGGTTGGTAGCAATATTGTTTTTTCTGCCATTCTAATGATCCTCTGAAGTCTGTGTCTGTCTTTTTGGGTTGCAGAACCAAACCAGACAGTTATAGAGGTGCAAATGACAGACTCAATAATTCCTCTGTAGAACTGGATCAGCAGCTCCTTGGGCAGTTTGAGCTTACTGAGTTGGTGCAGAAAGAACATTCTTTGTTGTGCTTTTTTGATGATGTTTTAGGTGTTAGCTATCCATTTTAGATCTCGCAACATGATAGAACCTAGAAATTTGAAGGTTTCTACTGTTGATACTGTGTTGTCTAGTATTGTAAGATGAGGTATTATGGGAGGGTTTCTTCTAAAAAAGAAAAAGATTTTGTGTAGGCATCTGCTTAAGATTTCTGAGCATTTCAGGCCAAGCACTAAACCATGATTTAAAACCATTCTTTCATTCATTCATTGATTCATTCATTCATTCAGCTTTGCTGGCTGAGGGACTCTGGGAGTTGAAGTCCACAAGTCTTAAAGGGACCAAGGTTGGAGACCCCTGGTTTAGAGTGAAATGTGAAGCTAGCTAGTCAAAGTAGCTAAGCAGAAGCAAATCTACTGATTCCCTTCCAAAGGTTTCTAAACCATGATACCCAGCTTCTTTCAATTTGGTGGAAGATAGCTGGAGGATATGTGAATACCTCTTCTGGGAAGAAAAATCATTGGTTGTTTTTGTTTTTTTAACAGCCTACCCTGAGATTCAGGTAGAACAAACAATGGTTCACGGTAGTGGCCAAAATTGTGGAAACCTTTTGGGAAAAGTATATTTTCTAAAACTAGCTAATAATACCGCTTTTTTGGGGGGGGTGTAGTACCATAAAAATATATATCAATGGAAAGATAATTTAATCAAGAATGTAATGCAATAACGTTTATGAAGGATTTGCTATTAGAATAGCAGCGACAGTATAAAGAAGAAAAGGGAAACACGTAGAAAAAAAACGGGATCTACAAAAATGATCACCGTAGAAAAAATGAGATTTGCAAAAATGATCACGTCAGTTAATACTTTGTTAATACCAACCGGCAGAAGGCATCCATGCTGCTCAAGTAATGGAGGCATTTCCATGGAAGGATGGATCCGAGTTCTGACCTGGGCTTCCCCAGCAGCACGAAGCCGAGTTCTCATGCCGATAAACCCCTTTTATTTAATTTTCAGTGAATTCCTCTCCAGCAAAGTCTTTCCTCTCCCGCAGTCTTTCAAGATAGCTCACAATTACCGACCTCTATCAGGCTTGGAGAGTGGCCAGGTCAATATCTTTCAGACGGCGCAATACTTGGCAAGAATGCAGGAATGAACTAAATGTCTCCTGCAAGCTCTATTCCCCTTTTGCTGCTCTGTTATTCCCTATGGGAGGGGCCCTTCATCGTCCACCTGTGGCCTTACTCCCAAGTCGACCCTTGTTCTTTACCGGTTCCCTTCGTCTGGCAACTCTACGCATGGGCACACTGGGAACAGGCTCCAGCTGTTCATCTGCCTCACTGATGTCTGACTCCAAAGGCAGCTGATAACTGGCATACGGCCCTGGCCCCCTCTCTGCCTCTGACACAGAGCCCTGTCAGAGCCTTCCCCAGACTCCAGGACTGGCCCAGGTTCCTCCCCAACCTCCTCACTGTCCAAATCAGCTGCCAGATCCACTGGCTGCTGGCGAGCCACAACAGTCCTCTTTGACATGATGAGGAGACCAAGTCATGGAGAACAAGGGTGCTGAAGTAATGCTCCTGATGGCTGTAGAATTGCTTCCAGGTCTGTTGAAAAGCCAAACCAGGAGAGTACTGCTCTTCAAGTCATGGTGGTTGACCACTGTGGGATCAGAAAACTGGAAGAGATGAACTTTGGACTTCATCTAGGGCACCTCTTCTGCTAATCTTGGATGTCACCATCCAGGACCATGGACTACATGAGCCGTGGTGGCGCAGTGGTTAGAGTGCAGTACTGCAGGCTACTTCTGCTGACTGCCGGCTGCCTGCAATTTGGCAGTTTGAATCTCACCGGGCTCAAGGTCGACTCAGCCTTCCATCCTTCCGAGGTGGGTCAAATGAGGACCCAGATTGTTGGGGGCAAAAGGTTGACTCTGTAAACCATTTAGAGAGGGCTGGAAAGCCCTGTGAAGCGGTATATAAGTCTACTGCTGATTAGCTGTGGTGGTGCAGTGGTTGGAATGCAGTATTGCAGGCTGACTCTGCCCACTGCCAGGAGTTCGATCCTGACTGGTTCAAGGTTGACTCAGCCTTCCATCCTTCCGAGGTGGGTAAAACAAGGACCCAGATTGTTGGCGGCAAGAGAATGACTCTGTAAACAGCTTAGAGGGGGCTGTAAGAGCACCATGAAGCGGTATATAAGCCTAAGTATTATTGCAATTGCTACATTGACCCTTCCCGAAGATCTCAATGAGGAATGGATTTTTGATCGGTATAAGAGGATGGGTTCCAACAAAAATTGATCCTGGAACAATCCGAGCTCTACCGGCTGGTAAGGAGCTTGCCAATAACACCCACATGGCGCCATGTGCTGTACCTAGTTTTGGAACAACCAGCTGCCTTGCTGTCAGAAGACGTGAGTCCTACAGTAGCTTCCTGATGCCCATATGGAGCTCTGGGTTCTTGGATATTTTTTTAATGCAGATTCAGAGGCTTTGGGGACAAGTTTGCTCACCCAGCCTGCAGAAAATGTCCCTTTGGATGCTGGAGAAGTAAGGGAGAAGGTTTGCTCATCCAGCATGTAGAAGCTGTTCATTGGATGGTGGTGAAGGACATTTCCATGGAAGGCTGGAATGTGTCTTCTTCTAGGGCATGTTTTCAGCTGGAAGACATTGGAAATCAAAAGAGGCTGGGAATCCAACCCCTTGAAGGTATTTTGCTCTGCAGTTTTCATAATTTTTTGTCTCCGGCCACGCTGATAGGAACACTAAGAGAAGCTGACGACCAACACACCTCGAGAAACTATTTTAAAAAAAGACTATTTCTGATTTATAAGGAAAGAAGGACTAGGGGTGACATGATAGCAATGTTCCAATATTTGAGGGGCTGCCCTAAAGAAGAGGGGGGGGGTCAATTTATCCTCCAAAGCACCTGAAGGCAAGACAAGAAGCAACGGATGGAAACTAATCAAAGAGGGGATCAAGCTGGAATTAAGGAGGAACAGTGAGGACAATTAACCAGTGGAACCAGTTCAGAAGTTGTAGGCGCTTCATCACTGGAGGTTTCTAAGAAGAGACTGGACAGCTATTTGTCTGAGATGGTCTAGGGTCTCCCGCTTGAGCAGGGGGCTGGACTAGAAGACCTCCAAGGTCCCTTTCCAGCTCTATGTTGATGGATGGATGGATGGATGGATGGATGGATGGATGGATGGATGGATGGATGGATTGAAGATAGGTCTAATTCAGGATGATATGCTTTACACTGTCCTGCCCCTATCATCTCAAAGTTTGATCCTGCTGAACAGATTCTCTGAAATATTGTTCACTCTGCTTTGTCTCAAAAACCAGGACATCCCTCAATCTAGAAAATGATGAGCAAAATTGTTGGGATTTGGAGTGAAGGTGCAGCCAAACCAATGACAGTTGAGGGAACGGTTGTTTTTGATGATCCACGCTAACTGACAGCCGTTCTCCCAAAAAGAAGGAACCGGGTGTGGAATAAGCAGAGGTTTATTTCTTTTCTGATGATAATCACTCTGCTAAACAAATAATTCCCTCAACACTGTCAAACTATTTACTAAATCTGCACTACTATTAATCTCCTCATCGTTCCCATCACCCATCTCTTTCCATTTATGACTGTATGAATATAACTTTGTTGCTTGTATCCTTACGATTTATATTGATATATTGACCATCAGTTGTGTTGTAAATGTTGTACCTTGATGAACGTATCTTTTCTTTTATGTACACTGAGAGCATCTGCACCAAGACAAATTCCTTGTGTGTCCAATCACACTTGGCCAATAAAATAAAAAAAAAATCTAAAGATCGATTTTAAAAATTAATACGTGAGCCTCTTTGAGAAGAGAAAGATGCTGTATTCTTCCACAGAGGAATTATTGAGTCTGTCATTTGCACCTCTATAACTGTCTGGTTCGGTTCTGCAACCCAACAAGAAAAACACAGACTTCAGAGGATAATTAGAACTGCAGAAAAAATAATTGCTACCAACCTGCCTTCCATTGAGGACCTGTATACTGCACGAATCAAGAAGAGGGCCGTGAAAATATTTACAGATCCCTCGCATCCTGGACATAAACTGTTTCAACTCCTACCCTCAAAACGACGCTATAGAGCACTGCACACCAGAACAACTAGACACAAGAACAGTTTTTCCCCGAAGGCCATCACTCTGCTAAACAAATAATTCCCTCAATACTGTCAAACTATTTACTAAATCTGCACTACTATTAATCTTCTCATCGTTCCCATCACCAATCTCTTTCCACTTATGACTGTATGACTGTAACTTTGTTGCTGGCAATCCTTATGATTTATATTGATATATTGACCATCAGTTGTGTTGTAAATGTTGTACCTTGATGAACGTATCTTGTCTTTTTATGTACACCGAGAGCATATGCACCAAGACAAATTCCTTGTGTGTCCAATCACACTCGGCCAATAAAAGAATTCTATTCTATTCTATCCATTGCATTTAGATAAAGGTAATATTTACAGAGAGAGAAGAGATGAAAATAAAGCAAGAGAGAGAGAGAGAATTCAAAAAATCCCTGGATCTTTTAAAGATTGTGGGTGGGAAAATGCTGGATTTTTAAAATCTCTAATTACTTCTGGGTTAATTAATTGGGAAATAAAGGGCTTAATTTAGAAGAAATAAGGAGAAGGGGGAAAAAGAGGGGAAGTTGATAAATGACTAGAATTCAGGGCAAAGAGTAAGATTAGATATACAACATAAATATAAGAAAGAAAATAAAAATGAGAGAGAAAAGGCAAAATATATTAATATAAAATGTGCATATAAAATGTGTTGGACGAGAACTAAAAAGTTGTATAAATTTGAAACCTGGCCAATATTCAGTTCACAAAAAATCTATTGTATGTTGGTGTGTGTGTTAAAAAATAAAAAATAAAATCTAAAAAATAATAAAAAATAATTACTTCTGGAGGTTTTTTTTCTTTCCTGTCTCCCCATTTTTGTTTCAAAAGAAAATGGTCCCTATTTTAAAAAAGGAAAAAGTCATTTTCTATTTCGCGAAAAGTCCTGCTTCTTTCTGGCCCATTTTTAAAAATGGGGGGAGGGCTGGGTTCGCTTCCTAACTTCAAAGTACTCTAATCACTGTGTGGAGGAAAAGTTTAGTCACCTGCATCTCTCCCCCCCCCCTGTACTTCTGATCCCCATGGAAACGTTTTGCAAATGATTTGCAGAGAATCAAATTCAGAATCAAAAGTAGAGGATGGCTGGAAGGTACTAAGGCAACCGTATTGCAAGAAACTCAAACCACTCATTTCAAAAAGAGGAGAGTCGTAAAGGAAAAAGAAAGAAAGAAAGAAAGAAAGAAAGAAAGAAAGAAAGAAAGAAAGAAAGAAAGAAAGAAAGAAGGAAGGAAGGAAGGAAGGAAGGAAGGAAGGAAGGAAGGAAGGAAGGAAGGAAGGAAGGAAGGAAGGAAGGAAGGAATCAACCTAACAACTTATTGCTGTCTCTTATGGGAATGGAGATTTTGCAGTATCCTTCCCCTGCCATGCCCACCAAGCCCCGCCACGCCACGCCAGACAGAACCCGTAGTTACAAAAAATTTGAATTTCACCACTGGTGACAGGTAACCTAGTTACCTGCTTGTTGGGCAGTTCTTGGGACCCACAAGCTGGGACAGGAGGCATGGGGTTGTTCCCCAAGGATTTGGGCATGGTGGTTGATCAAGCCAGGTTTAGCAGTTAAGTCGCAAGTTTAGGGGGTCTTATGAAAAGGCAGCTCTTTAGAAGGCCAGAAAGATCCGGAAGAGGAAACTCAAAAACTTTGGTCACCTAATGAGAAAGAAGGACTCCTTGGAGAAGAGCCTAATGCTGGGAACGATGGAGGGCAAAAGAAGGAGGGGATGGCAGAGAACGAGGTGGCTGGATGGAGTCACTGCAGCAGTAGGCATGAGTTTAAATGGACTCCAGAGGATGGTAGAGGCCAGGAAGGCCTGGAGGAACGTTGTCCATGGGGTCACGATGGGTCAGACATGACTTCACAACTAACAACAACAACAATGAAAAGGCAGCAAATTGGAATTGATCCTTAGGAAGTTTCCGATTTCTGAAATGTTTGGGTCAGGTTGGTGTTTTAACAGGCAAATAATCTGGGCAGGTTTTATTTATACGATCCTGACTCTTATGCCAAGGATCCCTTGATCATGGATATTTCCACATTTCCAAGCTCACCAGGAAGACTCGAAATATATTAGTAATATTGGGTCAGAAGCTCCAAATTTTCTTCTCCCGCCCCCCACCCCCGCCCAAGGAGAAACCACAAGTGACATGAAGTCCCCAAGTGGTAACATTTTGCCTGTGTTGGATCCCGAAGTTTAGGATCTCTCTCTCTCTCCCCAAATGTCTCTTCTATCCGTTTTCTATCCCAGTGTCCATTTTTTGCATCTGCAGCCTGCATAAAACTCCTCGAAAAAGTTTGCTTTTTAAAACAAAAACCAAAAACCTGCCGGTTCACAAACAGGTAAGAAATCTTTTGCTTCAATTCCCCACCCCCACCCCCGGACATTTCTACCAATGCGATGCTTTTTCTCCAGGCATAGAGAAAAGGAGTATGGGATGAAAAAACTGATATGACCCAGACGAGGAAAACAAGCACAGACAAAATACATTCCCCCCCACCCCCCCCCCGCTCCAAATTCCGCAAAGTTGACTTTTGGTTTGTGGCATCTAAGTTTTTGTTTTGTTTTTATTTATTTATTTATTTACATTTATATCCCGCCCTTCTCCGAAGACTCAGGGCGGCTTACAGTGTATAAGGCAATAGTCTCATTCTATTTGTATATTTTACAAAGTCAACTTATTGCCCCCCCAACAATCTGGGTCCTCATTTTACCTACCTTATAAAGGATGGAAGGCTGAGTCAACCTCGGGCCGGGCTTGAACCTGCAGTAATTGCAGGCTGCTGTGTTCTAATAACAGGCTTCTAACAGCCTGAGCTATTACGACCCAAGTTTACAATTCCTGGGAAACATGGTTGGAGATCTGACCGTTCCTGGAATTCTTCTTCTGTTTTCAAGAAACAGATCAGAAGGGATGATGGGGGGGGAGGGAGAGGAAATAGCAGGCTGCTAATAAAAGCGCCAGAAATGATCGGATCTGGCCTTCTCAAATATGCCTTTCCTTCGGGTCCTGCATTGTGGGGGGAGGGCACGGGGGGGGCAAGCCCCTCCCAGATGCTCCACTTTAACCTAAACAGAAGGATGATCAGAGTCATCTTCTCAGTTTGGTTCTAACCCTTCAGCTGCCATCCAACAGGTAAGGCTGCAATCCATCCAATCTTTAGTTCCTTCATAGTTTCACCCTAGGATAGGATGGGATGGGATGGGATGGGATGGGATGCAGAATAGAAGAGAAGAGAAGAGAAGAGAAGAGAAGAGAAGAGAAGAGAAGAGAACAGAACAGAACAGAACAGAATAGAATAGAATAGAATAGAATAGAATAGAATGCAATATGGGTAGGGTAGGGTAGGAGAGAGGAGAGGAGACTGAAGGATAGATAGGATAGGGTAGGATAGAATAGAATGCAGGAGAGGAGAGGAGAGGAGAGGAGACTGAAGGATAGATAGGATAAGATTAGAATAGAATAGAATAGAATAGAATAGAATAGAATAGAATAGAATAGAATAGAATAGAATAGAATAGAATAGAATAGAATAGAATAGAATGCAATATGGGTAGGGTAGGGTAGGAGAGAGGAGAGGAGAGGAGACTGAAGGATAGATAGAATAGAATAGAATAGAATAGAATAGAATAGAATAGAATAGAATAGAATAGAATGCAATATGGGTAGGGTAGGGTAGGGTAGGAGAGAGAGGAGAGGATGCAGGATAGCTAAGGTAGGGTAGGGTAGGATAGAATAGAATAGAATAGAATAGAATGAATAGAATAGAATAGAATAGAACAGAACAGAACAGAATCGAATAGAATAGAATAGAATAGAATAGAATGCAATATGGGTAGGGTACGGTAGGAGAGAGGAGAGGAGAGGATGCAGGATAGCTAAGGTAGGGTAGGAGAGAGGAGAGGATGCAGGATAGCTAAGGTAGGGTAGGAGAGGAGAGGAGAGGAGAGGAGACTGAAGGATAGATAGGATAAGATATAGAATGGAATAGAATAGAATAGAATAGAATAGAATAGAATAGAATAGAATAGAATAGAATAGAATAGAATAGAATAGAATAGAATGCAATATGGGTAGGGTAGGGTAGGAGAGAGGAGAGGAGAGGATGCAGGATAGCTAAGGTAGGGTAGGGTAGGATAGAATGCAGGAGAGGAGAGGAGAGGAGAGGAGACTGAAGGATAGATAGGATAAGATATAGAATGGAATAGAATAGAATAGAATAGAATAGAATAGAATAGAATAGAATAGAATAGAATAGAATAGAATGCAATATGGGTAGGGTAGGGTAGGGTAGGAGAGAGGAGAGGAGAGAATGCAAGATAGCTAAGGTAGGGTAGGGTAGGATAGAATATAGGATAGGATAGGATAGGATAGGATAGGATAAGAGAAGAGACTGAAGGATAGATAGGATAAGATATAGAATAGAATAGAATAGAATAGAATAGAATAGAATAGAATAGAATAGAATAGAATAGAATAGAATAGAATAGAATAGAATAGAATAGAATGAAGGATATATAGGATAGGATGCTGAATAGCATAGGATAGGGTAGGATAGCATACTGTAGGATCGGATCGCATCGGACCTGGTTAGCTTGGGGTTCTAAATTGGACTGGGAAGTAAAAGGAGAAGAAAATAAGTAAAATCTCAGAAGGACCCCATTAGTAAACCTGTTTCTTGCGGTTGCCAAGAAAACGGAATGAATCCCCTAGCAACCGAATCTCTTCCACAATTAATTTTCCTTTTTTAAAAAAAAATAAAAGAGCAACATTTCAGAGCTCTTAGACAAGGGGGCTGCTTCCCCCACCCCGCCATCTTCATCCTCTAGGATTGCTTTCCTTCTTTGGTTGGGGTCCCTGAAAGTCCTGCGTCCCATTCAGGATTTATTCTGATGGGCCCATTTCCTTGATCGGGGTGGGGGCAGGGGAGAGGTGGAGGTGGGAACCCAAATGAAGCCCACCTTTCCTGTCAAAATAAAATACAATACAAAAAAAAATGCCCTGCGTTTAAGCCAAGAAATCCGGCGCCAGTAAAACTTGCAAATAAGGCAGCTTAAGAGAAAAGAGGGGAGGGGTCTCCCCTCTGCCTCTCCTCCTCCTCCTCCTCCTCCTCCTCCTGCGCCCCCTCCCCAAGAACTTTTCTCACCTGGCATAGCGCGTCTTCTGAAAATCCAGCAGTCTGGAGATAAACATGGTGAGATTTCCATCAGCTTCGCAGTTTCGGAGCGGGAGGTGGGGGGCCAAAGGGCGGGAGGGGGGTCCCTTACAGACACCCCCGGCATCCGGGTCGAAAGGGCAGGGTCTCCGCGCCCAGCGGGGTCTCCCCTAAGCCGCCCATCGCCCATCGCCGCCTCCCAGCCGCGGAATGAATGAATGGAGTTGGTAGGACCGGCTGGGGAAGATCAGACGCCCGTGGCGGGGGGTGGGCGGGGCGGGGGGGGGTGAGTGGGAAGGGAAGGGGTGTTAATTGGCCCGGTGGGCAGGGAGGGGCATTCTTCCCCCCACCCACCCACCCTAGAGGAGAAATAGGAATGGAAGGCTAAAGAGGACAAGAAAGGAAGTCCCTCGGGTGACCCCCCCCACCCTTCCTAATCCCTGTTGCATGGAAAGGAGGAGGAGGAGGAGGAGGAGGAAAGGTGACTGGGAAGCGGCTGGGTGGGGAGGGGGAAACGGGGTGGGTGGGGGGCCCGTGTCAGAGGCAGGGTCTGCAACTCCGAGCCTTAAAGAGAGCAAGGGAGGTGAGGAAGACGAAAGGGCGATGGGATTTGGGTGGGGAGAATTTGCGGGGCACCATAGCTAAGGGGGCAGGGGGGAACAGGTGAGTGGGTGGGGAGGAGAGAGAGGAAGACCAAGGGGGTCGGGGTGGGGGGGTATGTGCGGGGAGGGGGAGGGAGAGAACCAAAAAAAAAACCCAAAAAACCCCAGTCCCTTAAAGTCGTTGGAGAGGTCTCGCCCGAACGCCTGTTGAGTAAGCCTGCTTGAGCCAAGCTATAAATATCGCCGCCGCGCTCGCCTCGCTCGCTCCCGCGGATCAAATAGCAGATTTCCAAATACAATTCAGTCCGCGGGGAGATTTGGGGGGTGGGGGGAGAGGGGAGGGAGGGAGGGGAGGGGAAGGGAAGGGAAATGATTTGCCTTCTCCACTCTTTTCTTTTTTTATTATTATTAATAAAAACTTTTTTATTTTTTTAAAACACACATACATCAAACAATCTTCAATCCAAATAGGTTGCCTTGATGGGTTGGTCGTCAGTCTTTGTACAGATCACCATGTTCGTTACAACTAATTCATCGATCTTATTTTTTTTATCAATATAATATATCTCTCAACATTTTAATCAATCTCAATTTAAGAATAACATTTCATTCTCTCTATTCTAATCAGCTTTCTTAATTTAATGTTAAACATCTCCTACCTCATTCCGTAAACTCCATCAGCTCTTTTCATTGTAAGAACTTGGTTCCTTTTCTGGGATTATCTACAACTCTGAAGTGGGCTTCTGTTACATTTTGAGGGATTGCCTTCTTACTAGGAAGGGCAGCCTGACCCACATTGTTAGCCTGGAGGCACTGTGCCGTGGGGCTGAGTGTGGAGGGTGGGGTCTGGGGGCAAGGTTTATGAGCTAGTGTTGGTTGGGTGCCATCAGCGCTGGAGTTTGAGGCCAACCTCCCTGGGTTGTTTCCTCCATCTTCCTCCCTCCCTCTTTTCCTTCCTTCCTTCCTTCCTTCCTTCCTTCCTTCCTCCCTCCCTCCCTCCCTCCCTCCCTCCCTTCCTTCCACTGTGTGGAGGAGTGAGTGAGGGATTGCTAGACTGGCTGGGAAACTGTCACGGAATAGCACAGGTTAAGTGACCCATGCCACATTTGTTATGACCTTTTGAGCCACGGTTGTTAAATGAATCACGGCAGCTGTCAGTAAATCACACAGCAGTCCTCCTTTGACTTTGCTTTTTGGAAGCCCCTGAGAAAGTTGCAAATGTCTATCACGTGATCTTGAGCAAGGCTGGCTGGGGAATTCTGGGAGTTGAAGTCCACAGGTGTTAAAAAGTTGCCAAGGTTGGACACCCTTTGTCTTAAAGGCTCAATATTTATTTATCTATCAATCAGTCAATCAATCAATTGTGTTTTGGCATTGTCCATCTCCCTCCTAGAGGGACATTATCTCTGGCACTTCCACCATGCCTCCAAGTCAAGAATGCAGGATTAATGGGTTCCGTCTTGCTTGCAAGCCGCATCTTAGTTGGCCAACACAAGGCAGGGCTAAGATTGAGCCAGAGCTGGGCCAGAAGGATGTTTCTTAACTTCTCAAAGTTGCACAAACCGAGTTTCAGGGCTGTTTGTTGCTTTCTGGGCTCCCAGTTTCCATCTGCAGCCGATTATGCGGGCAGACGCGGGATATAAATGTCCATCAATAAACGTGAGCCACCGGTTGTCCTTCTTTTTCTTTCAGGCGTCCATCTGGCCCGGCTTCTCAAATCCATAGGATACGATAATCGGATCCCCCACCCCGACGTCAGTCAGGAGATTTGGCTGCTTTCGTCCTGAGCTGCTGAAGAACAAAAAAACAACAACAACCCTTTTGGGAGTACCAGACTTGGAAAATGATGTCGTCTCCCCCTCACAGTCTTTCCCACTCTCACGACCGAGAGGGTTCCGGGGTGCCTCTTCTCTGCGCCTTCGCTTGGCTTTTCAAATTGCAAAACGAAATGGGTTCAAAGCTGAGTGCGGGGGGGGGAGGGGGAGAGGGTTGGCAGGATTGTGGGGAGGGGGGATTGGATGGAAGCACCGTTCCCATCCATTCAACAAAAACAGGTCAGCGTTCACTTGGCGAGACAAGCCAGAGAAGAGGGAGCGAATAGTTATGAAACGGCCCCAGCCAACAACA
This sequence comes from Ahaetulla prasina, assembly GCF_028640845.1. Classification (NCBI taxonomy): domain Eukaryota; kingdom Metazoa; phylum Chordata; class Lepidosauria; order Squamata; family Colubridae; genus Ahaetulla; species Ahaetulla prasina. The sequence goes on along the minus strand of NC_080552.1, from coordinate 20,456,484 downwards.
TTTCGGGCTGCTGTTATGGAGATCTAGTTTAATTATCCTTTCCCCTCCCTCCCTCTTTCTCCTTCCGTCTTTCCTTCTTTCCTTCCTCCCCCCACCTCTCCCCATATCATTCTTCCTCCCTTCCTCCATCCCTTCCACCTTCCTCTTTCCTCCCTCTCCTCTTTCCTTTCATCCTCCCTTCCTCCGTGCCCTCCACCTCCCTCCCTCTCTTCCGAATAACAAGAGTTAGAAGGGACCTTCAAGGTCTTGCAGTCCAACCCACTGCTCAAGGAGAAGATCCCTATAACATTCTGGATAAATGACTGACCGACCTCTTCTTAAAAAGCTCCAGTGTTGCCTGACCAACCTTCCTTCCTTCCCTCCCTCCCTCCCCTCCTTTCCTCCTATTCTCTCCTTCCTTCCTTCCTTCCTTCCTTCCTTCCTTCCTTCCTTCCTTCCTTCCTTCCTTCCCTCTCTCCTATTCTCCCTTCCTTCCCTCCCTCCTATTCTCGCCTTCCTTCCTTCCCTCCCTCCCTCCCTCCTATTCTCTCTTTCCTTCCTTCCTTCCCTCCTATTCTCCTCCCTCCCTCCCTTCCCTCCCTCCTATTCTCGCCTTCCTTCCTTCCTTCCTTCTTTCCCTCCCTCCTATTCTCTCCTTCCTCCCTCCCCCTCTTCCCTCCCTCCTATTCTCGCCTTCCTTCCTTCCTTCCCTCCCTCCCTCCCTTTGATAAGGAACAATTCCTTATCAACGTCTGTTTAATGGGATTCATTATAGCCTCCTTTTAAAATTGGAAGAGAAAGAAGGTTTATGAAGGCTTGAGAGAATGGGAAACTACTGCGGGGGGGGGGGTTACCAAATGGGGGGGAGGGGGGAAATCCAATGAAATGACATTCCAATAGAAGAGAATATCTATAGCTCAGGATTGCTCTCTGAGCTGGGTTGTTTTGCTCGACTATGTTTCATTACCCCAACGAGATATCATCAATCCTCATCATGTTACCTCGCTGGGTAATGAAACATCTACAGGTAAACAACCCAGCTCAGAAATGACATTGTAGGATCAGAGCCGGGTTTATCTGAAGGAGCCTTTAAATCCTACCAAAGGTTGGCTTGGGACAATCTTATTTTTGTTCTCTGATTACATAGCTTTGAGTTTCAAATGGACGGAGAATAGCTTTTGGCTACCGTAACCACCTTTTGTTTTTATCAGCAAAACAATGGAACGGGGTGATATTTCCCAACCTTGTGAATTCCCGTTTCTCTTTGTAACTCAAAGACTCAAAAATTCATGTGCGAGAGAGACGGATGTCAGCTTTTTAGGATAAATCTGGAATTTTGTAATGGGCAAAGAAATATCGATAAGGAAGAATGCCTATAACTCAGGGATGAAATGAGGGGCCCCTGGTGCTCTCCGAACTTGCTTGTTTTCTGACAGATGTTTCATGACCCAACTAGGTAACACCATCACTGCTAGAAGGGAGTTGGGTATGTGGAGAGGAGGAGGAGGAGGAGGGGGAGGAGGAGGAGGAGGAGGAACTGTGGGGCCCTTGGTGCTCTCTGAGCCCGGTGGTTTTCTTGCAGATCTTTCATGACCCAACTAGGTAACACCATCACTGCTAGAAGGGAGTTGGGTATGTGGAGAGGAGGAGGAGGAGGAGGAGGAGGAGGAGGAGGAGGAGGAGGAACTGTGGGGCCCTTGGTGCTCTCTGAGCTTGGTGGTTTTCTTGCAGATCTTTCATGACCCAAACTAGGTAACACCATCACTGCTAGAAGGGAGTTGGGTATGTGGAGAGGAGGAGGAGGGGGAGGAGGAGGAGGAGGAGGAGGAGGAGGAGGAGGAGGAGGAGGAACTGTGGGGCCCTTGGTGCTCTTGGTGGTTTTCTTGCAGATGTTTCATGACCCAACTAGGTAACACCATCAGTGCTAAAAGAGAGTTGGGTTTGTGGGGGGGGAGGAGGAGGAGGTGGGGGGAGGGGGAGGATTGTGGGGTCCTTGGTGCTCTCTGAGCTTGGTGGTTTTCTTGCAGATCTTCCATGACCCAAACTAGGTAACACCATCAGTGCTAGTGAATAAATAATATGGCTGAGGAAGATTGAAAGATATTCAAAAGGACCTTAGTTAAAAAGCTGGCAATTTAACCGTAATCAGTGGACAGAATAGATTCAAAACTAGAACGTGCTGAATTTTTTTTCACCGTCTTTCTCTTTTTAATGACATTTTCTCCGCTGGTCCATCAAGACTCATACAACATTCCCCTCCCCCCATCCTGAGACCAGTAGTTCATGGCGGCCAGGAGGATCAGCTCTTTCTCATATTCCAATTAATCCTGACGGAGCTCAGATAATAATACCCGTCTGCTTTTATGACTAATGCTGCTTCCGCGCTGCCCTGCTAAATCTCCTGAGACTCAATTACGTCCGCCGTCTCCGGGTCCACCATCTCTTCAAAAGCCATAAAGATGACGTGGGTGGTCCTCAACTTACGACCGCAACGGAGCCCAAAATATCCGTTGCTAAGCGAGACAGTTGTGAGGTTTTACCCCGTTTTGTGACCTTTCTTTCCACAGTTGTTAAGGGAATTGCTGCTGTTGTTACATTAGTTTAGCATCAACCTTGTGAGCTCTGAAGCTTCCTCTTCCTGCTGTGATTAATATGTGTGTGTGTGTGTGTGTGTGTGTATGTGTGTGTCTCTGCAGAATTGGTGTTGTGGCCCGCAGAGTCGGACAGGTTGGGGAGGAACAAGGACCAGTCCTGGGGGCTGGGGAAAGCTCGGACGAGGGCTCTGCATCGGAGGCAGAGAGAGAGCTAGACAGCAGTGAGGCAGAGAAGCTGGGCAGAACCTTGTGAGAAAATTTAAGAGAAACTTTAGGTTTTCTATTCGGAAAATAGAAATCCTCCGAATACAACAAAATACCTTATGCCACCAGACTTGAAATCCTGGGTTTAGAAAACTTAGAACTCCGCCGCCTGCGACAGGACCTGTGTTTAACTCATAGAATCATCTATTGCAATGTCCTTCCTGTTAAAGACTACTTCAGCTTCAATCACAACAATACAAGAGCAAACAATAGATTTAAACTTAGGACTGGCATAGAATTTTAGACTTTTTATTCGGCTTTTAATTGTACTTAGTGGGTTTTACTGTTTTAAATATATTTTAATCTGGGCCAAATTTAATAAGTTTTTTAAATATTGTTTTATCTTGTATTTATGTATTGTTGTTTTGTTTTTATCTGGCTGTGAACCGCCCTGAATCCTTCGGGAGAAGGGCGGTATAAAAATTTAAATAAATAAATAAATGTTAACCGCTTCAATCTTGATTGCAGAAAATATGTCTTCTGTAGCCGAGTTGTTAATGCTTGGAACACATTACCTGACTCTGTGGTCTCTTCTCAAAATCCCCAAAGCTTTAACCAAAAACTGTCTACTATTGACCTCACCCCATTCCTAAGAGGTCCGTAAGGGACGTGCATAAGAGCACAAACGTGCCTACCGTTCCTGTCCTATTGTTTTCTTTCATTATATCCAATTAATATAGTTATTGCATGCTTATGCTTATATATATATGCTTATATATTATATAGTTACTTTCATGCTTATGCTTATATATATACTGTTGTGACAAAATAAATAAAATAAAATAAATAAAATTGGCTTTGGGCGACAATCTCCAGTTGAGTGTCTGGGAATTGGGTGAAAATATCCAGATTTTTTCAAAAACTGGACGCATCTGGAACCTGGAGAACCCCAAAGCTGTTCCATTCTGGATGAGGGCCCCAAGGTCGTCCGGGATGAGGAAGACCTGGGATAAATAGCCTTGGTTGTAAGGGCAGGAGAGGAACTGAATGGAAAAGACATTACTATTTTTAAAACCGGGACACGGTTGCCGGGGCAACCAGCATCTGAAGCAGGCGATAAGATGATGGCAGAACGTGCAAAGGTGGCGGCAGGGGGACATGGTGGGAGGGGTCAGAGGTCATTTCCAGGTGGACAAGCGTAATCCCCTGGCTGTCCCTTGGGAGAAATAATCTCGCCTCCCAAGGTCCAATAAACTTAGTGGACAGCTTTTTTGGGTGGGAGGGGGAGGAACTTCCTTCAGAATGGTTGCAGGAACTGGGTAGGTCTAGTTTAATGAAAAGAAGGACTAGGGGGGACATGATAGCAGTGTCCCAGTATCTCAGGGGCTGCCCCAAAGAAGAGGGAGTCAAGCTATTCTCCAAAGCACCTGAGGGTAGAACAAGAAGCAATGGGTGGAAACTAACCAAGGAGAGAAGCAACCTAGAACTAAGGAGAAATTTCCTGACAATGAGAACAATTAATAAGTGGAACAATTTGCCTCCAGAAGTTGTGAATGCTCCAACTCTGGAAGTTTTTAAGAAGAGGTTGGATAACCATTTGTCTGAAGTGGTGCAGGGTTTCATGCCTAGGCAGGGGGTTGGACTAGAAGACCTCCAAGGTCCCTTCCAACTTTGTTATTCTGATTTTTTTGTTTACATTTTTCTGTAAGGCCAATGAGTCAACTCAGTGTTCCCTCCTGCCATTCAACGGCATCATGGTGTGGTTACGGTCCCAATCAATTTTGGAGAAAGCTGGCATGATTTCAAACCCCGCCCTCTGCCAATAAACACAGGTGGTCCTCACCTTACGACCGCAATTGAGCCCCAGATTTCTGTCACTGAGCGAGGCATTTGTGAAGGGAGTTTTGCCCCATTTTACGACCTCTCTTGCCGCAGTCGCTAAGTCAATTGTTAAGTTAGGAATACAGTTGTTAAGTCAATCTGGCTTCCCAATGAACTTGGCTTGTAAGAAAGTTGCAAAAGGGGAATCGCAGGACACTGCGACCGTCGTAAATACGAGTCAGTTGCCAAAGCATCTGAATTTTGATCAGGTGACCTTGAGGAGACTTTAATGGTTGTAAGTCACTTTTTTCAGTGATGTTACAACTTCAAATGGTCACTAAACCAACTGTTGCAAGTCAAGGACTTCCTGCGGGTCCATTTTACAGATGGAAATGATGGGAGTTCTTACTTAGTCCAGCTTTATGCCAAGGGGTTATTATTACTCGCGTGCATTGAAGGATTAGAGCTATTTATCTAATTAAATTTATAAGCCACCCATTTCAGTGATTCTGATGCTACCTCACCTGGCAAAGGGAAGTAGAATATAAATGCGTAAAATCCACGAATCAACTATTGGTCGTGAGAAGAGCGATGGAGAACGCAGATCTTCCCATGCGATTTGTAAGCGTTAAAAACTACATCGGGGAGAGGGGTTCCCCCCCGCCTCTTGTTTGGGTTTACAGCTCATCTTGATCAGAGAACAAAATAATTGCAATTAACTTAGGAAAAGAAGATAAATTATGCCAGATGGGGGTTTATTAACACCTGGAACTGCAAACGCCAAAGGAATTACACCCAGGTTATTCCTTATTACCAAGATTTGATTGCTGTTTTGGCGGGGGGAGGGGACATCATAAACCGAGTTTCTTCGGTATTCTTAAGAAATCTTCTTGAGGAGCGAACAATTGTAAAGCCAAATTCTACAAGAAATTCACAATATATGTTCCAAAAATCCCGGAACCTTGCCTTCTTATATTCTCGGTGTAACTCCATATATTTACAGATCCCTCACATCCTGGACATAAACTGTTTCAAATCCTATCCTCAAAACAATGCTATAGGCACTGCACACCAGAACAACTAGACACAAGAACAGTTTTTTCCCGAAGGCCATCACTCTGCTAAACAAATAATTCCCTCAACATTGTCAAACTATTTACTAAATCTGCACTACTATTAATCTTCTCATCCTTCCCATCACCAATCTCTTTCCACTTACGACTGTATGACTGTAACTTTGTTTCTGGCAATCCTTATGATTTATATTGATATATTGACCATCATTTGTGTTGTAAATGAAGGTATTTTTTCTTTTATGTACGCTGAGAGCATATGCACCAAGACAAATTCCTTGTGTGTCCAATCACACTTGGCCAACAAAAAATTCTGTTCTATTCTATTCTACTGTACAAATAGTGGGACTTTTATCCCACCTGCCTGCTATATTATTTGTTTGTTTGTTTATTAGATTTACCTCATGTTTTCCACATACGTCTCTGCACTATCCACCACCATTTGACACAACTCTGAATAGAATAGAATAGAATTTTATTCTGAACAGTTTACAAAAGGCAACCATACAAACGTAGCAAAACTATAGAATAAGGGCCTGGCAAATTCAGCCAGTGGTTGTTAAAAGACCAAATTTAACATTCGGTAGGAACACAACTTTTTGAAAACCATTTGATTTTTTTCTGTGTCGGTGAGGACAAAATAGATGATTAGGTTAAGTTAAACGGATATGAAGAACGGTTGCAGGAACTGGGCATGGCTAAGTCTAGTGAAGAGAAGGACCAGGGGAGACAGGATAGCAGTCTTCCAATATTTGAGGGGCTGCCGCAAAGAGGAGGGGTCAAGCTATTTTCCAAAGCACCTGAAGGCCAGACAATGGATGGAAACTGAAAGAGGAGAGATTCAACCTGGAAATAAGGAGGAATTTTCTGACGGTGAGAACAATCAACCGATGGAACAGAAGTTGCCTTTGGAAGTTGTGGGAGCTTCATCCCTGGAAGCTTTCAAGAAGAGGCTGGACTGCCATTTGTCAGAAATGGTGTAGGGTCTCCTTCTCGGGTGGGGGGGAGGTTGGACTAGATGACCTACAAAGTCCCTTCCAACTCTGTTAATCTGATCAGATTTAAACATAAAATCCCCCCCCAAAAAACTCGGCCTCGGCTTCAAACTGTGATGCAATCTAGATTTTTGAATCCTGAAATGTTGCAAGTTTCAAAAATTTTATCTGCATCTACCTGGGTGAAGAACCCGTTGGTGGATGCGAGACTTCCTGCTGTTTGTTATCTCCTTGTGAAGAGACACTTACTCTTAGCAAAATACTATGCTGGACTTCACACCTCTGGTTCTAAAAACCATTTTATTTGATTATTGCCTCTGCCCTCTGGTGCCCATTGCCAGAACTGCAGTCTAAAGCGCATCTCCAAGGATCTCTCTAGGAGCATTTTTTTTTTTGTCACAACAGTATACACAAACAAATGTCATAGATAAAACAGCATATCTTGAAGAATATATATATATATATATAATTAAAATTATGCATCAACTATATTAATTGGATATAATGAAGGGAACAATAAGACAGGAACGGTAGGCACATTTGTGCTCTTATGCACGCCCCTTATAGTCCTCTCAGGAATGGGGTGAGGTCAATAATACACAGTTTTTGGTTGAAGATTTTGGGATTATGAGTAGAGACTATGGAGTCAGGTAATGAGTTGAAATTTGAAATTTATTTATTTTGTCATAACAATATATGTAGGTATCATACAAAAAGATTATATAGTATATAAACACATATATGAGTAAATATAAGGAGGTATAAGCATATATATAGGAAGAAGAAAAGGGAAAAAAAACAATAGGACAGAAACGGTAGGCACGTTTGTGCGCTTATGCACGCCCCTTATGGTCCTCTTAGGAATGGGGTGAGGACAATAGTAGAAAGTTTTTGGTTAAAGCTTTTAGGATTATGAGAAGAGACCACAGAGTCAGGTAAAGTATTCCAAGCACTGATGATTCTGTTACAGAAGTCATATTTTCTGCAATCTAGATTAAAGCGGTTGACATTAAGTTTAAATCTATTAGTTGCTCTAGTATTATTGCAATTAAAGCTGAAGTAGTCTTTGACAGGAAGGACATTACAATAGATGATTCTGTGAGTTAAACTTAGGTCTTGTCGAAGGCGACGGAGTTCCAAGTTTTCTAAGCCTAGGATTTCAAGTCTGGTGGGATAAGGTATTTTATTGTTTTCAGAGGAATGGAGAACTCTTCTTGTAAAATATTTCTGGACACGTTCAATTGTATTGATGTCAGAGATGTGGTGAGGGTTCCAAACAGGTGAGCTGTATTCTAGAATTGGTCTAGCAAATGTTTTATATGCTCTGGTTAGTAGTGTGGTATTTTTGGAAAAGAAGCTACGCAAGATTAGGTTTACAACTCTTAGAGCTTTTTTTGCTATGTAGTTGCAGTGGGCTTTGGCACTTAGATCATTTGACATGAAAATTCCAAAATTTAACGGGATGGGGGTCGTCTGTAAGGTAATGTCCATCTAGTATGTATTTAGTTTTTGGGTTCTTTTTTCCTATATGTAAGACCGAGCATTTGCTGGTTGAAATTTGCTGGTTGAAATGAAGTTCCAAGCATTAACCAAGCATATTGGTCAACTCATTGGTAGAGTAACCACGTGGCCCTTAGAAAAGATTGGGCCTCTGTGGCTCAGACTGGTAAAACAGTCTGTTATTAACAGCAGCTGCCTGCAATTACTGCAGGTTCAAACCCCACCAGGCCCAAGGTTGACTCAGCCTTCCATCCTTTATAAGGTAGGTAAAATGAGGACCCAGATTGTTGGGGGCAATAAGTTGACTTTGTATATAATATACAAATGGATGAAGACTATTGCTTGACATAGTGTAAGCCGCCCTGAGTCTTCAGAGAAGGGCGGGATATAAATGCAAATTAAAAAAAAAAAAAGATATCCAAGTGCTGTGTGATGGGTCTATTTGTCAATCCTGAATTTGATTGGGGTGTGGGATTGTTTGTATCCTTGGATAGTATGACATGAATTCAGTTCGACACAGTTTGGAGCTAAGGGAGGATGGAGCCTTCAGCCAAAACGTCATAGTTAGCCAATGAGTCAAGCACATTCCAACTGCTAGCTGACCAGAGGAGGAGGAGGAGGAGGAGGAGAAGTCACCAAGCAACCAGCTCCCATCCTGGTTGGACAAAGTGACAGTTTGTTTTGGGAACTTGAGAAACTGAAACTTATATCGGGGTGAAAAGCCCGGGAACTTCAGTACCAGCTTTTCACCAGTTAGTGCCAAAATGGCGTATCTAAATAAATTTGTTTTTTGAGAAAACGGAATGCCTTCGAGTTCGATTTGTGATGGATGCCTTACTTGGAACCTGACATTCTTTCTATGAAGATCTGAACTGTGCTAGCCATGGTAGGCTCTGCGTTAGTCGAAGGAAGCAAAAGTTGGATGAAGCAGGATAGGAAAAGTATTGGCGCCTTTGACCTTTGGTGTTGGAAAAGGTCCTTGAGATGACCACGGGCAGTCAAGAAAACAACCAAATTCAAAATTCTCACTCAAGATTACAAATGACCAGGCTCAAATTATCCTCCTTTGGATACATTATGTGAAGACCCAGGTCTCTGGAGGAGACTGGGATGGTGGGAAAGTTGGAAGGGGACAACCAGATGTCAGTTTTGGACGGTTTTGTGTTTTTTTTTGCTTCTTAACTGCCATATATTTTAGCGGGGGAAGTTGGGAGGGGGTTGTTGTTGGAGCAGTAGAAAGTTAGTCATAACAACATTCCGTTCTCAAGGACTTTTGCGTGCGTCTGATATAGACTGCCTGAAGATCGTATGCAATTGAGTGTGAAGAGTTGATTGGACAATGTGATGAACTTGTGAGTGTGGGGCAGGGCTGTGAACTGTCAACTGGGTGTGGAAAACCTGGAAGCTTTCAGTTTCGGGTTTTTCCCAAGTGTGCTAACACGACATCTCTAATAAATTGGAACATTGAAGAACCTCAAGCCTCAGAGTTTTATTTCGTTGGGGGTGTTCTTTGGAACCCTGACACCAGGTGGAGGAACTCGGTGGGTGTGGGACTTTTGGAAAACCAGGTTAGAGACAAATCTTCATGGTGAAAACTTATGTGGCTGATAGGAGTTAAATGTGACTTGATGGTACATCGCCAGTCCAGTAACAACAGTCTGCACTGCCCCTCTTCCTTATCAACTAATGATCTTGAGATGTTAGCTGGAGGTCCTTCTGCCTGCTACGTCCAACGGGTCCCTCACCTGTGAGATACAGGTGATATTTCAGCACCAAAAATGGATGCCATCCAGGTAAAATGTGTTTCGAAATGAAGCTTTACGAAGCCTTTCTCTATGTCCAGGGAAATCAGGTTGGCCGACGAAGCAGAACCAGAGACTGGGAAATTAATAAGCCTTTTGTGTTTCTGTACACATACAAAACACACACACCACAAATCTCTTTTGATTCAATTTTCTGGCTGTTTCATTTCCCTTCTCTTCCGCCACCATCTGTTGTCCTTCATGCAAACCGATCTTGGCATCCTCCGAAGAGACTCAGGGCAAGCAGCAAATCTCTTCGCCTTTATCGGCTAATGGGAGACAGCACTAATTGGAGCCCAAAGAAGGCCTCCCGACTCACCTTCTGGTCTGGCCCTTTTGCTAATCTAAACTAATGAGAAAATGAGCTTAGAAATGGCCTTACGATTTCCTAACACCCTTGATTTTGTCTGAAGGGGAGAGGAAAAAAAAATTTGCCTGCAAGAAGCATCATCTTTATCGCAGAAATAAAACGTTCCGCTGCAGTTGGGTTAAATAAACCTCTTCTAATTTGCTTCTCCAATGAAATTGCAAGAAGAGTAAAATGAGTATTATTATACACGATGAATTGGTATCTTTTTTTCTATTTCTGAATTCCCCCCCTCCAAATATTAATGCTTCACTTTATTCATTGGCTTGATCTGGCATTTCATTGCACTCCTTTCCTTAAGCTAGCCGATAATTTATTTTTTATTTATTTTGTCACACAGTATATATAAGCATTAGCATGAAATAACTAAACAATATATAAGCATATATACGAGTATGAGTATGTAATAACTATATTAATTGGATATAATGAAAGGAAACTGTAGGAATTTAGCACCCAGCCCCCTCCTAGAAGAATGAAATATTTTAGAAAATATTTAAAAAGGCAGAATATATTTCCCTGGATGAGAAATGGAGAAACATGTTTTAAAGACAAAGCAACTCCCCCCCCCACCTTTGTCAATGGGCCATTAAGGCCTGAGCCAGTCCATTGTCTACATGACAAAGATAGGATTAGCCTCTACCCATCTAGCAACAGAATCTTACCACATGGCAAGGGTCAAGCAAGCTTGAGAGACAACCTACAAGGCTAGCTAAGACTCCCACCCTCTGGGAGTCTGACAACCAATCAGTGCCCCAGAAAGTTCAAAGCTCAGAAAAAGCATAAAACCAGGGAGCATACAGGATCTCAGCCCTTTTTCTGTTCAGGAACTCAAGCCATGTGATCCTAACCACCATTAAACCATCTTTCCAAGCAGCCTCCATGTTTCCAGTGTCTTTGTCCCCACTTGGAACTGAACCCAGATGGATATTTCTTCCAACAAAACAATAGGACAGGAACGGTAGGCACGCTTGTGCTCTTATGCCCGCCCCTTACGGACCTCTTAGGAATGGGGTGAGGTCAATAGTAGATAGTTTTTGGTTGAAGATTTTGGGGATTTTGGGAAGAGACCACAGAGTCAGGTAGTGCATTCCAGGCATTAACAACTCTGTTACTGAAGTCATATTTTCTGCAATCAAGATTGGAGCGGTTCACATTAAGCTTAGATCTATTGTGTGCTGGTGTATTGTTGCGATTGAAGCTGAAGTAGTCTTCGACAGGAAGGACATTGTAAATAAATAATAATATGTAAATAAATAAATAATATAAATATAAATAATAAATAAATCAGATCTTTGCTTTATTATTTTTATTTGGTGGGCTCTGCTTTTAAATCATTTAGCCATTTCTAAACTAAGCACTCCTAACAAGCATCCGTGGTCGAATTATCACTTTAATTATCTTTCCCCATCTTTTTTTCGCTCTGCAAAAAAAATAATAATCTGCACGCAGAAAGGAGAACTGCGCCTGCGCGCACAAAAGCCTCTCTTCCCCCAACCCCCAGTTCGGCGGCTCTCAAAAGAGCCACCGCGCAGGCGCCCCGCGGTCCTCCCGTCCTTCCTCCAGCGCGCCTGCGCGAGGGCGAAGAGGCCGCTGGGAAAGGAGGGGCGGGATGGCGCACGCGCGCAAAGGCTTCGGCCGCTAGCCGAGCGTAAACAAGGCGCCGCTGTGAGGGAGATGAAGAGACGGTCGGAGAAGATGAGCCGGGCCGGGCGCCTCCGAGGCTGAGCCTCGCCGCCCTTCTTACGCTCCCCCGCCCGGCGAAGGACGAGCGACGAGGCCGCCATGAACTTAGCCAGCCAGAGCGGCGAGGCCGGCTCCGGCCAACTGCTCTTCGCCAACTTCAACCAGGACAACACGTAAGGGAGGGGGCGTGGCCAGAGGGAGCGCGCACGCGCGTGCCCGCGGCGTCGGGGGGGGCCTGGAGGCAAGAGCCAAGATTCGAAAGCGGGTGGGAGGGGGAGGAGGAAGAGGAGGGGGCGTGGCCAAAGATGCCCATTTCCCCCCCCCTCCACCTGCCTCCCATCCTCCCTTCTGGGACTTCCCTCCCCCTCCCAGCTGGTTGTGGATTATGGGCCTTGGGGTGTTGGTGTGGGGTGGGGGGAAGGAGGTGAAAAGACTAGCCTAAGCCATGCCCCGCTGGGATTTTCCACTCCAGAAAAAGGGTGGGGTGGGTGGGAAGAAGGGGCACCCAAAGGCCATCTAGCCCAGCCCTTCTCCCTGGGCTGGGGAGCCCATTGAGCCATCCTGGAAGGGGAAGGCAGCTCAGCCTTCTTCTTAGAGGCCTCCAGGTGGGAAAGGAAACCCCCCCCCCAAAAAAAAACTCCCGGGGGGGGGGAAGAGACAGTGGTCCCAAGTAGGGGTTCATTTGATTGGGTGGGTTTTGTAAAGGCAGGAGTGGGGGGGGGAGAAGAATGGAAGGTTAACCAAGATGGGGGGATTTGTCTCATTGGGGAGACAGGCCTGATATCCTCTCTCTCCCCCCCCCCCACCTTTGTGGGACCTATTTAAAAAAAGGAGATTGGGGTGCAGGATTGGTGACTCCGGTGAAGAACCACTTGCAACAGTAAATCAAAGTGCTGGATTCGTGACGTGTGGGAAAACGTGCATTTTGCCATGGAGAAAATCTCTTAAAACATCTCGTGTTCTGCAACCATGCCCTAAAAAAATCTATATTGTTGTATGTACATTGAGAGCTTACGCATCGGAAACAAATTCCTTGTCTGTTTAAACACACTTGGCCAATAAAGAATTCTGTTCTATTCTAAATTGGACTTTTATTCCTTTGGTTCTTGTTTCCTTCGCTGGTGTAGTCATTTAGGGTGGTAGGGTATTACTATTTTCTCCTCCTTTTATTGCTTTTTAACTCTAGCATGGGATGTATGTGGCTTAGAATTGCACGGACAGATAAATTGCATGTAAAATGTTTACCCTGGTTTGATTTTGTTGTAGTCGTGTCTGACTTTTCGTGACTTTTCGGATCATAGCGCACCAGGCTTCCCTTATCCTCCACAGTATCCCGGAATTGGTCCAAAATCATGTTTGTTGCGTCAGTGACCCAACCTAACCATCTCATCCTCTGCCTTCTCCCTTCTCCTATTGCCTTCCATCTTTCCTAACATCAGGGACTTTTCCAAAGGGTCCTCTCTTCTCATTTGGTGACCAATGAAGTTGAATTGAGCTTCAGGATCTGCCCTTCCAAAGGACAGTCAGGGTTGATTTAGGAGAATCTGAAAACCAAGAAAAGTTTTTCTTTTTCTTTTTTCTCCTCGCCATGGTACATCAGAACTAGACTGCGTTGTTTCTATGTGTCATATAATATATGTGGGTATGTGCATAATTTTGTATTTTGTCATGTTTCTGTAGTGTATATTGGAGGTGGTGACCCTTTGAGAGCTGTATGCAACGAAATTTCATTTTAATGTATGCTGATTAGTGTACGTTTAAAATGACAATAAAGTTATTCTTAAATTCTAAGCAGTTTGGGGTTAGATTTGCTCTTCATTCAGCTGTGGCCAGGCCTGCTCAGTGGTAGCCCCTATTTTAGGGAATTCTCCTTTCCTGGAACTATGGATATGGACCCTGTTGGCTGGGGAATTCTGGGAGTTGAAGTCCACTCATGGTGAAGCTGCCAAGGTTGGGAAACACTGTCCCAAAGTGCTCAGCAGTGGCTCAGGCATTCTGGGAATTGAAGTCCACTGCTTTTAACAATTGCCAAGATTATGAAATATTGCTTTAGGGTAGCACATTCTGACAGCTCACTCAGTCTTTGCAGTAATAAAAAAGCGAAGTTTCTTAAGTCCAGCTAAAAAGGCCCATGTAATGACCAAAAATGGGGGAAACCCCCCCCAAATTCCTGACTTATTTAAACATCTATGGAGATTCTCAATCATCCCGGTCATGGTTGTCCCAAAGATGTTTTTCAAAAGGCAACTGGACTTTCTTGGTTTTCTCCTTGAAAACATTTCGCTTCTCATCCAAGAAGCTTCTTCAGTTATTGAACAGAAGTTTCTTGGATGAGAAACAAAAATATTTCAAGGAAAAACAAAGTCCAGTTACCTTTTAAAAATATCTTTGGGATAGTTCCTAACTTAGCTAATTATTAATGCTGACTCTTTCCTCTAAGATTTTGCCTTCTTATAAAACAAATGTAATTTTTTTTAAAAAAATTCAAAGTTAGGAATATTGAAATGGAGGAGCAAGGAAGGAGGGGGAAGCCAATTTTTCCCCATCTTGTCACAGTCTGCTTTCACACAATTTTCTCACAACGTACCGGTTGAGAAAGTAACTATACTGTCTCAACTGTCTGTTCATTTTGCTTGAATGGGAGCACAGCTTTCCATGCTCACTCTAAACACCACGGGACCTGCATTGGAAGGCCAGCTCGGATGTTTTCTGTGTGGGTCGCTTGGGAGGGAAAACCCTAAGCTGGTTTGGCTGGTCCCGTCTCCCCTTTTGTGGGGCTTGTTCCGTTAGCTCCAACGGTGGTTCCTTGTGTGTATGTGTACATTTGTGAGTTGGCAGGAGGATACAGAACCGAATTGCTGCAGAGGCCTCATCTCTTGAATGCAAAGTAGGTTTAATTCTTGCAAAAAAGGAGAGGCATGGGTTAGATTGCTGAGGTATCAAAATAGGAGAAAATTAATAGATTTTAAAGAGAAGAGAAGAGAGGATGGGATGGGATGGGATGGGATGGGATAGAATAGAGAATAGAATAGAACAGAACAGAAGATGGGATGGGATGGGATGGGATGGGATAGAGAATAGAATAGAATAGAACAGAACAGAACATGGGATGGGATGGGATGGGATGGGATGGGATGGGATGGGATGGGATAGAATAGAAAATAGAATAGAACAGAACAGAACAGAACAGAACATGGGATGGGATGGGACGGGACGGGACGGGACGGGACGGGACGGGACGGAACGGAACGGAACGGAACAATGGAATGGAATGGAATGGAATGGAATGGAATAACAAAAGCAAGGATTTGCATTAGATCTTCACCAGTCTAAGTGGTCGTTGGTTTTAGCCATATTGTCGGGTTCGTGCCCAATGCCAAGTCAGGAACCACATTTTCAGATAATTGTGCATGGGAGTCACCCAACCCGTGAAGTCAGAGCCCGACCAATCGCATTTTGCTTTGAAAGTGGTGTGCGAACACAGTCTGTATCCAACCGTCGCATCTCTGTCAGGTCGTTCCTTCACAGGCTTGGTGATACGAAACATTTCTCATCGGTGGCTCATTTCAGGCCTCCTGCAAAAGTTCAGGGCCAATTGCTGCTAGAGGGGCAGGTTGTTACATTGGGTTTGTGTGGGCACAACTGACTTACAACCCACTTGATACTCCAGCTTCAGTTGCTGCAGGCAGATAAGGAATATGTCACGTCCAGCTTCGCTTGCGTTGCAATGCTTGCTAGGTATTAAAATATTAGATTTGGGAATGACCTTCCCTACTTTGAGAGTAGGAAGGTTGTTTGGTTGCTTCTACAGGTAGTCCTTGACTTACAAGAGTTAGTTTAGTGCAGGGGTCTCCAACCGGCAACTTTAAGACTTGTGGACTTCAACTCCCAGAATTCTGGGAGTTGAAGTCCACAAGTCTTAAAGTTGCTAAGGTTGGAGACCCCCGGTTTAGTGGACCGTTTAAAGTCACACTGAAAAAAAACGACTTTGTTTTTCACAGTTTACAACCTTTCTAGCATCCACCGCTGGTCGTGTGATCAGAATTCAGAAGCTTGGCCATTGGTTCATACTTACGACCGTTGCGGTGTCACCGGAGGGGGGGGTGTCACGTGATCCCCCTTTGCCACCTTCCGACGAGCAAAGTCAACGGGGAAGCCATTAAGCAAATCTCTGCACTTGTTAAATGAGTGAATTAGGGTTGTTAAGTGAATCCGGCTTCCCCGTTGACTTTGCCAGCCAGAAGGTCGCAAAAGGGATCGACCGCGTGACCCAAGGACACTGCAACCGTCGTAAGTACATGCCAGTTGCCAAGCCTCTGGATTTTGATCACGTGACCGCTGCAGGGAGGCTGCAACGGTCATTAAGTGTGGAAAACGGTCCTAAGTCACTTTTTTCCGGTGCCGTTATAAGTGGAGGACTACCTGTACGTGCTATTTAGAGAGCTGCATTTTGAAAAATCGGCACGCGGAGCTGGCCTTGAAAACTTTGAGAGCCGTTTCAGCAAAAGTTTTTTGGTAGGGACAGAGAAGGGGATACCCTGGAAGGGCGAGCGAGCCTCTTGACTGGAAAGGACAGTCAACGCCAACATTTCACTGTCCTGACAAGCAAAGGCTTAATTATTTATGTTCATCTCTCTCAGCAGTTGCTAATTGACCTCTGGTGGCATTTTTCTTTGACTAACTTTGTTTGTGGTCTGTGCGTGTCTTTGTGTCTTTTGATTGAAGGAGTTGTTGCTTCTACACAATAGAAGCAAAAGGGGAGGGGGATTTCAAGATTTCAAACCTTTATTGCCGATGGAAGGGAGGTTGGCCCCCTACTTATTGTCTTCGGTGGTCCTAGGCCCTTTTTGGGTGGTGGAGTCCAGGCAGAGGGCTCTGCGCTAGCCAGGATGTCTCAGCCTCTAATAAGATAGTGGAAGGTGGGAGGGAAGGAAGGAGATGGGAAGGGGAAGGAAGGAAGGAGAGATGGGAAGGAGAAGAAAAGGAAGGAAGGATCACTAATGATATTAGCTAGTTGGTTTATGAAAGTTCAGAGAGCAGCAAGGGGAAGGAAGGAGGGAAGGAAGGAAGGAAGGAAGGAAGGAAGGAAGGAAGGAAGGAAGGAAGGAAGGAAGGAAGGAAACATCCGCAAGAAAACCTCCAAGCTCAGAGAGCACCCAGGACTCCCCAGTTCAATCCAGAGCTACAGATATTCTCTTCTGTCAAAACCGGTGAATCTACCAGCAAGATGGTCTTCAGAGGCAGACCCACCAACATCAAGGCTAATAACCATCGGCTTTCCAGGATTTCCATCAATGCTCTCGACCCTTGTTTGAAGCCAGCAAGTCTGGTGGCCCGCATCCCATTTCATGGTAACAAATTCCAAATGTTGCTTAATTTCCCACTCCCTTCTCACTTCACTTATTATGAGATCCATTGGATCGTCTTATTAAAAAAAGAATCCGACCAAAACTCTTGGCTCTGTTTCGTGACTTCCAACATACTCCAAAAGGCAGTCTTGACTCTGTTTGAATTGCATTTCCCCTCCCCTTGGAGGGCAATAAAACAATATACCATTCTGCTGAATATTTCGTATTGCCAGATGACAGGATTATCATTAATGCATTTTGCTCTCCCCTTCTTTTTCCCCCCTTAAATCATTAGCAAGTGAGAACACACTGTGAGTTCTGCTTGCTTTAGAGTCCGTTAAAATTGATAGTGACTTATAAATAATGGGTAGAATCAACTCTATAAATAATCTCGAAACCACTAGATTAAAAATACTGACTTTCCCTTTGGGGCACATTATAGAGAACCGTTTTCGTTTTCTGTCCAAGTTGTACTTTCGAAAAGAAAATGAATTGTCGTGCGATTCGTGCCCGTGCTGAGATACAAATTAGTTTTTATAATCAATAGCTATTTCTCTTTTGGGGATATAATCAGCCTTAGCAATAAACTGAAAGAGAATATTCTCTCTCTCTCTCTCTCCTTTCCCAGCCTTCTCAACAGAAGAATTTTGCTTGGGAGACAGGACTGTAGACAAAACATTACTTAACTCGGCGCCAACAAATTTTACCGTGATCAACCCAATAGAAATACAATACACTGTGGCTAGACTTTGACTTATGGCCATAACGGAGCCTGCCTATCACACTTGTAAGCAGCGACGGTCGTAAAACGAGTTCCTCATGGCCCTGTTTTCATGACCTTGTTTTTGCAGTGGCCATTAAGTAAATCTCCGCAGTCATTAAGTGAACTAATTATTCACGATGGTTGCAGGTTTGCCGAAAAACCCAATAAGGGCTAGTTTTCGGGAAAGCATGGTCACGCAACCGCGGGACACTGCAAATGGTTATACATGTAGCTTTGTCCTGGAGTTTGGTCCCGTGACTGCAAGGGGATGGGGTGGGAGGCTGACCGTCTTAATTTCAAATCCAGGTCCTAAGTAGCTCCCAAGGTAGGTCCGTCAGCAGTCACTAAGCAGCGAGTCATAAGTCCTGCGGTTCTGTTTTGAGTTGTCCCTGCTTTCAACAGGCTGAGTTTATTGATCTGTGTCCGTTTTTTGGTGGGCTATGCAAGAAACGTAAAGGCTGATCATTGGATTTTACAGATGTCCGGCATTTGAAGGTCTCAGAAGAGTTGCTATGAATGTGGGCTCTTGGGTCAACATGATCACGTAAAATCAGGATCCTTGTTTGACCTCTTGTTTATTTTTCAGGTCCTTGGCTGTGGGCAGCGTGTTGGGGTACAAATTCTTCTCTCTCTCATCTGTGGATAAACTGGAGCAGATCTACGAGTGCAGTAAGTGTTTTGGGGGGTCCTTTCCTCTTTCTCGGTCTCACTTTTCCTAAATTACGGCCGCAGACCAAGGCAGGATTTCTCAGCCTCCTCAACGTGAGGACGTACGGACTTCAGTTCTTAGTTGCAAGCCTCTTTTTTTTTCCAGTGTTGCTGCCCAGTGAACGGCCACTAAATGAATGGTTGTAAGTCGAGGGCTACCTCTATAATGGGAGCATTCTGATTTCCGATATGAGGGAGCCTTCTGTGAAAGAAGACTAGTTTAGTTTTTTGGACTGACCTGGAGCCCATCCTCGGGAAATTTCTCTCTCTCCAAAATGTGTGCATTGGGCTATTCTGTGTGCGGTAGTTATATGGTGCCTGTTGTATGCGGCTTTTTAGTGTTTGATTGGCGTGTTGATGGCTGGCTATTAAGTCACTGGCTGTTGACATACCACATTTTTAGGAGTATAAGACGCACCCTAATTTTTGGGGAGGAAAATAAGAAAAAAGCTGATTGGCAGGTGGAACGGCCTCCCGGAATACCCCCAATCAGCTGTTCCTAGAGGTGAATTTTAGCAACAAGTTCCTTGGTTGTGAGCTCTGTGCCTTGCTTTTCTTTTTTTTTTTTTGCTTTTTTTTCTGCCTCTGAAACTCAGTTTCAGAAAAAACTTTTTTCTGCCTCTGAAAGCCTCCGAAACAGAACTTCAGAAAAAAAGCCTCTGAAGCTCCGTTTGGGGCTTTTTTTTTCTGAAACTCCGTTTCTGATGTTTTTTTCAGCCTCTGAAACCTCCGTTTGAGAAGCTGGGTGGGGCTATATTCGGAGTATAAGACGCACCCAGATTTTCACCCTCTTTTTTGGAGAGGGGGAAAGGTGCGTCTTATCCTCCGAAAAATATGTTACATTCAATTTTGCAGCTACTAAGATTGTTGGGTGAGCAGGCACAAAAACAGCCAGGGAAGTGATTGAAGCCTGGGAAACTGGGCCCCTCGTCGTCTGTGAACCGCCCTGAGTCCTTCGGGAGATGGGCGGTATACAAATATAATAATAATAATAATAACAGGAGTCCTGATTTACCCCCAGCTTAGCAAATACTTAGGCGAAGGCTGGGCAGCACAAGAAAACAACAGCCAGTGACTTAATAGGCAGCCATCCACACCCCAATCTGTGATTGGCTGTCATTTGCTTGTGCTTCCCTGGCTGTTTTTGTGCCTGCTCGTCCAACAATCTTCATAGCTGCAAACTTTGAATGTATGTCAACAGCCAACAACTTACTAGCCAGCCGTCAACACCCCAATCAACAACTAAAAAGCCCCACACAACAGAAGGGGTGTCAAACTTGGATTTCACTGAGGGCCGCATCAGGGTTGTGTTTGACTTCGTGGGGGCGTGACAAAAGTGGGCATGGCCAGGTTGACATCATTTGTGTTGGGGGCACCTGTGTTGGGGGCACCTGTGGTCCCGAGCTCCATTTTTGGCTGCGACGGCCTCCTGCAACCTTTTGCCAGTGAAAAAGGAGTTCGGGAGGGCCTCCGTTTTTGCTGTCAGAGGCACCGCGGGCCGGTCCTTGGCTGTTTCCAGGGCGGCCCCGCGGGCCAGATCTAAGCACCCCGCAGGCCGGATCCGACCCCCGGGCCTTGAGTTTGACACCCCTGCACAACGGGCACCATATAAATACAACACATAGAATAGCCCAAAGCACACACACTGCTAGAGAGAAGTTCCCGGCGACTAAACCAGATTGGATCCTGCATGTAGTACTCGTGTGAAGCCCCCACTTTGTCTCAGACTTCTTGGATTTCTCTGACTCACTCAGAGAGCAGACGGATGTCCAAAAGACTCATGAATCAAAACCCCTAAAGTCATTAACTTCCTGGCCTTTTTCCTAGTTGGCCAACACCGACTGCAATGCCATTTGAAACATTACGATTTATATTAATAGCTCCATCCCAGGAAGTCTCACTAGCATGTCTTTAGCGGCACCAATTTTTAGCTGCTTTTTATTTACAGCTCTCAAAGCTCCAGCAAGTGAAGGGCTTTTACCCCTCTTGTTCTTTCGCCTTACCCACTTAACAGCTTCTCACTTCTCGCTGAAATATGGCAGGCTATTTATAGGCAGCTGTGCTTGGAAATGGCAACCTATTGATCCGAGAGAGAGAGAGAGAGAGAGAGAGAGAGAGAGAGAGAGAGAGAGAGACGGTCTCTGGCTGGCAGTAGTTTAATTGACTGCCTCCATGTTCTAGTTCAGTTGGAAATGGTCCGTCTCTTAGACCCATGCACCTCTGCCCTTGTTTTTAAATAATCTGCGTACTGCTATCGTCTTTCCCTGAAAATAAGACCCTGTCTTGTATTTTTTTGAACCCCAAAAACAAGGGGAAAAAATCTGCCTCTGCCTCCAAGCAATTTTGCCTTGTTGCAGCAAAAAGCCTGCTTTACTTTCATTTTCGTTTTCAGCATAGCTTGATTAGCACAAGAAAAAAAAAATTGCCTCCCAGCAATTTACCTCCTACAGCAAGCAGCAGAAGCCGCGCAGCAATAGGCCATGGCAATCCCTGCAGCCTGGAACAGCTGAGAGTCGGCTGCTTGTGTTAATCAGGCTGTGCTGAAGCTAAAACCGAAACAGGCTGTTTGCTGCTTGCTGCAAGGAGGTAAATTGCTGGGAGGCAGAGGCCAAAGGGTGGGGCCAGTGATGGGCCGGGCTACATTCGGTATATAAGACGCACCCAAATTTTCACCCCCTTTTAGGTGGGAAAAAGGTGCATCTTACACACTGAAAAATACGGCAAGTAGTAGGGAGCTCCACCCCATCCATCCCCATCCTAGCTTAATTTTTACCTGTGCACCCTGGATTGGGTAGGGGTCTTAATTAGGGCTTATATTGGGTGCATGTGTAAAAATCAAGCTAGGACTTACTTTCTGAGTAGATCTTATTTTCGGGCAAACACGGTAATACAGTTTCTTGGGGGGGGGGGAGCTGAGTCTCGTGAGCTCTTTCCTCTCCTGCACTTGCAGTTAACCCAGTCGGTTGTTCTTTCTTTGTTTCGTGCCACCCCCGTTCCCTTCCCACGGTTGCTCCCGCAGATGACACCGAAGACGTTTGCATCGTGGAGCGGCTCTTTTCCAGCAGCCTGGTAGCCATCGTGAGCCTCCGGGCGCCTCGCAAGCTGAAAGTCTGCCACTTCAAGAAAGGGACGGAGATCTGCAACTACAGCTACTCCAACACGATCCTGGCCGTCAAACTGAACAGACAGGTGAGTGGGGTACCGCTTAGGTGAGCTGCCGCCGCCGCCGATGGTGGCGAGAATGCAGTATTGCAAGCTAACTCTGCCGATCGCCAGTGGTTCGATCCTTAACATATTTCTCACTTAGCAACCTATATTTTGGGTTTAATTGTGGTCGTAATTCAAAGACTACCTGTATAAGTGCTATTGCTATTGCATTCTGTTTCTCTCTCTTCTTCTTCTTTTATTTCCCTCACCTAGAGATTAATTGTCTGCCTGGAAGAGTCTCTGTACATACATAACATACGGGATATGAAGGTGCTGCACACCATCAGGGAGACGCCCCCCAATCCTGCTGGTAAAGATGCTCCTTACTCTCCTTTGATCCTCCTCTGACGCTGATACCTTTCCGCTCCCCGTTTTAGCTGGTTCCATCCAAAAGAGTAAGGTTTGCTTGTTACTCCAGGGGATGTTAGTGTCAGGCACAAAAGACCAGGACCACATATGGAAGTTGCAGTTTATTTATTATTATTTATCTCTCTATCTATATCATTTGTCTGTCTGTCTATCTATCATCTATCTATCTATCATCTGTCTCTATCATCTATCTATCATCTATGTGGCTGTCTGTCTGTCTGTCTATCTATCTATCTATATAATTTGTCTGTCTGTCTATCTATTTATTTATCTATCTATCTATCTATCTTACAGATTAATATAAAGAGGGCTTCAACCATACTGATTCCCCCACACACACAAAAAAACACCCATCATTCAGGCCTGGCCAGCCAAAGTCCACTAAAGGTGGATATTATTATCGTCATAATTAATCTTGATTCTTCCATGACATTTTTTGGAAAGGAGAGTTCTCCAATCGCGCCGTTTCCTGTTTTTTTCTCAGGATTGTGTTCCCTGTCCATCAACAATGATAACTGTTACCTGGCCTATCCAGGGAGTGCGACCATTGGCGAAGTCCAGGTTTTCGACACCATCAACCTGGTAAGATCCTTCAGGTTTCCGCCAGGCTCTGAACTCCGAAAAGTGGGGGGTTATTTGCGGGTGGCCAACCGGCTGAGTGGGTGGGTGGGAGGGAAGGCAGGAACCGCCATTCTGCACTAAGGTTTTTTGTTGCATTCCCGGGCTTCTCCGCAGAGGGCTACCAACATGATCCCCGCGCACGATAGTCCTCTGGCTGCCCTGGCTTTCGACGCAAGCGGTACAAAACTTGCCACCGCCTCGGAGAAGGTGCGTTTCCAATCCCTTCTCTGGGAAAAGTAAATAAAAAAAGGGGGGGGAGGGGGAGGAAACTTGTGGATCCCGAGAGGTTCTCAAGTGACAGGCAGAGAAAGCAAAATGTCCCTTTGGAGAAGGATGGCTTTGATGGCTTCAAAAGAGGCGGTTCTTCTTTCTCCCGCAGGGCACCGTGATCCGGGTATTTTCCATTCCAGAGGGGCAGAAGCTCTTTGAATTCCGAAGGGGCATGAAGAGGTGATTGTGTGATTGCAACTGAAGATTGGGGGAGATTTAAGGCTGCCTGAAGTCTTCTGTCTCTGAATGTTTCAACAACGCGAGCAGTCCCTTCCTTCCTTCCTTCCCCCTTCCTTCTCCCCCTCCTTTCACCTCCCCCTCCTATTCTCTCCTTCCTTCCTTCCTTCCTTCCCGCCATCCCTCCTATTCTCCTTCCTTCCCCCTCCTTCTCCCCCTCCTTTCATCTCCCCCTCCTATTCTCTCCTTCCTTCCTTCCCTCCCTCCTATTCTCTCCTTCTTCCTATTCTCTCCTTCCTTCTTTTCCTCCCTCCCTCCTATTCTCTCCTTCCCTCCCTGTCCTATTCTGTACTTCCTTCCTTCCCTCCCTCCTATTCTCCCTCCCTCCCTCCCTCCCTCCCTCCTATTCTCTCCTTCCTTCCTTCCTTCCTTCCTTCCCGCCATCCCTCTTATTCTCCTTCCTTCCCCCCTCCTTCTCCTCCTCCTTTCATCTCCCCCTCCTATTCTCTCCTTCCTTCCTTCCCTCCATCCCTCCTATTCTCTCCTTCCTTTCTTTCCTCCCTCCTATTCTCTCCTTCTTTCCTTCCTTCCTTCCTATTCTCTCCTTCCTTCTTTTCCTCCCTCCCTGTCCTATTCTGTACTTCCTTCCCTCCCTCCTATTCTCCTCCCTCCCTCCCTCCTATTCTCTCCTTCCTTCCCTCTTCTCTCCCTCCCTCCCTCCTATTCCTTTCTTCCTTCTCCCCCTCCCTCCTTTGACCTCCCCCTCCTATTCTCTCCTTCCTTCCTCCCTCCCTCCCTCCCTCTCATTCACCCACCCAACTACCCATCTTCCTTTCTTCCTTCCTTCCTTCCTTCCTTCCTTCCTATTCTCCTTCCCTCCCTCCTTTCATCTCCCTCTCCCTTCCTTCCTTCCTCCCTCCCTCTTCACCCTGGTTGACCCACCGTCTCTTCGCGTCCTTCCTCCAGGTGCGTCAGCATCTCTTCGTTGGCCTTCAGCATGGACGGCATGTTCCTGTCGGCTTCCAGCAACACAGAGACAGTACACATTTTCAAACTGGAGACTGTGAAAGAGAAGTAAGTTTTGGGAGGGTGGCAGGGCGATCCCTGAATGGGCTTAAACGACCGAAGGGAAGGGGGCTGACCGGCCTCATCAGCCGGACCCCCTTACAAGAGAAAGAAAAGTTGGGGAGGGGATAGAGGGGAGGGGGATTGTGTCCTGTCCTACCTCTGCCTGCAATTTTGTGGATCAGATTTTCTGCAGTGGCACAAGAGATGGCTACTTCCTGTCATCTGTCCCAAAAAAAAACCCACAAAAAAACACTTCTTTGAAAAGAAGACCCACCCCCAACTCCTTGGATGGACAGTCACGTTTTTAAGGCGACAGTTTTGAAGATCTTCTCTCTTCCCTCCTCCTTCCTTCCCTCCGTCCTAGACCTCAGGAGGAACCCACAACCTGGACGGGGTACTTTGTGGAGACCATTCGGACTTTCCCAAACTACCTGCCTGCCCAGGTGACCGAAATGTTCAACCAAGGCCGAGCCTTTGCGACAGTCCGGCTCCCCTTCTGCGGGCACAGAAACATCTGCGCCTTGGCCACGTGAGTAGCGGCACGGCATGAGAGCTTTTTCTGAAGTGGAGATGGAGGCTGATGGAGCCCCTCAGGGGATTCCAGGTTCACAACTGGGCAGTGTTGGTGTTGGTCATAGTCATACAGCCTTGAGACTCCTCCTCCTCTTCTTCTTCTCCTCCTCTTCCTCTCCACAAACCTCAAAACCCACTGTCTTCTCAGGGTGCCGTCAGCCAAACAGTGTAGGCTGGCGACCCCCAGGGAGAGAGCCTTCTCGGTGGGGGCACCTACCCTCTGGAATGAGCTTCCCCCAGGACTTCGACAACTTCCTGACCTCCGGACCTTTCGCCGCGAGCTGAAGACATATCTATTCTTCCGAGCAGGACTGGCTTAAATAGGGTTTTTAAACATGGATTTTACTGGGGTTTATTTTATATTTTGTATTGTATTTTAAATTTAGGCAATATTGAATAAGTTTTTTAAATAGTGTTTTTATTGTAATATATTGTATTATTTTATCTGCCTGTTCACCGCCCTGAGTCATTCGGGAGAAGGGCGGTATAAAAATTAAATAATAATCATTATTATTATTATTATTATTATTATTATTATTATTATTATTATTATTATTATTATTATTATTATTCTGGCATTGCTAATATTGGTGGCAAGACGTTTCACGACCAACCTAGGTAACCTCATCAGTGCTTAGCTGACTAAGCACTTAGCTGAACAAAATCTTTTGTTTCCTTCTAGAATTCAGAAAATTCCCCGACTGTTAGTAGCAGCTGCCGATGGGTATCTCTACATGTACAATTTGGACCCTCAGGAAGGGGGTGAATGCACACTGATGAAACAGCACAAGTGAGTCCCCTCCCTCGCTGTCTCTTCCCCCTTTGCACAAAATTCTTCTTTTGAGGGCTGGTCCTAAACCCATGGGATGTGGTGGCTTAGTGGGGACACCCAAAGAGACCATTAAGGAGAAATTCCTTGACAATTACAACAAGTAATGTAATTACTGTGGGGGGAAAAACCCTCATAAAATCGAATCAGTTACATGATGACCCTTCGATGACCAGCACGATTTAATGCCTGTAATTCTGGCCTCGGTTACAGTCGTTAATCAAGGACCACCGGTGTGCCAAAAATGATTAAAACTAGACTCTGTTGGAGGAGTCTTTTGGACCTGAAATAAATAGCCATAGCACTTATATTCCACAGTGCTATCGCTTAGAGTGCTTTGCAGCCCTCTAAGCGGTTTACAGAATCAGCATTTTGGCTCCCAAACAATCTGGGTCCTCCTTTTACCCACCTTGGAAGGATGGAAGGCTGAGTCAACCTTGAGTCCGGTGAGATTCGAACTTGCCAAATTGCAGGCAGCTGGCAGGCAGCAGAAGTCACAGTGCTGCACTCTAACCACTGCGCCACCACGACTCATAAAGCTGGTTTCCTGCCGGTATCGCTGAATTTTCCTGCCGAACGTCCGGCTGTGCTGTGGAGGCCATCAGGGCACGCCGGGTTGAGGTACCCTTGTCTGTTTCCCTAGGTTGGATGGCAGCATGGAGCCAGCCAATGAAATTCTAGAATCTGCCTCTCACGACAGACCATTGGTAGCACAGACCTACAGTGCCGCTGTGACCAGAGGTGCTGCTTATATGCCTTCTTCACCCACAAGACATGGTAAGAACCACGCAGGAACCTTCCACTTGTAGACCGAGAAGTTTGCAGGGATCCCCGTCGGGGAGAATGCCATCCATTTGACTTGGCTCAAAGGCCCGTCTTGTGGTTGTCACCTTCTCAGTCAACACTAACAGGGAAGCATTGATTGCGTCACCATTGCCTTGGCAACAACAATAGGCAACAGAACTCGGTTGGTCGTCTTTCTACCACTTGTCCGTTTCTAGGTTGATGGTCATGGTTGGTGACTTAAGAGATGGTCTCTCTCCTGCTCTTTGGTGGAAGAGCCTTATTGTCAGGGTTCCCAGTAATACAGTCATAGCAAAAAAAAACAAAAAACCCTCAGGTAAATTCCTCAAAGAACAGTTTTATTGGATATATCGTATTGGCACAGGCTGGTGTAAAAACCGACTCTGAAGGTTCCTGCGGTTTTCACTTAATTAAAAGTAAATGTTTTCTCACTTCCCCAATCAGTCACATGGTCCAATCAAGGTGCCGTCCGGTTTCTTGGTAACTTCACTCCTCCCCTCTCCTACCACCCGTGGGAATGTCCTTGGTACCAGGAGAAAGTACTTTGTTTTGGCTACAAACCGCAGCTATCTCTATTCCCCCCCTCCCTAGCCCTCAGCTCCAGTGTGGCAACACTGAAGCCTCAAAATGGCCTTGGTCAGGTCAGCTTCAGGTCTGATACTTGTCCTTTTGATCTGCTGTCCTTCTCCAGAGAGTCACAGCCAAGGGGGTAGGACTTCCAACAATGATTGAAGGAGGGCTGCAGAATGCTATTCTGACCTAGGCTTCCCCAAAAAGCACGAAGCAGAATCCCGGTCCCAACAGAAACCCCTTTTTATTAAGCTACTGTGAATTCCTCTCATTCACATCCAGCAAAGTCTTTCAAAGGAGAATTTACAGTCACAGGCCTTATCTGGCTTGGAGAGCTGCCAGGCCGATATCTTCAAAACTTGGCAAGGAGTCTCAGAGAGTCACAAACCAGTTAGGTGAACTAATTATCTCCTGCAAACTCCACTCTCCTTTCGTTCCTCTTTATTCCCTATGGGAGGGGCCATTCACCGTCCACTTGTAGCTTTACTCCTGAGTCGACCCTTGTTCCTTAGCTGTTCCCTTCTCCTGGCAGCTCTGTGCATGCGCACACTGGGAACAGTATCCAGCTGTTCTTCTGCCTCACTGATGTCTGACTCCGAAGGCAGCTGATACGTGTCAGATGGCCCTGGCCCCACTTCTGCCTCTGATGCAGAGCCCTCATCAGAGCCTTTCCCAGACTCCAGGACTGGCCCAGGTTCCTCCCCAACCTCCTCACTGTCCGAATCTGCTGGCTGCTGGCGGGCCACAACAAATGCTTCCCTAGGAACTCAAGGGATCTTGGGTCATGAATCCTTCTAGAGTTGAACAAGAAGGGACCCATAACTGCTCTTCCAAAAGGCAACTGGTCTTTCTTGTTTCTTTGTTTGTTTTTCCTTGAAAACGTCCCGCTTCCCATCTAAGAAGCTTCTTCAGTTCTCCTTCATCCAAAAACTTCACTTCTTCTCATCCTAGTTTTGAAGAAGCTTCTTGGTTGAGAAGCGAAAACATTTTCAAAGTGGAAAAAGGGGGGAAAAAAATCAAGAATGTCCAGTTGACTTTTGGAAAAGTCCCCTTCAGGACCACAACCGTGATCCAGATGACGGAGAACCTCCACGGACAACCGAGAAGGACCCATTTTACTTCTGAACGGTGTCTTCTTTTTCGTCTCTCTTCAGTCTACAACGAAGATCTCGGGGCCGTTGGTGGCGTTTGCCTGGAGGACGACATCAGCGCTCTGCGACTAGACGAAGACAGCGAACATCCTCCCATGATCCTTCGGACTGATTGAACTTCAACCTGTGAATTGCACTCCCCCAAGCTGAGAACGCCAGCCTGACACTTCCGGAGGACTCGTGTCGACGCTGCTACGGACTTCGGCCTGAGCCAAGCGTGTGTGATCCTCGAAGGAAGACAGACTTCCCTCTGAAATCAAAGCAAAACCTACATACACACACACACCATCCTAGCTTCTACTGCCGGTTCTATACCCCCAGAGGTGGAAATGCACACCTAGATTTCACTTCGCTTTTTTTTTTCTTTCTTTTTTGGTAGCCGTCAGGAAATAACCCGTATATTTTTCCGTTGTTGCCAAACAAACAAAAAAGAAAACCAAACCCTGCTATTTATTCAGCACCTTTGAGCTTTGCATGCCTCCTTGTGCCAAGTGAAAATAGGCGAGCCGATTCATTTTATAACTTGTGTTTTTTGTTTTTTTAATTTCTTAAAAGAAAACAAGTTTGCGAACTTCACACTGGGCATTGGCGAGGGGAAGGAAGAGCGGCGAGGATGAGCTCAAGATGCTTTAGCTGCTTCTTCTGCCTGGACAAAGAAAATAATAATTTTTTTTTTAAAAAAAAGAAAATCCGAGTGGCTTTTTTTGCGCACGGCTTAAGAGGCGTGCGTGCCTGGAGAATTTGAGACACTACTTTTACTAAAGATCAAGCGTTTCCCCGCCCCCTCCTCTGAATCTCTCCCCCACCCCTTTCCTCTGTCTTCATGATCCATTTCCTCTTTTCTCTGGTTTGTATCATTATTATTATTTTTTGCTTTCTCCCTGGCTTTTCAGACCATTTTGGTAATTAAAACTTTTCCTGATTCTACTTCTTCTGTGGGATTGTGGGATTTGTCTCTTCCAACGTGGGCCTTGTTTTCCAAGCATCTTCCACTGTAAATACAAGGTTTTGGTCAGCCAAGGAGAGAGAGAGAGAGAGAAGGGAAGAGAAAGGCTTTATCTGTCTCTCGGAGCCATCTTTAGAAGCTGTGTGAAGCCAGGAATCCTGGCTCGGCAGACCACAGAAGCTTGCATATTGATGGCAAACAACCAGGCAGTGGAGAGATCTGAATTTTGAGGGCAAGAGATGAATTGGAACATCTGGAGGGGTGCACACATTGGCAATCCCTTAAATCCCTTAAATGTTTTGGGATCTCTATGTGGAACTCCAGGAATTGCTGGGATGTGGCAATCTCTTCTCGATCCCTTTTTCCATTTTTGAATCTAAATCTCTTCCCAGCCCTGTTCCCTGGGATCCCGGTTCAAGCCGGCTTCTGCGTTCTTTGGCTACAT
Organism: Ahaetulla prasina; assembly: GCF_028640845.1. NCBI lineage: Eukaryota > Metazoa > Chordata > Lepidosauria > Squamata > Colubridae > Ahaetulla > Ahaetulla prasina. The sequence continues at coordinate 20,426,614 of NC_080552.1, read as the reverse complement.
GCTTGGTCTTGACATGTCAAATCTGTCCTCCTTTATTTGCTTGCTTGAAGAGTGAAGGAAACCGGCTATGCTTGTTACCAGCATCATGGTTTGTTACGCCAAAATCCACACACACACCCCAAACCCCAGGCTTCATACGATTGTCATAACCCTGGCTAGCATGTTGACTTTAACAAGTGTTAAGTTCTTAACCAGAAAGTATGTTCCTTCTTGCGGTTAGTTTTATCCGAGCTGTATAAAATCTACTCGCCTCACTTGAAATCCTTTCCCTGTCTGTAGCTTTCTTAAAAACTCTTTTGAGAAAACCGTTCAACTCCCTAGATCTATTCCGGGTTTGTTTGCTGCTGCTGGACAAAAACCCCTTATTTATTTTGTTTCTCCTTTTTGCAGCTCCTGTGGATGTCGACCGTAATCTCTTTCTTCCCTCCTCTTGTCGGAAGGTTTATATCCTTAATATTTGGCATATTGTCGTGCTGTGCTTTTAACTCCCCTCCATCGCAACTGCTACTAACAGTTAGCTTTAGGAGGTTAAAAGGATGAAGCCTGAACTTTGGGGTGACATCTGAAGGATGTCTTCAAAGAAAGAACTCATTTTTAGCACGTCCGTTAAGGTCCTCGTGTCCCCCTTAAGTTGTTGTTCAAGGTTTAAAACGGAATCATGTTCCTGTATCCTATTTTATTTTATTTTTTGTCTCCTTGGTTGCAGCTCTTCCTCCTCTCGAAGGTGTTACATGGCCTAACCTGTTGTGTCATTTCTCACTTCCAACAGCTTGCGCAAAGGTTGTCGTGTCATGGGGGGGAAAAAACAACAACCCAAGTTTGTTTGCGACTGCCAGGACTTGGATGAAAGTGTGACCAAAATCGGAGGAAAAAAAAAAAACTGCCTTTTCATTACTGAGCTGTAATGTGCCTTGTTCCATTTTTTTGTTTTTTGTTTCGAACCTTTGAGATTTGTTTCCGTGCGCCAACAAGAAAAATGATGTGAAGGGGGGGGGGGACTTTTTTAGGGTGTGAATGTTTTTTTTTTTTTCATAGAACTTTAGCCCTCTTGGAGTTCCCTTCCCCCCTTTCCCTCCTTTTGATTAAATTACCACTAGGTCTTCCTCTATTGTGGCTTTCTCTTCTGGGAACCAAAATAAATGAAAATGTTTGGCGGAAAGAAATGTAGGGGAAAAAAAAAACGGGGGAGGGAGGGGAGACTGTGTCTTTGCAAGAAGGAAAAAAAAAACTTTCCCCCCCATTTCTCCTGCTATTATCTCAATTCAGGGTTTTTGGTTGGTTAGTTGGTTTTTGGTTCTTTTGTTATTGTTGAGTTGGATCAAAACAAGATCCTTAAAAGTGCACCAGGAATTTCTCAGGAAAGAATCCCGAATAGGCCAAGCTTTCCCGGAATGGAAAACTTAAGTAATTCACTACGTGGCCACTAGATGTTCACCATCTTCTGGGTTTAATAATAATAATAATAATAATAATAATTATTATTATTATTATTATTATTATTATTATTATTATTATTATTATTATTATTATTATTATTATTATTATTATTATTGCAACAGAGTTGGAAGGGACCTTGGAGGCCTTCTAGTCCAACCCCCTGCCCAGGCAGGAAACCCTACACCATCTCAGTCAGATGGTTATCCAACATTTTCTTAAAAATTTCCAGTGTTGGAGCATTCACAACTTCTGGAGGCAAGTTGTTCCACTGATTAATTGTTCTAACTGTCAGGAAATTTCTCCTTAGTTCTAGGTTGCTTCTCTCCTTGATTAGTTTCCACCCATTGCTTCTTGTCCTGCCTTCAGGTGCTTTGGAGAATAGCTTGACTCCCTCTTCTTTGGGGCAACCCCTTTTGTGCGTCTGGGTGTTGCGTGCATTAATGCAAAACAAAATCTGCACACCTGGCTTTAAATGCAGCCACCTCAGAGGAATTTTGTTCCATTGTAATGTAGGATTTTCTGATGTTCTGGGCAGAAACCATTGATAACAAGGGGAAAAGTCTAAGGAGGTATGACAAGAGAAAAACAGCAAAGGGGTTTGCTGAAGCTTGAATGACTAAGCAAAACACAGCCTAAGTGAGGTTCAGTAGCTGTTTCAAACATAAGTACTGTATTTTTCGGAGTATAAGACACTCCAGAGCAGGGGTCTCCAACCTTGGTCCCTTTAAGACTTGGGGACTTCAACTCCCAGAGGCCCTCAGCCAGCTTTGCTGGCTGAGGGACTGTGGGATTTGAAGTCCACAAGTCTTAAAGGGACCAAGGTTGGAGACCCCTGCTCCAGAGTATAAAACGCACATTAGTTTTGGGGGAGGAAAACAAGAAAAGAAAAATTGTGCCTCTGCCTACCATCATCCATCAGTATTCATCTGGCTACCGTCCTTGCTGCAAACAGCCTGATCCGCTTCAGCACGTTGTCACAGCATGAGCAGCTGATTGGCGTTTGGATCAGTCTCTCAGCTGTTACAGGCTGTGGGTATCGCCACAGCCGATTGCCGCCTCCGCGCGTCGCGTTTTTGGCCTCCGCGCGTCGCGTTTTTGGCTGGTTCCAGGCGGCAGGAATTCCTGCCGCTGCTGATCCCTTCGACCTGGAACCGGCTGTAAATGCAACGCACAGGGGCCAAAAATGGGGTGTGTGGAGCTTGAAAAGGCAGCACATGGTGGTGGTGATCCCCACAGCCCGGAACGGGTCTAAAATTGAGCGTGTGGAGGGTGAAAAAGCGATGTGTGGAGGTTGAAAATGGCCGAAGGGTGGGAGCCGGTGGGTGGGCGGGGCTTCAACATTTGGTGTATTAAGACGCACTGTAATTTTCACCCACTTATACTCCAAAAAGTACGGTAATTTCCTTTTTAAAAAAACCAACATCTGGACCCAACTGATCTTGTAACAACTCACTTGTGAGAAAGTCACCCTTGGAGGAAATAATGTCATGAGTTTAGGACTTCCTGTAGATTAGATGGATGGAGATAAGAGAAAGGAAAGATAAGGATGGGTAGATGGATGGAGATATGAAAGAGAAAGAGATGATAAAGATGACAAAGGTGATTTTTTTCCGGTGGCAACTGGACATTCTCGTTTTTTCTTTGAAGACATTTCGCTTCCCATCCAAGAAGCTTCTTCAGCTCTGACTGGATGGAACCATTCATTCACCATCCAGTCAGAGCTGAAGAAGCTGCTTGGATGAGAAGCGAAACGTCTTCAAAGAAAAACCAGAAAGTCCAAGTTGCCTCCTTTAAAAAAAGCACTTTTGGACAAACATAACCTCGATGACTTGAGAATTTCTATAGACATAAAGATGAGAGATTTTTTTTAAAAAGGATGGATGGATGGATGGAGAGAGATGAAAGAGATGGTGGATGGATGGAAATAGAGATGGGAAAAAAAGATGGAAATGAGAGATGAAAGGATGAATGGAATGAAAGGGAAAGATGTAATAGAAGAAGATGGACGGGAGAGAAATAGATAGACAGATGGATGCAAGAGCAAAGGACATTTCTGTCACTGCCATGATTGGTCTGTGTCATTGTGCTGTCCTGCACACACACACACACACACACATATACATACCTGTGGCTTAGTGTGTTTATTAATATTCCCCCACAACTCCCTATTGTGACCCAGGCCCAAGTAGTTATTACCAGACACAATCAGTCCTAAACAAACATACTTTATTAGAACAGCTGAGAATTACTTCATTCTCAGCTTAGTCCAAATTAAGTCCAAAACAAAATCCTTCGGCCTTATGACAAACCTTTGTCTTCTTTGGCAGCCTGCCAAAGGCTTTTCTTGGCAAGAACCCCACGAAGTTCAGAAACAGGAGACAAGAAACAATTGTAGCAATGTTGCTTTCCTACAAAGAGCCCAAGAGCCATTGCTGCTCTTTTAAGCCTTATGGGAAGGGCCAATCATCTCCTGGCCTTACTCCTTAGTCGTCCTTTTTGGTTTAGGTGCACTTGCCTTCTGGCAGCTCTTCGCATATGTGCACTAGGAACAGGCTCCTCTTGTTCCTCTGCCTCTCTGCTGTCTGCCTCTGGAGGCTCCGGAGTCCGCATATCGCTCCCAGATGGCCCTGGCCCCATCTCTGCCTCCGACGCAGAGCCCTCATCTGGGCCTTCCCCAGAATCCAGGACTGACCCATGTTCCTCCCCAGCCTCCTCACTGTCCCACTCCGCTGCTAGCTCCGCACTCCCTTCACCAAAACTCCAGCACTGTCCCAATAAACTCCAGCCACAAGCAGACCAATGTTAGTCCACCGAGCAATGGCCAGCTGAGTGCACCAGGCACTTGAAAGTCTTCCCAATCAAAATAAACCCAACGGGCAAAATTAAATGCACAACACAAGAAGCTTCACGAAGCAAGAAAAGGCCAAAGTTCACAAGGCACGATCCAAAGATGAGGCACGGTGTCAACCCAAAGCAAGGCAAGAATCACAACAGCCTGAGAACACAGCTAGGAAACGGAACACAAGAAAGGCGGTAAAATTGTCTCGCTTAGCAATAGGAATTTTGGGCTCCGTTGTGGTTGTAATACAAGGACTGCCATTAGTGCCATATTTGCACCACAATGCTTGGATGATATTAGAAGTTGCAGGCGGTCCTCGACCTGTACGACCATAATTTGAGCCCCAAATTTCTGCTGTTAACAAGGGAGAGATTTGTTAAGTGAGTTTGGCCCCCGTTTTACAACTTTTCTTACCACGGTTATTAAGCGAATCACTACAGTTGATAAATCAGTAACCCGGTGATTAAGTGAATCTGGCTTTGCTGGTCAGGAGGTCGCAAAAGGAGGATCGCATGACCCCAGGACACTAGGACCGTCATAAATAAGAACCAGTTGACCAAGCATCTGAATTTTATTTTATTTTTTTAATTTGAATTTATATCCCGCCCTTCTCTGAAGACTCAGGGCGGCTTACATTGTGTAAGGCAATAGTCTCATCCATTTGTATATTATATACAAAGTCAACTTTTATTGCCTCCAACAATCTGGGTCCTCATTTTACCTACCTTATAAAGGATGGAAGGCTGAGTCAACCTTGAGCCTGGTGGGACTCGAACCTGCAGTAATTGTAATTGCAGGCAGCTGTGTTAATAACAGACTGCATTAGCCTGTTGAGCCACAAGAGGCTCATGGGGATGTTGCAAAAGGTTGTAACTATGAAAAAAATGGTCATATGTCACCTTGTTCAGTGCCATTGTAAATTTGAATGGTCACTGAATGAACTGTTGTAAACTGAGAACTACCTGTACCCCAAGAAAGCACTTTTGATGTTTGGAGCTGTCTGAGGTCTTGAAATTACCCACAATCTACAGTAGTGGCCAAAATTGTGGAAAACTTTTGGGAAAAGTGTATTTTTGAGGTTTGATGGCTAATAACACCCCTTTTTTGGGGGGAGTTTCAAGATAATCCTATTCCACTGCTGGAACGACCTGGGAATAGCTCAGACCTTCACCCAATTGAAAATCTATGGATTTTCCGACTAAAGAAACTTGTTAGTCAGAAGCGATCCAGCAACAAAACCCAGTTAATAGAAGCCATCCTTCAATCTTGGTTTCACATTAGAACAGCTGCAGAACTCAAAGACTTGGTTCATTCCATGGGAAGACGTTGGAAGGCCGTAACACATGCTAAAGGTTACCCAACTAAGGATTAACTGACATGGTGATCATTTTTGCATATCTCATTTTTTCTACGGTCATTTTTGTATATATCTCGTTTTTTTCTACGTGTTTCCCTTTTCTTCTTTATACTGTAACTGCTATTCTAATAGCAAACCCTTCATAAAAATTATTGCATTACATTCTTGATTACATTATCTTTCCATTGATATATAATTTTATGGTACTACTCTGATAAAAAAAAGCGGTGTTATTAGCTAGTTTTAGAAAATACGCTTTTCACCAAAAGATGTCCACAATTTTGGCCACTACTGTAGCATACAAAGAGAACACAAAAGCAAACAGTAGGAAAAACTGGGAAGGAAAAAGAAAAGGGATTGACTCCCAACTCCCTTCGATGCAGTAGAATAAGGCCTTAACATATCTCACATTTATTTTTATTTTTACTTTTACATAATAGTTTAAACTAGCCAAACTGCTTCTGGAGTTTGTGCTTGAGGTAGGTGGGGGGGGGAAAAAAGAAACTTCAGTTTGGGGTTTTACTGATTAGGTAGCTTTGTTGTTATAGAAATGGCTATACGACACGCATCTCAAAATCTTTTTTATTTATTTATTTATTTTATTTTGTCACAAGAATATATGTAGGTATCATACAAAAAGATTATATAGTAAATAAACACATATGTGGGTAAATATAAGGAGGTATAAGCATATATATAGGAAGAAGAAAAGAAAAACAATAGGACAGGAACGGTAGGCACGTTTGTGCGCTTATGCACGCCCCTTATGGTCCTCTTAGGAATGGGGTGAGGTCAATAGTAGAAAGTTTTTGGTTAAAGCTTTTAGGATTATGGGAAGAGACCACAGAGTCAGGTAAAGTATTCCAAGCACTGATGATTCTGTTACAGAAGTCATATTTTCTGCAATCTAGATTAAAGCGGTTGACATTAAGTTTAAATCTATTGGTTGCTCTAGTATTATTGCAATTAAAGCTGAAGTAGTCTTTGACAGGAAGGACATTACAATAGATGATTCTGTGAGTTAAGCTTAGGTCTTGTCGAAGGCGACGGAGTTCAAAATCAAGCGACTTAGAGCGACCTTTAATTGTACACCAATTGGCATACATTAAAATTTGAAATTTCATTGCATGCATCTCTCAAAGGGTCACTGCCTCCAATAGACGCTACAGAAACACGACAAAATAAACAAATACGAAACGATACAGACTCCAAGACCCTTACAACAACAGTTGTGATCCCGTACACACACCCCTTCCTACTTTTCAGCAGTGGGTGGAAACGAAAGAGACCGTGGGAGGAAGCCACACTAAGTAAACCACCCTAAGCTGTGACATAACCATAACGAAGTGTCTGTGTCTCTCTTTGTCTCTTTGTGTGTGTGTGTTTGTGCTGTCAAAGAGCAGTAAACCTCAATCAGATGGCTGGCCAGGCAGATATATATCCATGGCAGCAAAGCGTGCCAACCTCTTGACAAGCTTTTGAGAAGACAAAAGAACAGTGCCCGAATGAAAATGCCACAGTGGCCCCAGATAACAGCAGCTGAGAAACAAAACCTTGGCATTGTATACTGTGGCATCCATCAGATAACAACGCAAGGGGCAGCGGGATGCGACCCGCCTTGGGCAGATGGTCCCTAACCACCACCTGAGCCTGCCTGCCCCTCGTCCAACTAGATCCAGCCATGCCCACCTTCTTTTGCCCATATTTTTAAAAGCCATTTTACGATGCAGAAAATTGGAGTCTCTTGGCCAAGACTCGGCTTAAGGCCAGCTTAATCACCTGCAGATATGACTTAGAACAGTGCTTTCAATCTTTCAGCTTACCACTCGGGCTGCAAATATAATATAGAAAGAATCGAATCAAATAGAATAGAATAGAATAGAATAGAATTAGAATAGAATAGAATAGAATAGAATAGAATAGAATAGAATAGAATAGGATTCTGGGAGTTTAAATCCACAAGTCTTAAAAGTTGCCAAGGTTGGAGACCCCTGCTTTGGAGTATCTCCAGTGGTGGGATTTAGCCAGTTTGCACCTATTCTGGACAACCGGTTGTTAACTTTCTAAGCAATTTGGAGAACCAGTTGTTGGAAAAAATCTCCTTTTGTTTTTTTTCCACTTTACAGGGCTAATCCTGTAAGGAAGGCAGGAAGGAAACATTCTGGTGGTATTTCTAGCCTGCTTACAGAAACTGCCTCTCTGGTTTACCCTCAGTACATTGTAACAGCCAAAGCGAAGCGCCCATTGACGTGAGTGACGTTGAGTTGGCCATGCCCACACGGTCACATGACCACCGAGCCACGCCTACCCAGCTGGTTATTAGGGCAGAGAAGCGGTTCTTCCAGCTACCAGACCTGACATCTGGCTAAAAAAATGGTTACCACCAACCCTCCCACTTCTCTCCATATTTATAAGCCTCCAATCACATCAGCCATTCCGTTAATGGAATGGGATTCCTTCAGCCAAACCAATTCATTTAAAAGCAAAACAAAAAACAATGAGGTTAGCAACTTAAAGGTAAACGAAGAGGAAGATAGCCAATAAAGATTTGGCTTGGTTTGGATTTTTTTTCATCTGAAATGAGAGGGTAGATTTCTCTTCTCATCAGCCCTGTCCCAGAATGCAAATATGAAGGCACCTTTGATGTCGCCACCTAATGATGAATAATATTTTAATTCATCGGTGTCTTTCACGCCCGTGCTGCTCCTGTGCATTCAACAAGATGTGCATGGAATTATATTCTCTTCTCCTTGCGTCTGTGAAATCATTGCAAAGATTGGTTGGGTCAAGAGAGGACAACGGACCCAAGGTCAGCCAATGAGGTCCACCATCCAGTGGAGATCGAACTCTGGGTCGTCGTCCCCGCTCTAGACCTAATACAGAGAAGTCCTCGAGTTCTGACCACAATGGAGCCCAAAATTTCTGTTGCTAAGTGAGAAGTGAGTTTTGCCACAGTTCTTAAGCGAATCGGTTGCAGTGGTTAGGTGAGTAACCAGGTCGAAAAGTGACGCTGGCTGTTGACTTCATGACAACACATCACATGAGCCACTGAATGGGCTCCATCCCCAGGCCCACTGGCAGAACCAGGTCTTCAGCGCCTTCTGGAAGTGTGTTAGAGTGGGAGCCATTCTAATCTCTGGCAGGGGAAATGATATTCCAGAGAGGGGGGGGCCATCACGGAGAAGGCCCTTCTGGGTCCCACCAGGTGTACAGTATCCCCCTTGGGGATGGGATCTGCAACATTCCATGCAGCGGTGGGTTTCCAATATTCTTACCCCCAGTTAGCTTTGCGTGCGTGCCTTCCGTGCATGCGCCCATCCTCGAAAATGTGGTAAATAGATGGCATTACACCGGGACGGGTGAGCGGCACGGGCCCACCCACAGTCACCGCTACCGGTTTGACCAAACTGGTCTGAACCAGCTGAATACTAATTCTGATTCCCTGCTCTGATGGGATGGGTAGATGTGACCGGCAGTCCCTCAGATCACCTGGTCCCAAGCCATGAAGGGCTTTAAAGGAAGCAAATTTTGGCAGCCCAGGCAGCTCCCGCAGGAGAGGTGCTACATGTGGTAGCATGTACAATTCAAGGTGTTAGTTATCACCTTTAAAGCGCTCCATGGCATAGGACCGGGTTATTTACAGGACCGCCTGCTGCTACCGGTGGCCTCCCATCGACCAGTGCGCTCCCATAGGGAGGGCCTCCTCAGGGTGCAGTCGGCCAGACAATGTCGACTGGTGACCCCCAGGGGGAGGGCCTTCTCTGTGGGGGCCCCAGCCCTCTGGAACGAGCTACCTCCAGGGATACGCCAACTCCCTGACCTCCGGATCTTTCGGCGCGAGCTGAAGACTCTTTTATTCCATCGCACAGGACTGGCCTATAATAGTTTTTAATGGAGGTTTTACCGGTTTTATAGTTTTCAGCCAATTTCGCATTAGTCTTTTAAATTCGTTTTTTAATTTTTGTATCCGTTGTTTTATCTGGCTGTAAACCGCCCCGAATCCTTTGGGAGAAGGGCGGTATAGAAATTGGAATAAATAAAATAAATAAATAAATGTGCACATGGGGGTAGGGAAGGATCTGCACAAAACCATGCGGGCCGCTGCGTTTTGCACCAATTTTTTGATCTTGCTTGGGAGAAGGGCGGCCGCCCGCCACGGAGGAAACCATCTGAGTTACGCACCAGGCTGGCCCTCGCTTCTGTCTTGACGGTGACATGAGCACCCACGGTCTCTTGGCATGGTTGCCATGACAACCACGGATGGTCTCTCTCTCTCTGCCTCTCAAGCCTTCTTCTGCTTTTTATCATCAGCGCAAGGCTGGTGTCCTGAGGGGGGGAGGAGGAGGAGGAGGAGGAGGAGACAGCCTAATAGAGCTTAACTTAATCAGGGCGAGGATAAATTAGGTTTCCGTCCCTTATGAGCCAGATGGCAACTAACGGTTAGGGCAGGGAGCCGAGTTAGAATTAGAATTGGGCAGAGGGTTTGTTTACAAGAGGTCCTTCCAACCTCTACCTTCCCCCACTCCCACATCCTCAGAAGAACAAAAAGAAGGGTTTTAAAAACAAAATCAGATTTTTTTCAAGCGTGCCCTGAATGCTCAGTCTTGTTGGCACGAGACGGGTTGTTTTGCTGCACCATTTCCTTGCCTCGTTGGCAGTTTTCCTGGCATTTTCTGGAAGGAGGGGGAGGAGGAAGGTAGTGGGGACTGGTTGCAATCTTCATTGATTCCCCCCGCCCCCGCCTCTTTGAGGGGGACTTTAGGATTGCAAACAGGCATCTTTATGACTTGTGGAGTTTTGGGTGTTCCCTGAGGTTGGTCATTTTCTGTCATCAGTGCCAGAAGGGAGTTTGAAGAGAGGAGGAGGAAGAGGAGGAGGAGGAGGAGGGGTCCTTGATGCTGTCTGAGCTTGGTTGTTTTCTTGCAGACGTTTCATGACCCAATAGAGAACATCATCAGTGCTAGAAGAGAGTGGGGTTTGTGGAGAGGAGGAGGAGTATGGCCAGGGATGAAATGCTAGTGGTTCGCACCGGTTCAGGCGAACTAGTGGTTAAAAAAATATTGGTTTGGATGAATCGGTAGTTAAAGAAAACTGCTGCTTTGTCCAAACTGGTTTTTCCGATGATCA